>NC_091282.1:232684311-233284311 GCF_032444005.1 Ranitomeya imitator | reverse complement strand
CCTAACTTACCAGTCCCCATGCAGAGTCAACTCACTCGATGCCACGGGGCAAAAAAACTATAAATTTATTTATTTGGCTCGAACTGAGTAATCTCACTCCAAGTTTTAATGAGCCGCTACACAATTTATTAGGCGCCGAACTGAGTCATCTCACTCCAAGTTTTACCGGGCTCCCATAGGCCGAGTCAATCACTCAAGGTCCTAGTCTCTCTTATACAGAACTGAAAATCTTATCACAGGCGACAACCATGTACTGTACCACAGACATAAATTATTATTATTTTTTTTCTTACACTTGCTTGCTTTTCTTTTCTAAAAACTTGCTTTTCCTGTTCTAACACTTGCTTTTCCTGTTTTAACTACCAGTCATCTCCCCTCCTCACAACACATAACAGGCAGTAGGCAACTAAAACATGTGACGGTTCTTGCAATTAAATGACCAGCAGCGGAGAGACCCTTCTGCCGTCTTACAGATACCACGAAGACCGGACACAGTCAGGCAATCTGCACAGGATACCCCGAAGGACACAGGTAAAGACTACAGATTATAAAAATCAGCAGACTTACCGTGTTCTGATAAGGAGGTGATCAGTCTCCACGTTCGGGGTATTCAGCGCGTTCTGCCGTTCCAGTCGCCGGTCCTCAGGGTTCAGGGCTCTTCCTCTGCTGGCCCCACGTTGGGCGCCAAATTGTTAGGTTGAACAATTTAATAAAATGTTCACTTAAGTTGCCTACTCCTGGCCTAATGGATATTGATCAGGTGCGCACCAAAGAAATAAACATATAACAACACACAGTCATATGTAAACTCTCCATGATCAATCTATGGCCCAGCTGCAAGGGAAAAAGAGACTTTATTCAGTCAGAACACATGGTTACATATCCCCTGTAAGGGGGCTCGGTTAGCTCTAAAATGGGAGTGATCGGATGCATTCCATTGGTTAGTGGGTTGGGCAATGAGCAAGTCCATGGGTGGATCCATGAAGTCATCAGGGTGGGTTGGTCCATGAGGTCATCAAGGTGGGCGTCACTGTGGGTGGATCCATGAGGTCACCAGGGTGGGCGTCATCTTGGATACCAGCCAGGCAGCCACATGGCTCTCTGATACAGGAAATGGCAGCCATCTTTAGTGTCTTACTTTCATCTAAAAAAACTTATTTAAGATCAAACAATACACGTTATGGGTCGCTTCTTTCAATCTCTTATGTCTTGGGGTTAATTAAGTATTTGATCTTATGGCTCTCCTCAACAAAAGAATGAACTTCAATCCAATATTGCAGCCAGCATGCAGCCAGCGGGTAAGGAAAGGGTGAATCAAAAACCCCAAAACCCCGCCTCCATGGCTGAAGATTGTTTCCTCCAAATTCAGGTGACAGTGTCCCTTTAAGCACAAGTCCCCTGCATTGGTCATATACTCATCCTCCGCCGTATTCACCGCTTTTTGGCACCGCTCCAGTCCCGCGGCTTCATCTTGTGAGCACAGCTTCTGATTGGCCAGAAGTTAGAAGCTGCATCACAAGCGCTCAATGTAAGTTTGAGGTCCAGGAAAAGGCCAGAAAGAGGCCAGAACGAGGCTCTTATAGACAGACATTGATTAGTGACCTCCGTACCGCTCTATGAAACACTGGAGCAGCGGACAGGTCACAAACTGCAGGAGATGGACCCAAGTGGTGCGGTGGCGAAAACAGATGAAAACACCGGAAGGTGAGTATCAGACAGTTGGTCTTGGATTGAGGCTATGTGCTCAGATTGCGGATTTGTGTGCGGACTTTTCCACGCAGATTTTGAAAAATCCGAATGTAAAACACACTGCGTTTTACCGGATTTCCAGTGGTTTTTGTGTGGATTACGCCTGCGGTTTTACACCTGCGGATTCCTATTATGGAGCAGGTGTAAAACGCTGTGGAATCCGCACAAAGAATTGTCATGCTGCGGAAAACACAATACAGCGTTTCCGGGCGGTATTTTCTGCAGTATGTGCACTGCGGATTTTGTTTTCCATAGGTTTACATGGTACTGTACACCGCATGGAAAACTGCTGCAAATCTGCAGAGTCAAATCCGTTGCAGATCCGCAGCCAAATCTGCTACGTGTGCACATACCCCTAGGCTATGTGCACACGATGCAGATTTGCTGCGAATCTGCAGCGGATTTTGCCACGCAGAAACACTGCAGATCCGCACTGTGATTTACAGTACCATGTAAATCAATGTAAAAAAAAAAGTTGTGCAGATGGTGCAGAAAAATCAGTGTGGAATTGCTGCGGATTTAAAAGTAGTGCATGTCGCTTCTTTTGTGCAGATCTGCAGCGTTTCTGCACACCTCTATAATAGAAATCCGCAGTGGCAAAAACCGCACAAAATCCGCATCAATTCCGCTGCAAATCCACATAAAAAACGGCGGCAAATTCGCGTCTGTGGATTCTGCCAGGAGTTGCAGATTTTATGCAGAAAATTCTGCACCACTTTTCCTACGTGTGCACATAGCCTTAAAGCGTCACTCCAGCGGTGAAATAACAAAAAATGCTGGAGTGATGCTTTAAATGTGATGCAGCTCATGGCTTCCTCAGCTGGTTAGTATAATAAGCCCCCTACCTCCCCTTCCCAGAGAACAACTATTACATGTGATGGAGTGCACATAATCCCGTAACAAAATCGTATAATAATCAGCCCCCCAATGCCGTCGCCACTCACCCTCCTCAGCCCTCACAATACCCTTAGCTTCTCACATTCACCCCCCCCCAGTGCCCTGTCGACCCTCCCCCACCTAAGCCCCCACAACACCCCCATCCTTTCCCATTCACCACCCAGTGCCCTGTCCACTGTCCGACCAGCGTGCAGAATCTCCTTCCGGAGAGCAGGCATTTTGCTGCTCTCCTCCTTTGCTGTATTGTGCCTCATCACGGAAGTGGCAGTGCTGGCTCCCAGTGGGCCCCTTCATGTGACAGGGCCCAGGGCGAAGGCCCCCCTGCCCTCCCAGTAGCTACGCTACTGCCCTAACCCTAATCCCAACTTTAAATGTAATACTAACCCTGGTTATTTATATCTGTCTTTTTGATCGCGTGCTATTCCACTTTTTGTTCGGCGGTATGATAATAAAGCGTTGTTTTTTGCCTCGTTTTTTTTTTTTTTTACGGTTTTCACTGAAGGGGTTAACTAGTGGGACAGTTTTATAGGTCGGGTTGTTACGGACGCGGCAATACTAAATATGTGTACTTTTATTGTTTTTTTTACTTAGATAAGGAAATGTATTTATGGGAACAATATATATATATTTTTGTCTTTATTTAGGATTTATTTTTTTTTACACATCTAAATATTTTTTTACTTTATAACATTGCCCCAGCGGGGGCAGAGCACTGTGTCAGATCAGCGATCTGACAAGCAGGGCTGCAGGCTTACCAGCGCCTGCTCTGAGCAGGCGCTTGGTAAGTCACCTCCCTGCAGGACCCGGATGCAGCCCCGCGGCCATTTTGGATCCGGGGCCTGCAGGGAGGAGACGCTCGGTACAAGGTGAGCACATTGCCTTGTACCGAGGGTCTCAGGGAAGCCTGCAGGGTGCCCCCTCCCTGCGCGATGCTTCACTATGCCCCCGGAAAGCTGCGATCATGTTTGATCGCAGTGTGTCGGGGGTTAATGTGCCGGGGGTGGTCCGTGACCACTCCTGGCACATAATGCCGGATGTCAGCTGCGATAGTCAGCTGACACCTGGCCGCGATCGACCACGCTCCCCCTGTGAGTGCAGCTAATCGTGCTGGACGTACTATCCAATGGGATTAAGGGGTTAAAGATTTTTCTGTATTTTCATGACTATGAAAATTGTACATTCACCACACTGAAGGCATCAAAACTATGAATTAACACATGTGCAATAATATACTTAACAAAAAAGTGTGAAACAACTGAAATTATGTCTTGCATTCTAGGTTCTTCAAAGTAGCCAGCTTCTGCTTTGATGACTGCTTTGCACACTCTTGGCATTCTCTTGATGAGCTTCAAGAGGTAGTCACCGGGAATGGTTTTCACTTCACAGGTGTGCCCTGTCAGGTTTAATAAGTGGGATTTCTTGCCTTATAAATGGTGTTGGAACCATCAGTTGTGTTGAGCAGAAGTCTGGTGGATACACAGCTGATAGTCCTAATGAATAGACTGTTAGAATTTGTATTATGGCAAGAAAAAAGCAGCTAAGTAAATAAAAACGTGTGCACACAGCCTAAGGGTATGTTTCCACTTTCAGGAAACGCTGCGTTTTTGACGCTGCGTTGAGCCGCAGCATCAAAAACGCAGCGTCCAGATGTTACAGCATAATGGAGGGGATTTCATGACATCCCGTCTCCACTATGCAGTAAAAAAGCCAGGCGGCAGGGCCGCGTAAACAGACATGCGGTGCATCTTTTCATCATCTAATGATTGGTTCACATGCGTAGTAACTGCGTTGTGCAGCTTACTACACATGTCGGCTAATTAACATATGTTGAGTTCCTGTGTCACTGACGGAAGTACGTGACACAGGAACTTCCGGGGAGAGAGAGAGTAGAGAGATCAGTGCGTCCGTCCCATCCCCTCCCGTGTTTTGTTTTATTTTATAGCCGCCCTCTGCCCTTGCAATGCCCAGCTGCTTACTAACGGAGAGATGCCCCGGTCGTCCCTGGAATGGATCTCGTGGCCAGCTATCAGCTGTACAGGTGACCAGCCATTACCGTCTCCCTGGCGGTGTAGTATATGTCATGGCCAGCTTATCGCGATAAGTTCTGTGCACGTGACTGCCGGGGCCGGGATAATCTCCAGTCACCTGTACTCGCGATCAGCTGGCTATGAGAAATGCATTCCTCACTGCCGGGGAATCTCCTCCGGTAAGCAGCTCTGCTGTGTCTGGATGTCAGGCTTAGCCTGGCATTCAGATATAGCAGAGCTGGACTCGTCGTGGGACCTTCACTATTTATGACTACGGCGGAACAGGTAGTATACTGTTGATTTTTTGTTTTGTTTTTTTTTACAGGAGATCGAGGGATTCGCAGGAATGAGAGTACAATAAAAATATGATCAAAAATGTGTTGTGTTTCATTTCATTAAAATATTTTATTCTGGCTGTGTTTTTTTTTTTAACCATTTACTAACTTTAATAATGGATAGGTGTCTTATTGACGTCTCTCCATTATTAACAAGGCTTAATGTCACCTTACAATAGCAAGGTGACATTAACCCTTCATTACCCCATATCCCACGGTTACACGGGAGTGGGAAGAGCCGGGTAAAGATCCACAATTGGCGCATCTTTTTATGCGCCAATTGTGGGGCTGCTGCAGGCTGGCATTGTGAGGCTGGTGAGGGCCAAAATGCATGGACCTTGCCAGTCTTTTAATACCAGGCCGCAGCAGTCTGCTTCATCTGGCTGGATAGCAAAAATACGGGGGACCCCTCGCCTTTTTTTTTCAAGGGGATCCCCCGTATTTTGGTTAACCAGCCAGATAACCAGACTGCTGCACCCTGGTATTATGAGGCCTGCAAGGATCCTTACCAGCCTTAAATACCAGGCCTCAGCAGTCTGCTTCATCTGGCTGGATAGCAAAAATACGGGGGACCCCACACCATTTTTTTTTTCAACGGGTCCCTCCCGTTTTTTGGCTAACCAGCCAGATAACTAGACTGCTGCACCCTGTTTGTAGCATATTCAGCCTCATAATGAGAATTATCAAGTAGATAATTCTCTTCCTTTGGTTTGGCAATAAAACTAGAGGCATTGCAGCAAAAAATGTATTTGCAAACAGGAAATCCCTTTTTTTTCCTTCCCAGAAGGCACCTTTCAATAAACTTTACTGCAAGTTTCACCAAAAAAAGCTTGCAATTTTAAAACGCATAAAAGACGCATGCATAAAAAACGCGTAATAAATGCATCAAAAAATGCATGGAAAACGCATGAGACCTGCCAGTGACCTCGGATGCAGATTTGGTCAGGATTTTACCTGCATAAAAACCTGAACAAATCCTGATGCAATCCTGAACGTGGACACATAGCCTAACAGTAATTTTGACCAGGGGTGCCCAAATTTTTACATGCCACTGTATATCAGAAATGAACAAAGTTGCTAAACTCTTAGTAGCTGGCAATTTTTGAATTGAAACCAAATGAACCATCTTGCTAAACCGGTTCACCTCCACCAATACCACTGTATTACCGCCGGAGATAGGCAAATGGGTGGAAACATCCATGTACAAATGAGTCCAGGGCTGTTGCGGAACCTCGTTAGGCAAGACATAACCCGCTGGAGCTCGAGTTGAGGCTTTAACCCTGGCACTGCATTTACAGACATATTCTTCAATATAATAACGGACATTCTGCCACCAAAAAGACCTAGAAAGAGATCTCCAAGTGGAACCCGGCTGCCCAGCTTCATTCAGCAGATCTGTGTGTAAAGGTCATGTTTTCAGGATTTCAATAGTGTTGCACAGGTGAGAGAATTCCTGATGCCTTGCTGATGCTTCCATTAACTGTGCAATATTAAGGAAATCCTGAAAACATTACATGTTGGGGGCAATGAGGGCTAGAGTTTGTGAAACACTGATCTAATATTATGCTCTTGGGTCGGATCAAAAATTATAATATAGATAGTGACATTGAAAAAAATAGCATGAAAGTTATGTTTAAAATAGAAATGCGATGTAACAATTAGGTCAATTTTTAGGACATATTCGCTTTAAGAAAGAGAAAGAGTTAATCTAGATGACTCACTGTTTGACAAGCTATTTGAAACATAATCTGGCTTTGTGTGGGCAGGCCCGCCTGATTATTTTTGGCAGATATTCGTAAACATTTCAGAAACTGTCTCCTTTACTTTATTCTGCCTTATTCTGTATTTCGTAAATTGAATGTATTTTGGTTGAATACCAGGAGTTTTATGTTAGCGCCATACTCTGTCAGAATATATGCAGAGACTGGATGGGTTAAAGCAAAAACTGAAGGAAAAATAAATGAGGCCCAGTAAACAGGTTGTAGCTGGGTTCATGTAAGGACAGAAATTCACAAATGGCAGGATAAGAGGGGAGTCAGACTGAGCAGGGAATAAGTGCAAAGTTTGTAGCATTGCAAGCACAGATGCTTAGCGGGATCACTCAGAAATGTCTGGTATCTCCTTAAGCTTTCATCAGCTTGTAACAGTTGTAGCGTGAAAAGTAATTATGTGATAATAAGTTATGCGCACATAAACTTACAGATTTGTAAAGTGCGTTTTATCAGTGGCATAACTTAAAGGGGTTGTCCAGTCTTCTGAAAAAAAGCCTGCAGTCATTTAAGTGTCTGCAGACTTCTGAATCCTTACTGCTTGTGCACTACACGCTCTCATGATTGTCTGGTATGGCTGGAGATAGTGGACAGTCACTTGACCGCAATCATGAGATTTGCATACATGGGATCACGTGCCGACTCAGCTTTGTTCAGAAGAAGTGGCTTGAGAGATGCCTAGTCGGAATGTGGCCGACAGTATACAAATCGCCGAAAATACGGAAGAATCCTGACAGCAAGCAGTGGGCGCACTGTAAAGATTCAGAAGCCTGCAGTCATATAGAGTGACCGCAGACTTTTAGCAGAAGACTGGTGTGGCACCCCAGGAGTTCGGGTACCACAGTAGTGCTGCCTTCCTCTCAGGGAGGGTAGTGCTATGACTGGAAACAAGAGGGATCTCTTTGGCAGGTAAATCACACACACACAACACCTTCTGAATCCAGGCCAGGAGGGGGATCTCAAAACCCGGTTTTAGGGCAGCTTCCCTGAATAAACATCCTGGTCTGGAGGAGGAGTCAGGGAGTTGGTTCAGAGAGACCAGACGTCGAGTGGAGACAGAAAAGGAGCAGAGGAGAGATTTAGGGCTAAGGAAGGCTGCAAGTGGGCCTCCTGTGAGCCAGAGCGTGGAGACCGGGTACCGGGAGCCCGAGGCTGTGGGGAGCTGCAAGCAGAATCGAAGGGCATAGGACTATACGTATACAGCCCGTATTAAGCCTGTGGTAGAGCAGCATTCTGGAGCCTGGAGTCACCGTGCAGAGACCCCAGAAAGAACGGCTCAAGCTGCCTATCATACAGGCACTGTCCCAGGACAGAAAAAGGACCAGGACCTTGTTAGGACACTGCAGGCAGCAAGGGACTTATAGCGACGCAAGGTGGAAGGCTCCCAACCTGACTTGCCAAAGGGATTTCACTTGTTTCCGGGCTGCCTGGACTCCTTATGTACCTTTTGCCTGTACCCTGGACTGAGGCCTGTTACAACTTCAGTAAACCAGGTAAAGACTGCAATGCTGTGTCCTTTACTGTTAGCAGCGGGTTAATCAGCGTGATGTCCACAACGAGCAACAGAGAATGTTCATTTATTAAGAATTAAGAATATCCAGCTTAAAACATGAGAACAGGATCAATCTGGTTTCTGAGAGAGAGAGATCTGCTGTGAGTCCTTCTGCTTCAGCGCCACACAAGAAATATGCTCACAGGGAAGGGGAGGAGGAACATCCTGTCTGTAAATGAGGACTCTTTTTTTTTTTTTTTAACTTTGTTGACATGTGAACAATATGCATGCAGATATATAAATCACATCATATTAAACAAACAATAGTTGTTGCAATACATACAAATCAATATGCATTAGGCCAACACCCCCACTCAACAACTACTTGTTCTGTCAGTCCCATAGTCGTTCTCAATTCTTGGAACCTAGGTCGTGGCAATGGCTTGGTCAAAATATCAGCTAACATTTTATCAGTTTCACAATAAACAAACTGAATTACGCCACAATCTATTAAATCACGTAGATGATGACATCTGACGTCGATGTGCTTAGTTCTAGCACTGATCTTTTCACTGCATGCAAGTTTAATGCATCCTTGGTTGTCCTCATATATCACCGTTGGCTGAGTTAACGGTTTACCAAGATCATCCATCAGTTGTCTTAGCCAAATAATCTCCTGACTTGCATAGGCTGCGGATACATACTCAGCTTCTGTAGATGACAAAGCAACAGACACTTGTTTTCTACTAGACCAGGAGATTGAACTTTCTCCAAGTTTAAATACATATCCGCTTGTGGATTTACGATCTTGCGAATCCCCAGCCCAATCTGAGTCAACATAGCCGGTGAGTTTTAGATTTCCTGCTGCAGATATTTTTAAATTTACACCTTGTATCCCCTTTAAATATTGGAGAACTCTTTTAACGGCATTCCAATCCTTTTGGCGCGGTTTCTCCACATATCTGCACAATATTCCAACTGCTGTTGTAATATCCGGTCGAGTCGTAGTTGATATATATAGAAGTGCCCCCACTGCCTGTCGATATTTCTCGTTGTTAGGCAACAGGTCATCTTCTTCCAGTTTCAGGTAGGATGATTCCATTGGCGTTGATACACCTTTGGCTTCCGTCATTCCGAACTGATCCAAAATTGAATTACCTTATATACTCGAGTATAAGCCGACCCGAGTATAAGCCGACCCCCCTAATTTTGCCACAAAAAACTGGGAAAACTTATTGACTCGAGTATAAGCCTAGGGTAGAAAATGCAGCATTTACCGGTGAATTTCAAAAATAAAAATAGATGCTCCATACCGTTCATTATTGCCCCATAGATGCTCCATATACAACTGTGCTATATAGAATGCTCTGCACCGTTGATTATGGCCCCATAGGTGCTCCTTATAATGCTGTGCCCCATATATGCTCTGCACCTTTATGGCCCCATAGGTGCTCCTTATAATGCTGTGCCCCATTTATGCTCTGCACCTTTATGGCCCCATAGGTGCTCCTTATAATGCTGTGCCCCATATATGCTCTGCACCTTTATGGCCCCATAGGTGCTCCTTATAATGCTGTGCCCAATATATGCTCTGCACCTTTATGGCCCCATAGATGCTCCTTATAATGCTGTGCCCCATATATGCTCTGCACCTTTATGGCCCCATAGGTGCTCCTTATAATGCTGTGCCCCATATATGCTCTGCACCTTTATGGCCCCATAGGTGCTCCTTATAATGCTGTGCCCCATATATGCTCTGCACCTTTATGGCCCCATAGATGCTCCTTATAATGCTGTGCCCCTTATATGCTCTGCACCTTTATGGCCCCATAGATGCTCCTTATAATGCTGTGCCCCATATATGTTCTGCACCTTTATGGCCCCATAGGTGCTCCTTATAATGCTGTGCCCCATATATGCTCTGCACCTTTATGGCCCCATAGGTGCTCCTTATAATGCTGTGCCCCATATATGCTCTGCACCTTTATGGCCCCATAGATGCTCCTTATAATGCTGTGCCCCTTATATGCTCTGCACCTTTATGGCCCCATAGGTGCTCCTTATAATGCTGTGCCCCATATATGCTCTGCACCTTTATGGCCCCATAGGTGCTCCTTATAATGCTGTGCCCCATATATGCTCTGCACCTTTATGACCCCATAGGTGCTCCTTATAATGCTGTGCCCCTTATATGCTCTGCACCTTTATGGCCCCATAGGTGCTCCTTAGAATGCTGCTGGTGCTGCCATAAAAAAAAAAAATCACATACTCACCTCTCTTCTCAGGACGCCGGCGCTTTCAATAATTACCTGCTCCTCTGCGGCTCCGTCTCCAGCACTGACGCTCAGCAGAGGGCGCGCACTGACTACGTCACAGCGCCCTCTAACCTGAGCGTCACTGCTAGAGGACGCTGCAGACAGAGCCGGAGCGAGGAGCAGGTAATTATAGCGCTGCGCTCCCCTTACCTGCTGCGGTGCGGTCCCTGCAGTCCCTGGCTTCTCCGGCGCTGCAGCTTCTTCCTGTAATTGAGCGGTCACATGGCACCGATCATTTACAGCAATGAATATGCGGCTCCTCCCCTATGGGGGTGGAGCTGCCTATTCATTTCTGTAATGAGCGGTGCCATGTGACCGCTCAGTGCAGGAAGAATCTGCAGCGCCGGAGAAGCCAGGGACTGCAGGGACCGCGCTGGGAGCAGGTAAGTATGATTACACAGCCCCCGCTCCCCCTCCCCTGCTGACACCCGGGTATATGACTCGAGTATAAGCCGAGAGGGGGACTTTCAGCCCAAAAAAATGGGCTGAAAATCTCGGCTTATACTCGAGTATATACGGTAATCTTTGCACTTTGATTTAAAAGAAAACTTCCATCTTCCTCTCTCTGGATGTGGATTCCTAGATAATATGTCACATTTCCTAGGTCTTTCGTTTCAAAATGCTTGTTCAAAATTTTAGTAATTTTCCCAATTTCAACTTCTTCTTGATGAACTACAATTACATCGTCCACATATAAGAGAATATACATCCATTTTCCATCTGTATATCTCGTGTACAGGCATGGATCCGCTTGACCTCTTTTAAATCCTTCTTCTAACAAGACTTTGTTCATTTTAGAGTTCCATGCTCTCGCCGATTGCTTAAGACCGTAAAGAGATTTTTGTAGTTTGCAAACAAGATTCTGTTCACCTTCCTTTACATAACCTTCAGGTTGAGTCATGTATAAGTCCTCCTCAATGTCACCATTTAAAAATGCAGTTTTGATATCCAAATGTCTGACAAACATCCTTTGTACTGCAGCTACCGCCAACAATGCTCTAAATGTTGTCTGCTTAGCGACCGGGGAAAAAGTAGCATCATAGTCTTCACCATATTTTTGAGAATATCCTTTTGCGACCAACCTCGCTTTAAATCTGTGGACTTTACCTTCAGAATCATATTTGGTTTTAAATACCCATTTACACTTAATTGCCTTTTTATCCTGTGGTAACTCAGTGAGTTTCCAAGTTTGAAGTTGATGAAGCGAGTTCATTTCTTCATTTGCGGCATTGATCCACTTTGTTCTTTCATGGGCGGGTAGTTTCTGCATTTCATCCCATGACTGTGGTTCTGACTCAGGCAGTGTCTTCACAATGTAGGATAAACGTTTAGCTGGTATTCCATTGTTTGATCTTGATGACCGTCTAATTTCAGGTTCACTTAGGCCTTTTGTTGCTCCTTCAGTGGTTGAAGAGTCCAGCCAGACTTCTACATTCTTTTCTTCGTTGTCTTGTAATTGTGATTGAGATTGTTGTTGTTGCTTCATCTGGACTACTGGCATAATATCATAAAACTTGGGTGACACGAAGTTTTCATCAAACACTACATCTTTACTTATTGTGACCTTGTTTGTCTCTGGATGTAAAATTCTATAACCTTTCTGGGTTTCACTGTAGCCTACCAGGATGCCTTCCTTGGCATGAGATTCCCACTTAGTTCGTTTTTCTTTGGGAACATGTGCAAATGCTTTACTTCCGAAAATCCTTATGTGTTGTAGTTTTGGTTTTGTGCCATTCCATTGCTCAAATGGAGTTTTCTTTGTCGCTTTACTTGGTAGTCTGTTCTGAAGATAACAAGCTGTCATAATAGCTTCGCCCCAATATACTGTAGGCAAATTTGCATCAAATAACATACTCCTTGCGCTTTCACAGAGTGTCCGGTTCCTTCTTTCTGCTACACCATTTTGCTCAGGGTTGTATGGTACAGTAGTTTGAAATATGATTCCATTTTTCTTTAAAATGCTCTGTGTTTCATTACTTGTATACTCAGTTCCATTATCTGCACGTAAAGTTTTTGGTATTCTTCCAAACTTGTTGTGTACTTCAGCTAGATATATTCCAAGTTTCTCTGGAACTTCATTTTTTCTGTGAAGTAAATAGACAACTGTATATCTTGAATTGTCATCAATAAATGTAAGAAAATATATCTTCTTTCCAGGGGTCTGAGTACGCATTGGACCACAGATATCCGTGTGTACTAAATGTAGTGGTTGTTCTGTTCTTGTAGTACTTTTCTTAGGAAAGGCCTTTCTGGACATTTTCCCTTTGATACAGCTGGAACACCTCATTGTCTGATTACATGAATCAATTGTAATATTATCAGCTAATTGTTCTTGAAATAACTTTCTTATTGCTTCTGGGTCTCTATGCGCAAGCCGCCTGTGCCATACATGAATACAGTTCTTGTGCAGTTCTTGCTTAGCTGTGCATACACACTCTTTACATTTCAACTGATACAGTTCATCTCTGATTTTTTCCTTTTGCTAATGTGTGACCCTCCTTTGAGATGATGCAGCTATCTTCCTTAAATGTAACTTCATTACCTTGTTTTGTGAGCTTTTTCACAGATAATAGATTACTTTCAAGACTAGGCACATATAGTACATCCTTTACATGGATCCTTCTACTTTGTGTTGCAGAGATGTTACAATCAATATAACTGTCTCCTATGCCTTCTGAGTTCATGCACTGACCGTTTGCCATTATCACTTTCTCTGACTTATTTTGGTTAAGCTTAGTAAAGAAGTCTCTGTCATTGGTCATGTGACTGGTTGCACCAGAATCTATACACCACGCATGCTTTGATTTAAATGCATTGACTGATGCGAATGCAGCTTCAGTATTTGCCAAATCATTGTTTCCAGATACAGCACTCTTAACTCTCTGTTGGCTGTTTTGCTTTTTCAACTGACTCATTTTAGCTTTCCAGACTCTGCATTCAGCTTTTAAATGACCTGGCTTCTTGCATACAAAACATTCACGTGTCTCTTTAGGGTGGTTTCTGCTGGTGGGTACATCATGTGTTTGTAAAGCAGTTTCCTTGTTACATATCTTGCTGCTCACATTTTTTGTCTTTCTCTTATATTCATCTACAAGCTTTCCTCTGACGTATTCCAATGTCAGCTCATCATCTGGGCGTGCATCTAGTGCAGTTACCAGAGTGTCATACCTTTCTGGGAGACCACCAAGTAATAGTGCTGCTACAAGGAAGTCCTTCATATCTTCCCCAATGCCCCGCAGGCGCTCTACAGTCTCCAGAGTATTTCTAATGTAGTCCTGCATGTCCTGGTCATTGTGTAGCTTAGACTGATACAGCTTTCTCATTAGATAGAGTTTATTACTTAAATTTATTCTCTCATGTACTTTCTGCAACTGCTCCCACACTTCCTTTGCAGATTCACACTTACACACATGCACAATCTGATCATCCTCTATACTGAGTGATATGGTGCTCTGTGCTTTCTGATCCATTTCTAGCCATTCCTGTGGTACCGGGTCAAGTTTAGGGTCCTGAGTGTATTTCCACGTACCTTCTCTTATCAGCAGCATCTTCAACTTGAATTTCCAGGATTGGTAGTTCTGGTTATTCAGGCTTGGCACTGTAAACTTTGTTGAGTTGCTGCTGGTGGCCATTTTACTTCTTCTCAGTTTGCTGTTGTCTTTCTATCTCTGTGCTCTGGAGGTTTGGGATTGCTTTGACTCCTGGACCCATAACCTGTTAGCAGCGGGTTAATCAGCGTGATGTCCACAACGAGCAACAGAGAATGTTCATTTATTAAGAATTAAGAATATCCAGCTTAAAACATGAGAACAGGATCAATCTGGTTTCTGAGAGAGATCTGCTGTGAGTCCTTCTGCTTCAGCTCCACACAAGAAATATGCTCACAGGGAAGGGGAGGAGGAACATCCTGTCTGTAAATGAGGACTCTTTTTTTTTTTTTTACTTTGTTGACATGTGAACAATATGCATGCAGATATATAAATCACATCATATTAAACAAACAATAGTTGTTGCAATACATACAGATCAATATGCATTAGGCCAGCATTTACTCATTCACTGGCATACACCATACATCTTAGGAGCCCTGTGGACCCCGCTTCACCTGTGGGAAGTGTCACCATCCAGCCGCCATACCATCACCCCAGAGGACCCCTTTAAGCAGCGTCGGTCCCTACTGACCAAGAACCACAGGTGGCATCACGAAAATAGACTTTCACAATACCCCTTCAAAGACCGTTCCCCTTTAATTGAGTCCCAGGGCCATGGACCGGGTCGCAGCCACCGTGACATGCCCTTTAAGAGCGACCGGACCCGGTACCGAGTATCCCCATTGCCCTGGTGGGCGACTCACTGGAAAACCCCTTTAAGCCACCAAATATAATGGATTAGTGTTCTCAAATGGGCCAAAGGGATCTATTGGGCCCAGCTAAGCTCCAGTTAGGAAGAGAAACGTCACTCTATTTGGAATACTACGAGGAAGCACGGGTAGGATGTTACTCTTAAATTCACAAGCCAGAAAGTACTGCGCCACTCATTTAGTGTTCAACAATGGTTATAATTTTTATTGCAATCCAGTACATATACTGTATATTTTGACATTTCAGTTACCAAGATCTTCATCAGATCACAGATTGTCATTCTCACATGTATACTCGCTATGCAATCTATGTAATGTGATGAAGATCTTGGTGATCGAAACATCAAAGTTCAAATATGTACACACTACCTATCGGCCTGAAAACTCCAGGACCCAAGTGTGACTGCAACCCCCATAGCAGCTATTGTGCCCGTGACCCATTGCAGAGATGCTTTCTTGGTGCTCATGCAGTTTTGAATGAGCACTATCATGAGCACTATTTCCTGACATTTCTAGGGGCTGGAATTCTGCTTCCACCAGCTAAAATGAATACGGTAGTTTAGTAGACCTTTATATTGAGTTAGGATTTTCCCAAGATATCATATTCTTTGGTTAGTCCTACTTAATTAAACCTTTCCTATATAACAGTGCAATGAGCAATAGTGCTCAGTCAATAAGTAGAACCTCCCTCTGAACTCCTAACTCCAAAATGTGCAGAGATGAAAATGAAAAATTACACGTTATACTGAATCTTTTTACACAAAACTATATATCAACCTTCACAGCTCCTTTTGATTTATACCATGATGCTGGCAGGTCAGATCAGATCCCATATTCAATATTACAGGTTCCCTTTAGGGACTCGGACTGTAACTCTCGGAGAGCACTGCAGCTTTCTTTTTACAGAGTTTACAGAGTTTTGTAGAATAGGGAGCTATGATGCTTACTGAAGTTACAGAATATGTAATTTTGTCCAGCAAAAATCAAGCCCTCATAGAGCCCTGTCGACGGACAAATAAAAAAAATTATCTCTCAGAATATGATGATGCAAAACCAAGTGATTCTTTCTTCTGAAAAAATATTCATACCATGCAAAAGTAGAAAAGTATAAAAAAAACTATATAAATGTGTTATTGTTGTAATTGTATTGACCCATAAAATAAAGCTGTGCTATCTCTTAAAAAAATGAAAACAATTCTCGAACTGCTATTCATTTTTTCATTCTGCCTCCCAAAATTCGGTTCACATTTATCCTGCGCTCTGCACTGAGCGTCTACACCGGGGATTCCATGGTACACCGGGCAGATTGAGCAGGTGCATATATAGAAATCATGGGGCCCCGTCCCCAACAAAAAAGAAATAATATTCAGTAGCATCACATAAGAGCATATCTCACAACTTTGCAGCCTTTACAAAGTAATTTTCCTCCGACTGAAACCCTAAATTCCCCAAAAATCTGAACAAAAGTGTCACACACTATATGATACCCCCACAGTGACTTCCTCCATAGTACACTACACACAAGTATGGTGACGCCAACACAGTATGATCCCTCACACCGCCCTCTATGCAGTATAATGGGCCTACATACAGTATAATGGTTTCATACCTCACCACCCTGAATAATGGCCCCCACTAGCCCTACAAACAGAATAATAGCTCCCACACAGCCCTCCACACAGCGTGATGGACCCCACACAAACTTTCACACTGTATAATTGCTTGCACACCACATAGCCTTCCATAAAGTATAAAGGCTCCCATATAGCCCTCCAATAGTATAATGGCCCCCCACACAGCCACCTAAATATTATAATAGCCCCCACATAGACCTGCAAATGCTATAATAGCCCCCACATAGACCTCCATATAGTATACTGCACCCCATAGTCCTTCATATACTATAGTATAATGCACTACCCATGGTTCCCCATATAGTATAATGCACTCTCCATAGTCATCCATAGAGTATACTGCACCCTTTCAGGGGTGTAACTACCACGGTCGCAGCAGTCACCACTACGACCGGGCCCTGGGGGTCAGGGGCCGGCAGGTCAGAGCACGCCGACACGAGCAAAAAGTTCAAATCTGTTGCCGTGCAGGCGATTCCCTTCACATGGCAACAGACAGACTTGCCCTCCACCTGACCTACTCGGGCACACCCATCACCTCAGCAGCCGACACCTGTTAGACAGCAAGAGCTGAAGGACCTGTGGTGACATCATCATTATCATAGGTTCTTCATTATTTATCAGCTCCACCTCCTAATCACATGATGATGACATCACCACAAGTCCTTCAGCTCTCAGCAGCAGCTCCGTCCTGGTTGTGTGCAGCTCGTGTTCTCTGGTATCAGCCAGCAGCAGATTTCCGGTTCCTGACGTTGCGGTGAGATGTGGAGACAGATGGGGCAGAATGTGGAGACAGATGGGGCAGAATGTGGAGTCAGATGGGGCAGAATGTGGAGACAGATGGGGCAGAATGTGGAGTCAGATGGGGCAGAATGTGGAGTCAGATGGGGCAGAATGTAGAGACAGATGGGGCAGAATGTGGAGACAGATGGGGCAGAATGTGGAGACAGATAGGGCAGAATGTGGAGTCAGGTGGGGCAGAATGTGGAGTAGGGTGGGGCAGAATGTGGAGTCAAATGGGGCAGAATGTGGAGACAGATGGGGCAGAATGTGGAGTCAGGTGGGGCAGAATGTGGAGACAGATGAAGGCAGAATGTGGAGACAGATGGGGCAGAATGTGGAGTCAGGTGGGGCAGAATGTGGAGTCAGATGTGGCAGAATGTGGAGTCAGATGGGGCAAGAGCTGAAGGACCTGTGGTGACATCATCATTATCATAGGTTCTTCATTATTTATCAGCTCCACCTCCTAATCACATGATGATGACATCACCACAAGTCCTTCAGCTCTCAGCAGCAGCTCCGTCCTGGTTGTGTGCAGCTCGTGTTCTCTGGTATCAGCCAGCAGCAGATTTCCGGTTCCTGACGTTGCGGTGAGATGTGGAGACAGATGGGGCAGAATGTGGAGACAGATGGGGCAGAATGTGGAGACAGATGGGGCAGAATGTGGAGACAGATGGGGCAGAATGTGGAGACAGATGGGGCAGAATGTGGAGACAGATGGGGCAGAATGTGGAGACAGATGGGGCAGAATGTGGAGACAGATAGGGCAGAATGTGGAGTCAGGTGGGGCAGAATGTGGAGTAGGGTGGGGCAGAATGTGGAGTCAAATGGGGCAGAATGTGGAGACAGATGGGGCAGAATGTGGAGACAGATGGGGCAGAATGTGGAGACAGATGGGGCAGAATGTGGAGTCAGATGGGGCAGAATGTGGAGACAGATGGGGCAGAATGTGGAGACAGATGGGGCAGAATGTGGAGACAGATGGGGCAGAATGTGGAGACAGATGGGGCAGAATGTGGAGACAGATGGGGCAGAATGTGGAGTCAGGCGGGGCAGAATGTGGAGTCAGGTGGGGCAGAATGTGGAGACAGATGTGGCAGAATGTGGAGTCAAATGGGGCAGAATATGGAGACAGATGGGGCAGAATGTGGAGTCAGGTGGGGCAGAATGTGGAGCCAGATGGGGCAAAATGTGGAGTCAGATGGGGCAGAATGTGGCAGCAGAGAAGGCAAAATGTGGAGTCAGATGGGGCAGAATCATGTGCAGGATGTGGATTTGGGTGGAAAATATTTTGGTGTCGGGGACCCCATTTGAAAGTTCGCACCAGGGCCCATAACTTTGTAGTTACACCACTGCACCCTATAGTCCTCCATATAGTTTAATGCACTCCCCATAGTTCGCCATATACCATAATGCACTCCCCATAGTCCTCCATATAGTATACTGCACCTCATAATCCTCCATAAAGTTTAATGCACTCTCCATAGTCCTCCATAGAGTATACTTAAAAAAATACATTAATAACAACCTCTCCTCCTCGTTCCCCCACTGCACTGGTCTCTGCAGCGAGCATTCTGTAGCGTCACACATCTCTGTGGAGCAGGTGTCATGTAACAACATCATCATGCCCGCTGCGCTGAGACATTAGATGCCGAGGAAGAATGATGGAGGTGGAAGCTTCACGATCTCAGTGACAAACACTTGATCTAACGTCTTAGCATTAAGGAGAGAAGGTAATGCAATGAAGTGTGCTATGTTACTAAATCTATCCAATACTACTAAAATTACAGTCTTTCCAGCGGATGAGGTCCAAGGTCACTTTAGTACCTGGGTGACCAGCAAGAACCGAGTTATGATACGCCCCTAAAATTTTGAGTCACAAATGTAATAACACAATTTTCCTGAAGCATGAGAAGCAGCGACGTCCCCCTGAGCCTTCAACACCTCATTATCAAGCTCGGAACACACAGTCAAGACGACCACCCCCTTTTGTAAAATAGGGACCGAGTCATCCGAACTACCTCCCCCAGGAAAACTTCGAGACAAAGCATCAGCTTTGACGTTCTTGATCCCATGACGGTAAGTGATAATAAAATTAAACCTGGTTAAAAATAAAGACCACCTAGTTTGTCTCGGATTAAGACATTTAGCTGATTCAAGGTATAGTAGATTTTTATGGTCAGTGATTACTGTGACAGGGTGAACAGCTCCCCTCCAAGAAATAACACCACTCCTCAAAAGCCAACTTTATGGTCAAATGTTCTCTACTGTCAATATCATAGTAACTTTTTTGAGAAAAAGGCACATGGATGCCACTTACTAGGACATGGTCCTTGAGACAACACAGCCCCAACTCTCACCTCAAACACATCAACTAATGGCTGGGAGACATCATGTTGAATAAGTACAGGAGATGTGGCAAAGCACCTCTTCAAGGAAGAAAATGCCTGACGGGTGAGGTCAGACCACCTTGAAACGTCCTTAAATTTTTTGTCATATCAGTGAAAGGTTTCACAATTGATTAAAACTTCCGTATTAACTTCTGATAGTAGTTGACAAACCCCACAACAGCAAGCTTTCAGATTTTCCGGAGGATCCCATCTCAAAGCTGAGTGGACTTTATATGGATCCATCCGCACACACACAGATTTCACCAGGTAGGCCACAAATTGAACCTCCTGTATGGCGAATACACATTGTTCCAATCTGGAAAAGTTTATTATCTCTTTATACTTGTAACACCTGCCTGACGTGTATCTGTATGTGTTTTGAGATCAGGCGAGATGAAAATATCATTAAAAAAAACACCTGTCACAACTCTGTTGTCGTGTGATCCAGGACCAGGGGCTTCTTTTCTGTCCCTAACGCTAGGGGCGCCATAGCTTGCCCTGTTCTCTGGGTTAATTCTGATGGTAAGGCCACGTACCTTGCCTTAGCTCCTGAATCCTCCCTCAGTCCCCCATCAAGGGAAGAGGGGAGTAGTTGTGTACCATAATACACTAACTACAGGGTGGGCCATTTATATGGATACACCTGGCTGGGCCTTGTATATGGATACACCTAAATAAAATGGGAATGGTTGGTGATATCAACTTCCTGTTTGTGGCACATTAGTATATGGGAGGGGGAACATTTTTTAAGATGGGTGGTGACCAGGTACAGACTGGGGCTGAACTTCAGTCCTGGCATTTGAACTCACACAGGCCCATATTGTCCCCATCCCCATGAACCAGATGGGATATATTACTGATATTACCCTGGAAGGAGGAAAGGAAGATTTTCTACAAAACCAATATTTCCAATGATACCCGTGGCCTGCTGGGGTAAGTGACGGAGTCAACAACTTTGTGCTCCATCACAACTCTTAACAGTATGGGTATCTTGAGAACACCGATTCTGTTACCAACGTAGCAGACAAGGCAGCCCATGACCAGACAGGCCCTTCTGGCATTTGCCAGAATTGCCGGATGGCCAGTCCGGCCCTGGTGGTGACCATGGTGGCCATTTTGAAGTCGGCCATTTTGGATCCAACTTTATAAATGGCCCACCCAGGTGTATCCATATAAATGGCCCACCCTGTATACTAACAAGGTAATATGAACAAGGATAACAAAAAATACCAAACATACAAATATACACACACATATAACAGTGGTATGCACAGAGGAGTGGAGGATGGGGTTAAACCAAAGTAGGAGAAGAAAGTGAATTATCACACACTCAAAACCTAGCAACAGTCACAGATAAATCCACCAACCGCCTACTCAAATAACCACTAACAACCTCCTCATGCCATGCAACAAAAGCTATCTCTGAGTGTTAGCATAAGAGATGGGAGTGGCTAACAGTGCACAGCTCAGAGCCTTAGCTCCAGGAGTTCTCAACAGAGCAGATTAACCCTTTCACTGCCCAAAGAAATTTATACTGTTTAATATGAAGGTAAAGTGCTTCTAACCAGTGCAGGAGTAGAAGAAATCAGACGTTATGGTCTTCTGGCTCCTCTCTGTCGCGGTTAACCCATGACACGATGGCAAATCTACCCACCTGATGATGGAAAATGTCATTGAAAAACTGCTGAAAAATGGCAGGGACATTAGTCAGACCAAAAGGCATGACAAGGTTTTCGTAATGCCGTTCAGGAGTGTTAACTGCTGTTTTCCCCTCATCCTCCTCTCTGATTCTACCCAGATTATGGACTCCCCTGAGATCCAACTTGGAGAACAAATTAAATAAGTCAGGAATGAGTGGGAGAAGATAAGGGTCTCGGATGGTAAATCGGTTCAACTTGCGAAAATCTAAACAAGGATGTAGACCCCCATTTTTCTTCTTAACAAAGAAGAACCCAGCCACCCCGGAGAAGAGGAGGGTCTAACGTGTCCCTTAGCAAGACTCTCAGAGATGCAATCTTTCATTGCCTGACGCTCTGGACCACAAAGGTTATATAATCTTGACTTGGGTAGTTTCGCTCCTGGGAGTAAGTTAACAGGGAAATCATATACACGATGGGGGCAGTTCTTCGTACAAACAAAACAGTATAGACTTAGTGGAGATGGTAGAGATAATGGTACTCAGGCAATTATTCTTGTAGAAATAACTCCATCTAACTATTTCTCTGGACTGTCAGTCAACCACAGGATTATGCATCATCAACCAGTAAAGACTCAGTACAGTAGAAGTAGGGAGTCCTTCCAAGACATAGCCAGAAAGGAGCTCCTTGTGGTCAGACCCTGTGCCTAGGTTTACATTATGCACTACATGAGTAAAACTTCCCTGACCGACGGGTGCAGAGTTGATTGCAAATATGGGGAGAGACCAAGGGTCTGGGCGAGCCTAAAGCCTAAAACCACTGCAGGTAAGATAAACTGAGATGTACACACAGAGGCGATATATAGACCCAGTTTGCAATCTTCCATACAACCTGGAGTCAGTAGTTTTCCGATGGTTTATTGTGCTTAGGTACAGAAGGGCAGACCCCAAAAAATGACCATTTTGAGCACATAAAAAATGCACTCCCATCTTGTGGTGAACTGCAACAGAACCATGCTGAGGAAAGGCTCATCCTAACTGCATCTGAGCACACAGGAGAACTTTGCATTTTTGGAAGTACAACTGGGAGCGGAGTCGTTACAGTTCTATCCCTAAGGTGTCTTTCAAATTTTATATCTAGAGCCATAGTGGCCCCAAGCAACTCATGAGTTTCATAGCACACAAGTGCGTCTTTTTTTTTTTTTTTCAAATAATTTTTATTAACAATTTTTTTTAAACAAAACCAATATAATGCATTTGTGAAATATTAGTATGCATCTACATTAAAGAAAAGGAAGTGGTTGGGAGAAGGGGGGAAGGGGAAAAGGGAAACAGGAGGGGAAGAGGAAGGGGCAGGGGAAACATAATAACAAAACAAGAAAGAACAAAACTAACAGATAAGCAATAACCTTGCTTTTTGGGCCACTGACCTAGTTAGGCCAGAAACAAATTGCCCTAATAAAGAAAGAAAACTTTTAACTTAGTTACTCGTCTTAATTTGATCGTCAACAACACCACAATCCACCAAAAAGATTACTGATTTTGGAATCTGAAGTTCCATTTATTCCATTTTTTTTCATATTTTTGTAAACATCCATTCGCTATAGCGAATTTAAGATCTAAGGAATTGTGAAGATTAAGATTGTCCACAACGTCAGGGAAACTCGGAGCCTCAGAGCTCTTCCACATCGCTGCAATTTTGTTTTTAACTATCAACAAGATATGGATTATTACAAACCTCATTGAGTAATGTAATTTTTCGATGTCCACTGACAGAAGAGCCGTCTGGGGAGTCAGGACAAAGTCCTCATTGAGCAGACTACTAATGTATTTGGAGACCTGCTTCCACAGGTTTGTTAATTTTGGACATGACCAAAATATGTGAAATAAGTCCCCCTTGTTTCCACATCCCCTCCAACACAACGGTGAAGAGCTTCCGCCGAAATGAGTAATTCTATCTGGTGTAAGATACCACCTTGTAACTAATTTGTAATATGTCTCGTGGAGTGGAAACGAGATATTAGAGGCATAAGTGTTTTTTAATGCTTCTTCCCACTGCTCGTCATCTATTTGTAGGCCTAGTGTTTTCCCCCATTTTTTCATGTATTTGTTCTTTTTAAATGTATAGTCTTTATTGAAAATATTATATAGGAACTTAGTGCTCCAGAAAACTTTATGATCAAGATTTCTAACCAATAAATATATTGGTTCGAATTTAGGAGAAGCCTTAGAAATGAAGATCTGAAGGCATTCTTTAACAATGAGGTACTGATTAAATTGTTATGAAGGGATATTAAATTTTTGTTTGATTTCTGAGAAATTTAGTAGTTTATTGTTTGCCAACAAGTCTCCTAATTTTTTTACTCCCTTTTGTTCCCATAATGTTGGAAATTTTTGTCCGAATAGAGAGGTTATTAATGAAATTGGTAGAATTTCCCCAATTGTTGTTTTATTTTTTTCCCCCGGGATTTTAGCTAATTTATCCCATGCTTGAAGAATGGCTGAGATAATCGGATGACTACGTTTATATTTGTCTAAATTTAGGGTATGTTTAATGAGAAGGTTTCCCAAAGAATCAGATTTATTTAAAGACAACTCCATATTGAGCCACACCGGGTTATCTTTTTTATTGAACCATCCCTGGCTATGTTTTATTAAATTAATTTTGTGGCATGCTTGTAAGTTCGGGAGACCTAATCCACCATTTCTTTTACTTTTGTAACGGATGTCCCTAGATATTCTGGCTTTTTTCCCACTCCAGACAAAAGACAGTATTTTTTTGACAGTTTTTGAAAAATTCTGAAGAAAACTTCAAAGGTAATGTTCTAAAGATGTACAGAATTTTTGGAAGTATCATTGATTTGACCGCTAGAACCCTACCCATCAACGATAACCCCACTTTACCCCATGATTGAAAATCTTTATTAATTACTGAAAGAATGTTCTCCCCATTAGTCTTGGCCAATTCGCTAACCCTTTTTGAAAAAGTAATTCCTAAATATGAAATCTGTTCCTCCTCCCAGGTAAAATCTACCATTTGTTTTATTGAATTAATGGTTTCTTCTGGTAAGTTGAGTTGGAGTATCTTTGATTTAATATTGTTTATCTTAAATAGAGAAATTTTAGAAAATTCCTCAAGTATTTCCAGGAGGTTTTTAATGGAATTGTGGGGGTCTGTTAGAGTTAGGCCGGGGTCACACTAGACCGTAATACGGACGAGTGCAATGCGATAAAAAATCGCATAGCACTCGCCCCAATGTTAATCTATGGGGCAGCTCCCATCATCCGATATTTTCTCGGCCGTATTCAGGATCCGAGTGAAATCGCAGCATGCTGCGATTGTCAGCGTATCTCGGGCGAGACTCGCCAATGAAAGTCTATGGGTGCGAGAAAACATCGGATTACATACGGACCATGCGTGTGCATTGTGAGAAATACGGAAGACTTCTCCAGGTGACAGGAAATTGAATCATCCATTATCAGGAAGCTTTGGAATGCTAATTTCAGGCCCACGCTGGATTGCAAACCAGGAAGCACGCCTCCACGGAGTGTTCTGTAGTAGCAGCATGGCCAGGCATATTAATGTGGAGATGCTCATTGCTCTGGTCCATGATAGGCCCGAATTATGGGACCAATGCGACGCACATTATGCAGACCGTGCACGTAAAGACGCAGCATGGAGGGCAATATGTCGCCACATGTTCCCCGATTTTGATGAGCGACCTCAAGAGGTTCAGCAAGAAATATGTAAGTACCATTCTTCAAAATTTTTTTTTTTTCATGTAAGCCTGAAAGCATCATATGTGTTTTGCTTATGATGTTAGTAAATCATCCATGCTCTTGGTTGAAGATGCCAAAACATTCCCAAGAGACACAAATATGGCTTTAAATTAATTTAGCTATAGTCCGTTAATATAGGGCCAAAGGAATTTTATGTCCCCCTAGCCCATGTGTTTTTGCAAAGCCTGTAACTGTTTGTGTGTGATATTTATCTCAAATGTTTTGTATATTTGCAGTCAATGATGTAAATAGACGCTGGCGGAGTTGCCGGGACCAATACCGGCGTGAGCGTCAAGTTCATGGGCGGAGTGGTGATGCAGCCCCCAAAAAAAGGAAATACCTTTATTATGACCGTCTAAATTTTCTTGCCCCGGTGATGGAGCTACGACCGTAAGTGCATGCATGTGTACAAATATTTAACACATTTTATGATGTGAATATGTATGTATTTTTTAATATAAATAATGTTTTGTGAAATACAGAACAGAGTCAAATCTGACTGAAAGAGAGACTGGATCTGACTCTGAGTTGCTGATTGACCCTGTTGCTGAAGATGCAGAATTGGCTGGACCATCTGGGCAAGCAACAGGCAGCAACCACCCTCCCCCACCACCACAACCAGCAGCAGCGTCTACCGCTCCACAGGAGGCAAATCCTGAGGTTGATGAAGGAGGCCAGAGCAGCAGTCCAACATTGGCTCTGGATACATCACCACAGTCTACTACCAGACCAAACCGTGGTCGTCGCAGAAGGGTGGCTTTGAACATTGGCACCAGGAGGCAAGTTGATACCGGGGTGTTGGACTATTTGTCCCGAGCTGCCAATGATGATGGGGAGGAAGCTTACTTCCGCAGTCTTGCCCGCTATTTACGTCCCATTCCCCGCTCGCTCAGGCTGCGGACCAGAGGTTGCATCCAAATTTTGCTAGATGCGGCAACACCCCCAAACAACCCGACTAATATCTTTAATTATCTTGAACGGTGGCAAATGTCATCTACCAACCTTCTGGCGGTGCAAGACCTTCCACAGGACCAATCACAAACTGTGTCAGCACCACCCCCGCAACCTATAGCTCCACAACAACAGCCTGCACAAACCACACAACAAGGCCAAAACAGGGGTATTTATGATTTTGCAGCACATCCCCAATCTGACCACTTGAACAGACACATGTTTGGAGGCTGGTCCCAACATGTGTCTGCTCGACATGGTCATATTGGGGGTTCGGAACAAATGGGTCAAGCCAGTAGCCAGGACTTGATGCCCTTCTACCCTCCACATCAAGTGTTAGGTCATACACATGATCGCAGCTTGCAGCAACACCCGCAATTTCTATCTGCAATAACACAGGTAGACAGAGTGGTTGGTCAACCACCCAGGCCAAGTTCCGCACATGCTGGACACCCGCCATCACCATCACCACCCCCAACCTACCATAACCTGTAATGTTTTGGATGTTAGATTTTGCCTGTCATTTTGGCCTTTTGTTGGCCTTAGTTTTTTGTGACCATGGCATGTAAAGCTGTGTTGTTTGTTTTGTTTAAATTACATATGAAAATTGAAATATGTTTTGGGAATGCATATATATATATGCGCAGAGCAGTAAAAATTTGTTCTGAAAACAGAGTCTTATGTCTTGGTCCAGCTACATACATGATTTGTCAGCTTTACACACTTACATCTTTTCATCATCAGATACATATTACACCAATTTCTGAAGGAAATTATGTGATTTATTAACTTAGAATCTAAACAAAAATTAAGGCAAAACAGCATTGTCTTGCCAAACCGTAGATCCCTCTGGTGACACAAAAAAATTGGTTAAAACATCACGAACTTTTAGGCCAGAGGGCTGACGACGTGAAGGACGAACACGTGTAGTTGTCAAGACAGTATTTGCATAATCAATGTCATCTGCAGCAGATGATGGGCAATCATGGTCTCTTGTAAAGTTGTGAAGAACAACACATGCTTTTATCACACCATTTACATTGCCTTCACTCAGTTGGATTGCAGACTGAAGGACCCGCCATTTTGCACTGAGAATGCCAAATGAACACTCGACCAGACGGCGGGCACGTGAAAGACGCAAATTAAAGATTCTGCGCCGGTAGTCCAGGCCTCTCCGTGGATAGGGTCTCATGACGTTCCTTGATAATTGAAAGGCCTCATCTGCTACCATCATGTAAGGCACCGCATCCAAATTAGCACCTGGTATGTGACTTGGGGGTGGGAGATCCAATTCATTGTTGCGCAGCCGCCGACCCATAATGGAAGAACTGAAGACTCTAGAGTCTCCAGTTCTCCCATAGGCCCCAATATCTACAATTATAAACCTGTAGTTGCTGTCGACTAGGGCCAACAGCACTACAGAGAAAAACTGTTTATAATTATAGAATTGGGTCCCTGAACCTGGCGGCTTACGCACACGGATGTGCTTTCCGTCAAGAGCCCCAATACAGTGCGGAAACTGGCATGTGTCCTGAAATCCTTGAGCAATACGTAACCAGTCTGCAATTTTTGGTTCAGGCATCACCTCTTGATGGAGTCTTCTCCAGATTTCCGTGCATGTATCCCGCACAATCCCAGAAATTGTAGATTTGCCCAATAAAAACTCTAAATGCAGGGCCGCATATGATAGGCCAGTGGCAAGGAAGCTAAAAGACAAAATAATATTTTTATCAAAGATAAAATTAACACAATACAGGGTGATATGGGGCAATCAAACACTTTTTTTAAATTTAAAAAAAAAAAAAAGCTATGGCTTTGATCTTTTAAAAAAATTACATTAAGAAAATAAGTAAAAATTATGTTGAAGTTACTTAACCATTTAAGTATATAATTTGAAGAAGGGGTATCGACAAAAAAATGAGTAACATATTGGGTCAATTAGTATTAAGGCATACCGCAAGGTAAGGATAAGGCGCTCCTCAGCTGAAATAGATTTGCGCATCCTGGTGTCCTTCTTCGTGATCCCTGGACGCAAAATCTCCAACAAAATGTCAAAGGTTTGAATCCTCATCTGACAATAGTTGAAGAACTTGTTCGGATTAGTCCTCAGAGCAGCATACAGACGGCTGAAATGGCCTTTATTGATACCTTGTTTGATAAGTGGATGTACCCACATCCGTCTCCGCCTCCTCGGATCTACAATAACTGGGTATGGCTGGCCAAAACGTTGGGAAAGTACCCAGTTGAAAAGCACACGCTCTGTGGTGTTGAAAGTCAGTCGATCAGACATGTTGCTCATCAATCCGAAGTGCATCAACACAAGCAGGGACTCTACTGCATAGATTGGTGGGTGGCACCTGTGTTTTGGGCCATTAAATAATGTTCTTGGTGATGATTTAAATTTTTTCAGGTGGAAAACCGTTATATGTCCATTTTGCAAGCCTGCGAGAAATGGTTGTGTGCAGCTCGTGTTCTCTGGTATCAGCCAGCAGCAGATTTCCGGTTCCTGACGTTGCGGTGAGATGTGGAGACAGATGGGGCAGAATGTGGAGACAGATGGGGCAGAATGTGGAGACAGATGGGGCAGAATGTGGAGACAGATGGGGCAGAATGTGGAGACAGATGGGGCAGAATGTGGAGACAGATGGGGCAGAATGTGGAGACAGATGGGGCAGAATGTGGAGACAGATGGGGCAGAATGTGGAGACAGATGGGGCAGAATGTGGAGACAGATGGGGCAGAATGTGGAGTCAGGCGGGGCAGAATGTGGAGTCAGGTGGGGCAGAATGTGGAGACAGATGTGGCAGAATGTGGAGTCAAATGGGGCAGAATATGGAGACAGATGGGGCAGAATGTGGAGTCAGGTGGGGCAGAATGTGGAGCCAGATGGGGCAAAATGTGGAGTCAGATGGGGCAGAATGTGGCAGCAGAGAAGGCAAAATGTGGAGTCAGATGGGGCAGAATCATGTGCAGGATGTGGATTTGGGTGGAAAATATTTTGGTGTCGGGGACCCCATTTGAAAGTTCGCACCAGGGCCCATAACTTTGTAGTTACACCACTGCACCCTATAGTCCTCCATATAGTTTAATGCACTCCCCATAGTTCGCCATATACCATAATGCACTCCCCATAGTCCTCCATATAGTATACTGCACCTCATAATCCTCCATAAAGTTTAATGCACTCTCCATAGTCCTCCATAGAGTATACTTAAAAAAATACATTAATAACAACCTCTCCTCCTCGTTCCCCCACTGCACTGGTCTCTGCAGCGAGCATTCTGTAGCGTCACACATCTCTGTGGAGCAGGTGTCATGTAACAACATCATCATGCCCGCTGCGCTGAGACATTAGATGCCGAGGAAGAATGATGGAGGTGGAAGCTTCACGATCTCAGTGACAAACACTTGATCTAACGTCTTAGCATTAAGGAGAGAAGGTAATGCAATGAAGTGTGCTATGTTACTAAATCTATCCAATACTACTAAAATTACAGTCTTTCCAGCGGATGAGGTCCAAGGTCACTTTAGTACCTGGGTGACCAGCAAGAACCGAGTTATGATACGCCCCTAAAATTTTGAGTCACAAATGTAATAACACAATTTTCCTGGAGCATGAGAAGCAGCGACGTCCCCCTGAGCCTTCAACACCTCATTATCAAGCTCGGAACACACAGTCAAGACGACCACCCCCTTTTGTAAAATAGGGACCGAGTCATCCGAACTACCTCCCCCAGGAAAACTTCGAGACAAAGCATCAGCTTTGACGTTCTTGATCCCATGACGGTAAGTGATAATAAAATTAAACCTGGTTAAAAATAAAGACCACCTAGTTTGTCTCGGATTAAGACATTTAGCTGATTCAAGGTATAGTAGATTTTTATGGTCAGTGATTACTGTGACAGGGTGAACAGCTCCCCTCCAAGAAATAACACCACTCCTCAAAAGCCAACTTTATGGTCAAATGTTCTCTACTGTCAATATCATAGTAACTTTTTTGAGAAAAAGGCACATGGATGCCACTTACTAGGACATGGTCCTTGAGACAACACAGCCCCAACTCTCACCTCAAACACATCAACTAATGGCTGGGAGACATCATGTTGAATAAGTACAGGAGATGTGGCAAAGCACCTCTTCAAGGAAGAAAATGCCTGACGGGTGAGGTCAGACCACCTTGAAACGTCCTTAAATTTTTTGTCATATCAGTGAAAGGTTTCACAATTGATTAAAACTTCCGTATTAACTTCTGATAGTAGTTGACAAACCCCACAACAGCAAGCTTTCAGATTTTCCGGAGGATCCCATCTCAAAGCTGAGTGGACTTTATATGGATCCATCCGCACACACACAGATTTCACCAGGTAGGCCACAAATTGAACCTCCTGTATGGCGAATACACATTGTTCCAATCTGGAAAAGTTTATTATCTCTTTATACTTGTAACACCTGCCTGACGTGTATCTGTATGTGTTTTGAGATCAGGCGAGATGAAAATATCATTAAAAAAAACACCTGTCACAACTCTGTTGTCGTGTGATCCAGGACCAGGGGCTTCTTTTCTGTCCCTAACGCTAGGGGCGCCATAGCTTGCCCTGTTCTCTGGGTTAATTCTGATGGTAAGGCCACGTACCTTGCCTTAGCTCCTGAATCCTCCCTCAGTCCCCCATCAAGGGAAGAGGGGAGTAGTTGTGTACCATAATACACTAACTACAGGGTGGGCCATTTATATGGATACACCTGGCTGGGCCTTGTATATGGATACACCTAAATAAAATGGGAATGGTTGGTGATATCAACTTCCTGTTTGTGGCACATTAGTATATGGGAGGGGGAACATTTTTTAAGATGGGTGGTGACCAGGTACAGACTGGGGCTGAACTTCAGTCCTGGCATTTGAACTCACACAGGCCCATATTGTCCCCATCCCCATGAACCAGATGGGATATATTACTGATATTACCCTGGAAGGAGGAAAGGAAGATTTTCTACAAAACCAATATTTCCAATGATACCCGTGGCCTGCTGGGGTAAGTGACGGAGTCAACAACTTTGTGCTCCATCACAACTCTTAACAGTATGGGTATCTTGAGAACACCGATTCTGTTACCAACGTAGCAGACAAGGCAGCCCATGACCAGACAGGCCCTTCTGGCATTTGCCAGAATTGCCGGATGGCCAGTCCGGCCCTGGTGGTGACCATGGTGGCCATTTTGAAGTCGGCCATTTTGGATCCAACTTTATAAATGGCCCACCCAGGTGTATCCATATAAATGGCCCACCCTGTATACTAACAAGGTAATATGAACAAGGATAACAAAAAATACCAAACATACAAATATACACACACATATAACAGTGGTATGCACAGAGGAGTGGAGGATGGGGTTAAACCAAAGTAGGAGAAGAAAGTGAATTATCACACACTCAAAACCTAGCAACAGTCACAGATAAATCCACCAACCGCCTACTCAAATAACCACTAACAACCTCCTCATGCCATGCAACAAAAGCTATCTCTGAGTGTTAGCATAAGAGATGGGAGTGGCTAACAGTGCACAGCTCAGAGCCTTAGCTCCAGGAGTTCTCAACAGAGCAGATTAACCCTTTCACTGCCCAAAGAAATTTATACTGTTTAATATGAAGGTAAAGTGCTTCTAACCAGTGCAGGAGTAGAAGAAATCAGACGTTATGGTCTTCTGGCTCCTCTCTGTCGCGGTTAACCCATGACACGATGGCAAATCTACCCACCTGATGATGGAAAATGTCATTGAAAAACTGCTGAAAAATGGCAGGGACATTAGTCAGACCAAAAGGCATGACAAGGTTTTCGTAATGCCGTTCAGGAGTGTTAACTGCTGTTTTCCCCTCATCCTCCTCTCTGATTCTACCCAGATTATGGACTCCCCTGAGATCCAACTTGGAGAACAAATTAAATAAGTCAGGAATGAGTGGGAGAAGATAAGGGTCTCGGATGGTAAATCGGTTCAACTTGCGAAAATCTAAACAAGGATGTAGACCCCCATTTTTCTTCTTAACAAAGAAGAACCCAGCCACCCCGGAGAAGAGGAGGGTCTAACGTGTCCCTTAGCAAGACTCTCAGAGATGCAATCTTTCATTGCCTGACGCTCTGGACCACAAAGGTTATATAATCTTGACTTGGGTAGTTTCGCTCCTGGGAGTAAGTTAACAGGGAAATCATATACACGATGGGGGCAGTTCTTCGTACAAACAAAACAGTATAGACTTAGTGGAGATGGTAGAGATAATGGTACTCAGGCAATTATTCTTGTAGAAATAACTCCATCTAACTATTTCTCTGGACTGTCAGTCAACCACAGGATTATGCATCATCAACCAGTAAAGACTCAGTACAGTAGAAGTAGGGAGTCCTTCCAAGACATAGCCAGAAAGGAGCTCCTTGTGGTCAGACCCTGTGCCTAGGTTTACATTATGCACTACATGAGTAAAACTTCCCTGACCGACGGGTGCAGAGTTGATTGCAAATATGGGGAGAGACCAAGGGTCTGGGCGAGCCTAAAGCCTAAAACCACTGCAGGTAAGATAAACTGAGATGTACACACAGAGGCGATATATAGACCCAGTTTGCAATCTTCCATACAACCTGGAGTCAGTAGTTTTCCGATGGTTTATTGTGCTTAGGTACAGAAGGGCAGACCCCAAAAAATGACCATTTTGAGCACATAAAAAATGCACTCCCATCTTGTGGTGAACTGCAACAGAACCATGCTGAGGAAAGGCTCATCCTAACTGCATCTGAGCACACAGGAGAACTTTGCATTTTTGGAAGTACAACTGGGAGCGGAGTCGTTACAGTTCTATCCCTAAGGTGTCTTTCAAATTTTATATCTAGAGCCATAGTGGCCCCAAGCAACTCATGAGTTTCATAGCACACAAGTGCGTCTTTTTTTTTTTTTTTCAAATAATTTTTATTAACAATTTTTTTTAAACAAAACCAATATAATGCATTTGTGAAATATTAGTATGCATCTACATTAAAGAAAAGGAAGTGGTTGGGAGAAGGGGGAAGGGGAAAAGGGGAACAGGAGGGGAAGAGGAAGGGGCAGGGGAAACATAATAACAAAACAAGAAAGAACAAAACTAACAGATAAGCAATAACCTTGCTTTTTGGGCCACTGACCTAGTTAGGCCAGAAACAAATTGCCCTAATAAAGAAAGAAAACTTTTAACTTAGTTACTCGTCTTAATTTGATCGTCAACAACACCACAATCCACCAAAAAGATTACTGATTTTGGAATCTGAAGTTCCATTTATTCCATTTTTTTTCATATTTTTGTAAACATCCATTCGCTATAGCGAATTTAAGATCTAAGGAATTGTGAAGATTAAGATTGTCCACAACGTCAGGGAAACTCGGAGCCTCAGAGCTCTTCCACATCGCTGCAATTTTGTTTTTAACTATCAACAAGATATGGATTATTACAAACCTCATTGAGTAATGTAATTTTTCGATGTCCACTGACAGAAGAGCCGTCTGGGGAGTCAGGACAAAGTCCTCATTGAGCAGACTACTAATGTATTTGGAGACCTGCTTCCACAGGTTTGTTAATTTTGGACATGACCAAAATATGTGAAATAAGTCCCCCTTGTTTCCACATCCCCTCCAACACAACGGTGAAGAGCTTCCGCCGAAATGAGTAATTCTATCTGGTGTAAGATACCACCTTGTAACTAATTTGTAATATGTCTCGTGGAGTGGAAACGAGATATTAGAGGCATAAGTGTTTTTTAATGCTTCTTCCCACTGCTCGTCATCTATTTGTAGGCCTAGTGTTTTCCCCCATTTTTTCATGTATTTGTTCTTTTTAAATGTATAGTCTTTATTGAAAATATTATATAGGAACTTAGTGCTCCAGAAAACTTTATGATCAAGATTTCTAACCAATAAATATATTGGTTCGAATTTAGGAGAAGCCTTAGAAATGAAGATCTGAAGGCATTCTTTAACAATGAGGTACTGATTAAATTGTTATGAAGGGATATTAAATTTTTGTTTGATTTCTGAGAAATTTAGTAGTTTATTGTTTGCCAACAAGTCTCCTAATTTTTTTACTCCCTTTTGTTCCCATAATGTTGGAAATTTTTGTCCGAATAGAGAGGTTATTAATGAAATTGGTAGAATTTCCCCAATTGTTGTTTTATTTTTTTCCCCCGGGATTTTAGCTAATTTATCCCATGCTTGAAGAATGGCTGAGATAATCGGATGACTACGTTTATATTTGTCTAAATTTAGGGTATGTTTAATGAGAAGGTTTCCCAAAGAATCAGATTTATTTAAAGACAACTCCATATTGAGCCACACCGGGTTATCTTTTTTATTGAACCATCCCTGGCTATGTTTTATTAAATTAATTTTGTGGTATGCTTGTAAGTTCGGGAGACCTAATCCACCATTTCTTTTACTTTTGTAACGGATGTCCCTAGATATTCTGGCTTTTTTCCCACTCCAGACAAAAGACAGTATTTTTTTGACAGTTTTTGAAAAATTCTGAAGAAAACTTCAAAGGTAATGTTCTAAAGATGTACAGAATTTTTGGAAGTATCATTGATTTGACCGCTAGAACCCTACCCATCAACGATAACCCCACTTTACCCCATGATTGAAAATCTTTATTAATTACTGAAAGAATGTTCTCCCCATTAGTCTTGGCCAATTCGCTAACCCTTTTTGAAAAAGTAATTCCTAAATATGAAATCTGTTCCTCCTCCCAGGTAAAATCTACCATTTGTTTTATTGAATTAATGGTTTCTTCTGGTAAGTTGAGTTGGAGTATCTTTGATTTAATATTGTTTATCTTAAATAGAGAAATTTTAGAAAATTCCTCAAGTATTTCCAGGAGGTTTTTAATGGAATTGTGGGGGTCTGTTAGAGTTAGGCCGGGGTCACACTAGACCGTAATACGGACGAGTGCAATGCGATAAAAAATCGCATAGCACTCGCCCCAATGTTAATCTATGGGGCAGCTCCCATCATCCGATATTTTCTCGGCCGTATTCAGGATCCGAGTGAAATCGCAGCATGCTGCGATTGTCAGCGTATCTCGGGCGAGACTCGCCAATGAAAGTCTATGGGTGCGAGAAAACATCGGATTACATACGGACCATGCGTGTGCATTGTGAGAAATACGGAAGACTTCTCCAGGTGACAGGAAATTGAATCATCCATTATCAGGAAGCTTTGGAATGCTAATTTCAGGCCCACGCTGGATTGCAAACCAGGAAGCACGCCTCCACGGAGTGTTCTGTAGTAGCAGCATGGCCAGGCATATTAATGTGGAGATGCTCATTGCTCTGGTCCATGATAGGCCCGAATTATGGGACCAATGCGACGCACATTATGCAGACCGTGCACGTAAAGACGCAGCATGGAGGGCAATATGTCGCCACATGTTCCCCGATTTTGATGAGCGACCTCAAGAGGTTCAGCAAGAAATATGTAAGTACCATTCTTCAAAATTTTTTTTTTTTCATGTAAGCCTGAAAGCATCATATGTGTTTTGCTTATGATGTTAGTAAATCATCCATGCTCTTGGTTGAAGATGCCAAAACATTCCCAAGAGACACAAATATGGCTTTAAATTAATTTAGCTATAGTCCGTTAATATAGGGCCAAAGGAATTTTATGTCCCCCTAGCCCATGTGTTTTTGCAAAGCCTGTAACTGTTTGTGTGTGATATTTATCTCAAATGTTTTGTATATTTGCAGTCAATGATGTAAATAGACGCTGGCGGAGTTGCCGGGACCAATACCGGCGTGAGCGTCAAGTTCATGGGCGGAGTGGTGATGCAGCCCCCAAAAAAAGGAAATACCTTTATTATGACCGTCTAAATTTTCTTGCCCCGGTGATGGAGCTACGACCGTAAGTGCATGCATGTGTACAAATATTTAACACATTTTATGATGTGAATATGTATGTATTTTTTAATATAAATAATGTTTTGTGAAATACAGAACAGAGTCAAATCTGACTGAAAGAGAGACTGGATCTGACTCTGAGTTGCTGATTGACCCTGTTGCTGAAGATGCAGAATTGGCTGGACCATCTGGGCAAGCAACAGGCAGCAACCACCCTCCCCCACCACCACAACCAGCAGCAGCGTCTACCGCTCCACAGGAGGCAAATCCTGAGGTTGATGAAGGAGGCCAGAGCAGCAGTCCAACATTGGCTCTGGATACATCACCACAGCCTACTACCAGACCAAACCGTGGTCGTCGCAGAAGGGTGGCTTTGAACATTGGCACCAGGAGGCAAGTTGATACCGGGGTGTTGGACTATTTGTCCCGAGCTGCCAATGATGATGGGGAGGAAGCTTACTTCCGCAGTCTTGCCCGCTATTTACGTCCCATTCCCCGCTCGCTCAGGCTGCGGACCAGAGGTTGCATCCAAATTTTGCTAGATGCGGCAACACCCCCAAACAACCCGACTAATATCTTTAATTATCTTGAACGGTGGCAAATGTCATCTACCAACCTTCTGGCGGTGCAAGACCTTCCACAGGACCAATCACAAACTGTGTCAGCACCACCCCCGCAACCTATAGCTCCACAACAACAGCCTGCACAAACCACACAACAAGGCCAAAACAGGGGTATTTATGATTTTGCAGCACATCCCCAATCTGACCACTTGAACAGACACATGTTTGGAGGCTGGTCCCAACATGTGTCTGCTCGACATGGTCATATTGGGGGTTCGGAACAAATGGGTCAAGCCAGTAGCCAGGACTTGATGCCCTTCTACCCTCCACATCAAGTGTTAGGTCATACACATGATCGCAGCTTGCAGCAACACCCGCAATTTCTATCTGCAATAACACAGGTAGACAGAGTGGTTGGTCAACCACCCAGGCCAAGTTCCGCACATGCTGGACACCCGCCATCACCATCACCACCCCCAACCTACCATAACCTGTAATGTTTTGGATGTTAGATTTTGCCTGTCATTTTGGCCTTTTGTTGGCCTTAGTTTTTTGTGACCATGGCATGTAAAGCTGTGTTGTTTGTTTTGTTTAAATTACATATGAAAATTGAAATATGTTTTGGGAATGCATATATATATATGCGCAGAGCAGTAAAAATTTGTTCTGAAAACAGAGTCTTATGTCTTGGTCCAGCTACATACATGATTTGTCAGCTTTACACACTTACATCTTTTCATCATCAGATACATATTACACCAATTTCTGAAGGAAATTATGTGATTTATTAACTTAGAATCTAAACAAAAATTAAGGCAAAACAGCATTGTCTTGCCAAACCGTAGATCCCTCTGGTGACACAAAAAAATTGGTTAAAACATCACGAACTTTTAGGCCAGAGGGCTGACGACGTGAAGGACGAACACGTGTAGTTGTCAAGACAGTATTTGCATAATCAATGTCATCTGCAGCAGATGATGGGCAATCATGGTCTCTTGTAAAGTTGTGAAGAACAACACATGCTTTTATCACACCATTTACATTGCCTTCACTCAGTTGGATTGCAGACTGAAGGACCCGCCATTTTGCACTGAGAATGCCAAATGAACACTCGACCAGACGGCGGGCACGTGAAAGACGCAAATTAAAGATTCTGCGCCGGTAGTCCAGGCCTCTCCGTGGATAGGGTCTCATGACGTTCCTTGATAATTGAAAGGCCTCATCTGCTACCATCATGTAAGGCACCGCATCCAAATTAGCACCTGGTATGTGACTTGGGGGTGGGAGATCCAATTCATTGTTGCGCAGCCGCCGACCCATAATGGAAGAACTGAAGACTCTAGAGTCTCCAGTTCTCCCATAGGCCCCAATATCTACAATTATAAACCTGTAGTTGCTGTCGACTAGGGCCAACAGCACTACAGAGAAAAACTGTTTATAATTATAGAATTGGGTCCCTGAACCTGGCGGCTTACGCACACGGATGTGCTTTCCGTCAAGAGCCCCAATACAGTGCGGAAACTGGCATGTGTCCTGAAATCCTTGAGCAATACGTAACCAGTCTGCAATTTTTGGTTCAGGCATCACCTCTTGATGGAGTCTTCTCCAGATTTCCGTGCATGTATCCCGCACAATCCCAGAAATTGTAGATTTGCCCAATAAAAACTCTAAATGCAGGGCCGCATATGATAGGCCAGTGGCAAGGAAGCTAAAAGACAAAATAATATTTTTATCAAAGATAAAATTAACACAATACAGGGTGATATGGGGCAATCAAACACTTTTTTTAAATTTAAAAAAAAAAAAAAGCTATGGCTTTGATCTTTTAAAAAAATTACATTAAGAAAATAAGTAAAAATTATGTTGAAGTTACTTAACCATTTAAGTATATAATTTGAAGAAGGGGTATCGACAAAAAAATGAGTAACATATTGGGTCAATTAGTATTAAGGCATACCGCAAGGTAAGGATAAGGCGCTCCTCAGCTGAAATAGATTTGCGCATCCTGGTGTCCTTCTTCGTGATCCCTGGACGCAAAATCTCCAACAAAATGTCAAAGGTTTGAATCCTCATCTGACAATAGTTGAAGAACTTGTTCGGATTAGTCCTCAGAGCAGCATACAGACGGCTGAAATGGCCTTTATTGATACCTTGTTTGATAAGTGGATGTACCCACATCCGTCTCCGCCTCCTCGGATCTACAATAACTGGGTATGGCTGGCCAAAACGTTGGGAAAGTACCCAGTTGAAAAGCACACGCTCTGTGGTGTTGAAAGTCAGTCGATCAGACATGTTGCTCATCAATCCGAAGTGCATCAACACAAGCAGGGACTCTACTGCATAGATTGGTGGGTGGCACCTGTGTTTTGGGCCATTAAATAATGTTCTTGGTGATGATTTAAATTTTTTCAGGTGGAAAACCGTTATATGTCCATTTTGCAAGCCTGCGAGAAATTCTCGCCATACGGATGCCATGCGGATGTCACACGGATGTCAAACGGATCATTTGATGCGAGAAAATCACATCCTCGAACTGCACTCGGATCACTGTTTTGTAAAAATTTGTGCGATTCTCGTCCGTCAAAAACGGACTGTTTTTTTATACGTTGTGTGTGTCCCCGGCCTTAGTAACATATCGTCTGCAAACAGGGATATTTTATATTGGTTGTTACCGATGTCCACTCCTAGAACATTCTTGTTAATACGAATCATTTCTGCTAAGGGTTCAATTGCCAGGGCAAACAACAGGGGGGACAGTGGGCAACCCTGTCTAGTTCCATTACTTATTGGGAAGGATTTTGATAAGTTGTTGTTAATGTATATTTTTGCACTGGGTATCGAGTAAAGCGCAAATACCGATGTGAGCCATTTATCATCAAAACCGAATTTCTCCATCACCATTTTAAGATACTGCCAATTTATTCGATCAAACGCCTTTTCGGCATCAAGTGTCAACAGGACAGATGAAGTACCATTGGCGTTAATTTTGCTGAGAATGTTGAGTAATCTCCTGGTGGCATCGGAGGTTTGTCTCCCCTCGATAAACCCAGATTGGTCATGTTTTATCACTTTTGGTAAGATTTCTTTTAACCTATTAGCTAAGATTTTACAAGTGCGTCTTTTAACCTGTCAGACAGACCCTGACAAAAATGGCTCCTCAAGGCAGGGTCATTTCATCTGGTGTCAGTGGTCCATGGAATTCTGAGCAATACTCCTTAGCTGTCCGATTTCCCTACTGGAGCTTACGTAGCTTGGACTCGGCAAGGGAAATTTGGTCCAGATCATTATAAGCAAGGCCTAGAGCCGCAAAAAAGCAACAATAAACTGACTAGTTTCACTTTGCCAAACCTTATCCCCATTCCATATCCTCATTTTTATTTTTATTTTTATTTCAGTATTATTATTCTTTTATTATTATTTTTTTTTCATTCTGTACTACTTTTCGTTTAGTTTTCATTATGCCATTTTTTTTATTTTGCTAGTTTTGATATGCATACTGAGCACTACCCATTTCTTTAATCTGCCAGGATCTATTCCTCTCCCCATAAAACGTTTCCCTGGTTACCGCCCATGTATTCTTAAAGGGAACCTGTCACCCCGTTTTTTGAGATTGAGCTATAAATACTGTTAAATAGGGCCTGCGCTGTGTGTTCCTATAGTGTATGTAGTGTACCCCGATTCCCCATGTATGCTGAGAAATAACTTACCAAAGTCGCCGTTTTCGCCTGTCAATCAGGCTGGTCAGGTCGGGAGGGCGTGGTGACATCTCTGGTTCTTCCTCAGCTTTACGTTGGTGGCGTAGTGGCGTAGTGGTGAACAAGCAGCGCGCGATCTGCGCTGTCATCCCTTTCGTCGGTGGGGGCGGCCATCTTCCTGGGGCCGCGCGTGCGCAGATCGAGTGCTCTGCTGCACGGGGCTTCAGGAAAATGGCCGCGGGATGCCGCGCGTGCGCATTAGAGATCGCGGCGGCCATTTTCCCAAAGCCGAGTTTGCATCTAGGTAACAATTATTAAATTATTAAATTATGCAGTTGCCATAGCTGGTAGCGGTCCATACAAGGGACTAAAATATGTGCATATATATCACGTAGTTTAGCTGCTTTGCCGGGTGATGACGTCGGTCACTTATGTATTACACAGAGCGAATGTGTCGTTCCATTATCACCCTCTGTCCCAATTTGGTGTGATGTAATTTTAATAGTTTGTTAATAAAGTTTATACTGATTTTTTGGAATTTTGACCATTTGATCATCTTTTTTCGGTTGTATTCTTAGACTTGTATATATGTACATATTATATGTTGTTTTTATCTATGTGTATTTTTTTTGTCTTTTAGTGATGGTATGATTAAGACTCGGGAGAGTCGAAACGTAATGTTGTGTTATTATATTAGGTCGCTTATCCAATGTTTGTAGATGTGCTCCCATGTGTTACTTATGTCTAATAAACTCATATTATCTTGCATAAATTATCACTAGAGTGTGCAGTGTCTTCCAAATAATATTTGCACATAGTACACACAGACACACGAACACTGATATCTCCGGTACCGTTTTTTCCAGTACCGGAAACATCAGGACGAGTGAAACCGGCCTTATTCTGGACATGTGAAACCGGCCTTATATAAACTTTTGCCCTATGACTTTTATTTACCTCCATTAATTCTGCAGCACTTTACAGACATCATCAATGTCCCTATTGGGGCTCACAATCGATTGACACAAAAGATTTAGGAATCCCACACAAACACGGGGAGAACATGCAAACTCCTTACAGATGTTGTAAAGCGCCCCATTAGGGCAAGCGGGATACTCGGTACTGGGTCCTGCGGTTCACAGGGGGATGTCACGGTGGCTGACCCAGTCCGTGGCCCTGGGACGTCCGTATAAAAGGGAAAAATCTTTAAAGGGATAAAGTTTGTGTTCATGACACCACCTGTGGTATTCAGTCAGGGTGACCGACGCTGGGGTGATGTTATGGCAGCTAGATGATATAACTTCCCACAGGTGAAGTGTATCCCCAGGGCTTCCCGAGTGTATAAATGGTGAGTGGCGCAGAGAAGAACGAGGACACAGGGTTGCAGTCTCTTTACCTTTACTGAAGACTTCAGCATCCACAGTCCGGGGCACCAGATCACAGGGCAGGTAGAGTCCGGCCGGTTTGGAGGCAAGTCCAGAATCCCCTTGTCCAGGAGGAAATCAATAGCCTTCCCTTGCACTGTAGTGGTGTAGTCCCTTACTGCATAAGCTTCAAATAAGGGCCTCACAGATGTTCTCTCTATGTCCCCTGTAGTCGGATAGGACAAAACCCGTATGACTGGTGGCTTGAGGCTGTATATAGGGACTCTTGCATGTCCCGACCTCTGAGGGGTGCCACCATGCCTCCTGGGTGTAGGTGCGGACAAGTAATGTGCAATTAGCTGTCCTGCCGGTCTCTGAAGTAAGGCATAGAGGTCCTTACTACCTCGGTGTTCCGGCTACCGGTTATCTGTGCCTCAGAAGGAGGCAGCTTGCGCCTAGCTGGTCCCCTTCTGGTATCCTCTCCTGTGCTTTCCTTTCTTGCATGCTCACTGCAACATATTCTGCTTTCTGAAATGCCTCCTTCTGGGAGCTGCAGCTCTTAGGACATGCACAGCTCCGTGGACCTTCTGTCCTCCTCAGACGGATGTCTGGAACTTTCTAACTTTCCCTACAGACTACCAGTTTTATATATATATATATATATATATATATATATATATATATATATATATATATAGGGAGTCACCTAGTATATAGGATCAAAAGCTCCCCCTGGTGGCCTGGAGTGTGAATGTGTTGCATGCTTGTGGTACCTGGATGCAGTTATCTGTTGTGAATTCTGTTTTTGAACTCCCTCCTGTGGTCATGAATGGTACTTCGGCGAGTTCTGTCCATGGACTCCCTCTGGTGGCTGTGAGTGGAGCTGCTGCTTCTGAGATTCCTTCCACAGGTGACTTAGTTTATTCTTTGTCTGGCTGTTCTATTTAGCTCCACTCAGATCGTTACTCCATGCCAGCAGTCAATGTTCTTGTACTGGTTCAGTTCGCTCTTGGATCTTTCGGGTGACCTGTCTACTCCAGCAGAAGCTAAGTCCCTGCTAGTTATTATTTGTTCATTGTTTCCTTGTCCAGTTGGCTATCATGATTTTGCCTTGCTAGCTGGAAGCTCTGGGATGCAGAGTGGCACCTCCGCACCGTGAGTCGGTGCGGAGGTCTTTTTGCAACTCTGCGTGGTCTTTTGTAGTTTTTTGTGCTGACCGCAAAGATACCTTTCCTATCCTCAGTCTGTTTAGTAGGTCTGGCCTCCCTTTGCTGAAACCTGTTCCATTTCTGTGTTTGTGACTTTCATCTTAACTCACAGTCAATATATGTGGGGGGCTGCCTTTTCCTTTGGGGAATTTCTCTGAGGCAAGGTAGGCTTTATTTTCTATCTTTAGGGCTAGTTAGCTCTTAGGCTGTTAAGAGGCATCTAGGTCGTGTTAGGTACGCTCCACGGCTATTTCTAGTTGTGTGATAGGATTAGGGGTTGCGGTCAGCAGAGCTCCCACTTCCCAGAGCTTGTCCTGTGTGAGTTTAACCATCAGGTCGTTCCGGGTGCTCCTAACCACCAGGTCCATAACAGTACAGCTGGCCCAAAGTATTAATGCATCTCAATAGAGGGATAAGAGAAGTTCTGAGACCATTTTTTTTCTCTGCAGTGTTTTTTGTCTTTCTTTTCCCCTTAACCTCTGGGTGGTTCAGGACACAGGTGTAGATATGGACATTCAAGGTCTGTCCTCTTGTGTGGATCATCTCACTGCAAGGGTACAAAACATTCAAGATTTTGTGGTTCAGAATCCGATGTTAGAGCCTAGAATTCCAATTCCTGATTTGTTTTCTGGGGATAGATCTAAATTCCTGAATTTCAAAAATAATTGTAAACTGTTTCTAGCTTTGAAACCCCGCTCCTCTGGTGACCCCGTTCAACAAGTAAAAATCATTATTTCTTTGTTGCGTGGTGACCCTCAAGACTGGGCATTTTCCCTTGCGTTTTTTCTGGTGCTTGGATTGCTTTATGATGAACAAAATTCAGTGGATCAGGCAGAGAAAAACTTGCTGGCTTTGTGTCAGGGTCAGGATGAAGCGGAGGTGTACTGTCAGAAGTTTAGAAAGTGGTCTGTGCTTACTCAGTGGAATGAGTGTGCCCTGACGGCAATTTTCAGAAAGGGTCTTTCTGAAGCCCTTAAGGATGTCATGGTGGGATTTCCCACGCCTGCTGGTCTGAATGAGTCTATGTCCTTGGCCATTCAGATCGATCGGCGCATGCGTGAGCGCAAAGCTGTGCACCATTTGGCGGTATTCTCTAAGCATAGGCCTGAGCCTATGCAATGTGATAGGACTTTGACCAGAGCTGAACGGCAAGAACACAGATGTCGGAATGGGCTGTGCTTTTACTGTGGTGATTCCACTCATGTTATCTCCGATTGTCCTAAGCACACTAAGCGGTTCGCTAGGTCTGCCACCATTGGTACGGTACAGTCTAAATTTCTTTTGTCCGTTACTCTGATTTGCTCTCTGTCGTCCTATTCTGTTATGGCATTTGTGGATTCAGGCGCTGCCCTGAATTTGATGGACTTGGAGTTTGCCAGGCGCTGTGGTTTTTTCTTGGAGCCCTTGCAGTATCCTATTCCATTGAGAGGAATTGATGCTACGCCTTTGGCCAAGAATAAGCCTCAGTACTGGACTCAATTGACCATGTGCATGGCTCCTGCACATCAGGAGGATATTCGCTTTTTGGTGTTGCATAATCTGCATGATGTGGTGGTTTTGGGGTTGCCATGGCTACAGGTCCATAATCCAGTATTGGATTGGAAATCTATGTCTGTGTCCGGCTGGGGTTGTCAGGGGGTACATGGTGATGTTCCATTGCTGTCAATTTCGCCTTCCACTCCTTCTGAAGTCCCTGAGTTTTTGTCAGATTACCGGGATGTATTTGAAGAGCCCAAATCTGGTGCCTTACCTCCTCATAGGGATTGCGATTGTGCTATTAATTTGATTCCTGGTAGTAAGTTTCCTAAGGGCCAACTGTTTAATTTATCTGTGCCAGAGCACGCCGTTATGCGGAGTTATATAAAGGAATCCTTGGAGAAAGGTCATATTCGCCCGTCGTCATCACCGTTGGGAGCAGGGTTCTTTTTTGTGGCCAAGAAGGATGGCTCTTTGAGACCTTGTATTGATTACCGCCTTCTTAATAAGATCACAGTCAAATTTCAGTACCCTTTGCCGCTGCTGTCTGATTTGTTTGCTCGGATTAAGGGGGCTAGTTGTTTCACCAAGATAGATCTTCGAGGGGCGTATAATCTTGTGCGTATTAAACAGGGCGATGAATGGAAAACAGCATTTAATACGCCCGAGGGCCATTTTGAGTACCTGGTTATGCCATTCGGGCTTTCTAATGCTCCATCTGTGTTTCAGTCCTTTATGGATGACATCTTCCGAGAGTACCTGGATAGATTCATGATTGTATATTTGGATGATATTTTGGTCTTTTCGGATGATTGGCAGTCTCATGTGAAGCAGGTCAGAATGGTGTTCCAGGTCCTTCGTGCGAATTCCTTCTTTGTGAAAGGGTCGAAATGTGTCTTTGGGGTTCAGAAGGTTTCATTTTTGGGGATCATTTTTTCCCCTTCTACTATCGAGATGGACCCTGTTAAAGTTCAGGCCATTTATGATTGGACTCAGCCGACATCTGTGAAGAGCCTGCAGAAGTTCCTGGGCTTTGCTAATTTTTACCGTCGCTTCATCGCTAATTTTTCTACTGTTGCTAAACTGTTGACTGATTTGACCAAGAAAGGTGCTGATGTGGTCAATTGGTCCTCGGCGGCTGTAGAGGCTTTTCAGGAGTTGAAGCGTCGTTTTTCTTCTGCCCCTGTGTTGTGCCAGCCAGATGCTTCGCTCCCGTTTCAGGTTGAGGTTGATGCTTCTGAGATTGGAGCAGGGGCTGTTTTGTCGCAAAGAAGTTCTGATGGCTCGGTGATGAAACCATGTGCCTTCTTTTCTAGAAAATTCTCGCCTGCTGAGCGCAATTATGATGTTGGCAATCGAGAGTTGTTGGCCATGAAGTGGGCATTCAAGGAGTGGCGACATTGGCTTGAAGGAGCCAAGCATCGCGTGGTGGTCTTGACGGATCACAAGAATTTGACTTATCTCGAGTCTGCCAAACGGTTGAATCCTAGACAGGCTCGATGGTCGCTGTTTTTCTCCCGTTTTGATTTTGTGGTTTCGTGCCTTCCGGGCTCTAAGAATGTGAAGGCTGATGCCCTGTCAAGGAGTTTTGTGCCTGACTCTCCGGGTGTTCCTGAGCCGGCAGGTATTCTCAAAGAGGGGGTAATTTTGTCTGCCATCTCCCCTGATTTGCGGCGTGTGCTGCAGAAGTTTCAGGCTGATAGACCTGACCGTTGTCCAGCGAAGAAACTGTTTGTCCCTGATAGATGGACTAGTAGAGTTATCTCTGAGGTTCATTGTTCGGTGTTGTCGGGTCATCCTGGAATCTTTGGTACCAGAGATTTGGTGGCTAGATCCTTTTGGTGGCCTTCTTTGTCACGGGATGTGCGTTCTTTTGTGCAGTCCTGTGGGACTTGTGCTCGGGCTAAGCCCTGCTGTTCTCGTGCCAGTGGGTTGCTTTTGCCCTTGCAGGTCCCGAAGAGGCCGTGGACGCATATTTCCATGGATTTTATTTCAGATCTCCCTGTCTCTCAAAGGATGTCGATCATTTGGGTGGTTTGTGATCGCTTCTCTAAGATGATTCATTTGGTACCCTTGTCTAAATTGCCTTCCTCCTCTGATTTGGTGCCATTGTTTTTCCAGCATGTGGTTCATTTGCATGGCATTCCAGAGAACATCGTCTCGGACAGAGGTTCCCAGTTTGTTTCGAGGTTTTGGCGGTCCTTTTGTGGTAAGATGGGCATTGATTTGTCTTTTTCTTCAGCTTTCCATCCTCAGACAAATGGCCAAACCGAACGAACTAATCAGACTTTGGAGACATATCTGAGATGCTTTGTTTCGGCTGATCAGGATGATTGGGTGTCCTTCTTGCCTTTGGCTGAGTTCGCCCTTAATAATCGGGCCAGCTCGGCTACTTTGGTTTCGCCGTTTTTCTGTAATTCTGGTTTCCATCCTCATTTCTGTTCAGGGCAGGTTGAGCCTTCGGACTGCCCTGGTGTGGATACGGTGGTGGACAGGTTGCAGCAGATTTGGACTCATGTGGTGGACAATTTGACATTGTCCCAGGAGAAGGCTCAACATTTCGCTAACCGCCGGCGCTGTGTTGGTCCCCGACTTCGTGTTGGGGATTTGGTTTGGTTGTCATCTCGTCATGTTCCTATGAAGATTTCCTCTCCTAAGTTTAAGCCTCGTTTCATTGGTCCGTATAAGATTTCTGAGGTTCTCAATCCTGTGTCATTTCGTTTGGCCCTTCCAGCTTCTTTTGCCATCCATAATTTGTTCCATAGGTCGTTATTGCGGAGATACGTGGCGCCTATGGTTCCCTCCGTTGATCCTCCTGCCCCGGTGTTGGTCGAGGGGGAGTTGGAGTATGTGGTGGAGAAGATTTTGGATTCTCGTATTTCGAGACGGAAACTCCAGTACCTGGTCAAGTGGAAGGGTTATGGTCAGGAAGATAATTCCTGGGTTTTTGCCTCTGATGTTCATGCTGCTGATCTAGTTTGTGCCTTTCATTTGGCTCATCCTGATCGGCCTGGGGGCTCTGGTGAGGGTTCGGTGACCCCCTCCTCAAGGGGGTGGGGGTACTGTTGTGAATTCTGTTTTCGAACTCCCTCCTGTGGTCATGAATGGTACTTCGGCGAGTTCTGTCCATGGACTCCCTCTGGTGGCTGTGAGTGGAGCTGCTGCTTCTGAGGTTCCTTCCACAGGTGACGTAGTTTATTCTTTGGCTGGCTGTTCTATTTAGCTCCACTCAGATCGTTACTCCATGCCAGCTGTCAATGTTCTTGTACTGGTTCAGTTCGCTCTTGGATCTTTCTGGTGACCTGTCTACTCCAGCAAAAGCTAAGTCCCTGCTAGTTATTATTTGTTCATTGTTTCCTTGTCCAGTTGGCTATCATGATTTTGCCTTGCTAGCTGGAAGCTCTGGGATGCAGAGTGGCACCTCCGCACCATGAGTCGGTGCGGAGGTCTTTTTGCACACTCTGCGTGGTCTTTTGCAGTTTTTTGTGCTGACCGCAAAGATACCTTTCCTATAATCAGTCTGTTTAGTAAGTCTGGCCTCCCTTTGCTGAAACCTGTTTCATTTCTGTGTTTGTGACTTTCATCTTAACTCACAGTCAATATATGTGGGGGGCTGCCTTTTCCTTTGGGGAATTTCTCTGAGGCAAGGTAGGCTTTATTTTCTATCTTTAGGGCTAGTTAGCTCTTAGGCTGTGAAGAGGCGTCTAGGTCGTGTTAGGTACGCTCCACGGCTATTTCTAGTTGTGTGATAGGATTAGGGGTTGCGGTCAGCAGAGCTCCCACTTCCCAGAGCTTGTCCTGTGTGAGTTTAACCATCAGGTCGTTCCGGGTGCTCCTAACCACCAGGTCCATAACAGTTATCCTTCCTTGCCTCCAAACGTAACATCACTCTCCCCGTGAGGAAAGCGACATTCTGGGGTGCCACATTTGTACTTGGTGGGATTTGAACCCAGGACACCAGTGCTGCAAAGCAACAGTGCAAACCACTGAGCCACCATGCTGCCCTTAGGATAGGATGTTTTATAAAAAATTTTTTAGTATCATGCAATTATAAAGAGGAGTCAAACAGTGAAGTTTTTGTCCTGTTATAACCCTTTATGAATCCATCGAAGAGAGGAACTTGCACATACCTTGAAGTAATAGAGTGAGATGTTTAACTTTTGCAGTCCAAATTAAACAGTGCTGCATAATGAGGATAATGAATCACACATGGATGTTGTTCAGAGCAAAGCATTTCCATGTAAACATTAGCGCAGATCCAAGTACAAGCAAAGTGACTACTTTTACATTATTTTTAGGTTAAATCAATATATTGCATGAAATGAATTCCAAAACCCTGGGTATATGGATTGTCATCTCCTTGGTAAAAGCATTAAAGCGAACTTGTCAGCAGGATTATCCATGTTAAAGTAAAGATATGGGCAGAATGGCGATGTCACATTGATTTAACACATGCTTTTAGTGTAAAAATCTTCAGCCTGGTTTTCGTTACATCATAGTTACATAGTTACATAGTTACATAGTTATTAAGGTTGAAGGAAGACTATATGTCCTGTTATGTTAACCAATTCAGTAACACAATGGACATAGCGGTCAGAACACAGACAGTGATCTGACAAACACCCAAAATTAAAGAACGAGCTCTGAGACGTGGGAACTCTGCAGACCGCAATCCCTGATCCTATCAAACCACACTAAAGGCAGCCGTGGAGCGCTCCTGACCAGAACCTAGGCGCCTCGTCACAGCCTGAGAAACTAGCTATTCCTGAAGATAGAAAAATAAGCCTACCTTGCCTCAGAGAAATTCCCCAAAGGAAAAGGCAGCCCCCCACATATAATGACTGTGAGTAAGATGAAAACACAAACATAGAGATGAAACAGATTTAGCAAAGTGAGGCCCGACTAGCTAAATAGAACGAGGATAGGGAAGATAACTTTGCGGTCAGCACAAAAACCTATAAATAACCACGCAGAGGGGACAAAAAGACCCTCCGCACCGACTAACGGTACGGAGGTCGTCCCTCTGCGTCTCAGAGCTTCCAGCAGGCGAGAAAAAACCAATATAGCAAGCTGGACTGAAAAATAGCAACAAAATAACAAAAGCAAAACTTAGCTTTGCAGAGCAGCAGGCCACAGGAATGATCCAGGGAAAAAACCAGTCCAACACTGGAACATTGACAGGAAGCATGGATCAAAGCATCAGGTGGAGTTAAGTAGAGAAGAAGCTAACGAGCTCACCAGATCACCTGAGGGAGAAAACTCAGAAGCTGCAGTACCACTTTCCTCCACAAACGGAAGATCCCAGAGAGAATCAGCCGAAGTACCACTTGTGACCACAGGAGTGAACTCTGCCACAGAATTCGCAACAATGTCCATCTAGTTCAACCCATAGCCTAACCTAACATGCCCTAACATGTTGATCCAGAGGAAGGCAAAAAAAACCCATGTGGCAAAGAGTAAGCTCCACATTGGGGAAAAAAATTCCTTCCCAACTCCACATATGGCAATCAGACTAGTTCCCTGGATCAACGCCCTATCAAGGAATCTAGTGTATATACCCTGTAACATTATACTTTTCCAGAAAGGTATCCAGTCCCCTCTTAAATTTAAGTAATGAATCACTCAATACAACATCATACGGCAGAGAGTTCCATAGTCTCACTGCTCTTACAGTAAAGAATCCGCGTCTGTTATTATGCTTAAACCTTTTTTCCTCCAACCGCAGAGGATGCCCCCTTGTCCCTGTTTCAGGTCTATGATTAAAAAGATCATCAGAAAGGTCTTTGTACTGTCCCCTCATATATTTATACATTAAAATAAGATCACCCCTTAGTCTTCGTTTTTCCAAACTAAATAGCCCCAAGTGTAATAACCTATCTTGGTATTGCAGACCCCCCAGTCCTCTAATAACCTTGGTCGCTCTTCTCTGCACCCGCTCCAGTTCAGCTATGTCTTTCTTAAACACCGGACACCAGAACTGTGCACAGTATTCTAAGTGTGGTCGAACTAGTGACTTGTATAGAGGTAAAATTATATTCTCCTCATGAGCATCTATGCCTCTTTTAATGCATCCCATTATTTTATTTGCCTTTGTAGCCGCTGCCTGACACTGGCCACTGAATTTAAGTTTGTCATCCACCCATACACCCAGGTCTTTTTCATTGACGGTTTTGCCCAGAGTTTTAGAATTAAGCACATAATTATACATCTTATTACTTCTACCCAAGTGCATGACCTTACATTTATCCCCATTAAAGCTCATTTGCCATTTATCAGCCCAAGCTTCTAGTTTACATAAATCATCCTGTAATATAAAATTGTCCTCCTCTGTATTGATTACCCTGCATGATAAATTTCGGTTTCCTCATATCTCGTGCTTCATCATCTTCCTCATTTAAATTTTGGGCTGGTGCCGTCCTAGCTATGGGCCAACAACAAACAAGATGGCTACCGCACTTCACAAGCAGGAGCGCACGTCTAGGTCCCGGGAACCACCTAGGGCCATACGAAGTCCAAAATATAGAAGTGACAGCGCTCCATCCGGGTGTATTCCAAAATTCAAAACTTTATTGAAGCCATAAAAACAGCAGACTAGCTATGGGCGGCGCTCTTTAGGAAATTGGCATCTAAGGTGGCACATGTGCAGAATGAGATTTTGTGTTATCATTGAGCGGAGATCTCATCCTGCTTATTTGCTGCCTCGCAGCACCATTTTCCTGGAGATCGCTGGAGGTCGATCTGCACATGCGCCGGCACCATTTTCATGAAGACAGATACCAGCTAAATCTGTGCGTGCACCGTCCACAGCTAGGATGGCACAAGCCAAAAATTTAATGACAGGTTCTCTTTGTGTTTCTTGACAGGATCCAGCCATAAGCTGAACAAACAAATTTTCCTAAGCATGAATATTGGCTTAAAGAGTAACAATTATTTCTATTTTTTTCTTTGCATAAATCAATAGTATAAAAAATATGTGAAACTTTGTAATATATCATATTAAAGAAATCCATTTCTTCTTCTGAACTGTCATGAGTGTGTCATGTCCTGATCTGGGATTGGAAGGTCACAGGTCCCCAGGGCTTCCCAGTAGTGTAGATGGCGATGGTGTGAGGTGCAATCAATAACGAGGACACAGGGTTGCAGTCTCTTTACCTCTTTACTGAAGGCTTCAGGATCCTCAATCCAGAGCACTGTCAACAGGGCTGTCTGAGACCGGCCGGTCCGAAGGCACCTCCAGAGTTCCCTTTGCAGGTGGAAATCGTTGCCTACCACTAGCGCCTGTGTGTTGTAGTGCTTCCCTGCTGAGCATTCGGGATAGTCCTCACAACTTCTGTTCTCGTTCTTTCTAGTTCTTTCTCGTTCTTTCTATTCTCCATCCCCCAGGTTTGTTATGGCTAGGACGCACCCGTTTGATGGGTAGGCTCGGAGCTATTCTGGGACCCTAGAGACGCCCCTCTCCACGGTTGCCCCCTATGTCTGCCTAGGTGATGTAAGGTAGACAGCCAACCTATAATTAACTGTCCTGCTGTATTTGAAGTAAGGCATAGAGTCAGTTACTTCCTCGGTGTTCCGGTCAACTGCTACGCGCCTCAGTAGGATGTTGCCGTTCTCAGGGCACGACTCCTACTGGCTCTCCTTTGTGCTTTGATCTCGTTTCTCACTGTCCACAATATCCTTCACTTCGTGTCCTTTCTTTAGATGCCGCCGCAAGGTAGTGCAGGCGCGGCTCTGTAATGATCTGTCCTTGTCCCTAGGTGCCTGCCAGGTTCCCACGCCTGACAGGGACCCACCTGAATCTTCCCCGCAACACCTCCTGCCACGGGATGTTGCCTGGACAAAACCCAGTCAGCTTCTGACTAACTTCCTATCCAACCCCTAGTTTTACCAGTGTGAGGAGTGGCCTAATAAATAAAATCTTTTGCTCCCCCTAGTGGCCGGAGTGTGAAGTGTAATGTGTGCTGGTGATACCTGGTCAGATGAACTCCTTTAGTGCCATCAGACGTACCATCACTCCCCTTAGCGGCAGAGTGACATTACTGCAACGACCAGGTCTCTGGGGCGCTGCACTCCCCCCCCGGTTAAATCCAGTACTCCTGGACTGGGAAGAAGAACAACAATGCATGTTAGCAAAAGTCATGCAAATTTTTGAAATGCAAGGTAAATATAACAATGCGTCCCTTTATGGGAGGTGAGGACACTTGAACGTTACAAACGAGAACAAGGTTAAATATTTTAAATAACACTCTGACTATAAATAACTTCTGGTACCCTGCTGGGCATTCTACTGAGTGCAAATTCTGAACAATAATTTTAAATTCTCCTTTAAGGGCGTATAGGCTGAACCCACTAAAGGCTTACTATAAAGTACTATAATGCAAACTCAACTTTTTCTTTATTTTTCTAACTTCACAAATGCAGGACCGCCTAGCTCCTTGTCTGGGCCTATTGCCATCTGTTCTTCTGTCAGCGCAACTAACCATCTTTCTATGGTTCTCAGGAGGACTCTCTAACCCCTACGGGTCCACTGTGTTGAAATTCGGCTTCCAACTTTTCCTGTCCTCAATCTCTAGTAACATTATTAACATTTCCTAAATCTCAACATTATTACAATTTAACTTTCTTAAGGCAACATTATACTTAAGTGCAACACGTGAACATTCCCTTTAAGAGGGAACCAATTCTCTTTGAGGTAGTTCAAACAATTATCAAGTCACTAAGGAACTGCAAGACTCAAGAAACTTCCACATAGTCATCTGGAATCGTGTCTTTGCAAAGTCTTCTTTCCTTGTAAAACCAGTAGAGGGCACCTTTAACCCCTTTCTGACATTAGACGTACTATCCCGTCGAGGTGGGGTGGGCCCCTATGACCACCGACGGGATAGTACGTCATATGCGATCGGCAGCGCTCACGGGGGGGGCGCCGCCGATCGCGGCCGGGTGTCAGCTGTTTATCACAGCTGACATCCGGCACGGACCGCTCCCGGCACATTAACCCCTGGCACACCGCGATCAAAGATGATTGTGATGTGCCGGCGGTATAGGGAAGCTTCCCGCAGGGAGGGGGCTCCCTGCGGGCTTCCCTGAGCCCCCGCAGCAACGCGATGTGATCGCGTTGCTGCGAGGGTCTTACCTCCCTCCCTGCCTGCTCCAGACCCGGATCCAAGATTGCCACGGATCCGGGTCCTGCAGGGAGGGAGGTGGCTTCACAGAGCCTGCTCAGAGCAGGCACTGTGAAGCCTGCAGCACTGTAAGTCAGATCAGTGATCTGACAGAGTGCTATGCAAACTGTCAGATCATTGATCTGTGATATCCCCCCCTGGGACAAAATAAAAAAGTTTAAAAAAAAATTTCCAAATGTGTAAAAAAAATAAAAAAAAATATTCCTAAATAATGGAAAAAAAAATATTCCCATAAATACATTTCTTCATCTAAATAAAAAAAAAAAAACAATAAAAGTACACATATTTAGTATCGCTGCGTCCGTAATGACCCAACCCATAAAACTGGCCCACTAGTTAACCCCTTCAGTAAACACCGTAAGGAAAAAAAAAACAGACAAAAAACGCTTTATTATCATACCGCCGAACAAAAAGTGGAATAACACGCGATCAAAAAGACAAATATAAATAACCATGGTACCGCTGAAAACATCATCTTGTCCCACAAAAAAAGAGCCGCCATACAGCATCATCAGCAAAAAAATAAAAAAGTTATAGTCCTGAGAATAAAACAATGCAAAAATAATTATTTTTTCTGTAAAATAGTTTTTATTGTATAAAAGCGCCAAACATAAAAAAATGATATAAATGAGGTGACGCTGTAATCATACTGACCCGAAGAATAAAACTGCTTTATCAATTTTACCAAACGCGGAACGGTATAAACGCCTCCCCCAAATTCATGAATAGCTGGTTTTTGGTCATTCTTCCTCACAAAAATCGGAATAAAAAGCGATCAAAAAATGTCACGTGCCCGAAAATGTTACCAATAAAAACGTCAACTCGTCCCGCAAAAAACAAGACCTCACATGACTCTGTGGACCAAAATATGGAAGAATTATAGCTCTCAAAATGTGGTAACGCAAAAAATATTTTTTGCAATAAAAAGCGTCTTTCAGTGTGTGACGGCTGCCAATCATAAAAATCCGCTAAAAAACTCGCTATAAAAGTAAATCAAACCCCCCTTCATCACCCCCTTAGTAAGGGAAAAATTTTAAAAATGTATTTATTTCCATTTTCCCATTAGGGCTAGGGCTAGGGTTAGGGTTAGGGCTAGGGTTAGGGCTAGGGTTAGGGTTAGGGCTAGGGTTAGGGCTAGGGTTAGGGCTAGGGTTAGAGTTAGGGTTAGGGCTAGGGTTAGGGTTAGGGCTAGGGCTAGGGTTAGGGTTGGGGCTACAGTTAGGGTTGGGGCTAGAGTTAGGGTTAGGGGTGTGTCAGGGTTAGAGGTGTGGTTAGGGTTACTGTTGGAATTAGGGTTAGGGTTGTGTTTGGATTAGGGTTTCAGTTATAATTGGGGGGTTTCCACTGTTTAGGCACATCAGGGGCTCTCCAAACACGACATGGCGTCCGATCTCAATTCCAGCCAATTCTGCGTTGAAAAAGTAAAACAGTGCTCCTTCCCTTCCGAGCTCTCCCGTTTGCCCAAACAGGGGTTTACCCCAATATATGGGGTATCAGCGTACTCAGGACAAATAGGACAACAAATTTTGCGGTCCAATTTCTCCTGTTACCTTTGGGAAAATACAAAACTGGGGGCTAAAAAATAATTTTTGTGGGGAAAAAAAAAGATTTTTTATTTTCACAGCTCTGCGTTATAAACTGTAGTGAAACACTTGGGGGTTCAAAGCTCTAACAGCACATCTAGATGAGTTCCTTAGGGTGTCTAGTTTCCAAAATGGGGTCACTTGTGGGGGGTTTCTACTGTTTAGGTACATTAGGGGCTCTGCAAACGCAATGTGACACCTGCAGACCATTCCATCTAAGTCTGCATTCCAAATGGAGCTCCTTCCCTTCCGAGCCCTCCCATGCGCCCAAACAGTGGTTCCCCCCACTTATGGGTTATCAGCGCACTCAGGACAAATTGGGCAACAAATTTTGCGGTCCAATTTCTCCTGTTATCCTCGGGAAAATACAAAACTGGGGGCTAAAAAAATAATTTTTGTGGGAAAAAATTTTTGTTTCATTTTTACGGCTCTGCATTATAAACTTCTGTGAAGCACTTGGTGGGTCAAAGTGCTCACCACACCTCTAGATAAGTTTCTTAGGGGGTCTACTTTCCAAAATGGTGTCACTTGTGGGGGGTTTCAATGTTTAGGCACATCAGTGGCTCTCCAAACGCAACATGGCGTCCCATCTCAATTCCTGTCAATTTTGCATTGAAAAGTCAAATGGCGCTCCTTCCCTTCCGAGCTCTCCCATGCGCCCAAACAGTGGTTTACCCCCACATATGGGGTATCAGCGTACTCAGGACAAATTGTACAACAACTTTTGGGGTCCAATTTCTTCTCTTACCTTTGGGAAAATAAAAAATTGGGGGCAAAAAGATAATTTTTGTGAAAAAATATGATTTTTTATTTTTACGGTTCTGCATTATAAACTTCTGTGAAGCACTTGGTGGGTCAAAGTGCTCACCACACCTCTAGATAAGTTCCTTAGGGGGTCTACTTTCCAAAATGGTGTCACTTGTGGGGGGTTTCAATGTTTAGGCACATCAGTGGCTCTCCAAACGCAACATGGCGTCCCATCTCAATTCCTGTCAATTTTGCATTGAAAAGTCAAACGGCGCTCCTTCCCTTCCGAGCTCTCCCATGCGCCCAAACAGTGGTTTACCCCCACATATTGGGTATCAGAGTACTCAGGACAAATTGTACAACAACTTTTGGGGTCCATTTTCTCCTGTTACCCTTGGTAAAATAAAACAAATTGGAGCTGAAGTAAATTTTTTGTGAAAAAAAGTTAAATGTTCATTTTTATTTAAACATTCCAAAAATTCCTGTGAAGCACCAGAAGGGTTAATAAACTTCTTGAATATGGTTTTTTAGCACCATGAGGGGTGCAGTTTTTAGAATGGTGTCACACTTGGGTATTTTCTGTCATATAGACCCCTCAAAATGACTTCAAATGAGATGTGGTCCCTAAAAAAAATGGTGTTGTAAAAATGAGAAATTGCTGGTCAACTTTTAACCCTTATAACTCCCTAACAAAAAAAAATTTGGGTTCCAAAATTATGCTGATGTAAAGTAGACATGTGGGAAATATTACTTATTAAGTATTTTGTGTGACATATCTCTGTGATTTAATTGCATAAAAATTCAAAGTTGGAAAATTGCGAAATTTTCATAATTTTCACCAAATTTCCGTTTTTTTCACAAATAAACGCAGGTACTATCAAAGAATTTTTACCACTATCATGAAGTACAATATGTCACAAGAAAACAGTGTCAGAATCACTGGGATCCGTTGAAGCGTTCCAGAGTTATAACCTCATAAAGGGACAGTGGTCAGAATTGTAAAAATTGGCCCGGTCATTAACGTGCAAACCACCCTTGGGGGTAAAGGGGTTAAGAAGGTGCAAACGATTTACAACATGGTTTGTGAATCATTCACCGTCCATGATTCGGCAGTCTTTTAACAGTGATAAACTTGTGCAAAGTAGAAAAATGTAAAACAATAGGGATCCCGGGTCAACAAAGGGATCCCTTTAAGAAATAACCCTAGATGGGTTTAAAGCAGCAAAAGCAGGAAACAGTTAACTATATACAGTTTCGGTTCTCCGAGGTTTATTCTCATAGTAGGTGACACGACATCAGTCGGTAGCGAACACTTCCTGGCCTGGGGAGATCTGTGTTCGACTTCTCATCCGATGCGGTATCAATGTCACTAATCGTTTTTTCAGGTATAATCTGGGTTCGAATGTCAATTTTGGTAGTAGGTTCAGTAGCAGCAATACTGCCCACTGTGGTAGTAGTATTAGGATTTGTCAGTTCAGAGTTAGTCTTAGTCATGGCAGCAGGTGGTGCTGCTACGGGGCCTACCAGTAGGTCTTCTGTCACTGGGGCAGGGTCGGCGTCCTTACCTGCCACCACGGTGTCCTGGGGGTCGGCCGACTCCGTCTCCGCTGGGATCTGGAACGCCGACTGCGGGGCCTTGCACTGTGGCATTGTCATCTCTGTTTGCAGTATCTCGCTTTCCGGCAGGGCCTTGCTTTCTGGCTTCGGAGCGCTGGAACTTCTTTGTTGCTCCGGACCAGACGAGACTGCCAACAGACGTCTGGTGAGGCCCCCGATGACGGTCTCCTTCCACCCGGCCTCAATGCTCACCTGTGTCCGCCGGAGTTGATCGCTGAGCTCGTCCACTCTGGCCTGCAGGAAGTCGGGGCCAACAGGTGACGCCTGGCTGCGGTATCTCTCTGGGTAGCTGGGGGAGTCCTCGGCTCCGACCCCACGCTCCGATCCCAGGCGGCTGGCCATGGCGTCTCCCACGTGGTTCATTTCTTCTCCCTCGTCCTTTTCCCGCTCTCTCCTTCGTGGGCGGTTTCACTTTTTTTTGTCTCCGCCCTCCACTGAGGATCAGGAGGCGGATCTCGGCTGCTGACGGACACGTCCTCAAGGTACAGAAATATTTAGACTGGGCGGCCATTGTCGTTCGCGCTTTTCAGCTTGTCCACGCCCACTTCCACGCCCTTCTTCTTCTCCTGCGCTCCTCGTGGCGCTGCAATGGTGGCAGTTTTGGTGGGAATCTTGCGGCAAATAGCAATACACAGTCCTTGCAATAAATCACAGCTCAAGCACAATTCTAACACAGTTCCAAGGCACACATGACCTGATTCTTCAGGCTTAAGTACATCCTGTTCGTGACGCCAAGTTGGAGCGCCCCCAGACACAGAGCCACAGGTTACTCGGTACTGGTCTTCTCTGTCTCAATTCTGGGGTTGTCACGGTGGCTGGACCCGGTCCGTGACCCTGCTAAGGGGCGTCCAATAAAAGGTGAAACAAGTCTGTCAAGGTTTAGTGACGCCACCTGTGGTGTTCGGTCAGGGCGACCGACGCTGCTTCGGGGTCCTGTTATGATCAGGTAATTCAGTACCACAATGGACATAGAAGTCAGAGCACATACAGTGACCTGACAATAACCCAAAAACATAGAACGAGCTCTGAGACGTGGGAACTCTGCTGACCGCAATCCCTAATCCTCTCCAACCACACTAGAAGCAGCCGTGGATTGCGCCTAACGCTCCCTATGCAACTCGGCACAGCCTGAGAAACTAACTAGCCTGAAGATAGAAAATAAGCCTACCTTGCCTCAGAGAAATACCCCAAAGGAAAAGGCAGCCCCCACATATAATGACTGTGAGATAAGATGAAAAGACAAACGTAGAGATGAAATAGATTTAGCAAAGTGAGGCCTGACTTTCTGAACAGAGCGAGGATAGGAAAGGTAACTTTGCGGTCAACACAAAACCCTACAAATAACCATGCAAAGGGGGCAAAAAGACCCTCCGTACCGACTAACGGCACGGAGGTACACCCTCTGCGTCCCAGAGCTTCCAGCAAGCAAGAAAAATCAAACAAGCAAGCTGGACAGAAAAAAAACAGCAAACAAAAATAACAAAAGCGGAACTTAGCTATGCAGAGCAGCAGGCCACAGGAACGATCCAGGAGGAAGCAAGTCCTATACTAGAACATTGACTGGAGGCCAGGATCAAAGCACTAGGTGGAGTTAAATAGAGCAGCACCTAACGACTTCACCATATCACCTGAGGAAGGAAACTCAGAAGCCGCAGTACCACTCTCCTCCACCAACGGAAGCTCATAGAGAGAATCAGCCGAAGTACCACTTGTGACCACAGGAGGGAGCTCTGCCACAGAATTCACAACAGGGTCCACTGGGGTGATGGAATGGCAGCTAGATGGTATACCTTCCCACAGGTGAAGTGTATCCCCAGGGCTTCCCAGTAGTGTAGATGGCGATGGTGTGAGGTGCAATCAATAACGAGGACACAGGGTTGCAGTCTCTTTACCTCTTTACTGAAGGCTTCAGGATCCTCAATCCAGAGCACTGTCAACAGGGCTGTCTGAGACCGGCCGGTCCGAAGGCACCTCCAGAGTTCCCTTTGCAGGTGGAAATCATTGCCTACCATTAGCGCCTGTGTGTTGTAGTGCTTCCCTGCTGAGCATTCGGGATAGTCCTCACAACTTCTGTTCTCGTTCTTTCTAGTTCTTTCTCGTTCTTTCTATTCTCCGTCCCCCAGGTTTGTTATGGCTAGGACGCACCCGTTTGACGGGTAGGCTCGGAGCTATTCTGGGACCCTAGTGATGCCCCTCTCCACGGTTGCCCCCTATGTCTGCTTAGGTGATGTAAGGTAGACAGCCAACCTATAATTAACTGTCCTGCGGTATTTGAAGTAAGGCATAGAGTCAGTTACTTCCTCGGTGTTCCGGTCAACGGCTACGCACCTCAGTAGGATGTTGCCGTTCTCGGGGCACGACTCCTACTGGCTCTCCTTTGTGCTTTGATCTCGTTTCTCACTGTCCACAATATCCTTCGCTTCGTGTCCTTTCTTTAGATGCCGCCGCAAGGTAGTGCAGGCGCGGCTCTGTAACGATCTGTCCTTGTCGCTAGGTGCCTGCCAGGTTCCCACGCCTGACAGGGACCCACCTGAATCTTCCCGGCAACACCTCCTGCCACGGGATGTTGCCTGGACAAAACCCAGTCAGCTTCTGACTAACTTCCTATCCAACCCCTAGTTTTACCAGTGTGAGGAGTGGCCTAATAAATAAAACCTTTTGCTCCCCCTAGTGGCCGGGGTGTGAAGTGTAATGTGTGCTGGTGATACCTGGTCAGATGATCTCCTTTAGTGCCATCAGACGTACCATCACTCCCCTTAGCGGCAGAGCGACATTACTGCAACGACCAGGTCTCTGGGGCGCTGCAGACATGGCACAAAACTAAAGTCATTTCAAATGGCAACTTTCTGGTTTTAAGAAACACTAAAAGAAATCAAGAACAAAAAATGTGGTAGTCAGTAATGGTTACTTTTTTTAACCAAGCATAGGGGAAAAATTATGGAATCACTCAATTCTGAGGAAAAAATTATGGAATCATGAAAAACAAACAAACAAAAAACGCTCCAACACATCACTAGTATTTTGTTGCACCACCTCTGGCCTTTATAACAGCTTGCAGTCTCTGAGGCATGGACTTAATGAGTGTCAAACACTACTCTTCATCAACCTAGCTCCAACTTTCTCTGATTGCTGTTGCCAAATGAGCTTTGCAGGTTGCAGCCTTGTCATGGACCATTTTCTTCAACTTCCACCAAAGAATTTCAATTGGATTGAGATCCGGACTATTTGCAGGCCATGAGATTGACCTTATGTGTCTTTTTTCAAGGAATGTTTTCACAGTTTTTGCTCTATGCAGCATGTGTTATCATCTTGAAAAATGATTTCATCATCCCCAAACATCCTTTCAATTGATGGGATAAGAAAAGTGTCCAAAATATCAACATAAACTTGTGCATTTATTGAAGATGTAATGACAGCCATCTCCCCAATGCCTTTACCTGCATGCAGCCCCATATCATCAATGACTGTGGATATTTGCATGTTCTCTTCAGGCAGTCATTTTTATAAATCTTATTGGAATGGCACCAAACAAAAGTTCCAGCATCATCACCTTGCCCAATGCAGATTTTCGATTCATCACTGAATACATACCTCCCAACTTTTGTAGATGGGAAAGAGGGGAAAATTTTAGGCCATGCCTCTGACCACACGCCATTCGTGCTCCCATTCGTGCTCCCACAATACACGGATGGCGAACCCCTGTTGAAGTAAGAAACGTTTCTTCACCTCAAACATGCAATACAATTGCCCGCAGGCTTGGACTGGCCCACCGGGGTACCGGAGGATCCCCCGGTGGGCCCCTGACTCAGACAGTCTCTCTCTTCTGAGCATCGCTGCATGCCGGGTTTAAGCTCCGCCTCTCCCCGCCCATCAGAAGAAGAGAGAAAAGCTGAGCCCCTGCATTGCCTGGTATAATGGTGGGGATCATTGGCTCAGACTGCAGCATGAGAGCATGGTGCGGGCTGGATCTCTTCCCTCCCCGGAGTCTCTGGTGGCTAGTAGGATGGGAGGAGGGAGGCTCAGCACAGACATTTCACTGACCTGCACTGACGCTGCTCCTGGAGCCTGACAGCAGTAAGCCCCGCCCACCAGCACAGACGGGTCAGGCTGCTGCAGCATGTGGCCAGGAGAGCTGTGCAGCCACTGCTGAAGCTACTGCAAGCAGTGAAGAAATTGCTACTGGAAGTGGTGTCCTCTGGCTCCTGCACTGCTCCAAGCCAAGCGCTTAGCTCTGTGGTCGGCACTGTCAGGAGGGGGAGGGGAGGCTCCAGAGGAACACAGTGGCCTGAAGTGAGTACTGGAGCTTCCTGTTTATGTCTCTGTCCTGACTCTCTCCTGTCCTCCATCCCAACAAAAGCTGCTTTCTTGGTTTCCCCACACAGCTGTGCTCTCCCTGCCCTCTCTACCCTATCTACCTTCTAGTTGTTCATATCACTTTACCTTCCCCCACTGCTGTTCTGTGATGCTGACAAGGGCCCCCCATCTTCTTCATGGCACTTGCTGCCCGAAATCCTACCTATCCTTTTAAAAAGATACCTGGCATTTTTATATGCAGAATGAACAATTAATATATTTATAATGATGTTATTTATAGGAAAAAGATAATAGTAAAAAAAATGCCATCTCTCCAGTTTGCATCGGGTGCTCTATAACCGCCCCGTGATCAAAAGGAAACAATAGGAAAAAGGTATCGGCTGGCAGATCTCGGCAGGCGATAATGGCAATCACATGATCAGAGAGTTGAAAATCGGGCCTGATCATGCTCTCCGGGGTCTCAGCCACCCCTGGTAGCCGAGGCCCCCGAGATTTTCCAACTCTTGGGGGGGGCGGCACTACAGCCTTATTCCTGATTGCCATTTTAACGGCAATGAGGAAATAAGTACACTTAGCTTAATGAGTATCGGCGGTTGCTAAAAGTTTAAACCAGTGTTTCCCAAACTCCAGTCCTCACGGACCGTATAGATCATGTTTTCAGGATTTCCATAGTGTTGCACAGGTGAGAGAATTCCTGAGGGCTTGATGAAACTTCCACCACCTGTGCAATACTAAGGAAATCCTGAGAACATGACCTGTGGGGTCCATGAGGACCGGAGTTTGGGAAACACTGGTTTATACTAAGGCTGCGATCACACTAGCAGTATTTGGTCAGTATTTTACCTCAATATTTGTAGCCAAAATCAGGAGAGGAACAATCACAGGGAAAGTATAAGGCTACGTTCACACTGGGTGTTTTTTGCTGTGTTTTTAATGCATTTTTTATGCTAATTTTCAGCTGCGTTTTACAGTACCAGCAAAGCCTATGAGATTTCAGAAATCTCATGCACACACACTGGTTTATTTATTATCAGTATTTTGTGCTTTGCTTGTTTTTTTTGGATGTAGAGCATGTCACTACTTTTAGCAATTGAATGGAAAAAAACACACCAAAAATGTAGCAAAACCTGCGTTTTTGCCACAGCTTCTTTCCTGCCAAGCACTAGGGTTTTGCTGCAGAAAAAAACACAGCAAAAACGCCCACTGTAAACTTAGCCTTAGGCTAGGTTCACACTTGCGTTGTGCAGTCCGTTCAACAAATCCGGACTGCACTAACGCAAGTGCCGACTTTGGCACTGCGCTAGCGCAGATGGAGCATCTGCTAGCTCCATCTGCGCTAGCAGTGACGGACCTGGAAACGCTGCAGCCCGCGTCTCGGGTCCGTCACTCAACGACGGCACATCGCTATCGCACGCCCATCGTGGGCGTGCGCTAGCGATGCGTCTGCCATTGAACGTAATGGTGACGTTAACGAACTACGTTACACCGCGTTATGCCGCGGTGTAGCGTAGTCCGTTAAACGGGTTCACACAACGCAGTGTGAACCCAGCCTTATAGAAATACGTCACCACTTCTGTATTTTTTACCCACTCCTGGTTTTGGCTGCCAAATACTGACATAAAATACTGTAAGGCTATGTGAACACGTAGGAAAAGAGGTGCAGAATTTTCTGCACAAAATCCGCATCTCCTGGCAGAATCCACAGCTGCGGATTTGTCGTGGATTTTGTGCAGATTTTGTGCGTTTTTTGCCACTGCAGATTTTTATCATGGAGGGGTGCAGAAACGCTGCAGATCTGCACAAAAGAAGGGACATGCACTTCTTTGAAATCCGCAGCAATTCCGCACTGATTTTTCCGCACCATGTGCACAGCTATTTTTTTATCCCATTGATTTACATTGTACTGTACATCACAGTGCGGATCTGCAGCGTTTTCTGCGCAGAAAAATTCGCTGCGGATCCGCAGCAAATCCGCATCGTGTGCACATAGCCATAGTGTGACCATAGCCTTAAAGAAATGGATCACTTAAAAATAGAGAAAAATGGCGATGGACAGAACCAATTAAATACATTAAAGGGAACCTGTCACCTGAATTTGGCAGGACCGGTTTTCGGTCATATGGGCGGAGTTTTCAGGTGTTTGATTCACCCTTTCCTTACCCGCTGGCTGCATGCTGGCCGCAATATTAGATTGAAGTTCATTCTCTGTCCTCCGTAGTACACGCCTACGCATGGTTAATACCCATGGATCTTCCCAGGCTATGAATATCAGCCCGCAGCTGTATATTTAGTCTTTACTGGCTATTAAAATAGGGGGGACCCCCCCCCAAAAAAAATGACGTGGGATCCAACAATAATTTATAGCCAGAAAGGCTACGTAGACAGCTGCGGGCTGATATTCATAGCCTAGGAAGGGAGCATGGATATATACCAGCCCCTAGCCGCCCCAGAAATGGCGCATCTGTAAGATGCACCAATTCCAGTACTTAGCCTCTCTCTTCCCACTTGCCCTGTAGAGGTGGCATATGGGGTAATAAGGGGTTAATGTCACCTTTGTAAGGTGACATTAAGCCGGCTTAGTAATGGAGAGGCGTCAGTAAGACACCTATCCATTAATAATCCTATAGTTGTGAAAGGATTAATAAAACACACATGCAGAACAAAGTATTTTAATGAAATAAACCACCACAGTTTTGTCATCTTTATTATACTGGTAATCCAAGCGAAGCCATCGATCTTCTGAAAAAAATAAATAAACCAACAGTATACTCCCTGATTAGTCGTAGTCCTTAATAACGAGTGTCCCATGACGAGTTCAGCTCTGCTACACCTGGATGCCTGACATCCAGACATAGCAGAGCTTGTAGATGATCACCGGAGATAACTCTCCAGCGATCACCTACACTGCATCGTTCTCACAATCAGCTGATCGTGAGAACCAGACTAGTGACCGGAGATAACCCCCGGTCACTTGCACGGTAGTTTTCGCGGTAAGCCAAGTTATCGCGAGAACTGCAGTGAACGCGGGACTTCCGGCGGTGGGACAGGTAAGACCTTACTAAAATTAGTAGACATGCGTAGTAAGCTGCGTTTACGCAGTTATTACGCATGTGACTAATCATTAGATGTGGTTTTACTGCATCTAATGATAGTCTATGGTAAATTTACGGTGTGGCAATAGAGCATCGCCGCATTGTAAACAGAAATGCTGCGTTCTGGAAAGATGCGCCGCATGTCTGTTTCCGTGGGTCTGCCGCCTGTGTGTTTTACCGCATAGTGGAGACTGGATTTCAGGAAATCCCCTCCACTATGCTGTAACATCTGAAAGCTGCGTGTTTGACGCTGCGGCTCTACGCAGCGTCAAACATGCAGCATTTCCTGACCGTGGAAACATACCCTTAGAGTGTCCATCTTTTTAGCAGAAACAAATGTGCAGCATGTTGTACCTGTTGTAGTGAAGATGATGAAACTTACTACTTAGCCTCCTAAAAAATACTACAACACAAAGGTGTACTTAGCCTGGGTGCTGAAATTTAGAGTGGGCCCCTGGAGTCGGTTCCACTGGTGGGCCCTAGGCACCCCAGTCCGACACTGATTGCCCGTAAGTGGTCTTTGTGAGTTTGTTCGTATCATGATTGTTATAGCAAACGGGACAACCGTGGTAAAAACAGCCCTGAAATTCAAAAGCCGTGGGGCATCCGCTGACGAGCGCATAGCCATCAAGAAAAAAGTTTTCTACTCTTTTCTCACCACCTTTCAAAGCGTGTTGCAGATCTAGGTTCTCTGTACGCGCTACGTACATTAACCATTGAATACGTTTGTGCTTTTTGTGATAATTATCCACCGGCAAAATGGCTATTTTGTTTTCGGGGAGAAAATTAAAGCGGTACATGGCCAAACAAACAGATGCTAGCATCGTGAGCTGAAAAGGATCTGACAGTAAGCTTTGAGCTCAGCTTGCAAATCAAACGTATTGTTTTTCACCAATTTGTACCACGTTGTGAATTCCTTTTTTTCACTATGCGTCATGTACTCTACACCATAATAGTTAGCAGCTGGCATAGGACCTACATAACTCTGCTTTTCATCAGTGTTAAAAAAATGTGGAAAGTGACCCTTAGCGCCTGAAAAGCCCATAGCTTGCAGCAACTTACTGAGCTTCATGGGAATGAAATTTAAAGAGTCGATGAATCTCATGTCTAAATCGGGTAATGATACGCACAAAAGACGACCGCCTTGTGCTATCATGTTGACGCGTAGCTTCTCACGGATCAGCTCTTTAATGATAAAGTAGGAATCGTATCTAGCCGTATTGTGAGCTATAAAAGTGTAGCCTACATATCCTCCCTTTGTAAAAACAAATGTACAAAATCAGTAGTACACGTTTTACTCTCAAACTCCCAGCTAGGTACCCCATGCAAATCTGTGGCAAAAACGTAATTGGCCTGGTGCGTTCCCGTCTCTTGCGTACATTCAAAATTTGTAAAAAATGTATCGTTACGTAGATTTCTTCGGCATATAGCGCTGCATGTAACATAGATGATTATCAAATCTGTTCACAGGAACGCCGCAAACAGTGCATTGTACACCGACACAGCGGTGTTCGTCATCTGCGGATTGGGGGACATAACGATAGCATCGCTCGCAGAAAAATTTAAGTTTACAAAATGACCAGTCAGTCTCAGCGAGACTTCTCTGGAGTTCTAAGCAATTCGCTGAACGACAAAATACCCGACAGCGGGGACATTTCAGTTGCTCCCCAGCTGTATCAGCGCAATCCGCCCCCTGACACGTAGCGGAAAAGTATTGACGAGTGATTATATTTGTGATGAAATGCAGAACTGCACTTTTCACAAAAGAATTTCGCTCCTATGAATCCTTTTATATTTTTTATTCCGTAAAAATGATTATCGTGATGCAGAATAAATAATATTTTGTCTGTGGGTTCTTTATCCATGTGAAAATAGCACCAGTCTCCTTGACTAAAGTATAGAACTTTAATGTTAACGATCAAATACGTCTCAATGCGCTTATGTCACTAAAGCTCACTAGTTGATCGTCGTGTAGTTTCAAATTTCTGTGTAACTCCGCCGCACTTTTCATTAAATCAGCGTCAGGCGTATCTTCTTCAGCCAGTAAGGCGCAGAGAGATGCTGCCAAACACTGATTAGAACCGTAATTGTTGAAATCAAACAACATTTGGTGTTTCTGATGAATAATTTGCGTGTAAACTATAGATCTCAGTCGTCTGATAGGCGTTGAGGTTACTCATCTCCCTACTAACATGAAATAAGTGTTCCAAAAACTGTGAATGCTCGCCTATGTCCGGTGTATGAGGCGGTGAAAACTATGACACCGCTCCTTGCCGGTCTTCGCTCGAGATTTCAACGTCGGAGACTGTAGGTGTCTCCGCCACTGAATTCTGCGGCGCATCTGGGAATTGTGAATCTATCGAGGATTCGCGATCTGTCGCCTCAGTGACGGCGGTCAGTGAAACCTGAAGAGCTGTAGCGTTCTGTGGGGTTATCGCTTGCATAACGTGTGTTGAGCAAATAGCAGAGCCATTATTTCTGAAATGGATGCTCTATCCGGGCGCTGGGCGGACAGTTCTGTACAGAGATCCAACAGGTAAGCTAAATGATTGTGCGCGTTGATAAGTGTCATGGTATGACTGTATAGGTTGTCAAATACTCTTTTTACGTCTAGGGGCCATTGTTTGTACGCTGATATACTATCTCGAGTTTTCAGCTTTTTATGTATTATTGGGAGTGTTGCGGAGTTACGCGGACGTTTCTTAACTTTAGGCTTGTGTTGTAGCTATAGTGTCCCAGCCCCGTAATACATTTGCTTCATTACTCACTGGTCTACCTGAGGTTCCTGCAGCGCGTGTTTCAGAATCGTGGGATGTCGAGGTTCCTGTATTTAGATTTCCGCTTTTGACAGATCTGCTTTTAGGCTTTGAATGAAATTAGCCACTTGCGGCTTTTCGCTCTGAGAGTGTCGGAGGATTTACTTCTTTACGGTGAGTGGATTGATTCCACAGACGTCCCAGTGGTGGCCAGTGTTCAAATTCCTTTTTCTCAAAAATTTGAGAAGTTCTGAAGGGTTGTCTGCACGGTTTAAAAACTTACAAGGCAGGTTGTTAGGGCTCCAGAGCGATTGGGTGGGTGATGAATAAGACGTTGACGGTATTGTATAATTTTCTTCGGTTCTTGTACCATGTTGCCTGGTGATGTATTTTCTTTGTCTTTTGTTTCATCATCTGATCCAGTCAAATCGATGATGGATTCTGAAATAAATAACCGATGATTTACCACACATCTGCACGCTCTATTGCGGTGCACAGCGCCATTTGTGGTTGAAATTACCTTCCGTAGATGCTGTCGGGTACGTAGGGCTCCAGGTATCCCGTTCTGTGAATGAATATAGCGGTTGTACCGCACAAGCATCATCGTTGCTGGTGGTGACGGCCGGCAGGTCATCGTCAGAGCCTGTACAGTCTATGAAACTCTCTGAAATAGATAGACGTCAAATTACGGCAAAACTGCACAAAGTAATGTAGAGTACAAAGAGTTTTTTGCTACCGGACTTACCATACATAGGTGGGTTATTATGAGGATCTTCGGCTAGCGTGGAATTGTCCTGGCGCAACTCGGCCATCACTTCAGCGTCCAATTGCTGCGATTCGGTCAATAGTTCCTGTGAGTCGGGGTATTGCGAAGCTTCCGCTAACTCTGAATTAACATGACGGGCCCCAGAGACCATTTCACTTTGCATTTCAGCCATCAGACACTGTGGAGCTGCGTGGCATTCCTCTACCATATCCGCGTCTAGGAACATAGCTTTTAAAATAAAATATAAGCGTGTTAGGTATCCCCTCCTGTCCTATAACTACATTTTCATGCATCCCCTCTAAAACTTTGCTTACTTAGCTGGCTGTCCGTGAGCTGCTCTTCGTCGACGATGTGCTCGTTAAAACTAGGGTTCATCTGTAACAAACGCATAATGTCATACAGTATATAGCGCCAAAATAGCCGCATAAACTATAAAATACAACAATTACAATTAAAAATAATATACAAGCCGCAATAATGTTGACAATCAAACATTCAACATAACGTCACACAGTATATAGTGACAAAATATCCGCATAAACTATAAAATATGTACAATAATTACAATTAAACATAATATACAAGCCGCAATAATGGTGACATTCAACATAACGTCACACAGTATATAGCGACAAAATAGCCGCATAAACTATAAAATATGTACAATAATTACAATTAAAAATATTATACAAGCCGCAATAATGTTGACAATCAAACATTCAACGTAACGTCACACAGTATATAGTGACAAAATATCCGCATAAACTATAAAATATGTACAATAATTACAATTAAACATAATATACAAGCCGCAATAATGGTGACAATCAGACATTCAACATAACGTCACACAGTATATTGCGACAAAATAGCCACATAAATTATAAAATACGTACAATAATTACACTAAAAATAATATTCAAGCCACAATAATGGTGACAATCAGACATTCAACATAACATCACACAGTATATAGCGACAAAATAGCCGCATAAACTATAAAATACAACAATTACAATTAAAAATAATATACAAGCCGCAATAATGGTGACAATCAGACATTCAACATAACGTCACACCGTATATAGTGACAAAATATCCGCATAAACTATAAAATATGTACAATAATTACAATTAAACATAATATACAAGCCGCAATAATGGTGACAATCAGACATTCAACATAACGTCACACAGTATATAGCGACAAAATAGCCACAAACTATAAAATACAACAATTACAATTAAAAATAATATACAAGCCGCAATAATGGTGACAATCAGACATTCAACATAACGTCACACCGTATATAGCGACAAAATAGCCGCATAAACTATAAAATATGTACAATAATTACAATTAAAAATAATATACAAGCCGCAATAATGTTGACAATCAAACATTCAACATAACGTCACACCGTATATAGTGACAAAATATCCGCATAAACTATAAAATATGTACAATAATTACAATTAAACATAATATACAAGCCACAATAATGGTGACAATCAGACATTCAACATAACGTCACACAGTATATAGCGACAAAATAGCCACATAAACTATAAAATATGTACAATAATTACAATTAAAAATAATATACAAGCCGCAATAATGGTGACAATCAGACATTCAACATAACGTCACACAGTATATAGCGACAAAATAGCCGCATAAACTATAAAATATGTACAATAATTACAATTAAAAATAATATACAAGCCGCAATAATGGTGACAATCAGACATTCAACATAACGTCACACAGTATATAGCGACAAAATAGCCGCATAAACTATAAAATATGTACAATAATTACAATTAAAAATAATATACAAGCCGCAATAATGGTGACAATCAGACATTCAACATAACGTCACACAGTATATAGCTACAAAATAGCCGCATAAACTATAAAATACTTACAATAATTTACAATTAAAAATTATATACAAGCCGCATTAATGGTGCCAATCATACATTCAGTATTAAATAAACATTATACAGCCCATGATACGCTAATAGATACTCATATTGACGGTGTTCAATATCTTGTCATCTCTTCAGCCTGAGTGTTCTGATAATCTGACTGAAGAGCCAGTACCGGTATATATATATGCACGGATGACTATGTCACATGAACAGCTTTTTGTTGAGTCATGCAAAAAATTGTAACCTAGGTCTGGAAAAAGTCAAGCCGTTACCAGTTTTACCACGTACAACTATAATTTGTATTGACTGATGTGACTAGATAATGTACTTACCCTCAGGATATAGGACTGTGACTAGATAATGTTCTTACCCTCAGGATATAGTCCTACTGATTATACTGTAGTCGCAAAACCACATTCCTATTTGTTTTTGTAGTCCACGGGCTTAAAACATTATCACTAGATAATCATGTATTCAGTATTAAATAAACATTATACAAACCATAATAATAATATTTAAAATTATGATCTAGGGAATTAAACACACCGTTAGCAATTTAGCAGTAGACATTTTGTGACGCCACTGCGGTAAGCGGTTATAATGAAAAGTTGTTAGTTCATTAAGGGATTAATCTAAAGCCGATACCTTTTTGTTTTCAAAATGCCTAACGTCGACACTCTGTTGCACAAGCATTATTATACAGCAAAGAGACCCGGTTCCTACGGAAGTGTACAACGTCTGTATAATTCCGTTAAGAAATATGGCGTGCGTAGAAAGGATGACGCAGAGTGGCTTAGCAAGCAAGAAGCGTATTCTCTACACAAAGCCGTAAGAAAACGGTTTATTAGAAATCGGATCATACTTAGCGATGTGGACAGTCTCTGGCAGGCTGATCTCGTCTGCATGAATGACTACACGAGCGTTAACGACGGTTTAAAATATATTTTAGCGGCCATAGACATGCTATCCAAATATGTCTGGGTCGTCGGACTGTGGACCAAGACCGGTAAGGAGCTTGCAAAAGCTTTTGAGATGATTTTTAAGAGTGAGAGCCGTATCCCGCAAAAACTACAAACGGATCGCGGGAAAGAATTTATGAATAAACCCGTCGCTACACTTTGTAAAGAGTATAACGTACACCAGTTCTTTACGAATAATGCGGTGAAAGCTGTAGTTGTGGAAAGATTTAATCGCATGTTGAAAGAGCGTATGTAGCGCTATTTAACGGCTAATAATAAATTTAGATATATAGACGTATTACCTGATATAGTGCACTCTTACAATAACTCTTATCATCGCACTATAAAATGTATTCCTGCCTCCGTCACGAAAGCTAACTCCATAACCGTATGGCGCCGCGCTTATCAAGACGTCTCCACCGTGAAAAGATTTAAAGCTCTATTAAAACTGGGGGATCACGTCCGGATTGTACGGTATAAGCATATCTTTTCAAAGGGTTACGAGCATACCTATACGCGTGAAATTTTCGTCGTGTCGTCCGTAAATACACGATTCAGAAAACCTCTCTACGCATTAAGCAATTTGAGCGGTGAAAGCATAGACAGTTACCGGTTACAACCTGACGCCGCCGTATTTCCGAAGACGATTATACAATTTTTAAGAAGAAACACATCGTGGTATTGTTAACAGAACCGCCAACTGTAAGACTCTGTCTAGTTTTTGCGGTCAGTTTTGTATTTACGTGTTGTATCACATCGCAGCGGGAATGACATTGAAGCGGGTACTGAAAACGTTTACAAATGATTTAGAACGTAATGATCGTCTAGTTGCCTCTTTTGTACAAAATCTTTCTAACTCTATCACAATTTTACATACGCCATTATGCGTCTATAATCAGGCTTGCAAACCGCCCTGTGCAACATGATCTTGCTCTGTTTCTGTTATATTACTAAAGTGTTTTTATACCGTTATTTCATTTTTTGTAATGTGTACTATACATTGCTCAGATCTAATTATTTCTTGCTCAATAAGTCATTCAGGCTACTTTGGTGTGTCTGTTAATACGACACACTCGTGTCAATAGTTTGTTGAAAATCTTGTTTAGCTGCGCCTGCTAGCTAAAAACGCCTGAAGCTATAGATGATACAGGAAAGATATATATCTTGGTACCGTGTTAGCCAGTAGATATTTAGAATTGAGTGAGGGTGTGTAGGAAAACTTGTCAAGACATGTTTTGTGAGAGAAGGCAGTCTCAGGATCCTGCGACAGTCGGTTGTAGTTTTCATAATAATGACGTAATAAAAAATCAAAGCGTACTTCGCGGCAGTGTTTAAAAAAATAAAATACATTTATTGTAGCTTCACGTAGAGGTATACACAAATCAAGAAATGAAAAAAAAAGGTGCAAATAGATCTAAAAATGCAGCGTTATACACACAATCCTATAGGGTACAATACAGTCATTTCAAAGCTAAAATTTAAAGAAATGAAAAAGGGGCTTCATGTTATATAGTTCCAGGGTCGTTCAACCAGTTTTAGCTAGAAAGCTCAACTAAACAGGTTTTCAGCAAACTATTTATTAGTACCCACCACCTTATGCCTTCGGGTCAGTTTTTATCTAGAAAGCTAATCTAAACAAGTTTTTCTATAGCTTCAAAAATATTTAGAATTGAGAGTCCTCAGTGGTTGATACCTTTTAATGGCTAACTGAAAGATGGTAACAAATTGCAAGCTTTCGAGACTACACAGGTCTCTTCATCAGGCAAAGACTAAAAGAAATTCTGAAGAATCACAACTGACCTATTGAATAAACTATCAGCAATTGGTCCTCTACCAGAAGGAACCATCCTGGTCACCATGGATGTGGAATCTTTGTACTCCAATATCCCACACCAGGATGGATTAAATGCCTGCAAAGTCTTCCTGGAAAACACAGGGAGTGATGCAAATTCTGTGGTGAAACTTAAAATTCATCCTCACCCACAATTACTTTGAATTTGACAAGAAGATCTATCTACAGGAGACTGGCACAGCAATGGGAAGTAAAATGGCCCCACAGTATGCAAATCTTTTCATGGTCAAGCTTGAGAGCGACTTTTTGTCCTCATGTCCCATCAGGCCTCTGGGGTACTACCGCTACATTGATGACATTTTAATCATCTGGATGGAATCTGAGCCACAGCTAAAGACGTTCCATGAACAGTTTAATCAATTTCATCCAACCATCAACTTGACACTCAACTACTCCTGTACTGAAATTAACTTTTTGGACACCATCATTAAGCTGCAGAACAATAAAATAGAGACATCCCTGTATCAGAAGCCAATCGACCGTCCAACATACCTTAAATGGGACAGTTTCCATCCAAAACACATAAAAAACTCCATTGTCTACAGCCAAGCCATCAGAATCAATTGTATATGTTCTAACCCAATGGACAGGGATGAACACCTTGGTCGCCTCAGAAAGACCTTTTTGAATCAGGGCTACCATCCAAGAACAATTGAAAACCAGATTACAAGAACCGCCAGAATATCAAGGAATCACCTGCTACATTATAAAGCTAAAGAAGAAAGTAACCAGGTACCTCTAGTAGTTACCTACAATCCAAATCTGGAGGTGCTAAGGGGAGCTGCATGGAAATTACAACCTTTACTACAAAAAGATGCCCGATTACAATCCATTTTTCCAGACCCCCCACTACTGTGTTTTAGGCAGCCCCCAAAGCTAAGAAGCATCATTGTCAAGAGCTCCCTGTCCTCTCCAACAGCTGCAGGTACCTTTCCTTGCAATCAGAAAAAATTTAAAACCTGTCCATTTATAATGACCACGGACAAGATAAAGATCCCCAATTCACATCAGGACTACAAGATACCAGGTACTTTCAGCTGCGACACTTCTAATGTGGTGTACCTAATTATTTGTACTAAATGTTCAACTGGGGGTCTGTATGTGGGGCAAAAGTTTAGAACAAGAATGAATTCTCACTGCCACACAATAAGAGAAAAAAGAATGGATCTACCTGTGGCAATACATTTTTGTCTCCCAAATCATAGCATTATGGACATGAAATTGTGAAGGAACAAATTATGAAAGATTCTCCATTTTATGCTTTGACTCCATTTTGTTGTTGGTTAAAGATAAATTCTGTTATTTACTTAGGTAGAAGGTTACAGCTGCTATGAACTAACTGTCCTGTTTCTCACGAAGATAATATTTTGTTATTCAGCTAGTCTATGGTTCATAATTGGTATAAAGACCTTGAGTGTTCTAATTGGAGCCGAGCCAGATAAGAGACTCGTGGGGGTATCGCTATACAAGACTGAGGCATCTGTTAATATGTTTTTCTATGCCAAAAAGACATGACCATATCTGTAGTTTCCATTTTTCCTGTATCCTCATGGGTTAAGTTTTTCCTGTATTCTTATAGGTTAAGAACTGTGAACGTGTTCTTATGCTGATTGGTTGAAGTATAATTTCTATGACTATGAAAAGTCAGACAATAAACAGGGGCACAGAGATCTGCTCGATCCCCCACACAGAGGCACGAGTCTCCGTCTGGTCATTTTCAGTTGCCGGCAACGCCCTTTAGATTGATTTGGAAATCACTGAGTCAACCGTGAAGGATCAATTTAGATCCTCCCTCAACAGCTTGGCGCCCGAAACGTGGGGCCCCAACCAGGAACCCCTCTGCCCCCCGGAGGACAACCAGACAAAGGACCCTCGGAGTGGACACAGGCACTGGAAAATTGGGACTGATCATCCCCCACAACAACCACGGTAAGTTGGCAGTTATACTGTCCAGACTGACCGTTTGGTGTGGTTTTCCTGTGTTTGTTGCTGCAAAGAGGATCTGAGGTTTGTCCCCGATGGTGGGGTGATTTTTGGGTGGAATCATATAGAGGTGTAGTTCCGTTGGGAGCCCAGTGCTCGAACCGTACCTCATAAGGGACGGACACCCCGGATTGACCAGTGATGTAATTCTCTTTATAGTCAAAATATCCTGAATTCCTGATCATTGTTAGAATCAGGCGCGGTGAGGTGATCGAAGATTGGGTAGGATACGTAACTCAGGAATATATAGAAGTATACAGTATATATATATCCAGAGGTATTCGGAGGGATGTCTAAGACGCCCTCCTCCTTTCACTGAGTACCGCGTTTTTGGGTTGTCCCAGTGGGGGACAGAGAGACCCAGTGGAACAAACCGTAAAGGCCTCTCGGTATTGTGCACAACTAGGTAAGGATATTTAGCTCTAAAGGAGAATCATGTTTCCATGGAAGTAAGAGAAGACTTTGAATTTGTGTGTTGAATCTGATACTGTTAGCCCAAAGATGAGGAAAATATTCTCAATGATTGGTTTTTCTAAGGTGTTCTGGCATATGAATTGTGCGATGAAGGTTTTGTAGAAATTAATTAAGTCTGAGAACTGCTGTATTCTGTCTCTGTGTAGATTTCCCGATGGGAGGGGTCAAACAACTGCGCTGTGTCTTTCTGCTTTCTGTGCTGAGGAATGCTGTAAATTCTTATCAGTTCTGTGTTTCTGGTATGGAGGGGGCGAGTCGCTGCATCCTCTCCTTGTGTAGTAAGAATTATTGTAAGTTTAAAGTAAAATATGGTGTCTTGTTTTAGAAGGAACTTGTATGATAGTTTGGTTATCAGTGTAATTAAAAGATTGGTAAAAGATTTATCTGCTTCAAGTTGAGTGGTTGATATATAGCAAATTAAGGATTAACAGAGAAAGTGAATTCGGATCTGTTTTTGTTACGTTGAAAAAAAAAAAAAAAAAAAGGAAAGTTGTGTATTACTATGACAGAAAAACTGGATGTTTGTGGTGCAGGAAGGAACTGAGAAAGTGACTGAGATTAATGTGTTGGGAAAGCAAACAATAATAATCTGAAACAGGGGGGTCCCCTGTTAGGTAATATGGTCCCTCCCCAGGAAATTAAGACTTTTCTCCCGACTGTAAGCCCTATGCCCCTCAACCCCAAAGCTCCAATATATCCTGGGTTGCCAAAACTATGATCCTGCCGGGTGGATTTGTGATGTGTGCAGAGTTACTAATTCTCAGTGGAGAGACGTCTGTTACAATTGTGAAGCAAGAAGACCCGGAGTTGTAGCCCCCACCTTTCCCTTGCTAAACGCTGACGGCACTTATTATCAGCCACCGCCAGCACCAGACTATAGACAAATAGCAGCGAATCGAGAGATTTATTCCACTCCCCGGAAAGATCTGTTACACTTACTCCATGTGAAGGCTGGAGAGGGGTATTTTCCAATTATTGAGAGTGGCATAATGTATAATGTGAATGGGGAACCTATGAGAGTGATGTTGATTTCTGTAATGCTTTAAGGGTTTGGGCACAAGATAGACTAGCGGACCAAGCTACCCCCCTCACAGATGTCACACAGGACAAGGGGGAGACTGCCGAGAAGTTCTATGGGCGTCTTATGGTAGTACTTAAAGATTTGGGGTTTTCACTGTATAATAAAGCACATTCACACCTTTTTGCAGTAGCTTTGATGTCCGGCCTTAAATCTGAATTGAAAGAGGCAATAATGTCAGTTAGACCTGACATCGAGAATTCCACTCCGAACGATGCACTAAAAGTAATTAAAAGTTTTCAGAAGAACTTCACCCGCTCTGTATCAGCAGTAAAATTAGAGGTTAAATCAAGCAGCTGCGCTCTCTAGCCCCCAGCTCAGTACAAGGACGCAGCTGGTTCCTTATCAGTGGCCCAAGCAAAAGGCTCCAGCTCCAGCCCCCCTCCCTTACACAAATCCAGTCTCATACTTCAACATCTATTTTAACCCAGTGTCTGGAAATCTCCCTCGCTATGTTAATTCTCAGACCCAGAGCTTGTTTTAATTAGAGTAGATGGCAGACCCAATAAATATACCCTCACAAAACCCATCCCTGTGGGACCTTTCCCTGAAGTTACTGCTCAGTTCGTAATCTCTCCCTCATGTCCGGTAAATTTACTGGGGGCAGATTTATTATCACAGTTCCGCTCCAGAATATAATTCCAAGATGATGGTCAGATGGTATTTACGTTATATAACCCCTATGCAGAAGAACATAATGAGATGTGTATCTTACATGCCCTTCCCACGGTTATGATGGCCCTGATAGGCCCAGATTCACCCCAATAATACCTGTAGAACCAGTAAAAGTGTTTCTCAAACCTGGTGCCCCTTTTCCCAAAGTCCATCAGTACCCTTTGAAACATGATCAGGAGCGGGGCCTCAAGGGGCAAATACAAACGTTACTCGATAATGGTGCCCTGGTACCCTGTGTTTCCCCATGTAACACGCCCTTGTTTCCCGTTAAGAAAAAGACCCCACCCGGCCAACCCCCTGTGTACCGGCTCGTACAAGACCTATGGGCAGTTAATGCAGCTACTGTTCTAGAAACTCCAGTGGTGCCTAATCCACATACTCTTGTCCCAGATATCTCAGGATGCTGCTTGGTTCAGTTATCGACCTCGTCAATGCCTTCTTCAGCATTCCATTACACCCAGATTGCCAGTTTCTGTTTGCATTCACTTATGAGGGACGACAATGGACGTGGACAGTTATGCCACAAGGGGCCCAAAACAGTCCCAATCAGTTTGCAAAAAATATGGGCCAATGTCTTTTACCCTGGCAGTTAGAATATCCTTATGTCACGTTGCTTCAGTATGTGGGTAACCTTTTGTTGTGTACACAGACAGAGCAGGAAGCCATTGTTGCCACTGTAAAGGTACCTTCACACATAACGATATTGTTAACGATATCGTTGCTATTTGTGACGTAGCAACGATATCGTTAATGAAATCGTTATGTGTGACAGCGACCAACGATCAGGCCCCTGCTGGGAGATCGTTGGTCGCTGAATAAAGTCCAGAACTTTATTTCGTCGCTGGACTCCCTGAAGACATCGCTGGATCGGCGTGTGTGACACCGATCCAGCGATGTCTTCACTGGTAACCAGGGTAAACATCGGGTAACTAAGCGCAGGGCCGCGCTTAGTAACCCGATGTTTACCCTGGTTACCATGCTAAAAGTAAAAAAAAACAAACACTAGATACTTACCTACCGCTGTCTGTCCTCCAGCGCTGTGGTCTGCACTCCTCCTGTACTGGCTGTGAGCCGGAAAGCAGAGCGGTGACGTCACCGCTCTGCTTTCCGGCTCACAGACAGTACAGGAGGAGTGCAGAGAAGCAGAGCGCAGCGCTGGAGGACAGACGGCTGTAGGTAAGTATCTAGTGTTTGTTTTTTTTTACTTTTAGCATGGTAACCAGGGTAAACATCGGGTTACTAAGCGCGGCCCTGCGCTTAGTTACCCGATGTTTACCCTGGTTACCGGCATCGTTGGTCGCTGGAGAGCGGTCTGTGTGACAGCTCTCCAGCGACCAAACAGCGACGCTGCAGCGATCCGGATCGTTGTCGGTATCGCTGCAGCGTCGCTAAATGTGAAGGGGCCTTTAGTTTTCGCAAGTATCTGGCAGATCTGAACTGTCAGGTTTCGGCCTCGAAACTTCGGTTCTGCCTTGGTCAAGTGATATTTTTGGGTCACTGTCTCCTTCAGGGTGCCAGACACCTCACAGAAGAAAGAAAAATAGCCGTCAGCTACAAAGGATGAGACTGAGCTCCAGCGTTTTCTTGGACTATGTACTTATTGTTGTTAGTGGATACCGGACGCATCCCGCATAATGCTACCTCTCTACAATGCCCTGAATGACTGTTCAAGATATGGCGATGATTTTGGCAGATTCCACACCGGATAAGCTGTTACTACGGAAGACACTGTAGTGCACGGAGCTGCACTCCCTCCCTCACTGTCAGGACAAGAAGCAGAACTTCAGGATCTGTCTACTGCATGTGTTCTGGCCAAAGACAGGCGGGCTAATATATACACGGACTCACAGTATGCATTTGGTATTGCTCATGATTTCGGAGCCCTATGGGCCAATCGAGGGTTTGTTACTACTGCCGGGACTCCAGTGAAGAATGCTGAAGCTGTTAAAACCCTTATGGACTCAATCAAATTATCTACCCAGGTGGCCATTATCAAAGTTAAGGAGTATGGTACTATGGAACAGTCCACAGACTGTTGGTAACAGCTTTACGGATATGCAAGCAAAAGTTGCTACTCTTCTACCCGTTGAACCGACTATACCAGCTATGGTGACCACACGCTCTCAGCGTAAACAGTTACAAGAAACACTGACTCTACAGGAACCTGATGATCTATGCCAGACTGAGGTTTTCTGCCGGACCCCGCGAGACCGCTTAATGATGATGCAGAGAATGTCTCCAAAGGAAGAAGTGAAGCAGTGGAAAGCTGATGGAGCACGTATGGACAATGGTTGCTGGAAAGGGGACCAACTTGTGTGTCTCCCTAAGCGGATGTACCCTGCTATTGCCACGTGGGCGCATGGGCCCACACATCGAGGTATCTGTCAGACCTGCAATCCCGGTCAACTTCAACGTGTACCCCGAAAGCATCTTGCTAAGCCCGAGTATCCTTTCCAAAGGCTCCAGGTGGACCACATCACGTTACCTAAGTCTGAAGGTATGAATATTGTCTGGTGGTTGTCGATATGTTCTCCAATTGGCCAGAAGCATTCCCCGTTACCAACGTGACTGCAAAGACCACAGCAAAGAAACTGGTGATGGAAGTTATATGCAGATATGGTGTTCCAGAAGTTGTTGAAAGTGACCAAGACTCGGACTTTCCTTCTCATGTGTATCAGGAGGTTCTGACAATGCTTGGATCCACTGTAGCCCTCCATACTCCGTACCATCCACAATCTAGTGGGAAAGTTAAAGAGGCTGAACGGCACACTGAGGGGACAATTGACCAAAATGATGCAGGAGACTACGGCTCCATGGCCAGGGCTCTTATATATTCGTACTACCCCTATTGCAAAACATGGCCTGTCCCCATATGAGATATTGTTTGGTGCTAGGTTCTCAGTTGTAAATTTTCAGTCTCAGTAGTTGTCAGAAGAAACTGACCGTGCTGTTCAATATGTTATTCAGCTTAGTAAAAATGTTGCTAACACCCATGTTTTAGTTTCTTCTTTCCTTCCAGATTCAGCAGAAACCGATATTGGTTATAATTTGAAGCCTGGTGGTTTTATGGTCGTGAAAAGCTATGTCAGAAAACACGGACTAGAACCCTTGCATGATGGTCCCTACCAAGTCCTCCTCATTATTCCTATGTCAGTAAAGCTGGAAGGAAGGCCGACGTGGATCCACGTATCGCAGTGCAAGCTGGTCAAACAGACTAATGGCAAATAAGGGGACATGATGTTTTGGTTTTTCGTATTTCCATATAATAATATTGGTAACCGCATGGGACAGCCTAAATTCCACAACATCCTTGAATAATAAGTTTGTACAATGTCATGAAAATTTAGTAGTACAGATGGGTATAGCCAATAAAATTGTCAGTTATACAAATGTGGGATAAATTGGTTAGGGCCACAGATTATCCAGATATTCAAATTTGGGGATATATTGGATATACTTAATACCACTGCCTGTGTTATGAATCTGTTGAAGGGTCTAAAGCCCACTGATTGCTCAGATTAGGTCCCACTAATTCATGAAGCACCTAAACTAAAGGTCCCAGGGGGGATAACCGTATTAGCTGATAATTATACCTGCTATAATACCCACGACACTACAGGTACACCAGTAGGGGTCTTCGAGACAGGTTTCTGCAAAGAGAACAGTTCCCTGGATACTGACTTGCTAGCTAATCATACACAGTATATGTACGACATTTATTGGTTATGTGGAGATGGTAAGCTCCGTTCTAGGTTGCCTAATGCCTGGACAGGTCAATGCACCCTTGTTAAACTAGCTATGCAGTTCAAGATTTTACCTTGGGATCCGGAGACACCTGATGAATATACCCGAAGGAGGAGAAGTCTCGATCAGCCCCATATGAGTTATGAAGAAAATCCATTGATATATGTCGATGGCATTGGAGTGCCAAGGGGGGTGCCTGACCAATTTAAAGCCCAGAACTAGATCTATGCTAGCTTTGCTTCTATCATCCCACAGGTGCAGATTAATAAAAATGTTGATGGGATCAATTACATATATTACAGTGAACAAAGGTTTGTCAATTTTACCTGTGATGCTTTCCAAGGTATAGTTGAGGAGTTGAGCCCTAACACTAGAATGACCCTCCAAAACCGACTAGCCCTTGATATGATCTTAGCCGAGAAAGGAGGAGTCTGTGGGATGGTGGGAGAGGAATGTTGTACCTATATCCCTCAGAACTCTGGGGTAAATGGAAAGACCATGATAGCCCTTAAAAAGATAAATGGGTTAGCAGCAGAATTAAAAACTAATGTTGGAGTAGACACATCTTTCTTTTCCGGCTGGTTGGGTGGGCTCAAAGGATTCTTTCAACAAGCTTGTCTGGTACTGATTGCCCTTCTTGTAGTTGGATCGATAATCCTCTGTTGTGTTATTCCCCTGTATAAAAAGGTTATCACTGAGGCAACTCCGACTGGCACCTTCCTCAACCAAGACGTAGACTCACCAGAGTATGATGGCACTGATCCAGGGGAGATCCCCAAGTACGTCCCCCTCAAGAAGTTAGACAATACCCTTTACTCTCAGATGATGCTAAGAGATTTAGTTTAGGGACAGCGGGAGAACTCCATGTGAAGCTAGTGAAGGGTTCAGCTGCCTGGAGGCCTCTCACAAGGGGAGAGCTTCTGAGGTGTCTGGATGAAGCAATCCACCTCCCCTTTCCCCATCACATGGACAGTCTCGAAGGAACTTTCTTTTTAGGGAAAAACTTAGTGTTTAGGGGGGATTGTCAAGTTGAAAATATATATCTTTATACTCTTTTGTACTTTTATATATTCTTATGCTGTGAAACAATAAGTTTTTCCCCTTATGTTTGCTAATGCAAATTTAACTGTATTTAAGATGGCTGCCAGTATTCACATAAGTTAGAAGATATTCAAAGACTCAGAGATTAATATGATAAAGACAATGACCGTAATAAGGACAGTTGGTGGGCAGACACCTTCTCCTTTCTTAATCCAGCCAATTGGTTTGAGGGACTTGCGGCTGGATAGCTGGAATCTTGTAAAGTTTGTTACATATCGCTGCCTTTATCCTTGTCATGTATGTAATACTAAAACTTGTTCTTTGGTGTATTTCTGTATGTATTAGGAAATTCTGCACTAAGACAACTAATGATGAAACCAAAAGCGTTGCCACCCCTGCTCTCTACACCGATTTCACAAAGTTACCAGATGAAGATGTTGAAGCCAAGCGCATGGCTATCTTCAAAAGATCCCCACCACTGTTATCAACAATTGTTATTCATAAATTCTAGTATACAGGGGGGACGGGTACGCCGCAACAGCCATGGCTGGTAACATGGCACCAGTCATGTGAAGACCAGTACCCCTCGAGCTTATAGCTTGGGATAGTACCTCTGATGCTGGACATTAATTAACAAAATTTATCTACGGGGGAATGTGAAGGAACAAATTATGAAAGATTCTCCATTTTGTGCTTTGACTCCATTTTGTTGTTGGTTAAAGATAAATTCTGTTATTTACTTAGGTAGAAGGTTACAGCTGCTATGAACTAACTGTCCTGTTTCTCACGAAGATAATATTTTGTTATTCAGCTAGTCTATGGTTCATAATTGGTATAAAGACCTTGAGTGTTCTAATTGGAGCCGAGCCAGATAAGAGACTCGTGGGGGTATCGCTATACAAGACTGAGGCATCTGTTAATATGTTTTTCTATGCCAAAAAGACATGACCATATCTGTAGTTTCCATTTTTCCTGTATCCTCATGGGTTAAGTTTTTCCTGTATTCTTATAGGTTAAGAACTGTGAACGTGTTCTTATGCTGATTGGTTGAAGTATAATTTCTATGACTATGAAAAGTCAGACAATAAACAGGGGCACAGAGATCTGCTCGATCCCCCACACAGAGGCACGAGTCTCCGTCTGGTCATTTTCAGTTGCCGGCAACGCCCTTTAGATTGATTTGGAAATCACTGAGTCAACCGTGAAGGATCAATTTAGATCCTCCCTCAACAAAATTACCGTATATACTCGAGTATAAGCCGAGATTTTCAGCCTATTTTTTGAGGCTGAAAGTCCCCCTCTCGGCTTATACTCGAGTCATACCCGGGGGTCGGCAGGTGAGGGGGGGCGGGGCTGTCTAATTATACTAACCTACTGCTGGCGTGGTCCCTGCAGTCCCTGCTTCTTCCAGCGCTGCAGATTCTTCCTGTACTGAGCGGTCACAAGGTACCCATAGAGGTGGAGCCGCATATTCATTACTGTAATGAGTGGTAACTGTGATCGCTCAATACAGGAAGAAGATGCAGCGCTGGAAGCAGGGACTGCAGGGACCGCGCCAGCAGTAGGTGAGTATACGGGGAGGGGAGCGCTGTGCTACGCGATATTTACCGCTCCTCGTTCCAGTGCGGCTCCGTCTTCATCGTCCTCTGGCTGTGACGCTCTGGTAAGAGGGCGCGGTGACGTGGTCAGTGCGCGCCCTCTGCTGAACGTCAGTGCTGAAGACGGAGCCGCACGAGGAGCAGGTAAATGTTGAAAGTGCCGGGGGTCCTGAGCGAAGAGATGTGAGTATGTGATTTTTTTTTTTATCGCAGCAAAAGCATATGGGGCAAGTGACTGTACGGAGCATCTTATGGGGCCATAACGCTTGTGCAGCACTATAATGGGGCAAGTGACTGTACGGAGCATCTTATGGGGCCATAACGCTTGTGCAGCACTATAATGGGGCAAGTGACTGTACGGAGCATCTTATGGGGCCATAACGCTTGTGCAGCACTATAAGGGGCAAGTGACTGTACGGAGCATCTTATGGGGCCATAACGCTTGTGCAGCACTATAATGGGGCAAGTGACTGGAGCATCTTATGGGGCCATAACACTTGTGCAGTACTATATGGGGCAAGTGGCTGTACGGAGCATCTTATGGGGCTATAACGTTTGTGCAACACTATAAGGGTCAAGTGACTGTACGGAGCATCTTATGGGGCCATAACGCTTGTGCAGCACTATAAGGGGCAAGTGACTGTACGGAGCATCTTATGGGGCCATAACGCTTGTGCAACACTATAAGGGGCAAGTGACTGTACGGAGCATCTTATGGGGCCATAACGCTTGTGCAGCACTATAAGGGGCAAGTGACTGTACGGAGCATCTTATGGGGCCATAACGCTTGTGCAGCACTATAATGGGGCAAGTGACTGGAGCATCTTATGGGGCCATAACACTTGTGCAGTACTATATGGGGCAAGTGGCTGTACGGAGCATCTTATGGGGCTATAACGTTTGTGCAGCATTATATGGGGCAAGTGACTGTATCGAGCATCTTATGGGGCCATAACATTTGTGCAGCATTATATGGGGCAAGTGACTGTATCGAGCATCTTATGGGGCCATAACGTTTGTGTAGCATTATATGGGGCAAGTGTCTGTATGGAGCATCTTATCGGGCCATAACGTTTGTGCAGCACTATATAGGGCAAATATCTCTATGGAGCATCTTATGGGGCCCTAATTACCCTTTATGCAGGATTATATGGGGCATATTTCAATATGGAGAATCTAATGGGGCCCATCAAACTGTATGGAGCATTATATGGGGCTCCTGATTCAATATGGATATTCAAAAACAGTTAAACTACTGATGTCTCAATTAATTTTACTTTTATTGGTATCTACTTTTACTTTTGAAATTTACCGGTAGCTGCTGCATTTTCCACCCCAGACTTATACTCGAGTCATTAAGTTTTCCCAGTTTTTTGTGGCAAAATTAGGGGGGTCGGCTTATACTCGGGTCGGCTTATACGGTATATACGGTACTTGTGTTAAAAGGTAGCTCCAAATCTCAGAGAGACAGAAGAGTCTGGGAATATAAACTGATGACGACCTTTGACAATCTCACTGAAGGAATGAATGTGTCGCACGGATTTATGTCTTTTTACATCAACTAAGGAACTTGCCCCTCAGACCATGTGGGGTCATCACAACAGACCCAGACCCCAATCAGAAGACAATAAAACAATCCTTATCTAACAACTGTCCCAATATTTATGGACATAACTGTTGATCACTCATGGTAATTCTGCTTCATGTCACCTGTCTTATCCATGTTTTTTTTTCTGTGATATGTTGTGCATAAATATGTGATTCTTCAGAATTTCTTTTAGTCTCTGCCTGATGAAGAGACCTGTGTAGTCTCGAACACTTGCAATTTGTTACCAGCTTTTCAGTTAGCCATTAAAAGGTATCAACCACTGAGGACTCTCAATTCTAAATATTTTTGAAGCTATAGAAAAACTTGTTTAGATTAGCTTTCTAGATAAAAACTGACGTGAAGGTATAAGGCGGTTGGTACTAATAAATAGTTTGCTGAAAACCTGGTTAGTTGAGCTTTCTAGCTAAAACTGGTTGAACGACCCTGGAACTATAACATGATGCCCCTTTTTCATTTCTTTAAATTTTAGCTTTGAAATGACTGTATTGTACCCTATAGGATTGTGTGTATAACGCTGCATTTTTAGATCTATTTGCACCTTTTTCATTTCTTGATTTGTGTATACCTCTACGTGAAGCTACAATAAATGTATTTTATTTTTTTAAACACTGCCGCGAAGTACGCTTTGATTTTTTTATTACGTCATTATTATGAAAACTACAACCGACTGTTGCAGGATCCTGAGACTGCCTTCTCTCACAAAACATGTCTTGACAAGTTTTCCTACACACCCTGGAGGGTAATGATCGCTACAGACGGCTGTCATTAACCCTTGGGATCCTGGGACTGACTTCTCTCACAAAACATGTCAAGACATGTTTTTTCTTACCCTGGAGAGGTTTAGACAGGAAGTGCGGCGGACTTGGTCTCTCCACCTATCAAAGACTGACACATAAGCCCTATCTTACACCCTGGAGAGGTTTAGACAGGAAGAGGGGTGTACTTGGCCTCTCCACCTATCAAGAACTGACACATAAGCCCAATCTTACATACTGGAGAGGTTTAGACAGGAAGTGGGGTGGACTTGGCCTCTCCACCTATCAAGGACTGCCACATAAGCCTTATCTTACACACTGAAGAGGTTTAGACAGGAAGTGGGGGTGGAATTGGCCTCTCCACCTATCAAGGACTGCTACATAAGCCCACAAGATGGGCGGCGAATGGGCAGTCATGGGGGACATAACAGAGGCTGAACAGGGCAGCTTCCGGGGCGGGGACGGAACTGACGTAACAGGTATTGACACACTCAGGGTGGCTTCTGAGGCGGGTACGGAACTGACGTCACAGATAGTGACACACAGAGGGGCGGAGCGTGGGCGGCGAATGGGGAGGAGAGGGGAGGGGTTAAGAGCAGAAGTGGGGTGGGCTTAGTGTTTGAAGGTGTCAAAAAGGGGCGGGGCACCTGTCAAAGACCTGAAGTGGGCATTTTGATGAGAACTGGGTCCTCTTTACTACTCACACGGTCCATGAAAACACGCTGACAAGTGCATAGACCCATTCATTTGAATGGGTGTACGCGTATCAGTGTCTCCGGTACATGAGAAAACTGTCACTTCCCGTACCGGTGACACTGATGTGTGAAAAAGGTGTGATGCCCAGGAGACCGGGATACCCAGCACCGGACCAATGGGGTCTGTCTCTTGAGGGGGATGTCACAGGTGGCTTGACCCGGTGCTGTGGCCTCAGGCAATGCACAGTGTAAGGGGTATCGTGAGGGGACAGGCACTTACTTGATCAGCAGCAGGTTCTCCCAGCGGTGACGATCCCGATCCTGGATAGATGGCTATTGTCCAAATGAAAGACTGAGGCACTGAAACGTTTAACCAGTTTACTTCAACATAAAGGGATTTACAACCAGTCCTGTCACCGGAGTCTGTATGGGAACTCTGAGTTACTTTGACCCTGCCGGGGTCTTCGCCTCTTATTGTGCGCAATTTCTGTGTGGCCCTGCTGCTGTATGTGAACTGGCTGCCGGCCCAATCTGTCCCCTCCGGGTCCTGGTTCGACGGGCAACCCGAGTCCTTTTATCGGCTTACCCCCTCCAGGAGTACCGCTGAACTCTGTGTCTGTTGCTGCGTCCGGCCCTAGTGAAGCTGATATCACCTCACGTATTTCCGGTTGCTGTATTATATATAATGAATACAGCCACGGATCCGGTATCCGTCTTTGCGCCTGTTCTGGGTAGTGATTAATGCTACCCGGTTCTCACAATGTCCCTTTTCTCTGTCCCTCTTCTCCTCAGGCAGGTGATTTGGGCCTGGAAACCGTCATAGGGCTGTTAGAAATTCAGCTGTATGACCTCTCACTATCAGCTCCTTAGCCCAACTGCCATTTCTTCTCTCAGACCAGAATGGATCAAGGGGAGTCTCTGGAGCTCCCCCTTCTGGCCGGAGGTGGTAGTGCAGTCTTGCTATTTTAGTATTCGCATTTAGTGTCAGTAACTATTTTTGTGGCAAATACCCCTAGGGGTGCCACATTCCCCCTTAGTTAAGAACAGTACTCCGGGACTGTGGGACGATAACATTTTGAAATAACAATTAATATGTACAGAGTCTTAAAAATGAAAAGTTACAAAAACCACTCAAGGAAACAAAAATAGAGTTCTGTAAAAAGTCACTTCAAATAGCGTCCATTAATACAGTTCTATCCTTGAAGGTACTAGGAAAGGCACTGTACTTAGTGTCCAGGAATTTAGTTCCATTTTTCCAACGGAGTTATCAATATAAAGTCTAAAGAAAGTTCAAAAAGAGCAAAAAGCAAAATTCAAAAAGCAGTCTTTCCGGAGCTTTGATTTAGTGCCTCCGGGCTGATAAAAAGTTCAAGAATATGCAAGAAGTTCATACAGACAAGTCTCTGTAGGCACTGGGCTTAAACGTTGCAGACTGATAACAATGACTATACTACATTTTCTGTTTAACTATATACGGCATAACATATATACAATTCACATTATGAGCTTTATAGTTGGTAATCTGCATACCTGGCCGGTAATTGACCCTGGGTACTACGCTGTGATCTACGTAATAGCGGTGTCTCTTCATGTGGTGTACTACTGTCTACTGCGGATGTAGTATCTGCCCGCTCTGCTAAAGATAATTCCACGACTATGGAGTTGGCAAGTCCACCGTGAATGGGATTACTCTGACCAGGAATCTGTTCTTCCTGGCCTGGAACCTCCTGTAGTACGGGGTCAGCCTCTTCCTGTCTTGGGACTTCTGGTATTGGGTTCGGTGTTGGGTAAAAGGCCACCATGGGAACCACTACTGCACCATGGTATGTTAGTAGGGTTTTGGGAAAGTCTCCTATACAGGTGTGATACATTTCCTCTTCTTTTTCCTTTACTGGTTGAACCTGTATGGGTTGAATAACTTCTGGTTCTGGCTGGACAACGTCTGGCTCTTTCAATGCTTCCGGGCATAATTTAAGATTGTCTCTTGACACTAGTACAGATGTTAAGCCTCCGTTTTTGCTAATGAGACACATTTTAGGATTATCCACTCTTGTTGGTAAAACTGTGTAGGGTACGGCTTCCCACTGATTGTCCAGTTTATTGGTTCGACGATTTCTCTTGAGCACTTGGTCACCCGGTCTTAATGGGGTCGCTAGAGCATTCTGGTTGAAAGTTCGCTCTTGTCTTTCTCTAGTTTGCTGAAGGCTTCTTTCCACACTCTCTTGCACTTGGCGATACTGCTTTTGCCGTATGATATCCCAATTGGAGTCTTGAACTCCTGCGTCTGGTTTCAGAATTCCCATTTCTAGATCGATTGGTAATTGGCCGGGTCTTGCACGCATAAGGTAAGCTGGGGTGCAGTTGGTGGAGCTCACCGGGACATGATTATACAGATCCACCAAGTCAGGCAATTTCTCTGGCCATTGATTCCTTTCTGTCTCAGGTAAAGTCTTTAGTAGGTCTATTACAATATGGTTCATCTTCTCGCATAAGCCGTTTGTTTGTGGATGATAGGCCGTCGTCCGGATCTTTTTGCAACCATACATATTACAGAATTCTCTGAAGATCTCTGATTCAAAGGCTGTACCTTGGTCGGTGAGAACCTGTTCCGGATATCCATGGGGTCTACAAAAGTACGTTTGGAACGCTTTGGCTGCTGTTTTTGCTGTCAGATCTTTTACGGGTACTACTACCAAGAAGCGTGAATAATGGTCCACGATGGTCAAGGCATAGACATAGCCGGACCGGCTTGGTATTAACTTCACGTGGTCTATGGCTACAAGTTCAAGTGGTTGTTTGGTGATTATGGGCTGCAGTGGTGCTCTTTGGTTCTTTTGATCGTTTCTTCTGAGGTTGCACGGGCCACAATTTCTGCACCACTGTTCGATTGATTTTCTCATCCCGACCCAATAAAATCTTTCTCTTAGAAGTACTTCTAACTTTTTCCAACCAAAGTGACCAGCACCATTATGGTAAGCTTCGAGGACCATCTTGACATCTTGTTTAGGCACGATAATCTGCCAAACCAATTCATGTGTTTTCGGATTGGTGTACCTTCTACAGAGCTTCCCTTGATACAGGAACATTTTGCCTCTCTCTTTCCAGAGTTGATGCGTCTCTTCTGGGGCATCCTCATCGGGATATGCACTTTGCTCAGTTAACAGTTCCTTCACCAACTTCACAGCCGGATTGCTGTCTTGGGTGTCAGCCCATCTATGGTGTGTTAACGGATTAAAATTCACCTCTTGTTGTTTCTGATAGGTACTTGACTGATGATGTTTTGCCTTGGGATGATGGAAGGCTGGTAGTTCAATTTCTTCAAGCTCCCCCGTTTCTTCTTCTACATCTCTCAAGTGTGGCATCCGGGATAGGGCATCGGCATTTCCATTCTTGCGACCTGCTCGATACTTGATCTTGAAGTTGTAATTAGATAACCGGGCTATCCATCGCTGTTCTAACGCACCTAATTTGGCTGTGTCCAGGTGGGTCAACGGATTGTTGTCAGTATAGACAATAAATTCTGCAGCGGCCAGATAGTGTTTGAAACGTTCAGTCACAGCCCAAACTACTGCCAGTAGTTCCAATTTGAAGGAGCTATAATTTTCTGGATTTCTTTCAGTAGGCCGGAGCTTTCTACTTGCAAAGGCGATGACTTTCTCCCGACCCTCTTGCTTTTGTGACAGCACCGCTCCTAGTCCCACATTACTGGCATCGGTGTAGAGGATGAAAGGTTGATGGTAATATGGGTATGCCAGAACCTCTTCTCCGGTTAGTGCCTTCTTTAGTTGTTCAAAGGAGTCTTCCCTTTCGTTGTTCCACTGAAAAGGAGGGTTTCGGTTTGAAGGTTTCTTCCTCTGCCCTACCAAGGTGTCTTGCAAGGGTGCTGCCAACTTGGTAAATCCTTTTATAAATCTGCGATAGTAACCCACCAATCCCAGGAATTGTCTCACTTCTTTTGCGCTGGTAGGTCTTGGCCAATCCCTTATGGCGCTTATTTTCTCGGGATCTGGTGCTACTCCCTCCGAACTCACGATGTGTCCCAGGTACTGTACCTTTGGCTTGAGAAGGTGACATTTGGATGGCTTGACTTTCATGCCGTACCTGGATAAGGCTTCGAACACTTCTGCCAGGTCTATTAAGTGTTGTTCGTAAGTCTTTGAGTAGACGATCACATCATCTAGGTACAGGAGGACGGTCTCGAAGTTCTTGTGTCCGAGGCAGCATTCCATCAGCCACTGGAAGGTACCGGATGCGTTGCAGAGTCCAAACGGCATGCGATTAAATTCACATAGACCCATTGGTGTGGTGAATGCCGTCTTTTCCTTATCTCTCTCAGCCACAGGGACTTGCCAATACCCGCTTGTTAAGTCTAAGGTGGAAAAATAATTAGCAGATTTCAAAGCAGTTAAGGACTCTTCTATCCTAGGCAAGGGGTAGGCGTCTTTATGGGTGATGTTATTAATCTTCCGGTAGTCTACGCACATTCTCATGGTTCCGTCCTTTTTTTTGACAATCACTAGAGGGGCCGCCCAGGGACTACAGCTGTCTCTTATTACCCCGGCCTGTTTCATCTCCCTCAGCATATCTTTTGCACACTGATAGTGAGCGGGCGGTATGGGTCTATATCTTTCTTTTATTGGGGGATGGTCACCGGTGGGGATTGTGTGTTCTACCCCTTCTATCCGTCCGAAGTCCAATGGGTGTTTACTGAAGACTTGTTCATATTCCGTCACTAGCCTATACACCCCTTGTTTTTGATGGGTAGGTGTTGAATTTATGCCCACGTGTAGCTGTTGGCACCAATCCTCCAATTCTCCGTCTGAGCCATTGCCTTCCACCTGACAGGTTGGTTCTAAGGGCTCAATGGTTGTGATGGCATTGTTGTCAACAGTATATAGCTTTGCCATTGTAGCATACCTTGGCAAAGTGACCTCTTCCTCTCCACAGTTCAAAAGTCGTACCGGCACTCGTCCCCGGTGTACCTCGACTATCCCTCGTGCTGTGAGTATAGTGGGCCTGCTGTCGGTGTACACTGGTTCTATTAAGGCTTGATAATCTCGTCCCTTAGTACCAATGGCTGCTCTACACCATACCAGCATTTCTGTTTTTGGTGGGATTACAATAGATGTCGGATCACTTACCCTCACACTGCCGATTTCTCCACCTGCAACTTCTACCTGTTGCCTTAACATCAATACTTTTATTTCCCTCCGGAGAACTCTCTGCTGGCAGGATTGGGCAGTTTCAGCAATCTGCTGTAAGACAGAAATGACTTCGGAAAAGCAGTTCTCTAACACATTCATTCCTATCAATACAGTTGGTTCACAGTTCCGCCGGTCAACATCAACAACAATTATACCTTGTTTCTTCAATTCTACTTTACCAATCTTTATGGTCATCTCCCTGAATCCTAGTTTCGGTACCAACTTACCATTACTGGCCCATATATCTAGTTCAACATCAGAGGGCCCTTTATCAATATCTGCATCAGCCCAGTACCTCTTATAAAGGATATACGGTATAGATGAAATCTGGGAACCTGTGTCCAGCAAAGCGTTGAGGGGCATTCCGTCCAGCACGATAGGGATAATGGGTCGTCCTCCGATGTACCTGTCGTGCCAGGGTGTTGGGCCTTGAAAGTTCATTCCTGCGAAGCGGCCCGCATTCCCAGGGGATTCCCGTTTAAATCACAATCTCGTGCAAAGTGACCTGGCTGCTGGCAACGGCGGCAAATGGGCTGTCCATCCGGTTGGTAGCGGTCGCGGGGTCGTCCTCTCCATGTTGGGTATCTCCGGGGTCTCATCCATGGAACACCTTCTCTACGGTTTGACAACTCCATCTTGGGTCCTCTCATCTCCTGCATGGTTTTAGCCATTGAAGCAACAACATCAGTTAAAGAGTCAAGCTTTTGTTGAAAAGCCTCATTAGTACTGGGCCCCAGGGGCTTAGCAATGGCCCCGGACATAGCTGATGTCACTGGTACTCCATGTTGTTGAGGAGCCTCTGCCATGAGTTGCGCAGGCTCCTGATCCCGAGGTGCCTCTGCCAGCTGGAGACGTATAACGCTCTCCTTTAATTGGGCAAATGTCAATTCAGGGTTCTTAAAAACAAGCATGCTCACATGCCCCCGGTGAGAAGGGGTGTAGAGTCCCTCAATAAATTGATCTCTTAGCAGTTTATCCGCTCCGGTGTTAAAAATGGGTTCAGCCAGTGTAAGTGATTTAAGGGCTTCCTGCAGGTTTAAGGCAAAGTCTCTCACGCCCTCATTAACTTTTTGTTTGCAATTAAAGAATCATACTTTAGCTTTGCTGCTGGCAGTGGTTTCAAATGTAGCTTTTAATCCAGCAAATATGCGTTCAACAGTGCCTTTTAGATCAGCTGCCCATGCTGTGACTTCTCGCTTAGCATGGCCACTTAACTGCATCATCGGGAGACTAACACGCTGAACTTCACCCACGGGGAACATGTCAAAATGGGCCAGCATCTTTTCTCTGAAATCGTCAAGGGTATTAGGCTCACCTTCATACATTGGAAGCCATGGGCCACCCGGGGTATATGGCATCAGCACCGGCATGATGGGCGCCACTCCTTGCACCGCTGCGCTACCGGACTCTCTATCGACACTCTGTCTTTCAGCTGCATTAGCGTCGCCGGATGCTGCGGCGTCTCCGTGCTGCGACATACTGTGCCCCCTTAGTTAATCCGGACCCTTCCGGTCCTCCGCTTCCGTCGGGATAGTGTAGATTCGTTTCGCTGTGCAGCAGGATCGATTTTCCCCTTGCTCTGATGTCAGAGCGCTCAGCTTGGTGCCGCCCACAATGACACGCCCCCTGCTGCTCCTGCCGGCCGCGCGCTCTGTAATGGTGGATTCTGATGTTTTTCAGTTAGACTGGGGCTCAGGTGATGGCGTAGCTCAATTAACAGTCTCGTGCCTAACGGTTATGAGGTGATTACCTCAGGGGATGGCGGCCATCTTTACTCCATTATAACCAATGGGGAAAAGTCACTTTCAATAGTTTTCAATGGGGAATGGATTTTTCTTTAATAAAGTCAATTTTCAAGATTTTTCATCCAAGTTTTCACAGTTTTGGGCTCCAATCACGGCACACAATACCCGGTATACGGGCTGGCTAGATCCTGTTCGTGACGCCAATTGTGACGCCCAGGAGACCGGGATACCCAGCACCGGACCAATGGGGTCTGTCTCTTGAGAGGGATGTCACGGGTGGCTTGACCCGGTGCTGTGGCCTCAGGCAATGCACAGTGTAAGGGGTATCGTGAGGGGACAGGCACTTACTTGATCAGCAGCAGGTTCTCCCAGCGGTGACGATCCCGATCCTGGATAGATGGCTATTGTCCAAATGAAAGACTGAGGCACTGAAACGTTTAACCAGTTTACTTCAACATAAAGGGATTTACAACCAGTCCTGTCACCGGAGTCTGTATGGGAACTCTGAGTTACTTTGACCCTGCCGGGGTCTTCGCCTCTTATTGTGTGCAATTTCTGTGTGGCCCTGCTGCTGTATGTGAACTGGCTGCCGGCCCAATCTGTCCCCTCCGGGTCCTGGTTCGACGGGCAACCTGAGTCCTTTTATCGGCTCACCCCCTCCAGGAGTACCGCTGAACTCTGTGTCTGTTGCTGCGTCCGGCCCTAGTGAAGCTGATATCACCTCACGTTTTTCCGGTTGCTGTATTATATATAATGAATACAGCCACGGATCCGGTATCCGTCTTTGCGCCTGTTCTGGGTAGTGATTAATGCTACCCGGTTCTCACAATGTCCCTTTTCTCTGTCCCTCTTCTCCTCAGGCCGGTGATTTGGGCCTGGAAACCGTCATAGGGCTGTTAGAAATTCAGCTGTATGACCTCTCACTTTCAGCTCCTTAGCCCAACTGCCATTTCTTCTCTCAGACCAGAATGGATCAAGGGGAGTCTCTGGAGCTCCCCCTTCTGGCCGGAGGTGGTAGTGCAGTCTTGCTATTTTAGTATTCGCATTTAGTGTCAGTAACTATTTTTGTGGCAAATACCCCTAGGGGTGCCACAAAGGCCTAAAATGGTATCGGCGATATCAGTGTCTGTGTGTGTAATACTTGCAGCAACTGAGTACCACACGTATCAGCGCCTGAGAAGCAGCCGTAAAGTTGCCACTATTCCCCTGCACTGGGTGCTGAAGAGGGCTCTCATCCCATAGAATGTAAGTCCGCAAGGACAGGGTCCTCTCCCCTCTGTACCAGTCTGTCACTGTAAATTTGTTGTAAATTTGTTTACTGTAAACTATATCTATAACTCTGTTTGTAACCCCTTTCTCATGTACAGCACCATGGAACTAATGGTGCTATATAAATAAATGATAATAATCATTCTCCCCTGCTCTGCTGGTGATCAGCGCGATCAGGGAAGAATTATGAGAATTATATTAAAGTGAGAACAATGGGAGCAGGCGGTGGCTGATGGGAGTATTCATCACCTGCTGCCTGCGCCATAAATAAAAAATCCGGCGTGGGTTCCTCTGTATTTTCTATAACCCACCAGACAAAACTCACAGCTGGGGCCACAACCCTCTGCTTCAGCAAGGTTGGTTATCAAGAATAGAAGGGCCCAAATACTGTTTTTTTTTTAAATTTAACCCCTTTCTGATATTAGACGTACTATCCCGTCGAGGTGGGGTGGGCACCTATGACCACCGACGGGATAGTACGTCATATGCGATCGGCAGCGCTCTCGGGGGAAGCGCCGCCGATCGTGGCCGGGTGTCAGCTGCCTATCGCAGCTGACATCCGGCACTATGTGCCAGGAGCGGTCACGGACCGCCCCCGGCACATTAACTCCCGGCACACCGCGATCAAAGATGATCGCGATGTGCTGGTGGTACAGGGAAGCATCGCGCAGGGAGGGGGCTCCCTGTGGGCTTCCCTGAGCCCCCCGCAGCAACGCGATGTGATCGTGTTGCTGCGAGGGTCTCTTACCTCCCATCCCTGCAGCAAATCCCGGATCCAAGATGGCCGCGGCATCCGGGTCCTGTAGGGAGGGAGGTGGCTTCACAGAGTCTGCTCAGAGCAGGCACTGTGAAGCCTGGATCTGTGCACCTCAGATCGGTGTTCTGACAGAATGCCGTGCAAACTGTCAGATCATCGATCTGTGATGTCCCCCCCCCCCCCCCCCCCCCCCGGACAAAATAAAAAAGTTAAAAAAAAAATTTCCAAATGTGTAAAAAAAAATTAAGAAAAATATTCCTAAATAATGAAAAAAAAATATTATTCCCATAAATACATTTCTTCATCTAAATAAAAAAAAACTATAAAAGTACACATACTTAGTATCGCCGCATCCGTAACGACCCGACCTATAAAACTATAAACACCGTAAGAAAAAAAAAAAAAGAGGCAAAAAACAACGCTTTATTATCATACCGCCAAACAAAAAGTGGAATAACACGCGATCAAAAAGACAGATATAAATATCCATGGTACCGCTGAAAGCGTCATCTTGTCCCGCAAAAAACGAGCCACAATACAGCATCATCAGCAAAAAAATGAAAAAGTTATAGTCCTTAGAATAAAGCGATGCAAAAATAATTATTTTTTCTGTAAAATAGTTTTTATCGTATAAAAGGGCCAAAACATAAAAAAAGATATAAATGAGGTATCACTGTAATCGTACTGACCCGAAGAATAAAACTGCTTTATCAATTTTACCAAACGCGGAACGGTAATTCCCCAAAAGAAATTCATGAATAGCTGGTTTTTGGTCATTCTTCCTCACAAAAATGGGAATAAAAACCGATCAAAAAATGTCACATGCCCGAAAATGTTACCAATAAAAACGTCAACTCGTCCCGCAAAAAACAAGGCCTCACATGACTCTGTGGACCAAAATATGGAAAAATTATAGCTCTCAAAATGTGGTAACGCAAAAAATATTTTTTGCAATAAAAAGCGTCTTTCAGTGTGTGACGGCTGCTAATCATAAAAATCCGCTAAAAAACTCGCTATAAAAGTAAATCAAACCCCCCTTCATCACCCTCTTAGTTAGGGAAAAATTAAAAAAATGTATTTATTTCCATTTTCCCATTAGGGCTAGGGTTAGGGCTAGGGCTAGGGTTAGGGCTTGGGCTAGGGTTAGGGTTGGGGCTACAGTTAGGGTTGGGGCTAAAGTTAGGGTTAGGGTTTAGATTACATGTACAGTTGGGAATAGGGTAGAGATTAGGGTTAGGGGTGTGTCTGGGTTAGAGGTGTGGTTAGGGTTACCATTGGAATTAGGGTTAGGGGTGTGTTTGGATTAGGGTTTCAGTTATAATTGGGGGGTTTCCACTGTTTAGGCACATCAGGGGCTCTCCAAACACGACATGGCGTCCGATCTCAATTCCAGCCAATTCTGCGTTGAAAAAGTAAAACAGTGCTCCTTCCCTTCCGAGCTCTCCCGTGTGCCCAAACAGGGGTTTACCCCAACATATGGGGTATCAGCGTACTCAGGACAAATAGGACAACATTTGGGGTCCAATTTCTCCTGTTACCTTTGGGAAAATACAAAACTGGGGGCTAAAAAATAACTTTTGTGGGGAAAAATTTTTTTTTTTATTTTCACGGCTCTGCGTTATAAACTGTAGTGAAACACTTGGGGGTTCAAAGTTCTCACAACACATCTAGATGAGTTCCCTGGGGGGTGTAGTTTCCAATATGGGGTCACTTGTGGGGGGTTTCTACTGTTTAGGTACATTAGGGGCTCTGCAAACGCAATGTGACGCCTGCAGACCATTCCATCTAAGTCTGCATTCCAAATGGAGCTCCTTCCCTTCCGAGCCCTCCCATGCGCCCAAACGGTGGTTCCCCCCACATATGGGGTATCAGCGTACTCAGGACAAATTGGACAACACCTTTTGGGGTCGAATTTCTCCTCTTACCCTCGGAAAAATACAAAACTGGGAGCTAAAAAATAATTTTGGGGGGAAAGTTTTTTTTTAATTATTTTCACGGCTCTGCGTTACAAACTGTAGTGAAACACTTGGGGGTTCAAAGCTCTAACAACACATCTAGATGAGTTCCTTAGGGTGTCTAGTTTCCAAAATGGTGTCACTTGTGGGGGTTTCTATTGTTTAGGTACATTAGGGGCTCTGCAAACACAATGTGACACTTGCAGACCATTCCATCTAAGTCTGCATTCCAAATGGAGCTCCTTCCCTTCCGAGCCCTCCCATGCGCCCAAACAGTGGTTCCCCCCCACTTATGGGGTATCAGCGCACTCAGGACAAATTGGACAACAAATTTCGGGGTCCAATTTCTCCTGTTACCCTCGGGAAAATACAAAACTGGGGGCTAAAAAATAATTTTTGTGGGAAAAAATTTTTGTTTTATTTTTACGGCTCTGCATTATAAACTTCTGTGAAGCCCTTGGTGGGTCAAAGCGCTCACCACACATCTAGATAAGTTCTTTAGGGGGTCTACTTTCCAAAATGGTGTCACTTGTGGGGGGTTTCTACTGTTTAGGTACATTAGGGGCTCTGCAAACGCAATGTGACACCTGCAGACCATTCCATCTAAGTCTGCATTCCAAATGGCGCTCCTTCCCTTCCGAGCCCTCCCATGCGCCCAAACAGTGGTCCCCCCACATATTGGGTATAATCGCACTCAGGACAAATTGGGCAACAAATTTTGGGGTCCAATTTCTCCTGTTACCTTCGGGAAAATACAAAACTGGGGGCTAAAAAAATAATTTTTGTGGGAAAAAATGTTTGTTTTATTTTTACGGTTCTGCATTATAAACTTCTGTGAAGCACTTGGTGGGTCAAAGTGCTCACCACACCTCTAGATAAGTTCGTTAGGGGGTCTACTTTCCAAAATGGTGTCACTTGTGGGGGGTTTCAATGTTTAGGCACATCAGGGACTCTCCAAACGCAACATGGTGTCCCATCTCGATTCCAGTCAATTTTGCATTGAAAAGTCAAATGGCGCTCCATCGCTTCCGAGCTCTGTCATGCGCCCAAACAGTAGTTTACCCCCACATATGGGGTATCGATGTACTCAGGACAAATTGTACAACAATGTTTGGGGTCCATTTTCTCCTGTTACCCTTGGTAAAATAAAACAAATTGGAGCTGAAGTACATTTTTTGTGAAAAAAAGTTAAATGTTCATTTTTATTTAAACATTCCAAAAATTCCTGTGAAGCACCAGAAGGGTTAATAAACTTCTTGAATATGGTTTTGAGCACCATGAGGGGTGCAGTTTTTAGAATGGTGTCACACTTGGGTATTTTCTATCATATAGACCCCTCAAAATGACTTCAAATGAGATGTGGTCCCTAAAAAAAAATGGTGTTGTAAAAATAAGAAATTGCTGGTCAACTTTTAACCCTTATAACTCCCTAACAAAAAAAAATTTTGGTTCCAAAATTGTGCTGATGTAAAGTAGACATGTGGGAAATATTACTTATTAAGTATTTTGTGTGACATATCTCTGTGATTTAATTGCATACAAATTCAAAGTTGGAAAATTGCGACATTTTCATAATTTTCGCCAAATTTCCGTTTTTTTCACAAATAAACGCAGGTAATATCAAAGAATTTTTACCACTATCATGAAGTACAATATGTCACGAGAAAACAATGTCAGAATCACCGGGATCCGTTGAAGCGTTTTAGAGTTATAGCCTCATAAAGGGACAGTAGTCAGAATTGTAAAAATTGGCCCGGTCATTAACGTGCAAACCACCCTTGGGGGTAAAGGGGTTAAATAATGTAATTTAAAAAAAGGCGTATGGTCCCACTCATTTTTGACAAGCAGCCAAGCTAAACCTGACAATTGGCGGCTGGTATTCTCCGGCTGTGAGGCTGCGTGTCCACGTTCAGGATGGCCGGCGGTATCGCCGGAGCGGCTTAGCCGCTCTGTGGTAAGCCCCGCCCCCTTTCTGGGACGCGATGATGCCGGATGTGTTCACAGCACACATCCGGCATCATCGCTCCCCACCATAGGGCCCTGTGCTATATCTTGCAGCGACGGAGCGTCGCCGCAAGATATACGGACATGCTGCGATCTGAAAAGACGCGCAGCATGTCCGGAGTCGCAGGGCCGCCGCGTGCGTGTTACCACGCATAGTGGAGACGGGATTTCATTAAATCCCCTCCACTATGCTGTAACATCTGGACGCTGCGTGTCTGACGCTGCGTCCCTATGCAGCGTCAGACACGCAGCGTTTCCTGCACGTGGAAACATACCCTTAAGGGGCCATGACTATTGACCCTCCCCCAGCAATATCACCTCTCACCTCCAAGTGTGTGTAGTTCCATATACCATCATTGATTGGGAGGAATCACAGCCAGCAGAAGGCTTTAAATCCATATGAAGTTGACACTAAAATAATCTGGAAAATCTGTTCCCATTCTCTTACATAAAGTAGTGGGAAAACACTAGGTGCCCGGTAACTTTCCTGCCATCTACAAGCTGCTGCTGTTTGTACTTGTACATGCCAATCAGAGCCCGGACGGTAAGCCCGAGCCTGCGGGCATCAGCACTCACAAACAGCCCAGTGACAGCTGCCAAGACAAACACTGGCAAGCCCGAGCCCGCGGCACTCCCGTACTGCACGCACAGGGAGAGCGGCACCAGCAGCCACCAATCACAGCCGAGCCTGGACTTCTTGCGCGTCAGCCATTGGCTAGTATCTGCAGGGGGCGGGCGCTCGGTGGCCGCTCTTATACGGGGCGCCCGGGCAGTGCCCGCGCTGTGTGGGTAGAGCTGCCCAGCTGTCACTATGGTGTTTGATGTTAGTGAGTGGGACGGTCCTCTGAAGCTCAGTGATGTGGACGAAAGACCAAAGTTTCCCCTGACTGTGACGCATGAGTGTGTGTGCATAGACACGCTGGGCAAAGTGGTGACACCCTGTCAGGTGAGTGCCCGCACTACTGCGCCAGACGTTACTCCGGCTTACAATGGGTTAATATTGGAGACAATTCTAATATTAGCCCTGCATTCATTATTATGTGTAAAGATGCGGTACCTGCAGATGTGCCCGCACCACTGAGTGAGGGGCATCATAGTGGTCCCCAGTGAGAGCGACCCTGTGCCGTGACATCGCTGACTGGCACTTCTGACCTGGGTGACAAGCTGGCACCTAACCTGCCCTCACTACACTACGGGGGCGTTCGCCCTACTATATACATTTACAGTGATGCCCATGACTGTATGCATCACTAATGGGTTAATGTACCACACCTTGTGCCAGCACACACCATGCCGCACTTTATCTGGATCTGTTGGGTGTTGTAGTTACTGCACTCCTAGTACACAGCTGTAATTTGTGTTGGAATTTGAAAAGAATTCCTAATTTTTTTTTTAGATTTTATTAACATTTTTGGAAAGGAAAGAGAATGGAGACGGCAGTTCTGATATGGATTGTTTGTGAACGGCGTCTACCATAAGCGATAAATAATGGGATCTTCCTGACTGTTCGGACCATCATGAATCCAGCAGTGTGACCAATGTTTTGATTTTTTTTTTTACTGTTTTTATCTTTTATCTAAGAAATATAAAAAGTGTTTTTTTTAGTCTTGTGTGTGTGTAGAGAGAAAGAGAGAGCGGGAGAGAAGAGAGAGAGAGGGAGAGAAAGAGATGGAGAGAAAGAGAGAGAGTGGGAGAGAAAGACAGCGGTAGAGAAAGAGAGGGAGAGAAAGAGAGAGAGTGGGAGAGAAAGAGATGGAGAGAGAGAGGGAGAGAAAGAGATGGAGAGAGAGGGAGAGATAGGGAGAGAAAGACAGCGGTAGAGAAAGAGAGGGAGAGAAAGAGAGAGTGGGAGAGAAAGAGAGGGAGAGAAAGACAGCGGGAGAGTGGGAGAGAAAGAGAGTGGGAGAGAAAGAGAGTGGGAGAGAAAGAGATGGAGAGAGAGAGGGAGAGAAAGACAGCGGTAGAGAGAGAGAGGGAGAGAGAGAGATGGAGAGAAAGAGAGAGGGAGAGAAAGAGAGCGGGAGAGAAAGAGATGGAGAGAGAGAGGGAGAGAAAGACAGCGGTAGAGAAAGAGAGGGAGAGAAAGAGCGAGAGAGGGAGAGAAAGACAGCGGAAGAGAGGGAGAGAAAGAGAGAGAGTGGGAGAGAAAGAGCGGGAGAGAAAGAGAGGGAGAGAAAGAGAGAGGGAGAAAGAGAGAGCGGGAGAGAGGGAGAGAAAGAGAGAGCGGGAGAGAAAGAGATAGAGAGGGAGTGGGAGAGGAAGAGAAAGAGAGAGGGAGAGAAAGAGAGAGGGAGAAAGATAGAGCGAAAGATAGAGCGGGAGAGAAAGAGAGGGGAAGAGAGAGAGCGAGATAGAGAAAGAGGGAGGGAAAGAGAGAGAGAGATATTGTATTAAAGTTTATTTCCCTTTTTTCTCCACTAGATGATTTAAGCGCGCAGTCTTTTAGGGAAACAATAGGGAACCCATGGATCTTCCTCTCTCAGTGTAACCCCCTCAGATCCAGTGGGCCTTATTTACTGTGGCACTTGAGTGGTTAAACAGCCACAATAGGAGTATTGTGCACACAATTGTGTAAATCAGTTGCTATCTGATGTATTACCGGATAGCACACTGACCTATGTTATCCGGTGGGGCAGTGCTGATGACTGATTTTTTTCACTATCGGAATCTGCATGCTGCGATTTGACACAATTTGGATGATACTCGCCCATTCAAGTCTACGGCTGCATGTAAAACCTCGGATCCCATGCGGACTATCAGTTTAGCACCTGATTTTTACGGATACATTGCAGTTCTGTAACACAGAAAACTGTAAGGCTATGTGCACACGTCCGGAATTGCCGCGGATATTTCCGCAGCAATTCCGCAACTGTGCCGCGGGCAAAACGCATGCAGAATTGTCATGCGTTTTCCCGCTAAACACTAGCGTTTTACAAGCGTTTTTAGCTTGCAGAATGCTAGTGTTTTCCAAGAGATCTGTAGCATCGCTTGGAAAACTGATTGGCGGCATGGGATTGGAGGAAGACCTACCTCCCTGGCGATTTCACAGGTATGAGGGACCAAATTCAAAAGCGATTATTTCTGCAGTGCAACGAACAATAACTAAAAGCCACCTTGTCAGAATGCAGCATTAGTGCTGCACAAGATGGCTCTTTTAGTTACAAATGCCTGGGGGGGTGACAGGTTCCCTTTAAAGCTGGATTCACAGCTTCACTGCTCAGTGCTTCTGTATATTGATGCTATTATTATTATTTTTTTATATAGCACCATTGATTCCATGGTGCTGTACATGTGAAGGGGTTACATACAAGTTACAGATATCACTTACAGTAAACAAACTAACAATGACCGACTGATACAGAGGGGAGAGGACCCTGCCCTTGCGGGCTTACATTCTACAGGATTATGGGGAAGGAGACAGTAGGTTGAGGGTTGCAGCAGCTCCGGTGTTGGTGAGGCGGTAGCTTCGGTAGTGATGAGGCAGCAGCGGGGTCAGTGCAGGCTGTAGCCTTTCCTGAAGAGATGGGTTTTCTGGTTCCGTCTGAAGAATCCGAATGTGGTTGATAGTCGGACGTGTTGGGGCAAAGAATTCCAAAGGATGGGGGATATTCGGGAAAAGTATTGGAGGCGGTTGGATGCGGAGCGAATAAGTGTGGAGGAGAGAAGGAGGTCTTGGGAGGACTGGAGATTATGTGAGGGAAGATATCGGGAGACTAGTTCAGAGATATATGGAGGAGACAGGTTATAGATGGCTTTGTAGGTCAGTATTAGTAATTTGAACTGGATACGCTGAGGGAATGGGAGCCAGTGAAGAGATTTGCAGAGGGGGGAAGCGGAGGAGTAGCGAGGAGAGAGATGAATTAGTCGGGCAGCAGAGTAAGGCTAGGTTCACATTGCTTTAACAGCAGCCTGTTCAACACATGTGTTAACGTGCTGCTGTTAACGCAAGTGCCGACATTCTCTATCTGCGCTAGCAGTGACGGACCAAGAAATGCTGCAGCCTGCATTCCATTGTGGGCGTGCGCTAGCGATGCGTTCTTCATAGGACTTAATGGTGGCGTTTACGGACTGCGTTACACCGCGCTATGCCGCGGTGTAACGTAGTCCGTCTAACAGACGCCACAGACGCACTGTGAACCCAGCCTTAAGGATGGACTGGAGAGGTGCAAGGGCGTTAGCAGGGAGGCCGAAGAAAAGGATGTTGCAGTAGTCAAGGCGGGAGATGATGAGGGCATGCACAAGCATTTTAGTAGATTGACGGTTGAGGAAAGGACGGATTCTGGAGATATTTTTGAGCTGGAGGCGACAGGAGGTGGAAAGAGCTTGGATGTGCGGTTTGAAGGACAGGGCAGAGTCGAAGGTTATTCCGAGGCAGGGGACTTCCGGTACGGGCAAAGCAAAGCATGATGTCCTTGATTGTGATAGATAGGTCAGGTAAGGAACATCCTACATATAGGATCAAGACAGTAATACCTTTCTCACTGTGTATGGGAGATATCACACTAGCTTATTTCCACCCACTTGTTCTGAGACAATTGAAAAAGAAAGCGGTTGTCCTCTAGTGGACAACACCATCTTAAATGGAGTTGTCATTGTCCAACCTATAAGACAGGTCATCAATATAAAATTAGAGGGGGGCTCACGTCTGCACATCCGCTGAACAGCTGTTAGGAGCTTCAGCTGCAGACAGATGTAACCACATGGAATGGAGTTGCTCTGAGCAGCTTCATTTAATGTATAGTTGCCTATCCTGAGTACTGCAGAACAGTGGAGCACCCCCAAGGGCTAGGGAATACTCGGTACCGGGCCCTTCGGTTCTCATCAGGGATGTCACGGTGGCTGACCCGGCCGTGGCCCTAGAGGGACGTCCATTGTAAAATGGGGGGAAGTTTTTTAACGGGATAATGTTCGTGATGCCACCTGTGGTATTCGGTCAGGGTGACCGACGCTGCTTACGGGTCCACTGGGGTGATGTTTTGGCAGCTAGATGGTATACCTTCCCACAGGTGAAGTATGTCCCAGGGCTTCCCAGAGTGTAGATGGTGGATGGTGGGTGATGTAAGGCGCAGTGAATAACGAGGACACAAGGTTGCAGTCTCTTTACCTTTACTGAAGGCTTCAGCATCCACAGTCCAGGGTAAGGACCACAGGGTAGGCAGAGTCCGGCCGGTCTGATGGCAAATCCAGTGTCCCCTTATCCAGGTGGAATTCAATAGCCTTCCTCTAGCGCCTGAGTGTTGTAGTCCCTCCCTGCTAAGCAACTCGGTAAGGTCCTCACAACTATTGTAGGTGTTAAGTCTCTTCCTCTCTGTCCCCCTGACGGATAGGACAAAACCCGTATGACTGGTGGCCTGAGGCTTTTTATAGGGACCCTAGAGACGCCCTGGCCCCCACAAGTTACCACTGTGCCTCCTGGGTATATGGTCGGGCAGCCAACGTGGAATCAACTGTCCTGCCAGTCTCTGAAGTAAAGCATAGAGATCCTTACTCCCTCAGTGTTCTGGCTACCGGTTACTGCGCTTCAGAAGGAGGCAGCCTGCTTCTAGCTGGTCTCCCCCTGATGTTCCTCTCCTTTTGCTATGACTTCGTTTCTCACTCACTGCAACACAATTCCTTTCAATGTCTCTTTCTTTGGATGCTGCTGCACGTGGGGCAGGTGCAGCTCCGTGAACCCTCGTTCTCCCACAGACCTCCGTCTGCTCTCCTCTCCTCGTTCTGACTAACTTTCTCTCCCGACTACCAGTTTTACCTAATTGTGAGGAGTGCCCTAATAGATAGAAGCATGGCTCCCCCTGGCGGCCTGGAGTGTGAAGTGTGTATTGTGGTTGTGATACCTGAATAGAAGATCTTCTTCATTGCCCTCAGACGTAACATCACTCCCCTTGGTGGAAGAATAACATTAATGCAATGACCAGGACTCTGGGGCGCTGCACCCCCCCACCCCCCTGTTAAATCCAGTACTCCCGGACTGGGAAAGAGAAAACAAAAACACATCAGCAAAAGACATGCAAAATTTTTGAAATGCTATAAAACAAGTTAATATATACTAAGCTTCCCTTTATGGGAGGTGAGAACACTTGAACGTTACAAACAATAACATATTTACATTGTGCGTACGACTTTTAGGCTATATTCACACTTTGCGGATTTTGCTGCGGATCCGCAGCGGATTTGACCGCTGCGGATCCGCAGCAGTTTCCCATGAGTTTACATTTCAATGTAAACCTATGGGAAACAAAAAACGCTGTGCACATGCTGCAGAAAAATCCACGCGGAAACGCTGCGGATTACATTCCGCAGCATGTCACTTCTTTTCTGCGGATTTTCAGCTGCTCCAATAGAAAACTGCAGTTGAAAATCCGCAGAAGAAAACGCAGTAAAAACCGCGATAAATCCGCAGTAAAAACCGCGATGGGTTTTCACTGCGGATTTTGCAATTCCGCGGCGGAAAAATCCGCAGTGGAATCTGCAAAGTGTGCACATAGCCTTAAAGGCAAAGGGAAACCAATTACTATCTAACTATAAAACACAATTACCCGTACAGGTATTCTATCTACTTAGTGGAAGGTACCCTCTAAGGGTATACTATCATTAACCCTAAAGGTGCAAATCAACATTTTCTTTATCTTTCTTCTACACATGCAGGACTATCTGTCTACCCCCACGGGCCTACTGCGTTTCTTTAATGTATTCAACCTATCATTTTAACTTAACTTCAATTTTATTCAAAGTACATCACTTTAACATTTTATTCTGAACATTATCAAACATTTTATCACTATCTAACCTTCTAGCTACATACTATCAGCTATGCATCCAAGAAGAGAAGAAAAAAAGCTATTGCCTTAAAAATATCAACATTTTTATTTCAAAACTAGCTGAAGAGCCCGGCGTTGCCTGGGCATAGTAAATATCTGTGGTTAGTTATAGCACCTCACTTCTCTTATTTTCCCATCACGCCTCTCATTTTCCCAATCACATCTTTAATTTTCCCCCTCACATCTCTCATTTTCTCCCTCACTCCTCTCATTCCCCCCTAACACTTGTCATTTCGACCTCACATCTGTCATTTTCCGATCACTCCACTATTTTCCCTCACTCCTCTCATTTTGCACTCACACCTTTTCATTTTCACCTCACACCTCTCATTTTCACCTCAGTATATACATAGTAACATAGTAACATAGTAACATAGTTAGTAAGGCCGAAAAAAGACATTTGTCCATCCAGTTCAGCCTATATTCCATCATAATAAATACCCAGATCTACGTCCTTCTACAGAACATACATGTTTGTCATCTCCCTTATATATAGTATACACCTGTATGTAATCTCCTGTAAAAAGTATATACCTGTATGTCATCTCCCCTGTATATAGTATATACCTGATGTGTGTCATCTCCCCTGTATATAGTATATACCTGTATGTCATCTCCTCCTATATATAGTATATACATGTATGTCATCTCCTCCTATATATAGCATATATACCTGTATGTCATCTCCTCCTATATATAGTATATACCTGTATGTTATCTCCTTCTATATATAGTATATACCTGTATGTCATCTCCTCCTGTATATAGTATATACCTGTGTGTCATCTCCCCTGTATATAGTATATATCTGTGTGTCATCTCCTCCTGTATATAGTATATACCTGTAGGTAATCTGCTCCTGTATATAGTATATACCTGTATGTCATCTCCTCCTGTATATAGTATATACCTGTATGTCATCTCCTCCTGTATATAGCATATACCTGTATGTCATCTCCTCCTGTATATAGTATATACCTGTAGGTAATCTGCTCCTGTATATAGTATATACCTGTGTGTCATCTCCTCCTGTATATAGTATATACCTGTATGTCATCTCCTCCTGTATATAGTATATACCTGTATGTCATCTCCTCCTGTATATAGTATATACCTGTAGGTCATCTGCTCCTGTATATAGTATATACCTGTGTGTCATCTCTCCTGTATATAGTATATATCTGTGTGTCATCTCCCCTGTATATAGTATATACCTGTGTGATCTCCTGTATTAGACCTCGTTAACACGTTATTTGCTCAGTATTTTTACCTCAGTATTTGTAAGATAAATTGGCAGCCTGATAAATCCCCAGCCAACAGGAAGCCCTCCCCCTGGCAGTATATATTAGGTCACACATACACATAATAGACAGGTCATGTGACTGACAGCTGCTGTATTTCCTATATGGTGCATTTGTTGCTCTTGTAGTTTGTCTGCTTATTAATCAGATTTTTATTTTTGAAGGATAATACCAGACTTGTGTGTGTTTTAGGGCGAGTTTCGTTTGTCAAGTTGTGTGTGTTGAGTTGTGTGTGGCGACATGCATGTAGCGACTTTTGTGAGATGAGTTTTGTGTGGCAACATGCGTGTAGCAACTTTTTGTGTGTCGAGTTGCATGTGACAGGTTAGTGTAGCAAGTTGTGTGCAGCAAGTCTTGCGCATGGCGAGTTTGGCGCGTGGTGAGTTTTATGTCTGGTGCCTTTTGAGTATGTGCAAGTTTTGTGTGAGGCAACTTTTGCATGTGTTGCAAATTTTGTGCATGTGGCAATTTTTCCGCGTGTGCAAGTTTTGCGTGTGGCGAGTTTTCCATGAGGTGAGTTTTGCACTTGTGGCGAGTTTTGCGTGAGCCTAGTTTTTGCATGTGGCGAGTTTTGCGCGTGGTGAGTTTTGAGCGGCGACTTTTGTGTTTCGACTTTTATGTGGCGAGGTTGGTGTATGTGTGGTGAAATGTGTGCTGAGGGTGATGTGTTCAAGCACGTGGTAGTGTGTGGCGCATTTTGTGTGTGTGTTCATATCCCCATGTGTGGTGAGTATCTCATGTCGGGGCCCCACCTTAGCAACTGATCGGTATATACTCTTTGGCGCCATCGCTCTCATTCTTTAAGTCCCCCTTGTTCACATCTGGCAGCTGTCAATTTGCCTCCAACACTTTTCCTTTCACTTTTCCCCATTATGTAGATAGGGGAAAAATAGTTTGATGAATTGGAAAGCGCGGAGTTAAAATTTCACCTCACAACATAGCCTATGACGCTCTCAGGGTCCAGACGTGTGACTGTGCAAAATTTTGTGGCTGTAGCTGCGACGCCTCCAACACTTTTCATTTCACTTTTTCCCCATTATGTAGATTGGGGCAAAATTGTTTGGTGAATTGGAAAGCGCGGGGTTAAAATTTCACCTCACAACATAGCCTATGACGCTCTCAGGGTCCAGACGTGTGACTGTGCAAAATTTTGTTTCTGTAGCTGCGACGCCTCCAACACTTTTCCTTTCACTTTTTTCCCCATTATGTAGATAGGGGCAAAATTGTTTGGTGAATTGGAAAGCACGGGGTTAAAATTTCACCTCACAACGCAGCCTATGACGCTCTCAGGGTCCAGACGTGTGACTGTGCAAAATTTTGTTTCTGTAGCTGCGACGCTTCCAACACTTTTCCTTTCACTTTTTTCCCCATTATGTAGATAGGGGCAAAATTGTTTGGTGAATTGGAGCGCGCGGGGTTAAAATTTCACCTCACAACGTAGCCTATGACGCTCTCAGGGTCCAGACGTGTGACTGTGCAAAATTTTGTTGCTGTAGCTGCGACGCCTCCAACACTTTTCCTTTCACTTTTTTCCCCATTATGTAGATAGGGGCAAAATTGTTTGGTGAATTGGAACGCGCGGGTTTAAAATTTCGCCTCACAATATAGCCTATGACGCTCTCGGGGTCCAGACGTGTGACTGTGCAAAATTTTGTGGCTGTAGCTGCGACGGTGCAGATGCCAATCCCAGACATACACACATACACACATTCAGCTTTATATAGTAGATGTAGCGAATAAATAGCAAGCAGTTAAAAAAATGTGCAGACAGAATCTGCAAAATGCAGTCGGTCCAGTCTGTGTAGTAATAGCGCCAAGGGTTATACAATAAATAACAATAACATATGGGTATATGAAAGTGCGGTATGCAACAAAAGATATATAAGGAAAAAGTAAAACAAATCTTATATGACAGGCAAACAGGGCCTAAGCAGTCAAAAAACTGTGGTAGTATAGTGCTCTAGTGCACTAAGCCTAAATGGCAAGGAAGGGCCAGTAAGAAAGGAATACTATGCTATATGCAGCAGTTGAATGTCTAAGTAAGGGGTGCAGCCTAATGTGGCAGTGAAGGAGTAAGTTATGGAAACAGGAACACATGGGCTACCTGCACAGTGAACAAGTCTGTATGATCATGTTCTCACACCACCAAGAAACCTGAAGACACAAAAGAGAATAGTAAAACCAAAAACACTCAGTTTGAAAAAATGTTGCAGTAATCCGCAAGTGCTAGTAAAAGATGTAAAAAACAGGGTATTTGGTTGATACGTTTTTTGCAAAAAATGTATACTAAGCTGCTCTACCAATCTTCACGGTATACCCTTATCAGAGCAGTCCTAACTAATGTATGCAATCCCTATCTGATGTATTTAAAAACCTGATCATCTGTATATAACCTGTGTGAACAGGGTTCAGAGAGGAAAAATCCATGTGTGCATACAGGGTAGAACAGCTTTTGTGCAGATAGCCCAAGAGGAGTGGTGGAACTCCCCAGTCTTGTAGACACAAGAGAACAATTATGGAAACAGGAACACATGGGCTACCTGCACAGTGAACAAGTCTGTATGATCATGTTCTCACACCACCAAGAAACCTGAAGACACAAAAGAGAATAGTAAAACCAAAAACACTCAGTTTGAAAAAATGTTGCAGTAATCCGCAAGTGCTAGTAAAAGATGTAAAAAACAGGGTATTTGGTTAATACGTTTTTTGCAAAAAATGTATACTAAGCTGCTCTACCAATCTTCACGGTATACCCTTATCAGAGCAGTCCTAACTAATGTATGCAATCCCTATCTGATGTATTTAAAAACCTGATCATCTGTATATAACCTGTGTGAACAGGGTTCAGAGAGGAAAAATCCATGTGTGCATACAGGGTAGAACAGCTTTTGTGCAGATAGCCCAAGAGGAGTGGTGGAACTCCCCAGTCTTGTAGACACAAGAGAACAATTATGGAAACAGGAACACATGGGCTACCTGCACAGTGAACAAGTCTGTATGATCATGTTCTCACACCACCAAGAAACCTGAAGACACAAAAGAGAATAGTAAAACCAAAAACACTCAGTTTGAAAAAATGTTGCAGTAATCCGCAAGTGCTAGTAAAAGATGTAAAAAACAGGGTATTTGGTTGATACGTTTTTTGCAAAAAATGTATACTAAGCTGCTCTACCAATCTTCACGGTATACCCTTATCAGAGCAGTCCTAACTAATGTATGCAATCCCTATCTGATGTATTTAAAAACCTGATCATCTGTATATAACCTGTGTGAACAGGGTTCAGAGAGGAAAAATCCATGTGTGCATACAGGGTAGAACAGCTTTTGTGCAGATAGCCCAAGAGGAGTGGTGGAACTCCCCAGTCTTGTAGACACAAGAGAACAATTATAAAACAGGAACACATGGGCTACCTGCACAGTGAACAAGTCTGTATGATCATGTTCTCACACCACCAAGAAACCTGAAGACACAAAAGAGAATAGTAAAACCAAAAACACTCAGTTTGAAAAAATGTTGCAGTAATCCGCAAGTGCTAGTAAAAGATGTAAAAAACAGGGTATTTGGTTGATACGTTTTTTGCAAAAAATGTATACTAAGCTGCTCTACCAATCTTCACGGTATACCCTTATCAGAGCAGTCCTAACTAATGTATGCAATCCCTATCTGATGTATTTAAAAACCTGATCATCTGTATATAACCTGTGTGAACAGGGTTCAGAGAGGAAAAATCCATGTGTGCATACAGGGTAGAACAGCTTTTGTGCAGATAGCCCAAGAGGAGTGGTGGAACTCCCCAGTCTTGTAGACACAAGAGAACAATTATGGAAACAGGAACACATGGGCTACCTGCACAGTGAACAAGTCTGTATGATCATGTTCTCACACCACCAAGAAACCTGAAGACACAAAAGAGAATAGTAAAACCAAAAACACTCAGTTTGAAAAAATGTTGCAGTAATCCGCAAGTGCTAGTAAAAGATGTAAAAAACAGGGTATTTGGTGGATACGTTTTTTGCAAAAAATGTATACTAAGCTGCTCTACCAATCTTCACGGTATACCCTTATCAGAGCAGTCCTAACTAATGTATGCAATCCCTATCTGATGTATTTAAAAACCTGATCATCTGTATATAACCTGTGTGAACAGGGTTCAGAGAGGAAAAATCCATGTGTGCATACAGGGTAGAACAGCTTTTGTGCAGATAGCCCAAGAGGAGTGGTGGAACTCCCCAGTCTTGTAGACACAAGAGAACAATTATGGAAACAGGAACACATGGGCTACCTGCACAGTGAACAAGTCTGTATGATCATGTTCTCACACCACCAAGAAACCTGAAGACACAAAAGAGAATAGTAAAACCAAAAACACTCAGTTTGAAAAAATGTTGCAGTAATCCGCAAGTGCTAGTAAAAGATGTAAAAAACAGGGTATTTGGTTGATACGTTTTTTGCAAAAAATGTATACTAAGCTGCTCTACCAATCTTCACGGTATACCCTTATCAGAGCAGTCCTAACTAATGTATGCAATCCCTATCTGATGTATTTAAAAACCTGATCATCTGTATATAACCTGTGTGAACAGGGTTCAGAGAGGAAAAATCCATGTGTGCATACAGGGTAGAACAGCTTTTGTGCAGATAGCCCAAGAGGAGTGGTGGAACTCCCCAGTCTTGTAGACACAAGAGAACAATTATGGAAACAGGAACACATGGGCTACCTGCACAGTGAACAAGTCTGTATGATCATGTTCTCACACCACCAAGAAACCTGAAGACACAAAAGAGAATAGTAAAACCAAAAACACTCAGTTTGAAAAAATGTTGCAGTAATCTGCAAGTGCTAGTAAAAGATGTAAAAAACAGGGTATTTGGTTGATACGTTTTTTGCAAAAAATGTATACTAAGCTGCTCTACCAATCTTCACGGTATACCCTTATCAGAGCAGTCCTAACTAATGTATGCAATCCCTATCTGATGTATTTCAAATCCTGATCATCTGTATATAACCTGTGTGAACAGGGTTCAGAGAGGAAAAATCCATGTGTGCATACAGGGTAGAACAGCTTTTGTGCAGATAGCCCAAGAGGAGTGGTGGAACTCCCAAGTCTTGTAGACACAAGAGAACAATTATGGAAACAGGAACACATGGGCTACCTGCACAGTGAACAAGTCTGTATGATCATGTTCTCACACCACCAAGAAACCTGAAGACACAAAAGAGAATAGTAAAACCAAAAACACTCAGTTTGAAAAAATGTTGCAGTAATCCGCAAGTGCTAGTAAAAGATGTAAAAAACAGGGTATTTGGTTGATACGTTTTTTGCAAAAAATGTATACTAAGCTGCTCTACCAATCTTCACGGTATACCCTTATCAGAGCAGTCCTAACTAATGTATGCAATCCCTATCTGATGTATTTAAAAACCTGATCATCTGTATATAACCTGTGTGAACAGGGTTCAGAGAGGAAAAATCCATGTGTGCATACAGGGTAGAACAGCTTTTGTGCAGATAGCCCAAGAGGAGTGGTGGAACTCCCAAGTCTTGTAGACACAAGAGAACAATTATGGAAACAGGAACACATGGGCTACCTGCACAGTGAACAAGTCTGTATGATCATGTTCTCACACCACCAAGAAACCTGAAGACACAAAAGAGAATAGTAAAACCAAAAACACTCAGTTTGAAAAAATGTTGCAGTAATCCGCAAGTGCTAGTAAAAGATGTAAAAAACAGGGTATTTGGTTGATACGTTTTTTGCAAAAAATGTATACTAAGCTGCTCTACCAATCTTCACGGTATACCCTTATCAGAGCAGTCCTAACTAATGTATGCAATCCCTATCTGATGTATTTAAAAACCTGATCATCTGTATATAACCTGTGTGAACAGGGTTCAGAGAGGAAAAATCCATGTGTGCATACAGGGTAGAACAGCTTTTGTGCAGCTAGCCCAAGAGGAGTGGTGGAACTCCCCAGTCTTGTAGACACAAGAGAACAATTATGGAAACAGGAACACATGGGCTACCTGCACAGTGAACAAGTCTGTATGATCATGTTCTCACACCATCAAGAAACCTGAAGACACAAAAGAGAATAGTAAAACCAAAAACACTCAGTTTGAAAAAATGTTGCAGTAATCCGCAAGTGCTAGTAAAAGATGTAAAAAACAGGGTATTTGGTTGATACGTTTTTTGCAAAAAATGTATACTAAGCTGCTCTACCAATCTTCACGGTATACCCTTATCAGAGCAGTCCTAACTAATGTATGCAATCCCTATCTGATGTATTTAAAAACCTGATCATCTGTATATAACCTGTGTGAACAGGGTTCAGAGAGGAAAAATCCATGTGTGCATACAGGGTAGAACAGCTTTTGTGCAGATAGCCCAAGAGGAGTGGTGGAACTCCCCAGTCTTGTAGACACAAGAGAACAATTATGGAAACAGGAACACATGGGCTACCTGCACAGTGAACAAGTCTGTATGATCATGTTCTCACACCACCAAGAAACCTGAAGACACAAAAGAGAATAGTAAAACCAAAAACTATCAGTTTGAAAAAATGTTGCAGTAATCCGCAAGTGCTAGTAAAAGATGTAAAAAACAGGGTATTTGGTTGATACGTTTTTTGCAAAAAATGTATACTAAGCTGCTCTACCAATCTTCACGGTATACCCTTATCAGAGCAGTCCTAACTAATGTATGCAATCCCTATCTGATGTATTTAAAAACCTGATCATCTGTATATAACCTGTGTGAACAGGGTTCAGAGAGGAAAAATCCATGTGTGCATACAGGGTAGAACAGCTTTTGTGCAGATAGCCCAAGAGGAGTGGTGGAACTCCCCAGTCTTGTAGACACAAGAGAACAATTATGGAAACAGGAACACATGGGCTACCTGCACAGTGAACAAGTCTGTATGATCATGTTCTCATACCACCAAGAAACCTGAAGACACAAAAGACAATAGTAAAACCAAAAACACTCAGTTTGAAAAAATGTTGCAGTAATCCGCAAGTGCTAGTAAAAGATGTAAAAAACAGGGTATTTGGTTGATACGTTTTTTGCAAAAAATGTATACTAAGCTGCTCTACCAATCTTCACGGTATACCCTTATCAGAGCAGTCCTAACTAATGTATGCAATCCCTATCTGATGTATTTAAAAACCTGATCATCTGTATATAACCTGTGTGAACAGGGTTCAGAGAGGAAAAATCCATGTGTGCATACAGGGTAGAACAGCTTTTGTGCAGATAGCCCAAGAGGAGTGGTGGAACTCCCCAGTCTTGTAGACACAAGAGAACAATTATGGAAACAGGAACACATGGGCTACCTGCACAGTGAACAAGTCTGTATGATCATGTTCTCACACCACCAAGAAACCTGAAGACACAAAAGAGAATAGTAAAACCAAAAACACTCAGTTTGAAAAAATGTTGCAGTAATCCGCAAGTGCTAGTAAAAGATGTAAAAAACAGGGTATTTGGTTGATACGTTTTTTGCAAAAAATGTATACTAAGCTGCTCTACCAATCTTCACGGTATACCCTTATCAGAGCAGTCCTAACTAATGTATGCAATCCCTATCTGATGTATTTAAAAACCTGATCATCTGTATATAACCTGTGTGAACAGGGTTCAGAGAGGAAAAATCCATGTGTGCATACAGGGTAGAACAGCTTTTGTGCAGATAGCCCAAGAGGAGTGGTGGAACTCCCCAGTCTTGTAGACACAAGAGAACAATTATGGAAACAGGAACACATGGGCTACCTGCACAGTGAACAAGTCTGTATGATCATGTTCTCACACCACCAAGAAACCTGAAGACACAAAAGAGAATAGTAAAACCAAAAACACTCAGTTTGAAAAAATGTTGCAGTAATCCGCAAGTGCTAGTAAAAGATGTAAAAAACAGGGTATTTGGTTGATACGTTTTTTGCAAAAAATGTATACTAAGCTGCTCTACCAATCTTCACGGTATACCCTTATCAGAGCAGTCCTAACTAATGTATGCAATCCCTATCTGATGTATTTAAAAACCTGATCATCTGTATATAACCTGTGTGAACAGGGTTCAGAGAGGAAAAATCCATGTGTGCATACAGGGTAGAACAGCTTTTGTGCAGATAGCCCAAGAGGAGTGGTGGAACTCCCCAGTCTTGTAGACACAAGAGAACAATTATGGAAACAGGAACACATGGGCTACCTGCACAGTGAACAAGTCTGTATGATCATGTTCTCACACCACCAAGAAACCTGAAGACACAAAAGAGAATAGTAAAACCAAAAACACTCAGTTTGAAAAAATGTTGCAGTAATCCGCAAGTGCTAGTAAAAGATGTAAAAAACAAGTTCCACCACTCCTCTTGGGCTATCTGCACAAAAGCTGTTCTACCCTGTATGCACACATGGATTTTTCCTCTCTGAACCCTGTTCACACAGGTTATATACAGATGATCAGGTTTTTAAATACATCAGATAGGGATTGCATACATTAGTTAGGACTGCTCTGATAAGGGTATACCGTGAAGATTGGTAGAGCAGCTTAGTATACATTTTTTGCAAAAAACGTATCAACCAAATACCCTGTTTTTTACATCTTTTACTAGCACTTGCGGATTACTGCAACATTTTTTCAAACTGAGTGTTTTTGGTTTTACTATTCTCTTTTGTGTCTTCAGGTTTCTTGGTGGTGTGAGAACATGATCATACAGACTTGTTCACTGTGCAGGTAGCCCATGTGTTCCTGTTTCCATAATTGTTCTCTTGTGTCTACAAGACTGGGGAGTTCCACCACTCCTCTTGGGCTATCTGCACAAAAGCTGTTCTACCCTGTATGCACACATGGATTTTTCCTCTCTGAACCCTGTTCACACAGGTTATATACAGATGATCAGGTTTTTAAATACATCAGATAGGGATTGCATACATTAGTTAGGACTGCTCTGATAAGGGTATACCGTGAAGATTGGTAGAGCAGCTTAGTATACATTTTTTGCAAAAAACGTATCAACCAAATACCCTGTTTTTTACATCTTTTACTAGCACTTGCGGATTACTGCAACATTTTTTCAAACTGAGTGTTTTTGGTTTTACTATTCTCTTTTGTGTCTTCAGGTTTCTTGGTGGTGTGAGAACATGATCATACAGACTTGTTCACTGTGCAGGTAGCCCATGTGTTCCTGTTTCCATAATTGTTCTCTTGTGTCTACAAGACTTGGGAGTTCCACCATTCCTCTTGGGCTATCTGCACAAAAGCTGTTCTACCCTGTATGCACACATGGATTTTTCCTCTCTGAACCCTGTTCACACAGGTTATATACAGATGATCAGGTTTTTAAATACATCAGATAGGGATTGCATACATTAGTTAGGACTGCTCTGATAAGGGTATACCGTGAAGATTGGTAGAGCAGCTTAGTATACATTTTTTGCAAAAAACGTATCAACCAAATACCCTGTTTTTTACATCTTTTACTAGCACTTGCGGATTACTGCAACATTTTTTCAAACTGAGTGTTTTTGGTTTTACTATTCTCTTTTGTGTCTGAAGGAGTAAGTTAGCCCAGATGAATGAAAGCATTCATAGATAACCCACTAAATGTAGCACTCAATGGCGAAGGCACATTACCTCTCAGGCGTGGACCGATTCCCCGACGCGCGTTTTGCGTGCAGCTTTTTTTATAGGGACCCTAGAGACGCCCCGGCCCCCACAAGTTGCCACCGTGCCTCCTGGGTATATGGTCGGGCAGCCAATGTGGAATCAACTGTCCTGCTGGTCTCCCCCTGATGTTCCTCTCCTTTTGCTATGACTTCATTTCTCACTCACTGCAACACAATTCCTTTCAATGTCTCTTTCTTTGGATGCTGCTGCACGTGGGGCAGGTGCAGCTCCGTGAACCCTCGTTCTCCCACAGACCTCCGTCTGCTCTCCTCTCCTCGTTCTGACTAACTTTCTCTCCCGACTACCAGTTTTACCTAATTGTGAGGAGTGCCCTAATAGATAGAAGCATGGCTCCCCCTGGCGGCCTGGAGTGTGAAGTGTGTATTGTGGTTGTGATACCTGGACAGAAGATCTCCTTCATTGCTCTCAGACGTAACATCACTCCCCTTGGTGGAAGAATAACATTACTGCAATGACCAGGACTCTGGGGCACTGCAACAGCATCTATTCAAAAGAATGGGAGCTGTTCTGTAGCACTTGTCAGGTGCCACTGCTCATTGAATGAAACTCCTCACTGGATCTCTGTTCTATCTGTTTTCATGAATAAGGCTTTTTAAGCCAAAACGCGTCGGTCCGTGTGCTGCTGGTTATTCCACCACTACTGTTTCTTAACGTTTTTCTAACAAATACATTTTGGATTTTACTATGATTTCATCTCGTTGAAACATTTCCTTTTTCCTTTGAAGACATGCCTGTTACCGGGTCATAACGCGCAAGATTTCTGGCTGTATCCTGGTAATGTGGTGAGCTGACTCCCTCTCTCCTTCTCTCACATTATATTATGTGGAAGGCTATGTGGGGCCCAAAAGTTTGTAAGGAAGGCTATGTTACATAAAAAATGCAAAAGTGCAATAGGGTTTCAGTAATAAAGAGAAAACAAAGGCAAAGTGTGCTCACCTAATGAGGTTGTGTGAGACACAACCCCTAGAATTGCATAAATTACAGCCGCTGCGGCTTCCCAAGGAAATATATACAAATGTGCCAAGGCGATGGAAGTGTCCTGGCCTGCTGATTAAATGTCAAGCCGCGATGAGATGAAGAAATGCTAGTTAAATACCAACGTGCTTGAGAGTCACTCCGATTCCTTCTTCAGGACCTGAAAAAGGAGTTGGAGTGACTCTGAAACATGTTGCTATTAAACCAGCTATATGGGAGCCATTATTTTGTTTGAATGGCTATGTGGGGGCCATTATATTGTTTTGAGGGCTATGTGGCAGACCATTATACTGCTCGGATGGTTATGTGGCAGACCATTATACTGCTTGGAGGGCTATATGGCAGACCATTATACTGCTTGGAGGGCTATATGGCAGACCATTATACTAAGAGGGCTATATGGCAGACCATTATACTGCTTGGAGGGCTATGTGGGGGCCATTATTCTGCTTGGAGGGCTATATGGCAGACCATTATACTGTTTGGAGGGCTATGTGGCAGACCATTATACTGTTTGGAGGGCAATGTGGCAGACCATTATACTGTTTGGAGGGCTATGTGGCAGACCATTATACTGCTTGGAGGGCTATGTGGCAGACCATTATACTGCTTGGAGGGCTATGTGGCAGACCATTATACCGCTTGGAGGGCTATGTGGCAGACCATTATACTGTTCGGAGGGCTATGTGGCAGACCATTATACTGCTTGGAGGGCTATATGGCAGACCATTATACTACTCAGAGGGCTATGTGGCAGACCATTATACTGCTTGTAGGGCTATTATACTGTTTGGAAGGCTATGTTAGGGCTATTATAATGTTTGGAGTGCTAGTGGGGATGTTATAGAGTGTGGAAGTTTGTGTGGTCCATCATACTGTGAGGGAGCCATTATATTGTGTTGAGTGCTGTGATGGGGTCACAGTAGGGGCATCATACTGTGTTTGGGTCACCAGACTTTGCTGGAGAGTACAGTAAGGTTATCATACTGTGCGTGTATAAATTATTGTGGAGGAATTCACTGTGGAGGGCACTTTGTTTGGCATCATACTTTATGAGGGCAATGGAAGAGGATGTCACGGCGCCTCTACGCGCCGCCGTATCTGCTGCCGCGCCTGCCACTCACCTTTCTGTTCGCCGACATACTTACCTGACCCGGTGCGCTCCTGCCGTGTGCGCACGCCTTCCGGTCTCTGCTCCTCCAGTCTTGCCGACGGTCCCTGGCTCCCGTCGTGTGCGTGTGCACACTCCTCAGGTCCATCTGTGCTTTGTTCTCTCCAGTGCGATACTCTGTCCGTCTTGTGTCTACGCCTTATCCTGTCAGTCCTGGTCATCCGCCATATCCTGCTTGTTCAGTGTCTCTACCATATCCAGTCTGACCGCCATAGCCTGTCCTTCCTGTGTCTTCGCCATATCTTGTATGTCCTGGGCGTTCGCCATATCCTGCTTGTCCAGTGTCTCCGCCATATCCTGCTTGTCTTATGTTTCCACCATATCCAGTCTGTCCGCAATATCCTGCCCGTCCTGTGTCTCCGCCATACCCTGTCTGTCCTGGGCGTCCGCCATATCCAGTCCACTCTGTGTTTCAGTGACTGTCACTCTGTTCTGTGTCTCCCCCATAGCCACTTCCGCGTCTTTCCTCTCCTACTTCCTGTTCCCCGGTATCAGCTTCTGCGGCAATAGTCTCCCTTGGGCCTGCCCCTAACGCTCCCTGTATTGGGGGTGGTCCACCAGGCCAGCTCACCCTTGGGAGGTTCGTTGTCGTGGTTCTGTGGGTTCACTTTTAGGAGATCCTAAAGATCTGACAGATGAATCTTGGGGATGCAATGTGAGGGAAATTAATTTGTAAAGGCTGCAAAGTTGTGAGCTACGCTCTTCTGTGACCCTGCTGAATATTTTTTTTGAGGGGGCAGCAATTACAACTTCCTTTATGGGTCCCCATGATTTCTGTGTACGCCCCTGCCTTTCATTAAAAAAATGATGGGACGTAGCCTTGGGCACAATCAGATGAGCAAAAATCTGTAATATTCAGATTTTCAGAGGGTGATATCTGAAACAGAGAGCATTTTTGGAAATTGATTGCGGTTGACAAAATTATTTATTTTAGGGTTTTGAGCCACTGACCTCAGATTGATAATTTGGGAATAAATCTTTATATTTTGGTTTGGGCATAAAGCAGATTAGAAGATTGTGAAGTACAGTAACCTCAATGACTTGCTTACCCCTATGGGAGCATATGCATCTCTTACTATGTGATGCGTTTGTAGATAAACTTTAAGGACCTGGGAATTTTTTTTGCTCCTGCGCTTTTGTTTTTTCCTCATTTACTTTCAAAACCCACAATTTTTTTTTACTTTTCCTTCAACATAGACATGTGATGGCTTGTTGTTTGTGGGACAAGTTGTAGTTTTGAATAGCGCCATTCATTTTACCATGTAATGAACTGAAGCACAGGAAACAAATTCCAAGTGAAATGAAATGGTGAAAATGCAATTCCGACATTGATTTTTTTGTGCTGTAAAAATGACCTGGAAACATGATTGACCATGACAATGTGATTCTGGCTATACCAAACATGCATCAATTTTAGTTTTCTATTTAAGTGATGAAAAAAAAATCAGAATAGTGCACAAAATTATTTTTTTTGCTTTGTGTTCCCATTTTCCAAGACATTTTTATTTTTCTGTTGATGAAGCTGGGTGAGGGCTTGTTTTTCCGCAGTGAGATAATTTTTTTCTTTAATACCAATTTTGCGCACTTACGAAGCTTTGATTGCTTATTACATTTTTAGGAAGGTGAGGTGATAAAAAAAGGTTTTTTAATTTTTTCTCTTTACCATGTTTACTGTACTGATTGGGTTAATGAATTCCATATTTCAATAGATCGGACCTTTACGAATGCAGCAATGCCAAATATGTATTTTTTTTCCTTATTTTTAATGGGGAAAAGAGAGGTGATTTGAAGTTTTATTCATTTATTTTTTCAATTTTTTAAAACATTTTCATTATTTCGATTCTGCAATGGTTGATTGCTTATACTAAATACTGGTTTTGCAGAATTTAGTGAAAATCTCTGTCTCCTATGGAGCTCAGCCGATGGCTTTGTTTTTACATAAAACTGTGGCAAAATCATAACATGAAATCAACTTCTTGGCTGCTTATCAAGAATTGTTCTAATATTTATCTTTCAGATTAAAGATAAACCAACCATTGAATGGGAGGGCAAGAATGACAAGAAGCTGTATACTGTGATATTGACGGATCCTGATGTTCCCAGCAAGAGTGATCGCTCTATGGCGTAAGAACGACGAACAATATATTCACCTTTGTTTACAGTAAAGTAAATGTAAAAGTGACTGGTCACATAAAAGGTGTCTGGCCTTAGGACACACGTGTGCGGTCTATGTGACTACAGACTTGTGAATCCTCACAGTGTGCGCACTATGCGGTGTGTGGATTGTCTGGGGCCGGCGGTGGGGTCGTTTCTGCAAGTATGCGATTTGCAGACATGCAGTTACATGCCGACTACACGTGCGCACACAGTCTAGTCGGAATGTGGCAGAAAGTATTCAAATCACATACTTAGTCACATGACCACCTGGCGAAGGCACTGGAGACTCCTCACAGCGCACAGTCCCCACACTGTGAGAGTTCACAAGTCACATAGAGTGACTGCATACTTGTACCCCAAAGCCAGGAAACCCCTTTAAATATGCAGTCAAGTCTATAGACAGCATGTTATAGAGTAGGAGGAGCTGAACACGTTGGTATTTTTATGTTTGCTGGAAAAGTCTCAGTAAAAGACAGTATAAGGGTCACACAGGTGCTATTCGACTTTCTATTGGCTAGCACTTGGACCAATGTTATTCAATGGAGCCAGGCTTATGGACGAAAATCTGTGAGTTAAAAAAATAACAGCATGCTGTGATTTCCCTCTGAAATCTGAGTACACCCACCTATTCAAGTCTATGGGTGCGTAGAAAACATTGGACTACACTCGTATGACATCTGACTGCAGCACAATTTCCGCACACTGACAGGATGGAAAAGGTGGAGAAATGTTTTCCATCTGCTCCTTTCCTGTGCTCAGGGTTGCCAGCAGGATTTTTGAGGACCCCCATACTGGCAAAAAACTTCACTTCCACACCACATTTTCACCAATCACATATTAACAGTTCCCATCGAACACCAGACCTCACATACATAGCCATCAGCTGTTAAACTGTAAAGCGCTGCGGAATATGTTGGCACTATATAAATAAAGATTATTATTATTCTGTACATAGTACACAGTGTATAGCGTATGTTTACAGGTAATACAGTGATCCCCAGTGACTTTATACACAGGAACTCTGTATATAGTTTGCAGGTAATACAGTGATCATCGGTGACATTATACGCATAACCTCTGTATATAGTGTCAGTGTACAGGTAATCCAGGGATCACTAGTGACATCTTACACAGGAGCTCTGTATATAGCGTCAATGTACAGGTAATACAGTTATCACTGGTGACAATATACACAGGAGCTCTGTATATAGTGTACAAGTAATACAGTGACTCACCATTGACTTTATACACAGGAGCTCTGTATATAGTGTCAGTTTACAGGTAATAAAAGGATCTCCAGTGACATTATACACAAAAGCTCTGTATATAGTGTTAGTGTATAGGGAATACAGAGATCACCAGTAACATTATATATAGGAGCTCTGTATATACTATATAGTGTATATTTTAAGTGTACAGGTAACACACTGACTCACCAGTGATGTCTCTAGCTGAAGATATTTATCTTCACTTTTCTTCTTCATCCATCGCAGACCGCCATCACTTCTTTGATCCAGGACTCATCTCTGCAGAAAATAACACACAGTTATCTAGAGCACCGCTTCCAGAGCCCATTCCCCAATTTTTCTCCAACTTTTACACTAAGCCAGAGTAAGATAAAAAGCGACATATTGTTGCCCTGCACAGTAACAGGAATTTTCACTCACACACACACACACATACACACACACACTGAAAACAGTATCTTTAAAAATAAAATACATCACAGCAATAATAATAATAATCTTTATTTATATAGCGCCAACATATTCCGCAGCGCTTTATAGTTTAACAGTTAGTAATAATAACAGCAGTAATAATATCCCTTAATTAGCCCATATAGTAATATTGTCCCACATCCTGGCCCCTTCCTGTAATAACATCCCCATCCTGGTCCCATATATACTCCATTCTAGCCCCCATGTGTCTCATTCCTGTGTTATGACCTGGTGGTTAGGAGCACCCGGCACGACCTGATAGTTAAACTGACACAAGACAAGCTCTGGGATGTGGGAGCTCTGCTGACCGCAACCCCTAATCCTATCACACACACTAGAAATAGCCATGGAGCGTTCCTGACTCTCCCTAGACGCCTCTTCACAGCCTAAGAGCTAGCTAGCCCTAGAGATAGAAAATAAAGCCTACCTTGCCTCAGAGAAATTCCCCAAAGGTAAAGGAAGCCCCCCACATATATTGACTGTGAGTTAAGATGAAGTCACAAACATAGAAATGAAACAGATTTCAGAAAGGGGAGGCCAGACTTACTAAACAGACAGAGGATAGGAAAGGTATCTTTGCGGTCAGCACAAAAAACTACAAAAGACCACACAGAGTGTGCAAAAAGACCTCCGCACCGACCAACGGTGCGGAGATGCCACTCTGCATCCCAGAGCTTCCAGCTAGCAAGACAAAATCATGATAACCAGCTGGACAAGGAAACAATGAACAAATAATAACTATCAGGAACTTAGCTTCTGCTGGAGAAGACAGGTCACCAGAAAGATCCAAGAGCGAACTGAACCAATGCAGGAACATTGACAGCTGGCATGGAGTAACGATCTGAGTGGAGTTAAATAGAGCAGCCAACCAAAGGATAAACCACGTCACCTGTGTAAGGAACCTCAGAAGCAGCAGCTTCACTCACAGCCACCAGAGGGAGTCCATGGACAAAACTCGCCGAAGTACCATTCACGACCACAGGAGGGAGCTCGACAACAGAATTCACAACATTCCTGGCCGCCATGTGTCTCATTCCTGGCCCCCCATGTGTCTCATTCCTGGCCCCCCATGTGTCTCATTCCTGGCTCCCATGTGTCTCATTCCTGGTCCCATGTGTCATCATCCTGCCCCCATATGTTCTCCCATTCAATAGCTAAAAGCTGCCAGGCCAACAGAGTTTGAGCTGAGTATCATTTGCATAATTGACCCGATTCTCTCGCATGAGGGAATTGACGGCTGTGTGACCCCGGCCTTAGGCTAGGTTCACATTGCGTTAGGGCAGTCCGTTTAGCGCATAGCGCTACAGACTGCGCTAACGCAGTGTCCCAAAAGGGATCGCGTTTGCCGATCCCGCTAGCGAAGATGCCCGATCTGCGCTAGCGAGGAACGGACCGCGAACGCTGCAAGCAGTGTTCGAGGTCCGTCACTCAAGTGACGGCACATCGCTAGCGCACGCCCAATGTGGGCGTGCGCTAGCGATGCGTTCGCCATTACAAGCAATAGCGGCGTTAACGTGTGTAACGTAGTCCGTTTAACGGGTTCACATAACGCAATGTGAACCTAGCCTTAGTGTGATGGAAGCCTTGAACAGGTTGTCTGGTCACAACAAATTAGTAACCTACAGTATTCGTGGGATAGATCATCAATATCGGATCAGCGACAGTTCGACATCTAACATCACCCATCACCTGTTAAATGGCACCGTTCCATTCAGTGTATAGCGTCCTCTCCTGGGTCCTGCTGGACAGCTCCTATTCTCTCTATTTATATGGCAGCAGCAGCTACACAATGAAATAACACAACAAATAACAGCTGATCGGTGAAGGGTCGGGTATCTGACCCTCACTGATCCGATATTGATGACCTATTCTATGTTGTTACTGAACAGCTAATTTAAGTATATTCCGTGCAGAGGATGCATTAATGGGGCTATCCCATAAAAGAAAAATGTTTTACTCTACGGATGGGACCCTCACTACCACTAGAATGGTTGTTCCCTCTCCAATGATTGCCTGTAGGATTGGCAGTTATACTGAGTGCAGCTCTCTATCTCTACCAGTCCTACAATTAATAAATAAAAAGGTGATGTGCATGTGTGATCACCGCTGTGGATAGGTGGTAAATTATTTTTTATGGGATAAGACCTTCGGTGCCCATACACTATGTCAACTGATTACCTTTCTCTACAGACAATGGCATCACTTTCTGGTGGTAAATGTTAAGGGAAATGATCTGAACAGCGGCACCACTCTTACTGAATATGTTGGCTCAGGAGCAGGAAAAGATACAGGTATGTGATAAAACTTGCACTTAACAGTGAGAGATAGAATATCAAAAATAAAATCCAGAAAATCACATTGTGTAAATTATATACATTTATATGCATTTTGCAGTGAGAAATAAGTATTTGATCTCTGGCAAACAAGATATAATACTTGGTGGCAAAACCCTTGTTGGCAGGCACAGCACTCAGATGTTTTTTGTAGTTGATTATGAGGTTTGTGCACATGTCAGGAGGAATTTTGGTCCACTCCACTTTGCAGATCATCTCTAAATCATTATAATTTGGAAGCACTATCTTGGTCTCATTTGGCCACTAGGCGCTTTCCGAGAAGGATTTTGACTTACATACAATTTGGTAAACTGCAGTCCAGCTTTTTATGTCTGTGTATCAGCAGTGGGGTCCTCCGGGGATCTCCATCCTCAGCCTTTCATTTCATTCAAATGTTGACGCATTGACACTGATGCATCCTGAGCCTGCAGGACAGCTTGAATTTCTTTGGAACTTGAATATCTAACATATATGACGACTATGCTGCGTTGGTACCTTTCATCATTTTTTTTCTCTGCTGGCCATGTTCATGGAGATTAGCTACAGTGCCATGGGTTTTAAACCTCTTGATCAGGGGTGTCAAACTGCATTCCTCGAGGGCTGCAAACAGGTCATGTTTTCAGGATTTCCTTGTACTGCACAGGTGATAATTTAATCACCAACTCATTATTTGTGTAGGTGATTAAATTATTACCTGTGCAGTACAAGGAAATCCTGAAAACATGACCTGTTTGCAGCCCTCAAGGAATGCAGTTTGACACCCCTGCTCTTGATTATGTTGCACACTGTGGTCAAAGGAACATGAAGATCTCTGGAGATGGATTTGTAACCTTGAGATTGTTGATTTAGACAGTTCTCTTTTCCTCTTTCTGTTCACTGTGCTGAGTGTGTCACACCCAGTGTGGTAGTTCGGAGTGTGGTAGAGTGTCTCACTTGGCTGGACACAGAGGTATGAATGGAACGCCGTCTCTTTAAGAACGTGCTTGGTTTATTGAGGCAACATAAACCAAGCAGATAAAAATAAACACGGCCCTCTGGGCAAAACAGTAAAACAAAAACAAAGCACGGTCCTTCTCCTAGTGGGTTTCAGCCCACTCACAGGTACAATGTCCACGGTACAGGTCCTTAACGTACCACACGGGCACAAACACTTTCCTGGAGTGTTTCCTCTCCAGGTACACTGCACACTGCTGTCTTGGAAAGCCCACCACCTAAACCCTAGACCATGTGACTCCAATGACCACATGATTGAGACATCACAGGTCTTGTCAGTACACAGCGGTACAGGTGGAGATAAGGTGCACATCTTCCCACCCACTCTATAGATGTCCACAAAAAAAACAGCCCATGTATGAACCTTTAACTTAACCCTCACAACATGTAGTGTGCTGGAGGAAAATACTCTTGTTTCATATTACTGACACCGTTAAGCGCAGTGACACATATCTCCCCTCCAGCACTTTACAAGTGACTCCGTCACAGGGGCTATAGGCAGACATATAAGTGGCGAAGTGGTGCAATATTAGGAATATACTCATTGTATGCTTTTAATGCTCCTTTATTTATACTATACATCTTGGATGACTATATTTCTAGTAAACAGCAATCTGCTTAAAGGGGTTGTCTCAATTTCTTAAATGGGTACAATTGCAAAGTGGTTCTAAAAATAATCAACTTTGTAATTTACCTCTATTAAAAATCCTCTCTTAAGAATGGAAGAATTTTTAACTTTCTGGTTTGCAGTTAATTGCCTAGGTTATCAACCACCTCTGCAGTCTAGCATGGCTGGCCGGTGTGTTAGTCAAGGTGTGAGTGCATGCGAGCTGTTTGTTAGACAGCTTGTAAGCTCAGCTCTGAAGCCGGACAGATTGTTGGATGCCGTTGGATAGCTGGTCCTATTCTTGCCCGATGCTGCAGAGTCAATACTTGCAGCATCAGAGATTGCAAATTTCAGAGCAGCTGTGCAACCATGTCAGTAGCCCAAGCTGTCAATCTTCAGTAGTGCACAACCCCCAGGCAAGCAGAAACCCAAGAACCTTCAGTAGAGAGAACATTGGACAACCCATTTAACTGCTCGAATGAAGAAGATTGGACAACCTCCTTAAAGGGAACCTGACGGCTGATACATGCTGCCCAATCCACGAGCAGCATGTATCAGACAGTGTTTGCACGATTCCAGCCATATATGTTTAACTTTTAAATGCTGCAGTGTTTCAGAGAAAAACAGTTCAATAGCCGCCGGGGACCTTTGCCACGCTAGAGACTAGTTTGACAAATGAGTCTCTAAAGGCTTTGTCCCGCCCGTTCTCCTGGATTGATAGGCCTCTACCTACGTATACTTATAGGCAGAGACCTGTTACTCCAGGTCAGCGGATAGGAACTAGCCACCGGGGACCCACCTGTCCAACTGGTCTCCAGCGTGGCTTGGTCCTCGGCGTTTCTTACGGTATGTTTTCCTTTGAAACACTGCGGCATTATAGACACAAACATACATAGTTGAGATCATACAGCCAGTGCCTGATACATTCTGCTCCTGGACCAGACGGCATCTATCAGCTGTCAGGTTCCCTTTAACATGTCTCTTGTATATCAGACACCATGGTCAATTTGTATGTTCCCTTTACGTTATTGCTCAAATATCCCTGATATGTTCAGAGTCAAGCTATTTAAATACATAGATTGTGGTATTATTAGAGATTTCTTGACCATAAGACACATCTATGGTTCCATAGATACATCACTGTTAGTGAAGGCTATGATGATTGCACATCTAAGGAACAGTCTAACTTTTTATTTGCTTGGTCCAGGTCTGCATCGGTATACCTGGCTTGTATATGAACAGTCGGCACCACTCAAATGTGACGAACTTCATGTGAGCGATAAAACGGCTGAACGTCGAGAAAAGTTTAATGCAGCTGCTTTCCGTAAGAAGTATGGACTTGGCCCCCCAGTCGCCGCTATTTGCTTCCTGGCTGAGTGGGATGAATCTGTTCCTGAACTTTACAAACAGTTGGGGGTAGCATAAAACTAATGTAACCCACCATTAAAGTCCACCACTGCATTTCTGCATTTGTAGTTTATATATGTCTGCAGACATCTCTAAGAAAAAAGGTCAAAATCTTGTACTTTAATTTGATACAAAGAAGCTTTTTCTATTTAAGCTATGCATTCGTGTAGTACATATATCATTGGAAATATGGTCACTGTACTAAATAAACTGAAAAAGATTGAAGATGTAGTGTAATAGTTTGTATAACAGGTTGTCTGCTGTGTGACTTAAAGAGAATGTATAAAAAAGACTTTGAGCATTGAGTTATGGTTGCTTTATGCAGGAAGAATGTTACAAGTTGCCTCCCTGGAAATATATAAAATTCTTGATATCATTTTGGACTATATTAAAAAATAACAAAAAAAACACAAAGTACCGGTATACATTAAAGGATAGAGGCACGTTTAGGGGACTTATACTTACTGAATTTCTTGCATTTTTGGCTAAATAATTTTGCTAAACCATTCTACTTCTAAGTCCTTTATGTATCACAGTACTTCACAGTAGCTATCTATCTAGTAAGCTTATTTATGAACAAATCAAACAAATCAAAGTTGGTCATAAATCAGCTTAGAAGATTGTTCGGGAATTGAGAGATAAGGGTTACAGGCCATACCAATAGAACATTGACAGATTTGACTGTTGACTAAATCTGCAGGCTGCTGTTGTGATTTAGGGCTCGTGCACACGACTGTGCTATCCATTAAAAAAATGGATCGCACTCCGACCAATGTTACTCAGTGAAGCAGTGCAGATGAACCATTTTTTTGCACCCCTAGTTTGTTTATGATCTATATACATGGTTGTGCGCTTAGTCTTTCATGTACACAGAACCATTTTTTTCACTGACTAATTTTGCATGTGAAAAAAGTCTCTGTATAGTATCCAATTTTTACGGATACATTTCAATTTTGTAAATGGTCCTGTAAATGATTAATAGCTGCTGCTGAGTAAAAATAAACGGATTGTATACGAACTGTACACGGATAACAAGTGAGAAAGAAATCGTCCCACTTTTCTGGATGCAACTCTGTATGATTTTTGATATTGTTGTGTGACCCTAGCCTTACTATGATAGGCCTCCTTCACTCATCTGTGTTTCCAGTACATGTCGTATCTGTTTTTTTCATGGATAGAACATGCACCCATTATAATCTATGGTGGTATGCACATGTCCCTGTTTTTACACAGACTATGTGTCCATGCAACACACGTCTTTTTTTTTTCCGCCAGCACGGATGACAAGGGCCATTACGAGTCTATGGGTCCATGAAAAACACATAATGCAAAGGTGAGTTAATTTGTAATTTCTTTCTTTATTCATACCGGAAAATCACTTTTGATAGAAACGGATGCACTGATGACACGCTTTTGGAAAACACTGATGACAGTAGTACCAGTTTTTCATGTACGTGTTTAAACACCGACTTGTGAAGGCGGCCATGCTTGTAAGCTGTAGAAGCCAGATAGTCCAAATTTTTTAATGAAACCCCATTGTGAAAGACTCCTCACTTTAAGGCCACGTTCAAACGTTCAGTACTTGGTCAGTATTTTACCTCAGTATTTGTTATCCAAAACCCGAGGTAGAACAATCAGAGGAAAAGTATAATAGAAACATATGCACCACTTCTGCATTTATCACCCACTCCTGGTTTTGGCTTACAAATACTGATGTAAAGTACTGACCAAATACTGCTAGTGTGACGGCAGCCTAACAGAAACACGTCACCACTTTGGCATTTTCCACCCACTCCTGGCTTAGGCTTACAGATACTGAGGTAAAATACTGGTTAAATGCTGAACGTGTAAGCAGAGAATATCTGCTAATTGCTTCCATGCTGAGATACAACTTTCTAAAATGCTCCCCACTCCCACTTCAGCCAGTGGGCAATAGAAGAGTGGTGTCTGAGGAGCTGGGAGGCTGCAGCAGCAGGGACACGGAGGCATAAGGTGCAATCCGTTATACAACAATATATAACTTAAATAACTAAAATAAAAGACACAGACCAATTCAAAATAAGCTGCGATATTTATTAACGGTTACCAATACCAAATAATTTAAAGGGAACCTGTCGTCTCAAATTGGCGGGATATGTAAATGCCTTTTTTCCGGTCTGATGGACGGCGTTTCTTCTCCATTTCTCCACCCCATCCGTCCCTGTTGTCCGCAATATGTTCGAGAATTACAGTACTTGTCCTCCATAGTTCGCGTGTGCTCAATGCAATCTTGGCTCACGCACGCGCAGTATGCTTTGCCCAACTGCGGGCAAAGCTGAAAAGCATTACTGCACATGCGCCCGCGCACTATGTCCCAGAACACAGCGAAAAACTTCCGGGACATAGTGCGCAGGCGCTTTGGCAGTAATGCTTTTCAGCTTTGCCCGCAGTTGGGCAAAGCATACTGCGCGTGCGTGAGCAAAGATTGCATTGCGCACGCAAGAACTATGGAGGACAAGTGCGCGAGCCTCATACAGCTCCATCGACAGAAAAATAAAAATATTACGTCTCCCAAAATATGGCAACACACTGTTAGTTGTCGAGCTCCCGCCGCTGCACAGGGGGAATCTCGAGGCACCTCCGCTGCGGTCTCCCATTCTTCTTCAGCCCAGTGGAGCCTGCTCAGTGGAGACGTCGGTCCCAGCGTCTGGCTCAGGCAGATACTGTGCGCTTGGTTGCTGCTGCCTTTCCAGGTTCAGCCATTGTAGCCAGTACTGGTCAGCGGCGAGCAGACGCTTCTGGCACTAAGTCCTGCTTTTCTCCTTCTGAGCATGCCCAAAGGAGGACCTTTCATAGCTGAGGGATTTTTGGCACTTCTTACCATAATTCCAAAGAACACATGGCAGACCGTGGGCTCAAAAACCCCCCTTCCCATTACTTCAGAGTTTAGCTTTCCTTCTCAGAGAGTGTGGGGGTTTTAGGAGAGCCAAGGTATTTACGACCGGCATTTCCTGCCGTGTAAGCTCTTATCCAGCTATAAGTGAACTAGAAACTTCTAGGATCCATGCAAGTTCTTTGTTTGGTTTTTGTAAGATATTATGCACACCGTTTACATTAAGATCACGAAAATATATATTCTTATTCTCCCTCGGTGGACCTACCCATCCCTCGAAACACGGGCTTCTAACTCCGTCTGGTAAAGAAGTAGGGATTTCTCTGTAAATATGTATCCCAGATAGGCCATATTTGATCTCATTAGAATGCTCACGTTAATCCGAGATGAATGCTGGGTTTGTTATGACTATGACATGTTTTGTAGCGAAGTTATAGTAAGTAGATAAATCTAAGGTTGCAGTACTCAGAATGTAGAGAGAGGAGGGTCTGGATAAACCAACCTTTCTGTGATGTCACAGGCTGCAGGTTTTTTAAATCTCTGCCAGATCCCCAGCTCGTTTTTGCTTGCTTGCTTCTTCTGGAAAGCCCTGCGCACGTCCAATGAGCTGGGACGTATGGTTGCCTGCCATGCTTTGAACATGTGAGTGTTACCTTTTCTCATTTAATCCCTGTTTATTTTATAATTACCCTTGTACATATTTGCAATTGTCTCATTTATAACATCTTTATAAAATATTTTTGATAAAGCACTGCCTCATTTTTATGGGATATAATATTTAATATTGGTTCATTCTCCATGCTCTAAACGTACCCTGTCTCTTGAAGGGAAATACGCTACTGTGTTGGGTTAGCTTTGGACCCGTTTAATCGAAGCTGGTGGCAGCGACCATGTGCAGACGTTTGGGTTATGGTGTAGCGACTGCGGCGTTGATAATTATTGTTCCTGCCTGAGTGGGAGTAGTTTATCGCGTCGCTGCAGCGTGCCCAGTAGCCAGTACATAGCAGGCAGCCTGTCTGGCGACTAATTACCCCAGGTGCAGTACCAAATCTGACCTGAGAGTAAAGGGGGCGCCAGAGAGCTGCAAGTTTCAAGTGGAACTGTAAGCGGGATATACATAAATCCCTGCAGTTCATGGTATGTTGAAGAGCAGTGGGAAACCTAGCATAAGCCCCTGCTGTAAACTAAGAGGTCAATAGCCTTGTGTGTGGTTTTTCATCGCATTGTTAGCAGTGGAGGGATACTAAGATAAGCCCCCCTGCACATGTAATAGCCGTCTGATGGCCTAAAGTCACCGCGACCCGTGACGTAGGGATGGTGTGATTGGTGACAAATTGGTGGAAGCGGTCGGGGAATCCTGACAAATTGGTGGCAGCGGTGGGATTCCTGAAAAATTGGTGGCAAGGCGGTGGGATATCTTAGAACATTAGTGATTTGGTTTGAGTAATCATTCCTCTCACTAAAAACTTGCAGAAAGTTCTTGCGAGGACTCTGCGCAAATAAGTTTGGAGAACGAACTCAGTGTTTTATTAGTCTTGAGACAATTGCGTACTGGTAATTATCCCCTCCCTTCCTCTTCGTTTTTCTATCCTATCTTTTATTTGGCAACCATGGCTGCGAAAGGGGAAGCCTGGTACAGCCAGCAGAAGAAGGACTTTCTTGCTGGGATATGCACGTGCCATGGCCTGAACCCCCAGGGTAAGACCAAGGCTCAAATGGTCGCTGAACTGGTGCAATTTGAAGCAGACCAAGCCAGGCCACAGAACCCAGAGGCCGCAGAAGCCAGCACAAGCGAACATGGTGCTGCAGCAGAGGTCCAACCACTGAATACGGGCCCTACTGGCAACCAGGGGGGTGCAGACCTCCTCCTGTAGCTGGCTCTGCAACAATGCGCCGCAGATGACCTAGAGGGACGTTGGCAGCTGATTCAGCAATACCGTGAGCGAGCGGCCCAGCGAGCCGAGCGGCAAGCGGAGCGGGAGTACCAGCTGCAGTTAGCCCAACTGCAAATGCAGGGGTCGTCCCAGTCCAGCTGTGAGCCCAGCAGCGCTCAGACACCAAAGTCCCGGCCCGATCACTTTCCTGTTATGGAGAAGGACGGGGACTTGGACACGTTTCTGCGGGCCTTTGAGAAAGCCTGCAGACAGTACCGGCTGCCTACAGATGAATGGGCACGATACCTGACACCAGGGCTGAGAGGCAAAGCTCTGGAGGCGTTTGCTGCCCTCCTTCAAGAACAAGATGGTGACTATGAGGCCATCAAGCAGGCTCTGATAGCCAAGTACCAGCTTACACCCGAGGTGTACCGTAGAAAGTTCCGGACCCTCCAACGTGGCCCACACGACAGTTACAGTGATGTGGTGCATGGACTGGAGACCCACTTTGACCAGTGGACCCAAGGACTGTCAGTGAACACCTTTGCACAGCTGCGAGACCTGATGATCAAAGACCAGTTCTTTCATCTTTGCCCAGCTGAGGTGCGACAGTTCGTGATGGACAGAGAACCCAAAGGCGTGACGAAAGCAGCGCAGATTGCCGATGCCTATGAGGCCAACCGTAGATCGGAAGTGCAGAAGCCAGTCACCACCAGCTGGAGAGGGGGTAAGCCTGCAACCAACGCCAGTACCCCTGCCAGCCAACACACCAGAGGTCCTGGCCCCGTGGCCAACAGCACCAGACCTACCACCGAACCTCGCAAGTGCTACTCCTGCAATCAGACTGGTCATCTCAGTACCTCCTGCCCAACCAAGCAGAAGAACACCCCAGCCAAGGCCCCAGGGCCTAATGCAGCAGTTCTTTTGGTGGGTGGTGTGGTTGGGAGGGTGTGTGACAACGTACAGCACGTCACTGTGGGAGGCCATGTTGCTACAGGCCTCAAGGACACCGGGGCTGAACGAACCCTCATCCGACCCGAACTGGCGGCCCCTGGAGAAATCATTCCGGGGAAAACTCTAACTGTCACTGGGATTGGGGGCATCAGCTGTCCCTTACCGATGGCCCGGGTTTTTATTGATTGGGGTGCCGGGAGCGGGATGAAGGAAGTGGGGCTGTCTGATAATTTGCCCACTGATGTTTTGTTGGGGACTGATTTGGGGAGGTTGGTTGCACACTACGTCCCTGACACCCCTCCCCAATCTACTAATAAGGGTAACGTTAACCCTGATGATGATGATGATGATGATGATGATGGGAAATCGCATGTGTTACCTGACCATGCTTTATCTTGTAATGATGCATCTAATAACCATTTTTTTCATAGGATTGATGGTGAAAATGTTGTACCTGTGCCAGCTGAACCTGATAATGATTTTTCTGTGAAGGTTAATGTGTCCATAGGTACAGGCGTGCCCAGCCACGTCGCTCTGCGGAGTGAGACGGCTGAGGAACCCCTAACAGGGGCAAGTGTTGGTGCTACAGGAAATGGGGAGATTCATGGGAACCGTGAAGAAGGTGACACCATGAAAGTGACCAGTGCCACTGAGGAAGGTAACTGGCCCATAAGTAGCACTGCCCCTGGAGTGTTGGGGGTGGATGGGGAGGTAGAGCCCATAGCAGCGCCGGCTGATGGGTCTGTAGAAACCCCCGGGGAGACAGCCTACGTAGCTGCTGTCACCCGCAGTCAGAGTGCCCGGAACGCAGATTACTGTCAGCCTTCCGGACCCTCCTCAGTCACCAGTGTGACTGAACCAGAGGTGGACCCAGAGCAGGTCCAAGAGGGTTCCCGTGGGGAAGGGACCCTGACGTCGCTTCTGGCTTCCCCTAGCCAGGAGTTTCAGGCCGCTCTGCACTCAGATGCGAGCCTAGAGAGTTTGAGGCAACTTGCCGAGACGCCCACCTCCGAGACTGATAAGGAGAGGGTCTTCTGGGAACGAGGAAGGTTATACCGGGAGACAGTACCCGGAGAATCGCAAAAGGAGTGGTTGAGGGAAAGACAGCTGGTCGTCCCGCAGCAATTGCGGGGTGAGTTGTTGCAGACTGCCCATGAGATCCCACTAGCTGGACACTTGGGGATCAGCAAAACTAAGGCCCGGCTGTCTCAACCCTTCTATTGGCCTAAGATGGGGACAGATGTGTCAAACTACTGCCGCTCCTGTGTCACCTGTCAAAGAGTGGGGAAGGCGGGGCCTGCTATTAAGGCTCCTCTGATCCCTTTGCCAGTGATAGAGGAGCCTTTCCAGAGGATCGCGGTGGACATTGTGGGCCCGCTGGCCGTCCCCAGCAGCTCTGGAAAGCAATACATCCTTACTGTTGTAGACTATGCTACCCGGTACCCAGAGGCAGTAGCTCTGTCATCAACTGGGGCAGATAAGGTGGCGGATGCCCTGTTGGCCATCTTTTCACGTGTAGGATTTCCCAGGGAAATGCTTACTGATCAAGGGACCCAATTTATGTCTCGCCTAATGGAGGCTCTCTGTAAGAGAATGCAGGTGAAGCACCTGGTATCGAGTGCGTATCACCCACAGACCAATGGCTTGTGTGAACGCTTCAATGGTACCCTCAAACAGATGCTACGCATGCTGGTTGAGACTCAAGGGCGCGACTGGGAGCGGTACCTCCCACACCTGCTGTTCGCTTACCGAGAGGTTCCGCAGGCCTCGACGGGGTTCTCCCCCTTCGAGCTCCTGTACGGCAGGCGAGTCCGGGGACCCCTTGGGTTGGTAAGAGAATCCTGGGAAGAGGAGCCGAACCCTTCTGAAGTGTCCATTGTGGAGTATGTCATGCGCTTCCGTGACAAGATGCAGACCTTGACGCAGTTGGTGCATGACAACATGACGCAGGCTCAGGCTGACCAGAAGCACTAGTACGACCAGAACGCCTGGGAGCGGACCTACCACGTGGGTCAAAAGGTGTGGGTGCTGGTCCCCGTACCAACAGATAAGCTTCAGGCAGCCTGGGAGGGCCCATACGTCGTCCACCAACAGCTCAACCCGGTCGCTTACGTGGTCACGCTTGACCACGCTCGGGGTAGGCGAAAGGCCTTTCACGTCAACATGATGAAGGCTGATCACGAATGTGAACCTTTCGTCCTACCGGTCTGCAGCTTGCCCGAAGACAGTGAGGAAGACACCCTCCTGGACATGCTGGCCCAAGCCAAGGCCAATGGGTCCATCGAGGACGTGGAGGTAAGCGCCTCGTTAACAACCCCAGCGGTTGCAGTTGCAAACCACACTGGAACCTGTTGTGAATTCTGTTATCGAACTCCCTCCTGTGGTCATGAATGGTACTTCGGCGAGTTCTGTCCATGGACTCCCTCTGGTGGCTGTGAGTGGAGCTGCTGGTTCTGAGGTTCCTTCCACAGGTGACTTAGTTTATTCTTTGGCTGGCTGCTCTATTTAACTCCACTCAGATCGTTACTCCATGCCAGCTGTCAATGTTCTTGTACGGGAAAAATGGTAACAAAATTCTCATTGGGGTCTGTTACAAACCCCCAAATATAACAGAAACCATGGAAAGTCTACTTCTAAAGCAGATAGATGAAGCTGCAACCCATAATGAGGTCCTGGTTATGGGGGACTTTAACTACCCGGATATTAACTGGGAAACAGAAACCTGTGAAACCCATAAAGGCAACAGGTTTCTGCTAATAACCAAGAAAAATTATCTTTCACAATTGGTGCAGAATCCAACCAGAGGAGCAGCACTTTTAGACCTAATACTATCTAATAGACCTGACAGAATAACAAATCTGCAGGTGGTCGGGCATCTAGGAAATAGCGACCACAATATTGTACAGTTTCACCTGTCTTTCACTAGGGGGACTTGTCAGGGAGTCACAAAAACACTGAACTTTAGGAAGGCAAAGTTTGACCAGCTTAGAGATGCCCTTAATCTGGTAGACTGGGACAATATCCTCAGAACTAATAATACAGATAATAAATGGGAAATGTTTAAGAACATCCTAAATAGGCAGTGTAAGCGGTTTATACCTTGTGGGAATAAAAGGACTAGAAAAAGGAAAAACCCAATGTGGCTAAACAAAGAAGTAAGACAGGCAATTAACAGTAAAAAGAAAGCATTTGCACTACTAAAGCAGGATGGCACCATTGAAGCTCTAAAAAACTATAGGGAGAAAAATACTTTATCTAAAAAACTAATTAAAGCTGCCAAAAAGGAAACAGAGAAGCACATTGCTAAGGAGAGTAAATCTAATCCCAAACTGTTCTTCAACTATATCAATAGTAAAAGAATAAAAACTGAAAATGTAGGCCCCTTAAAAAATAGTGAGGAAAGAATGGTTGTAGATGACGAGGAAAAAGCTAACATATTAAACACCTTCTTCTCCACGGTATTCACGGTGGAAAATGAAATGCTAGGTGAAACCCCAAGAAACAATGAAAACCCTATATTAAGGGTCACCAATCTAACCCAAGAAGAGGTGCGAAACCGGCTAAATAAGATTAAAATAGATAAATCTCCGGGTCCGGATGGCATACACCCACGAGTACTAAGAGAACTAAGTAATGTAATAGATAAACCATTATTTCTTATTTTTAGGGACTCTATAGCGACAGGGTCTGTTCCGCAGGATTGGCGCATAGCAAATGTGGTGCCAATATTCAAAAAGGGCTCTAAAAGTGAACCTGGAAATTATAGGCCAGTAAGTCTAACCTCTATTGTTGGTAAAATATTTGAAGGGTTTCTGAGGGATGTTATTCTGGATTATCTCAATGAGAATAACTGTTTAACTCCATATCAGCATGGGTTTATGAGAAATCGCTCCTGTCAAACCAATCTAATCAGTTTTTATGAAGAGGTAAGCTATAGGCTGGACCACGGTGAGTCATTGGACGTGGTATATCTCGATTTTTCCAAAGCGTTTGATACCGTGCCGCACAAGAGGTTGGTACACAAAATGAGAATGCTTGGTCTGGGGGAAATTGTGTGTAAATGGGTTAGTAACTGGCTTAGTGATAGAAAGCAGAGGGTGGTTATAAATGGTATAGTCTCTAACTGGGTCGCTGTGACCAGTGGGGTACCGCAGGGGTCAGTATTGGGACCTGTTCTCTTCAACATATTCATTAATGATCTGGTAGAAGGTTTACACAGTAAAATATCGATATTTGCAGATGATACAAAACTATGTAAAGCAGTTAATACAAGAGAAGATAGTATTCTGCTACAGATGGATCTGGATAAGTTGGAAACTTGGGCTGAAAGGTGGCAGATGAGGTTTAACAATGATAAATGTAAGGTTATACACATGGGAAGAAGGAATCAATGTCACCATTACACACTGAATGGGAAACCACTGGGTAAATCTGACAGGGAGAAGGACTTGGGGATCCTAGTTAATGATAAACTTACCTGGAGCAGCCAGTGCCAGGCAGCAGCTGCCAAGGCAAACAGGATCATGGGGTGCATTAAAAGAGGTCTGGATACACATGATGAGAGCATTATACTGCCTCTGTACAAATCCCTAGTTAGACCGCACATGGAGTACTGTGTCCAGTTTTGGGCACCGGTGCTCAGGGAGGATATAATGGAACTAGAGAGAGTACAAAGGAGGGCAACAAAATTAATAAAGGGGATGGGAGAACTACAATACCCAGATAGATTAGCGAAATTAGGATTATTTAGTCTAGAAAAAAGACGACTGAGGGGCGATCTAATAACCATGTATAAGTATATAAGGGGACAATACAAATATCTCGCTGGGGATCTGTTTATACCAAGGAAGGTGACGGGCACAAGGGGGCATTCTTTGCGTCTGGAGGAGAGAAGGTTTTTCCACCAACATAGAAGAGGATTCTTTACTGTTAGGGCAGTGAGAATCTGGAATTTCTTGCCTGAGGAGGTGGTGATGGCGAACTCAGTCGAGGGGTTCAAGAGAGGCCTGGATGTCTTCCTGGAGCAGAACAATATTGTATCATACAATTAGGTTCTGTAGAAGGACGTAGATCTGGGGATTTATTATGATGGAATATAGGCTGAACTGGATGGACAAATGTCTTTTTTCGGCCTTACTAACTATGTTACTATGTTACTGGTTCAGTTCGCTCTTGGATCTTTCTGGTGACCTGTCTACTCCAGCAGAAGCTAAGTCCCTGCTAGTTAATTATTTGTTCATTGTTTTCTTGTCCAGCTTGCTATCATGATTTTGCCTTGCTAACTGGAAGCTCTGGGATGCAGAGTGGCACCTCCGCACCGTGAGTCGGTGCGGGGGTCTTTTTGCACACTCTGCGTGGTCTTTTTGTAGTTTTTGTGCTGACCGCAAAGATACCTTTCCTATCCTCAGTCTGTTTAGTAAGTCTGGCCTCCTTTGCTGAAACCTGTTTCATTTCTGTGTTTGTGACTTTCATCTTAATTCACAGTCAATATTTTAGGCTGTGAAGAGGCGTCTAGGCAGCGTTAGGTACGCTCCACGGCTATTTCTAGTGTGTGTGATAGGATTAGGGGTTGCGGTCAGCAGAGCTCCCACTTCCCAGAGCTTGTCCTGTGTTAGTTTAACCATCAGGTCGTTCTGGGTGCTCCTAACCACCAGGTCCATAACAGTACAGCTGGCCCAAAGTGTTAATGCATCTCAATAGAGGGATAAGAGAAGTTCTGAGACCATTTTTTTTTTCTCTGCAGTGTTTTGTCTTTCTTTTCCCCTTAACCTCTGGGTGATTCAGGACACAGGTGTAGATATGGACATTCAAGGTCTGTGCTCTTGTGTGGATCATCTCACTGCAAGGGTACAAAACATTCAAGACTTTGTGGTTCAGAATCCGATGTTAGAGCCTAGAAATCCAATTCCTCATTTGTTTTCTGGGGATAGATCTAAGTTCCTGAATTTCAAAAATAATTGTAAACTGTTTCTTGCTTTGAAACCCCGCTCCTCTGGTGACCCCGTTCAACAAGTAAAAATCATTATTTCTTTGTTGCGTGGCGACCCTCAAGACTGGGCATTTTCCCTTGCGCCAGGAGATCCTGCATTGCGTGATGTAGATGCGTTTTTTCTGGCGCTTGGATTGCTTTATGATGAACCAAATTCAGTGGATCAGGCAGAGAAAATCTTGCTGGCTTTGTGTCAGGGTCAGGATGAAGCGGAGGTATATTGTCAGAAGTTTAGAAAGTGGTCTGTGCTTACTCAGTGGAATGAGTGTGCCCTGGCGGCAATTTTCAGAAAGGGTCTTTCTGAAGCCCTTAAGGATGTCATGGTGGGATTTCCCACGCCTGCTGGTCTGAATGAGTCTATGTCCTTGGACATTCAGATCGATCGGCGCTTGCGTGAGCGCAAAGCTGTGCACCATTTGGCGGTATTCTCTTAGCATAGACCTGAGCCTATGCAATGTGATAGGACTTTGACCAGAGCTGAACGGCAAGAACACAGACGTCGGAATGGGCTGTGTTTTTACTGTGGTGATTCCACTCATGCTATCTCCGATTGTCCTAAGCGCACTAAGCGGTTCGCTAGGTCTGCCACCATTGATACGGTACAGCCTAAATTTCTTTTGTCCGTTTCTCTGATTTGCTCTTTGTCGTCCTATTCTGTTATGGCATTTGTGGATTCAGGCGCTGCCCTGAATTTGATGGACTTGGAGTTTGCCAGGCGCTGTGGTTTTTTCTTGGAGCCCTTGCAGTATCCTATTCCATTGAGAGGAATTGATGCTACGCCTTTGGCCAAGAATAAGCCTCAGTACTGGACTCAATTGACCATGTGCATGGCTCCTGCACATCAGGAGGATATTCGCTTTTTGGTGTTGCATAATCTGCATGATGTGGTCGTTTTGGGGTTGCCATGGCTACAGGTCCATAATCCAGTATTGGATTGGAAATCAATGTCTGTGTCCAGCTGGGGTTGTCAAGGGGTACATGGTGATGTTCCATTGCTGTCAATTTCGTCTTCCACTCCTTTTGAAGTCCCTGAGTTTTTGTCGGATTACCGGGATGTATTTGATGAGCCCAAATCCAGTGCCCTACCTCCTCATAGGGATTGCGATTGTGCTATTAATTTGATTCCTGGTAGTAAGTTTCCTAAGGGCCGACTGTTCAATTTATCTGTGCCAGAGCACGCTGCTATGCGGAGTTATATAAAGGAATCCTTGGAGAAAGGGCATATTCGCCCGTCGTCATCACCGTTGGGAGCAGGGTTCTTTTTTGTGGCCAAGAAGGATGGTTCTTTGAGACCTTGTATTGATTACCGCCTTCTTATAAGATCACGGTCAAATTTCAGTACCCTTTGCCGCTGCTGTCTGATTTGTTTGCTCGGATTAAGGGGGCTAGTTGGTTCACCAAGATAGATCTTCGAGGGGCGTATAATCTTGTGCGTATTAAACTGGGCGATGAATGGAAAACAGCATTTAATACGCCCGAGGGCCATTTTGAGTACCTGGTGATGCCATTCGGGCTTTCTAATTCTCAATCTGTGTTTCAGTCCTTTATGCATGACATCTTCCAAAAATACCTGGATAGATTCATGATTGTATATTTGGATTATATTTTGGTCTTTTCGGATGATTGGGAGTCTCATGTGAAGCAGGTCCGAATGGTGTTCCAGGTCCTTCGTGCGAATTCCTTGTTTGTGAAGGGGTCGAAATGTCTCTTTGGGGTTCAGAAGGTTTCATTTTTGGGTTTCATTTTTTCCCCTTCTACTATTGAGATGGACCCTGTTAAAGTTCAGGCCATTTATGATTGGATTCAGCCGACATCTGTGAAGAGCCTGCAGAAGTTCCTGGGCTTTGCTAATTTTTACCGTCGCTTCTTCGCTAATTTCTCTAGTGTTGCTAAACCGTTGACTGATTTGACCAAGAAAGGTGCTGATGTGGTCAATTGGTCCTCTGCGGCCGTAGAGGCTTTTCAGGAGTTGAAGCGTCGTTTTTCTTCTGCCCCTGTGTTGTGCCAGCCAGATGTTTCGCTCCCGTTTCAGGTCGAGGTTGATGCTTCTGAGATTGGAGCAGGGGCTGTTTTGTCGCAAAGAAGTTCTGATGGCTCGGTGATGAAACCATGTGCCTTCTTTTCTAGAAAGTTCTCGCCTGCTGAGCGCAATTATGATGTTGGCAATCGAGAGTTGTTGGCCATGAAGTGGGCATTCGAGGAGATTTGGTGGCTAGATCCTTTTGGTGGCCTTCTTTGTCACGGGATGTGCGTTCTTTTGTCCAGTCCTGTGGGACTTGTGCTCGGGCTAAGCCCTGCTGTTCTCGTGCCAGTGGGTTGCTTTTGCCCTTGCCGGTCCCGAAGAGACCCTGGACGCATATTTCCATGGATTTTATTTCAGATCTCCCTGTCTCTCAAAGGATGTCGGTCATTTGGGTGGTTTGTGATCGCTTCTCTAAGATGGTCCATTTGGTACCCTTGTCTAAATTGCCTTCCTCCTCTAATTTGGTGCCATTATTTTTCCAGCATGTGGTTCGTTTGCATGGCATTCCGGAGAAATCGTCTCGGACAGAGGTTCATAGTTTGTTTCGAGGTTTTGGCGGTCCTTTTGTGCTAAGATGGGCATTGATTTGTCTTTTTCTTCGGCTTTCCATCCTCAGACAAATAGCCAAACCGAACGAACTAATCAGACTTTGGAAACATATCTGAGATGCTTTGTTTCTGCTGATCAGGATGATTGGGTGTCCTTCTTGCCTTTGGCTGAGTTCGCCCTTAATAATCGGGCCAGCTCGGCTACTTTGGTTTCGCCTTTTTTCTGTAATTCTGGTTTCCATCCTCGTTTCTCTTCAGGGCAGGTTGAGCCTTCGGACTGTCCTGGTGTGGATTCTGTGGTGGACAGGTTGCAGCAGATTTGGACTCATGTGGTGGACAATTTGACATTGTCCCAGGAGAAGGCTCAACGTTTCGCTAACCGCCGGCGCTGTGTTGGTCCCCGACTTCGTGTTGGGGATTTGGTTTTGTTGTCGTCTCGTTATGTTCCTATGAAGGTTTCCTCTCCTAAGTTTAAGCCTCGTTTCATTGGTCCGTATAAGATTTCTGAAGTTCTCAATCCTGTGTCATTTCGTTTGGCCCTTCCAGCTTCTTTTGCCATCCATAATGTGTTCCATAGGTCGTTATTGCGGAGATACATGGCGCCTATGGTTCCCTCTGTTGATCCTCCTGCCCCGGTGTTGGTCGAGGGGGAGTTGGAGTATGTGGTGGAGAAGATTTTAGATTCTCGTATTTCGAGACGGAAACTCCAGTACCTGGTCAAGTGGAAGGGTTATGGTCAGGAAGATAATTCCTGGGTTTTTGCCTCTGATGTTCATGCTGCCGATCTAGTTCGTGCCTTTCATTTGGCTCGTCCTGATCGGCCTGGGGGCTCTGGTGAGGGTTCGGTGACCCCTCCTCAAGGGGGGGGGTACTGTTGTGAATTCTGTTATCGAACTCCCTCCTGTGGTCATGAATGGTACTTCGGCGAGTTCTGTCCATGGACTCCCTCTGGTGGCTGTGAGTGGAGCTGCTGGTTCTGAGGTTCCTTCCACAGGTGACTTAGTTTATTCTTTGGCTGGCTGCTCTATTTAACTCCACTCAGATCTTTACTCCATGCCAGCTGTCAATGTTCTTGTACTGGTTCAGTTCGCTCTTGGATCTTTCTGGTGACCTGTCTACTCCAGCAGAAGCTAAGTCCCTGGTAGTTAATTATTTGTTCATTGTTTTCTTGTCCAGCTTGCTATCATGATTTTGCCTTGCTAACTGGAAGCTCTGGGATGCAGAGTGGCACCTCCGCACCGTGAGTCGGTGCGGGGGTCTTTTTGCACACTCTGCGTGGTCTTTTTGTAGTTTTTGTGCTGACCGCAAAGATACCTTTCCTATCCTCAGTCTGTTTAGTAAGTCTGGCCTCCTTTGCTGAAACCTGTTTCATTTCTGTGTTTGTGACTTTCATCTTAACTCACAGTCAATATTTGTGGGGGGCTACCTTTTCCTTTGGGGAATTTCTCTGAGGCAAGGTAGGCTTTATTTTCTATCTCTAGGGCTAGTTAGCTCTTAGGCTGTGAAGAGGCGTCTAGGCAGCGTTAGGTACGCTCCACGGCTATTTCTAGTGTGTGTGATAGGATTAGGGTTGCGGTCAGCAGAGCTCCCACTTCCCAGAGCTTGTCCTGTGTTAGTTTAACCATCAGGTCGTTCCGGGTGCTCCTAACCACCAGGTCCATAACAGGAACCCTTCCGGGTCGTGTTCTCCAACCGACCTGGGAGGACTCAGATAGCAGTCCACGAGGTGGACACCGGGAATCACGCCCCACTACGGCGAACACCCTATCGAATCTCTGACCAGGTGCAGCAGATTATGCGCCAAGAGATCGATGAGATGTTACAGCTGGGGGTGATTTGACGGTAAAAGAGCGCGTGGGCATCACCTGTAGTTCTCGTGCCAAAGAAGGACCGGACCACCCAGTTCTGCGTGGACTACAGGGGGCTCAACGCCATCACAGCCTCTGACGCGCACCCAATGCCGCGCATCGAGGAGCTGCTGGATAAGTTAGCTGGCGCAGATTACCTAACAATAATGGATCTGAGTCGAGGATACTGGCAGATTCCCCTGAGCCCCGAGGCGCAGGAGAAGTCCGCCTTTATCACACCCTTTGGACTGTATGAGTCCACGGTCATGCCCTTCGGCATGAAAAATGCCCCTGCCACTTTCCAGCGGATGGTCAACCTCCTGCTTCAGGGACTGGAGAAGTACGCCGTGGCGTACTTGGATGACATTGCCATCTTCAGTTCCTCCTGGAAGAAACACCTGCAGCATCTTGAGGAGGTGCTCAGGCGAATTCACCAAGCAGGACTGACTATCAAGCCGGGAAAGTGCCAGATGGGCATGAGGGAGGTTCACTACCTGGGGCACCGGGTAGGCGGGAACACCCTGAAGCCAGAGCCGGAGAAAGTGGGCGCGATCGTGAACTGGCCCACTCCCGTGACCAAGAAACAGGTGATGTCCTTCTTGGGCACTGCAGGGTACTATAGGCGCTTCGTACAGCACTATAGTAGCCTGGCGAAACCTTTGACAGACCTCACCAGGAAGAAGCTACCCCACATTGTCTACTGGACAGACGGCTGTGAGGGGGCCTTCCAGGCGTTGAAAACCGCACTGTGCAACGCCCCTGTGTTGAAAGCAGTCGACAGCAGTCGACCGTTCTTGGTGCAGACTGATGCCAGCGAGTTTGGCCTTGGTGCTGTGCTCAGCCAGGTGGACTCAGAGGACCAAGAGCACCCCGTGTTATACCTGAGCCGGTAACTTTTGCCGAGGGAAGTGGCCTACTCCACCATCGAGAAGGAGTGCCTGGCCATAGTCTGGGCCCTGCAGCGCTTGCAGCCCTACTTGTACGGTCGCCCCTTCACTGTGGTGACCGACCACAACCCTCTGCACTGGCTAAATGCCATGTGTGGAACCAACGGCAGGTTGCTACGCTGGAGCCTTGCCCTTCAGCAGTTTGACTTCACCATTGAACACAAAACGGGCAAAGAGCATGGGAATGCAGATGGACTGTCCCACCAGGGTGAACCTACTGAGGTGCCCATGGAGGCATACTGTGGGATTCTGCCTCCCTAGCGCACACCAAAAGGGGGAGGTGTGAGGAAACTGTATAAAATAAGTAGTAGTTTCTCTGCCTGTTAGCACCATAGCTGAGGGATTTTTGGCACTTCTGACCATGGTTCCAAAGAACACATGGCAGACCCTGGGCTCAAAACCCCCCCCTTCCCATTACTTCAGAGTTTAGCTTTCCTTCTCAGAGAGTGTGGGGGTTTTAGGAGAGCCAAGGTATTTACGACCGGCATTTCCTGCCGTGTAAGCTCTTATCCAGCTATAAGTGAACTAGAAACTTCTAGGATCCATGAAAGTTCTTTGTTTGGTTTTTGTAAGATATTATGCACACCGTTTACGTTAAGATCACGAAAATATATATTCTTATTCTCCCTCGGTGGACCTATCCATCCCTCGAAACACGGGCTTCTAACTCCGTCTGGTAAAGAAGTAGGGATTTCTCTGTAAATATGTATCCCAGATAGGACATATTTGATCTCATTAGAATGCTCACGTTAATCCGAGATGAATGCTGGGTTTGTTATGACTATGACATGTTTTGTAGCGAAGTTATAGAAAGTAGATAAATCTAAGGTTGCAGTACTCAGAATGTAGAGAGAGGAGGGTCTGGATAAGCCAGCCTTTCTGTGATGTCACAGGCTGCAGGTTTTTTAAATCTCTGCCAGATCCCCAGCTCGTTTTTGCTTGCTTGCTTCTTCTTCTGGAAAGCCCTGTGCACGTCCAATGAGCTGGGACGTATGGTTGCCTGCCATACTTTGAACATGCGAGTGTTACCTTTTCTCATTTAATCCCTGTTTATTTTATAATTACCCTTGTACATATTTGCAATTGTCTCATTTATAACATCTTTATAAAATATTTTTGATAAAGCACTGCCTCATTTTTATGGGATATAATATTTAATATTAGTTCATTCTCCATGCTCTAAACGTACCCTGTCTCTTGAAGGGAAATACGCTACTGTGTTGGGTTAGCTTCGGACCCATTTAATCGAAGCTGGTGGCAGCGGCCGTGTGCAGACGTTTGGGTTATGTTGTAGCGACTGTGGCGTTGATAATTATTGTTCCTGCCTGAGTGGGAGTAGTTTATCGCGTCGCTGCAGCGTGCCCAATAGCCAGTACATAGCAGGCAGCCTGTCTGGCGACTAATTACCCCAGGTGCAGTACCAAATCTGACCTGAGAGTAAAGGGGGCGCCAGAGAGCTGCAAGTTTCAAGTGGAACTGTAAGCGGGATATACATAAATCCCTGCAGTTCGTGGTATGTTGAAGAGCAGTGGGATACCTAGCATAAGCCCCTGCTGTAAACTAAGAGGTCAATAGCCTTGTGTGTGTTTTTTCATCGCATTGTTAGCAGTGGAGGGATAGTAAGATAAGCCCCCCTGTTGTGAATTCTGTGGCTGAATTCACTCCTGTGGTCACAAGTGGTACTGCAGCTTCTGAGCTTCCTCCCTCAGGTGTTCTGGTGAGCTCGTTAACTGCTTCATTACTTAACTCCGCCTGATGCTGCTATCCTTGCTCCTTGTCAATGTTTCAGTGTTGGATCTGAGCTTCTCCTGATTGTTCCTGTGACCTGCTGCTCTGTATAGCTAAGTGCTTTTTGCTTTTTTGTTGCTTTTTTTCTGTCCAGCTTGTCTTTTGTTTTGCTGGAAGCTCTGAGACGCAAAGGGTGTACCGCCGTGCCGTTAGTTCGGCACGGTGGGTTTTTTTTGCCCCCTTTGCGTGGTTTTGCTTTAGGGTTTTTTGTAGACTGCAAAGTTCGCTTTACTGTCCTCGCTCTGTCCTAGAATATCGGGCCCCACTTTGCTGAATCTATTTCATCCCTACGTTTTGTCTTTTCATCTTACTCACAGTCATTATATGTGGGGGGCTGCCTTTTCCTTTGGGGAATTTCTCTGGGGCAAGTCAGGCCTATTTTTCTATCTTCAGGCTAGCTAGTTTCTTAGGCTGTGCCGAGTTGCCTAGGTAGTTGTTAGGCGCAATCCACAGCCGCTTTTAGTTGTGTTTAGGATAGGATCAGGTGTGCAGTCTACAGAGTTTCCACGTCTCAGAGCTCGTTCTTGTATTTTTGGGTATTTGTCAGATCACTGTGTGCGCTCTGATCGCTAAGCACACTGTGTTTCTGGATTGCCTTCATAACACCTGTCATTAGCAAACATAACGTTACAAGGAGCCTAACTAATGATTCTTAATAGAGGGAAAGAAAAAGTTCTGACATCATTTTTTTTTTTTCTGCTCTGTGTTCACTTTTTTTTTTTTTCCCCTAGACATTTGGGTGATTCTGGACACAGGTGTGGACATGGATATTCAGGGTCTGTGCTCTTCAATGGATAATCTCGTTATAAATGTACAAAAAATTCAAGATACTATTGATCAGAAATCTATGTTAGAACCAAGAATTCCTATTCCTGATTTGTTTTTTGGAGATAGAACTAAGTTTCTAAGTTTCAAAAATAATTGTAAGCTATTTCTGGCCTTGAAACCTCATTCTTCTGGTAATCCTATTCAACAGGTTTTGATTATTATTTCTTTTTTGCGCGGCGACCCTCAAGACTGGGCATTTTCTCTTGCGCCAGGAGACCCTGCATTGAGTAGTGTCGATGCGTTTTTCCTGGCGCTCGGATTGCTGTACGATGAGCCTAACTCAGTGGATCAGGCTGAGAAAAATTTGCTGGCTTTGTGCCAGGGTCAGGATGATATAGAAGTATATTGTCAGAAATTTAGGAAATGGTCAGTACTCACTCAGTGGAATGAATCTGCGCTGGCAGCTTTGTTCAGAAAGGGTCTCTCTGAGGCTCTTAAGGATGTCATGGTGGGATTTCCTATGCCTGCTGGTTTGAATGAGTCTTTGTCTTTGGCCATTCAGATCGGTCGACGCTTGCGCGAGCGTAAATCTGTGCACCATTTGGCGGTACTGCCTGAGGTTAAACCTGAGCCTATGCAGTGCGATAGGACTATGACTAGAGTTGAACGGCAGGAATACAGACGTCTGAATGGTCTGTGTTTCTACTGTGGTGATTCCACTCATGCTATTTCTGATTGTCCTAAGCGCACTAAGCGGTCCGCTAGGTCTGCCGTCATTGGTACTGTACAGTCCAAATTCCTTCTGTCCATTACCTTGATATGCTCTTTGTCGTCGTTTTCTGTCATGGCGTTTGTGGATTCGGGCGCTGCCCTGAATCTGATGGATTTGGATTATGCTAAACGTTGTGGGTTTTTCTTGGAGCCTTTGCGGTGTCCTATTCCATTGAGAGGAATTGATGCTACACCTTTGGCCAAGAATAAACCTCAATACTGGGCCCAGCTGACCATGTGCATGGCTCCTGCACATCAGGAAGTTATTCGCTTTCTGGTGTTGCATAATCTGCATGATGTGGTCGTGTTGGGGTTGCCATGGCTACTAACCCATAATCCAGTATTGGATTGGAATTCCATGTCGGTATCCAGCTGGGGTTGTCAGGGGGTACATGGTGATGTTCCATTTTTGTCGATTTCGTCATCCACCCCTTCTGAGGTCCCAGAGTTCTTGTCTGATTATCAGGATGTATTTGAAGAGCCCAAGTCCGATGCTCTACCTCCGCATAGGGATTGTGATTGTGCTATCAATTTGATTCCTGGTAGTAAATTCCCTAAAGGTCGATTATTTAATTTATCCGTGCCCGAACACGCCGCTATGCGCAGTTATGTGAAGGAATCCCTGGAGAAGGGACATATTCGCCCATCGTCATCACCACTGGGAGCAGGGTTCTTCTTTGTAGCCAAGAAGGATGGTTCGCTGAGACCGTGTATTGATTACCGCCTTCTTAATAAGATCACTGTTAAATTTCAGTATCCCTTGCCATTGTTATCTGACTTGTTTGCTCGGATTAAGGGGGCTAGTTGGTTCACTAAGATAGATCTTCGTGGTGCGTATAATCTGGTGAGAATCAGGCAAGGAGATGAATGGAAAACTGCATTCAATACGCCCGAGGGTCATTTTGAGTATCTAGTGATGCCGTTCGGACTTGCCAATGCTCCATCTGTGTTTCAGTCTTTTATGCATGACATCTTCCGTGAGTATCTGGATAAATTCCTGATTGTTTACTTGGATGACATTTTGATCTTCTCAGATGATTGGGAGTCTCATGTGAAGCAGGTCAGAATGGTTTTTCAGGTCCTGCGTGCTAACTCTTTGTTTGTGAAGGGATCAAAGTGTCTCTTCGGTGTGCAGAAAGTTTCATTTTTAGGGTTCATCTTTACCCCTTCTACTATCGAGATGGATCCAGTTAAGGTCCAAGCCATCCAGGATTGGATTCAGCCGACATCTCTGAAAAGTCTGCAAAAGTTCCTGGGCTTTGCTAATTTTTATCGTCGCTTCATCTGTAATTTTTCTAGCATTGCCAAACCATTGACCGATTTGACCAAGAAGGGTGCTGATTTGGTTAATTGGTCTTCTGCTGCTGTGGAAGCTTTTCAGGAGTTGAAGCGTCGTTTTTGTTCTGCCCCTGTGTTGTGTCAGCCAGATGTTTCTCTTCCGTTCCAGGTCGAGGTTGATGCTTCTGAGATTGGAGCAGGGGCGGTTTTGTCACAGAGAGGTTCTGATTGCTCAGTGATGAAACCATGTGCTTTCTTTTCCAGGAAGTTTTCACCCGCTGAGCGTAATTATGATGTGGGCAATCGAGAGTTGCTGGCCATGAAGTGGGCATTCGAGGAGTGGCGTCATTGGCTTGAAGGAGCTAAGCATCGCGTGGTGGTATTGACTGATCATAAGAACTTGACTTATCTCGAGTCTGCCAAGCGCTTGAATCCTAGACAGGCCCGTTGGTCGTTATTTTTTGCCCGCTTCGACTTTGTGATTTCGTACCTTCCGGGCTCTAAAAATGTGAAGGCGGATGCTCTGTCTAGGAGTTTTGTGCCCGACTCTCCGGGTTTATCTGAGCCAGCGGGTATCCTCAAGGAAGGAGTCATTGTGTCTGCCATCTCCCCTGATTTGCGGCGGGTGCTGCAAAAATTTCAGGCGAATAAACCTGATCGTTGTCCAGCAGAGAAACTGTTCGTCCCTGATAGGTGGACTAATAAACTTATCTCTGAACTTCATTGTTCGGTGTTGGCTGGTCATCCTGGAATCTTTGGTACCAGAGAGTTAGTGGCTAGATCCTTCTGGTGGCCATCTCTGTCACGGGATGTACGTACTTTTGTGCAGTCCTGTGGGATTTGTGCTAGGGCTAAGCCCTGCTGTTCTCGTGCCAGTGGGTTGCTTTTGCCCTTGCCGGTCCCAAAGAGGCCTTGGACACATATTTCGATGGATTTCATTTCTGACCTTCCCGTTTCTCAAAAGATGTCAGTCATTTGGGTGGTCTGTGATCGATTTTCTAAAATGGTCCATCTGGTGCCCTTGGCTAAATTGCCTTCCTCCTCTGATTTGGTACCTTTGTTCTTTCAGCATGTGGTTCGGTTGCATGGCATTCCTGAGAATATTGTTTCTGACAGAGGTTCCCAGTTTGTTTCAAGGTTTTGGCGAGCCTTTTGTGGTAGGATGGGCATTGACCTATCCTTTTCCTCGGCTTTCCATCCTCAGACTAATGGCCAGACCGAACGAACCAATCAGACCTTGGAAACATATCTGAGATGTTTTGTTTCTGCAGACCAGGATGATTGGGTGTCCTTTTTGCCGTTGGCTGAGTTCGCCCTTAATAATCGGGCCAGCTCGGCTACCTTGGTTTCTCCATTTTTTTGCAATTCTGGGTTCCATCCTCGTTTCTCTTCGGGACAGGTTGAGTCTTCGGACTGTCCTGGTGTGGATTCTGTGGTGGATAGGTTGCAGCAGATCTGGACTCAGGTAGTGGACAATTTGATCTTGTCCCAGGAGAAAGCTCAACTTTTCGCTAATCGCAGACGCCGTGTGGGTCCCCGACTTCGTGTTGGGGATCTGGTTTGGTTATCTTCTCGTCATATTCCTATGAAGGTTTCCTCTCCTAAATTTAAACCTCGTTTTATTGGTCCGTATAGGATTTCTGAGGTTCTCAATCCTGTGTCTTTTCGTTTGACCCTCCCAGACTCCTTTTCCATACATAATGTATTCCATAGGTCGTTGTTGCGGAGATACGTGGCACCTATGGTTCCATCTGTTGAGCCTCCTGCCCCGGTTTTGGTGGAGGGGGAATTGGAGTATATTGTGGAGAAGATTTTGGATTCTCGTGTTTCTAGACGGAGACTCCAGTATCTGGTTAAATGGAAGGGTTATGCTCAGGAAGATAATTCCTGGGTTTTTGCCTCTGATGTTCATGCTTCCGATCTTGTTCGTGCCTTTCATGCGGCTCATCCTGGTCGGCCTGGGGGCTCTGGTGAGGGTTCGGTGACCCCTCCTCAAGGGGGGGTACTGTTGTGAATTCTGTGGCTGAATTCACTCCTGTGGTCACAAGTGGTACTGCAGCTTCTGAGCTTCCTCCCTCAGGTGTTCTGGTGAGCTCGTTAACTGCTTCATTACTTAACTCCGCCTGATGCTGCTATCCTTGCTCCTTGTCAATGTTTCAGTGTTGGATCTGAGCTTCTCCTGATTGTTCCTGTGACCTGCTGCTCTGTATAGCTAAGTGCTTTTTGCTTTTTTGTTGCTTTTTTTCTGTCCAGCTTGTCTTTTGTTTTGCTGGAAGCTCTGAGACGCAAAGGGTGTACCGCCGTGCCGTTAGTTCGGCACGGTGGGGTTTTTTTGCCCCCTTTGCGTGGTTTTGCTTTAGGGTTTTTTGTAGACTGCAAAGTTCGCTTTACTGTCCTCGCTCTGTCCTAGAATATCGGGCCCCACTTTGCTGAATCTATTTCATCCCTACGTTTTGTCTTTTCATCTTACTCACAGTCATTATATGTGGGGGGCTGCCTTTTCCTTTGGGGAATTTCTCTGGGGCAAGTCAGGCCTATTTTTCTATCTTCAGGCTAGCTAGTTTCTTAGGCTGTGCCGAGTTGCCTAGGTAGTTGTTAGGCGCAATCCACAGCCGCTTTTAGTTGTGTTTAGGATAGGATCAGGTGTGCAGTCTACAGAGTTTCCACGTCTCAGAGCTCGTTCTTGTATTTTTGGGTATTTGTCAGATCACTGTGTGCGCTCTGATCGCTAAGCACACTGTGTTTCTGGATTGCCTTCATAACACCTGTCATTAGCAAACATAACACCCCCCTGCACATGTGATAGCCGTCTGATGGCCTAAAGTCACCCCGACCTGTGACGTAGGGATGACGGTCATGGTGTGATTGGTGACAAATTGGTGGAAGCGGTCGGGGAATCCTGACAAATTGGTGGCAGCGGTGGGATTCCTGACACATGGCCTCACGGCCATGCGCTCGTATCATTTATGTTTGAGCTTGTCGCCAATGAATACTCTGCCACTCAGGCTACATATGGAGTGTGTCCGTCTAGCTGTGGGAATTGTTTAGGCAGGCAGCTAGCATCAGTGGGGGCAATTAGTCGCTTGGCTTGGCTCTGGTTCCTTCTTGTGTGCAGTTAGCACAGAAGTGTTCTGAGCAACCACAACCCTAGTTAGGGTATTAGTCTCACTAATATTACATGACTCTGTGAAGCAACAGGGTTCGTCCTTGTACTGACCGAGTGAGGGAACTCGCATCTAATTTGGCATTGTACCACCATATGGTGCTGCCATTTCACTAGCAGCAGGTCTCTCTCCTGCACGGTGGACCCCGGGCTGCGAACGCACCAATATCAACTTCACATTTACTCGGTGCATTCCGCCAGCCGTAACACACACAATTTAGTTTTTTACAGAATATGTCTACTGTGCATACGTGCTAAAACATAAATACAACTATATAAATTTACCATCTTGCTAATTGTACTGACTAAACTTAATATGTGTTTTATGCCTCAAAGTCAATAGCAAAAAAACAAAACCCTAATTCAGAAGAAAAAATACAAATTTCCCTTTTTTTTGCCACCTATACCACATTAACTTCTTGAAGACAATTTTGGAATTAAAATGGTAACTACACCCCTCAATAAATAATAACCACACCCCAGGAGATGGTGTATAATCCCAGTATAGGAAGAGAATCATGCATTGATAATTTTATTGAAAAATAAATTTAAAAAAACTTTAAAATGATAGGGAACACCTCAATATAGGGACACATAATAAGCTGAAGAAACCTAAGACGTCAAATCAAAGTAGCTTAGGGTACAGGTCAATAAAATGCAAGTGCTAACAGTAATTAGATATATACCTATCACTACCATTAGTGCTAACAGTAATTAGGTATATACTGTACCGGTCACTACCCTTAGTGCTAAGCTAATTTGATCCCTGGGTTCCTATATACTTCATAGCAACATAACAGTAAAACAATATGAATGGGTAAAGTTACCATAAAATGAATCAATTCGCTTGCCTATGGGGTCTCAGGCACTGTGTCTCACGCCCCCAGAAGAAGCGATGCAAAACGGTGCCGGAATGGTTACACAAAATTACAGAAACGTGCTAGAGTTGCATTTTGACAATGAGGCAGGTGTCTACTGTAATAAAATATATAGAATATGTACAGGGGATTAATATCAATTTTAATTTAATAATTTAGATTTTATTTGATCATGTCAAAAATGCAAAAATTGTCCCAGTTACCAGAGGTGCAAAATGTCAAGAAACCCAATGGCAGTGAAAGGGTAATTATATTATCTCAATAGGAATATTAAAGAGGAGATTCAAATTCCCAGTTAATAATCTTCTTGTAATGGACTGTAAATTTTCGATCTGCTTGTCTCTGTGCAATACAGACGGCTGCAACTGGTGATTGTATTGTGCTAGCGCCACCTGCAGGGCAGTAGTAGATCATTTATTACTTAATTTTATATTCATTTTTAATAATGTAGGATATGTTTTTATATCTTATAATTTGTAAAGCGCTGCGGAATATGTTGGCGCTATATAAATAAAAATTATTATTATTATTATTATCTTTATCAACTAGACAAGATACTGTTATTGGATCTGTATAATATGTCTGTATTTAACATAGTAACATAGTAACATAGTTAGTAAGGCCGAAAAAAGACATTTGTCCATCCAGTTCAGCCTATATTCCATCATAATAAATCCCCAGATCTACGTCCTTCTACAGAACCTAATTGTATGATACAATATTGTTCTGCTCCAGGAAGACATCCAGGCCTCTCTTGAACCCCTCGACTGAGTTCGCCAACACCACCTCCTCAGGCAAGCAATTCCAGATTCTCACTGCCCTAACAGTAAAGAGTCCTCTTCTATGTTGGTGGAAAAACCTTCTCTCCTCCAGACGCAAAGAATGCCCCCTTGTGCCCGTCACCTTCCTTGGTATAAACAGATCCTCAGCGAGATATTTGTATTTTCCCCTTATATACTTATACATGGTTATTAGATCGCCCCTCAGTCGTCTTTTTTCTAGACTAAATAATCCTAATTTCGCTAATCTATCTGGGTATTGTAGTTCTCCCATCCCCTTTATTAATTTTGTTGCCCTCCTTTGTACTCTCTCTAGTTCCATTATATCCTTCCTGAGCACCGGTGCCCAAAACTGGACACAGTACTCCATGTGCGGTCTAACTAGGGATTTGTACAGAGGCAGTATAATGCTCTCATCATGTGTATCCAGACCTCTTTTAATGCACCCCATGATCCTGTTTGCCTTGGCAGCTGCTGCCTGGCACTGGCTGCTCCAGGTAAGTTTATCATTAACTAGGATCCCCAAGTCCTTCTCCCTGTCAGATTTACCCAGTGGTTTCCCATTCAGTGTGCAATGGTGATATTGATTCCTTCTTCCCCTTACATTTATCATTGTTAAACCTCATCTGCCACCTTTCAGCCCAAGTTTCCAACTTATCCAGATCCATCTGTAGCAGAATACTATCTTCTCTTGTATTAACTGCTTTACATATTTTTGTATCATCTGCAAATATCGATATTTTATTGTGTAAACCTTCTACCAGATCATTAATGAATATGTTGAAGAGAACAGGTCCCAATACTGACCCCTGCGGTACCCCACTGGTCACAGCAACCCAGTTAGAGACTATACCATTTATAACCACCCTCTGCTTTCTATCACTAAGCCAGTTACTAACCCATTTACACACATTTTCCCCCAGGCCAAGCATTCTCATTTTGTGCACCAACCTCTTGTGTGGCACGGTATCAAACGCTTTGGAAAAATCGAGATATACCACGTCCAATGACTCACCGTGGTCCAGTCTATAGCTTACCTCTTCATAAAAACTGATTAGATTGGTTTGACAGGAGCGATTTCTCATAAACCCATGCTGATATGGAGTTAAACAGTTATTCTCATTGAGATAATCCAGAATAACATCCCTCAGAAACCCTTCAAATATTTTACCAACAGTATATAATAATGTCCTGATGTGGATCGGCTGTGGAATTTATTGATTCATTAGAAAGTATTGGAGCCATAATTAGATTTCTAGCATTAGGGCTCGTGCACACGACAATATTTTTGGTCTGAGTGATATCCGTTAAAAAAACTTCTGTAAATCTGATGAGACTCGGCCATTCAATTCTATGGGTGCCCCCCCCCCCCCCCAAAAAAAAAAAAAAAAAAATCAGCTGCCATACAGAGTCACATTATAGCATCCAATTTTTAGGGAGTCATTGCAATTCTATAACATAGGAAACTGTAAATGGCCCTGTAAATGATTAATAGCTGCTGCTGTAAAAAACTGATTGTATGGACTGCACACTGTTGGCAAGTGAGAAAAAATTGTCCACTTTTTGAGATGAAACTATCAAATTTTTTACACAGTCTTGTGAATGATAAGTTTTTGGCTGAAATCACACTAACTGTTTTGATGCATTTTTCAAGTCTGTGGCAACATTTTTGTTAAAATGTTCTCATTTAGTTTGAGAAAGTCTAGTCTGTGGCGTCTTTATAATATGAAGGTATGACTTTCTTCCTCATAGGATTCATAGAATGGTAGAGTTGGAAGGGACCTCCAGGGTCATCGTGTCCAACCCTCTGTTCAAAGCAGGATTCACTAAACCATCTCAGACAGATGTCTGTCCAGCCAGTTTGAAGACTTCCATTGAAGGAGAACTCACCACCTCTCGGGGCAGCCTGTTCCACTCATTGATCACCCTGTCAACATTTTTTTCTAATATCTAATCTGTATCGTCTCTCTATCAGTTTCATTCCAATGCTTCTCGTTTTTCCACATGCAAATGAAAATACAGATGATCCCTTTACACTGTGACAGCCCTTTAGATGTTTGTAGACCCTACAGAGATTAAAGAGAAAAAAAACATCGGGAAAAATGTCTGTCCGAAATGTCATAAAATAACACCACTGAATGAACTTGATGCACATTGCCTTTTTCACACTTGTTTTTAAAAAAAAGTTTGTAAAGGAAGTTTTTAAAAGGTTTTCCAAACTCACTTATAAGTATTAATTTGTTTACTTGAAAACAGGGACAAATAAAATGCATTTATAGGCTCCCAGTGTCTTTTCGACCTCCCTTGGCGGGTCATGCATAGGAGCACACTTTTTAATTTCTACAGGAATTCTCAGCTTACTGAATTTTGCTATTCAAAGGTCATCACAAAAGAAAACATACAGGGTGGTATTTTTTTTTCTTTTTTACATAGGTGCTTCTTGGTGACAGATGATTCTGTATGTCACTCATTATAGGCCTCCATAAGACATGTACGTTGGGCGCATACACGTCTGACGAAAAGCGTGAATGTTCCGCATCTGAGCGTAATGGCTAGCTGGATATATTAAAAAGCTGATGACTATATACTGTATAAATAACAGAAGTTTCAGTAAGGTTGAGTTCACATGAGCAATGATTCGCTCATGCAAGAGAATCGGGCCGATTATGCTAATGACACGCGAAACAAACTCTGTCAGAGCATGACCTGAGTGTCTTCTTAGTAAGATCCGATTCTCTCGAATACGAGAATCGGAGCATAGGTAAAGAGAAAATGGAGTACTTAATTCCTCCATCGTCTCCATTCTCTAAGGCCACTGTGTAGTTCAATGTTTTACATGCACCCATACCTTTGAATCGGAATTCTGGAGCCACTCACTGCATGCTGGGATTTTTGTTCTCATGCTGAATTGGCATGAGAAAAAAATTGCAGATCTGCCCTGTCCCATAGTATAACAATGGTCCGAGTGCTATCAGATAAAGCATCGCATAGCACGCGTCCATGTTTTATGCTCGTGTGAACGAGCCCTAATAAAATGAAGAACACAACACTTTCTACTGGTTATAAAGTGGTAATGATTTTGGGGGAAAATATTCTGTAGTTCCAACCGTAAAACCCACTAGTGGATTTACAGTCAGGCTGATATGCTATATACTGTATATCCAGTATATATAAGATAACAATATGTTCAACATTCCTGTATACAAACACGGGGGAGAATTTACCCCGCTTTTAAATTGCAAATTTAGTTGAAAGTCAATTTAAAAATTGCAATTTTTCGACACTCCGGTAACTTTCAAAAGTGTAAAAAATGGAGGTGAGGGCTAGTGATCGGTTCTTGGCAAATTGTTTCCCAACAGATTTACTACAATTTTCGCCAAAAATCAATTTTGAATTCCGTGCATCGACAGATAAAGGCACAAATGTATTAAGCTACATTCTCCTCTTAAGACGTTTGACGCATCTTACAACACTGCCCATAGTCATGTAAAACGCCAGAGTAAGTAAAGATCGAAATTAAATGAAACATTAATCCACATTCATGACTAACGTAAGAAATACGCATAGGCCATCCATTCATTGTTGTCTTTGTGCCTTTTTTCTAAAGTAAAAATGGTTCTAGAATGACTTATGATTGTGCTTTAGTCATTGTTTTATTTGCATCTTTTTTACACTAAATTACTTTTGTTTCGCCTGTTTGTTTGTTTTTGTTTCTTTTCGTCTGTATGGGTGTGGTTTTATCTCAATTCATTATTTGTAACTTTTCAAAATATCTCCAAATTGTTGTGCAATTTTACTCCAGTACCCTAGTGGGGTAGAAAATCTGCCTAATTTTATTTTTGCACAGTGGAAGACTAACGTGTAACATTTTAAAGGATGATGTGATTTGTTTATTCTAATATGTCAAAAAGACGAAAAAAGAGCATCTATGATTTTGAGCAAAATGTCTCAAAATTGTTGTGTAATTTTACTCCAGTACCTTAGTCGGTAATCTGTCTAATATTTTTTTCTTTTTGCACAGTTGAAGACACTTTTAACCTCTTCTCAAAATGGTCAGTTTCCACTTTTGCGCGTTTTCATTTTTTCCCCCCTTCTTCTAAGAGTCATAACTATTTTATTTCTCTGTCCACATAGACGTATGAGTGCTTGTTTTTTGTAGGGCGAGTTGTACTTTAATGACACCATTTATTTTACTACATAGTGTCTGGAAAATGGGGAAAAAATTCCAAGTGCGGTGACGTTGTGAAGACAACACAACCATACCGATACCATACTAAACTTTATTATTTTAGTGGTAAAAAAAAATCTGAAATTTGAAGGAAAAAAAATCTTCATCATTGTGTCACATTTTCTGAGACACATAATACCCTAATTTGTTTGGTTTACAGAGCAGTATGAGAGCCTATTTTTTCCGGGGCAAGACATTTTCACCAATTTGGGATAGATTTGACATTTTGATCACTTCTTACAGCACTTTTTTTCCAGTATTGCAATGTAAAAAAAAACCACAATGTGGCCGTTTTTATTTTTTTTCCGTTTACAGTGTTGATCGAGTTAATTATTTTTAGATTTTGACAGATCAACACTTCTGGACATAGCGATGCTACATATGTGTATTTTTAAAAAATATTTTTACTTTTAAAGGGAACCTGTCACCCCGTTTTTTCAAGAAGAGCTAAAAATAGCGTTAAATAGGGGCAGAGCTGGGCTTTACATTAGTGTATTTTGGAGCCTTTATTCACGCTGGTCAGGTAATATGGGCGTGGTGACAGCGCTGTTTCTCCCCCAGATCTCCGTTGGTGGCGTAGTGGTGTGCGCATGTCCAAGTGGCGAATCCACTGCGCAGCTTCAAGGAAAATAGCGCAATCTGCGCTATTCAGCCGTTTATCGGTGGGCGCGGCCATCTTTGTTATGCTGCGCATGCGCAGATGGTTCTTTTCGGCTTCCCGGGGCTTCAGGAAAATGGCCGTGGGATGCCGCGCGTGCGCAGATGGAGATCGCGGCGGCCATTTTCCTGCAGCCGAGATGCGAACTCGGCTTCAGGAAAATGGCCGTCGAGATCGCCATCTGCGCACGCGCAGCATCCCGCGGCCATTTTCCTGAAGCCCCGGGAAGCCAAGAAGAACCATCTGCGCATGCGCAGCCTCACAAAGATGGCTGCGCCCCCGATAAACGGCTGAATAGCGCAGATCGCGCTATTTTCCTTGAAGCTGCGCAGTGGATTCGCCACTTGGACATGCGCACACCACTACGCCACCAACAGAGATCTGGGGGAGAAACAGCGCTGTCACCATGCCCATATGACCTGACCATCGTGAGTGACAGCCCAAAACGGCGACTTTACAAAGGTATTTCGGCAGCATAGGTGGGGAATAAAGGCTCCAAAATACACTAATGTAAAGCCCAGCTCTGCCCCTATTTAACGCTATTTTTAGCTCTTCTTGAAAAAACGGGGTGACAGGTTCCCTTTAATGGGGGAGAAGGGGGTTAATTTGAACTTATGCTTTTTTATTTTTTTATATTTTTTAAACTTTTTTTTACCTTTCACTGTATATATTAGTCCCTTTGGAGGATTTGAACCTGCGAACGTCTGATTGCTTCTACCATATGAAATAATACCACAGTACTCAACAGTGCCCAGCTGTCATTGCAACGCTTTGGCGTCCAGCAACAGCTTCGGCGTCCAGAAACAGCTTCGGCGTCCTGCAACAGCTTCGGGGTCCAGCAACAGCTTCAGTGTCCAGCAACAGCTTCGGCGTCCAGCAACAGCTTCGGCTTCCCACAACAGCTTCGGCATCCAGCAACAGTTTCGGCATCCCACAACAGCTTTGGTGTCCAGCAACAGCTTCGGCGTCCCACAACAGCTTCGGCGTCCAGCAACAGCTTCGGCGTCCAGCAACAGCTTCGGCATCCCGCAACAGCTTCGGCGTCCCGCAACAGCTCTGGCGTCCCACATCAGCTTTGGCGTCCCGCAACAGCTCTGGCGTCCCGCAACAGCTTCGGCGTCCCGCAACAGCTCCGGTGTCCCGCATCAGCTTCGGCGTCCCACAACAGCTCCGGCATCCCGCAAAAGCTTCGGCGTCCCGCAACAGCTTCGGCGTCCCGCAACAGCTTCGGCGTCCCCCAACAGCTTCGGCGTCCCGCAACAGCTTTGGCATCCCGCAACAGCTTCGCTCCACCCACGGCTGTTAGAGGCAATTCCCTGCTGCAAGACACAGTGATTATCTGCTGGATATAAGGGCGAGCTCACCTCTTGAACCCGCTTCATACACTTGCTACCGATCTGTTCAGTATGTGTACATAAAATGTGGCTTAAAGGAGTTAAAAGAAATTTCTGTTTCCCTACAAATTTCTTTTATTATTCCCTTTTTCTTTTCTTTTTTTTACATATAGCCTGTTCTTTAATGTTCATGCTTTGATTAGAGTTTGATCTCCCAAATCGCTTAGTTAATCTCTATATTTTAAGCAGGACTTTCTGACTCCCTATCCTTCCCATGTCCCTCTTCACCACTGCCCCTTGTTTTTTAATCTCTTCTTACAACCCTATTGGTTCGCAAATCCTCAGCCTTGTAGTGTTATCGTTGTGGTTTATTACGATTGTTTTTTTTTTTCTTTTACCATTTCTGGAAAATATTTACCCTTTTTTCCTTTCCTGTTATATTATTGACATTTTCTAAATAAAGAATATGTACAAAAAAAAGAAAATATTTCTTTTTGCTCTAAAAAGGCACAAAAACAGCAAAAAAAATATAAAATCTTTGATTTTTCACAAAATTCATCAACCAGCATGTCCACACATTTTGAAGAATTTGGTGCAAAAATTACCATGAGACAAGAAAGAAAGAAAGGAAGAAAGAAAGAAAGAAAGAAAGAAAAGCACAGATGATGAATCAGAGTCATAATTCTTATAGCGTATCGGTCCCTAGTTCTCTGGGGATCTTTCATGGTGCATTAGTATTTTTATTCCCCTGTAGAAAGTGTGTGTTGGGCTGTGTGTTGGGCTGGTTGGTTGGCAGTGTTTATTGCTAAGAACACAGCAGCCAGATAGTCGCTGGTAGTAAGCAAGAAAATATGTTTTGGGCCTCCATGGAGACAATTTTAATAAGTTTATGCATGTGTCTATAATATATATATATCTTTCTCTTTATGCATATATATATTTATATTATACATATAATGTATACACTATATTATAGACACATGCATATACTACTAAATGCCCCTTTCAGATATCAGGGCCGAAACGAGATTGCAGCTTCTGATATATTACTTAACTAGCTGAAGAGCCCGGCGTTGCCTGGGCATAGTAAATATCTGTGGTTATAACCTGTGCTATAACCTCACTTCTCTTATTTTCCCATCACACCTCTCATTTTCCCAATCACATCTTTCATTTTCCCCCTCACATCTCTCATTTTCTCCCTCACACCTCTCATTTTCTCCCTCACTCCTCTCATTCCCCCTAACACTTGTCATTTCGACCTCACATCTGTCATTTTTTTCCGATCACTCCACTATTTTCCCTCACTCCTCTCATTTTGCACTCACACCTTTTCATTTTCACCTCAGTATATACATGTTTGTCATCTCCCTTATATATAGTATACACCTGTATGTCATCTCCTGTTGATAGTATATACCTGTATGTAATCTCCCCTGTATATAGTATATACCCGCTGTGTGTCATCTCCCCTGTATATAGTATATACCTGTATGTCATCTCCTTCTATATATAGTATATACCTGTATGTCATCTCCTCCTGTATATAGTATATACCTGTGTGTCATCTCCCCTGTATATAGTATATATGTGTGTCATCTCCTCCTGTATATAGTATATACCTGTAGGTCATCTGCTCCTGTATATATTATATACCTGTGTGTCATCTCCTCCTGTATATAGTATATACCTGTATGTCATATCTTCCTGTATATAGTATGTACCTGTATGTCATCTCCTCCTCTATATAGTATATACTTGTGTGTCATCTCCCCTGTATATAGTATATACCTGTGTGTCATCTCCTGCTGTATTAGACCTCGTTCACACGTTATTTGCTCAGTATTTTTACCTCAGTATTTGTAAGCTAAATTGGCAGCCTGATAAATCCCCAGCCAACAGGAAGCCCTCCCCCTGGCAGTATATATTAGCTCACACATACACATAATAGACAGGTCATGTGACTGACAGCTGCCGTATTTCCTATATGGTACAGTTGTTGCTCTTGTAGTTTGCTTATTAATCAGATTTTTATTTTTGAAGGATAATACCAGACTTGTGTGTGTTTTAGGGCGAGTTTCGTTTGTCAAGTTGTGTGTGTTGAGTTGCGTGTGGCAACATGCATGTAGCGACTTTTGTGAGATGAGTTTTGTGTGGCAACATGCGTGTAGCAACTTTTTGTGTGTCGAGTTGCATGTGACAGGTTAGTGTAGCAAGTTGTGTGCAGCAAGTTTTGCGCATGGCGAGTTTTGCGCGTTGCGAGTATTATGTGTGGTGCCTTTTGAGTATGTGCAAGTTTTGTGTGAGGCAACTTTTGCATGTGTTGCAACTTTTGTGCATGTGGCAATTTTTCCGCGTGTGCAAGTTTTGCGTGTGGCGAGTTTTTCATGAGGAGAATTTTGCACTTGTGGCGAGTTTTGCAAGAGCCTAGTTTTTGCATGTGGCGAGTTCTGCGCGTGGCGAGTTTTGAGTGGCGACTTTTGTGTTTTGACTTTTATGTGGCGAGGTTGGTGTATTTGTGGTGAAATGTGTGCTGAGAGTAATATGTGTTCAAGCACGTGGTAGTGTGTGGCGCATTTTGTGTGTGTTCATATCCCCGTGTGTGGTGAGTATCCCATGTCGAGGCCCCACCTTAGCAACTGTACGGTATATACTCTTTGGCGCCATCGCTCTCATTCTTTAAGTCCCCCTTATTCACATCTGGCAGCTGTCAATTTGCCTCCTACACTTTTCCTTTCATTTTTTCCCATTATGTAGATAGGGGCAAAATTGTTTGGTGAATTGGAAAGTGCGGGGTTAAAATTTCACCTCACAACATAGCCTATGACGCTCTCGGGGTCCAGACGTGTGACTGTGCAAAATTTTGTTGCTGTAGCTGCGACGCTTCCAACACTTTTCCTTTCACTTTTTCCCCATTATGTAGATAGGGGCAAAATTGTTTGGTGAATTGGAACGCGCGGGGTTAAAATTTCACCTCACAACGAAGCCTATGACGCTCTCAGGGTCCCGACGTGTGACTGTGCAAAATTTTGTTTCTGTAGCTGCGACGCCTCCAACACTTTTCCTTTCACTTTTTTCCCCATTATGTAGATAGGGGCAAAATTGTTTGGTGAATTGGAACGTGCGGGGCTAAAATTTCACCTCACAACGTAGCCTATGACGCTCTCGGGGTCCAGACGTGTGACTGTGCAAAATTTTGTTGCTGTAGCTGCGACGGTGCAGATGCCAATCCCGGACATACACACACACATACATACACACACACACACACACATTCAGCTTTATATAGTAGACTAGCTGAAGAGCCCGGCGTTGCCTGGGCATAGTAAATATCTGTGGTTAGTTATAGCACGTCACTTCTCTTATTTTCCCATCACGCCTCTCATTTTCCCAATCACATCTTTAATTTTCCCCCTCACATCTCTCATTTTCTCCCTCACACCTCTCATTTTCTCCCTCACTCCTCTCATTCCCGCCTAACACTTGTCATTTCGACCTCACATCTGTCATTTTCCGATCACTACACTATTTTCCCTCACTCCTCTCATTTTGCACTCACACCTTTTCATTTTCACCTCACACCTCTCATTTTCACCTCAGTATATACATGTTTGTCATCTCCCTTATATATAGTATACACCTGTATGTCATCTCCTGTATATAGTATATACCTGTATATCATCTCCCCTGTATATAGTATATACCTGCTGTGTGTCATCTCCCCTGTATATAGTATATACCTGTATGTCATCTCCTCCTATATATAGTATATACCTGTATGTCATCTCCTCCTATATATAGTATATACCTGCATGTCATCTCCTCCTGTATATAGTATATACCTGTGTGTCATCTCCCCTGTATATAGTATATATCTGTGTGTCATCTCCTCCTGTATATAGTATATACCTGTATGTCATCTTCTATATATATCATATACCTGTATGTCATCTCCTCCTGTATATAGTATATACCTGTAGGTAATCTGCTCCTGTATATAGTATATACCTGTGTGTCATCTCCTCCTGTATATAGTATATACCTGTATGTCATCTCCTCCTGTATATAGTATGTACCTGTGTGTCATCTCTCCTGTATATAGTATATATCTGTGTGTCATCTCCCCTGTATATAGTATATACAGTGGGGCAAAAAAGTATTTAGTCAGTCAGCAATAGTGCAAGTTCCACCACTTAAAAAGATGAGAGGCGTCTGTAATTTACATCATAGGTAGACCTCAACTATGGGAGACAAACTGAGAAAAAAAAATCCAGAAAATCACATTGTCTGTTTTTTTAACATTTTATTTGCATATTATGGTGGAAAATAAGTATTTGGTCAGAAACAAAATTTCATCTCAATACTTTGTAATATATCCTTTGTTGGCAATGACAGAGGTCAAACGTTTTCTGTAAGTCTTCACAAGGTTGCCACACACTGTTGTTGGTATGTTGGCCCATTCCTCCATGCAGATCTCCTCTAGAGCAGTGATGTTTTTGGCTTTTCGCTTGGCAACACGGACTTTCAACTCCCTCCAAAGGTTTTCTATGTGGTTGAGATCTGGAGACTGGCTAGGCCACTCCAGGACCTTGAAATGCTTCTTACGAAGCCACTCCTTCGTTGCCCTGGCGGTGTGCTTTGGATCATTGTCATGTTGAAAGACCCAGCCACGTTTCATCTTCAATGCCCTTGCTGATGGAAGGAGGTTTGCACTCAAAATCTCACGATACATGGACCCATTCATTCTTTCATGTACCTGGATCAGTCGCCCTGGCCCCTTTGCAGAGAAACAGCCCCAAAGCATGATGTTTCCACCACCATGCTTTACAGTAGGTATGGTGTTTGATGGATGCAACTCAGTATTCTTTTTCCTCCAAACACGACAAGTTGTGTTTCTACCAAACAGTTCCAGTTTGGTTTCATCAGACCATAGGACATTCTCCCAAAACTCCTCTGGATCATCCAAATGCTCTCTAGCAAACTTCAGACGGGCCCGTATATGTACTGGCTTAAGCAGTGGGACACGTCTGGCACTGCAGGATCTGAGTCCATGGTGGCGTAGTGTGTTACTTATGGTAGGCCTTGTTACATTGGTCCCAGCTCTCTGCAGTTCATTCACTAGGTCCCCCCGCGATGTTCTGGGATTTTTGCTCACCGTTCTTGTGATCATTCTGACCCCACGGGGTGGGATTTTGCGTGGAACCCCAGATCGAGGGAGATTATCAGTGGTCTTGTATGTCTTCCATTTTCTAATTATTGCTACCACTGTTGATTTCTTCACTCCAAGCTGGTTGGCTATTGCAGATTCAGTCTTCCCAGCCTGGTGCAGGGCTACAATTTTGTTTCTGGTGTCCTTTGACAGCTCTTTGGTCTTCACCATAGTGGAGTTTGGAGTCAGACTGTTTGAGGGTGTGCACAGGTGTCTTTTTATACTGATAACAAGTTTAAACAGGTGCCATTACTACGGGTAATGAGTGGAGGAAAGAGGAGACTCTTAAAGAAGAAGTTACAGGTCTGTGAGAGCCAGAGATCTTGATTGTTTGTTTCTGACCAAATACTTATTTTCCACCATAATATGCAAATAAAATGTTAAAAAAACAGACAATGTGATTTTCTGGATTTTTTTTTTCTCAGTTTGGCTCCCATAGTTGAGGTCTACCTATGATGTAAATTACAGACGCCTCTCATCTTTTTAAGTGGTGGAACTTGCAGTATTGCTGACTGACTAAATACTTTTTTGCCCCACTGTACCTGTGTGATCTCCTGTATTAGACCTCGTTAACACATTATTTGCTCAGTATTTTTACCTCAGTATTTGTAAGATAAATTGGCAGCCTGATAAATCCCCAGCCAACAGGAAGCCCTCCCCCTGGCAGTATATATTAGCTCACATATACAGATAATAGACAGGTCATGTGACTGACAGCTGCCGTATTTCCTATATGGTACATTTGTTGCTCTTGTAGTTTCTCTGCTTATTAATCAGATTTTTATTTTTGAAGGCTAATACCAGACTTGTGTGTGTTTTAAGGCGAGTTTCGTTTGTCAAGTTGTGTGTGTTGAGTTGTGTGTGGCGACATGCATGTAGCGACTTTTGTGAGATGAGTTTTGTGTGGCAACATGCGTGTAGCAACTTTTTGTGTGTCGAGTTGCATGTGGCAGGTTAGTGTAGCAAGTTGTGTGCAGCAAGTTTTGCGCATGGCGAGTTTTGCGCGTGGTGAGTTTTATGTCTGGTGCCTTTTGAGTATGTGCAAGTTTTGTGTGAGGCAACTTTAGCATGTGTTGCAAATTTTGTGCATGTGGCAATTTTTCCGTGTGTGCAAGTTTTGCGTGTGGCGAGTTTTCCATGAGGTGAGTTTTGCACTTGTGGCGAGTTTTGCGTGAGCCTATTTTTTGCATGTGGCGAGTTTTGCGCGTGGTGAGTTTTGAGCGGCGACTTTTGTGTTTCGACTTTTATGTGGCGAGGTTGGTGTATGTGTGGTGAAATGTGTGCTGAGGGTGGTATATGTGTTCAAGCACGTGGTAGTGTGTGGCGCATTTTGTGTGTGTGTTCATATCCCCGTGTGTGGTGAGTATCTCATGTCGGGGCCCCACCTTAGCAACTGTACGGTACTCTTTGGCGCCATCGCTCTCATTCTTTAAGTCCCCCTTGTTCACATCTGGCAGCTGTCAATTTGCCTCCAACACTTTTCCTTTCACTTTTCCCCATTATGTAGATAGGGGAAAAATAGTTTGGTGAATTGAAAAGCGCGGAGTTAAAATTTCACCTCACAACATAGCCTATGACGCTCTCAGGGTCCAGGCGTGTGACTGTGCAAAATTTTGTTTCTGTAGCTGCGACGCCTCCAACACTTTTCCTTTCACTTTTTTCCCCATTATGTAGATAGGGGCAAAATTGTTTGGTGAATTGGAAAGCGCGGGGTTAAAATTTCACCTCACAACGTAGCCTATGACGTTCTCAGGGTCCAAACGTGTGACTGTGCAAAATTTTGTTGCTGTAGCTGCGACGGTGCAGATGCCAATCCCGGACATACACACACACATACACACACACACACACACACACACACACACACACACACATACACACACACACACACACACACACACACATACACACACACACACACACACACACATTCAGCTTTATATAGTAGATATATTGTGTATATGTATGTACAGTTTATATTATTGTATATATCATATGTATATAGTTGTGTGCTTATGTATAAAAAGTGAATAAATGCCAGTGATGATGTAAATTATCCCTTCGTGTGATCATCTTCCACCCTCCTCCCCACTACAAGCTTCATGGTATACACTGCTAGTTACTCACATTTAATTTCCTAACACAGCATGTGCGGCTTCATACTTGGGTGGGTGATTGCTCACTGAATAAATAATTTAGTAACCTCTTGTAGGCTAGAAACAGTAAATACACAGTAGTCAGTGCTTGCTCTGATATTATGAGTTTCCACCTCAAGATGGCGCACACGCACTGCAATACATATCTCTATACTCAAGCTGTACGTTTTGTCCAGAAAATGTCAATTAAATCCCTGATTAATAGATCATATGACATCAGAATGGAGATATCCTTACATCACTTGTCCCAATAATTTGGGAAAAATTGCATATATATTACCTTTGAATAATAGGTATATAGTTACAGTAAGTATTATGCAAATTATTTTAGATACTATTTCTTCTAAAAAAAAAAAAAAAAATCTTTACTTCCTTAAAGAGCTTGTCCAGTGAAAACAAATAATCACCTATCCATGAGATCAGTGATAACTTTCTGATTGGTGAATATCCGACCTCGGGGGCCCACTTGGACCTGCTGCAGACTTTGGAACTTTTATCACCATTGATAAATGAATGGACTGTTGCTCCATTCATGCTCCATAGGACTACCGGAAAAAGCCAAGTGCAGCACTCGGCAGTCCATAGGGAATGAATGGAGCGCAGGTCACACATGAACACTGCTGCTGCATTCTCATTGGATCCCACCTATCAGTGCGGATCCCAGAGGTCGAACCTCCACCAATCAATAAGTTATCCTGTGATTAGGTGATAACTTGTCTTCACCGTACAACCACTTTAAGTCATAATGTTTCAGAATTCTACCAGTTTCTGAAAATATAGGGTGACAGCAAATATTAACCTCATTGCAATTGTATGAAATGTTTTTTTTTCCACGTAATACATTCATCAGCATCAGTATATAGATATTAAAGACGTATAACCATCTTCATAAATGGGTATTATTGCATAGAGTTTGTAAATTCAAGCAATTTTGCATTGTACTGCTTGTTCTTTAGCTATCAACACTTTTCTTTTGTTCAGTGTTCATTGCCTTGGAGACCGAACACTGCTGCTTGACAGCAGAAAATGACCAGTACTTTACAAGCTCTTTTATACTGAGCTTTTCAGCACTTCTTGAAACTTCAGAGCAGTGCTTACAAGCTAGACAGTAGCAATGGCCGATCTCCTAATGAGGTAGGTAACAAGCTGTAAACAAAAAAAAGGATTGATATCTCAAGAGCAGGTGCAAATTTTAATAACTAGTAAATTACAAAAGTAATTGTTTATACAAGCACTATCTGACAATATCCATCCTTGAAGATAGGAATAATCCTTTAAGCAAGAGGTGCCACTAACCAAACAACACCATGAAGACCAAGGAGATTTCCAAACAAGTCAGGGACAAAGTTGTTGAGAAGTACAAGTTAAGGTTGGGTTTTATAAAAATATATCCCAATCTCTGATGATTCCCGGAGCACCATCAAATCCATTATCATCAAATTGAAAGAATATGGTACCAACACGAACCTGCAAAGAGAGGGCCGCCCACCAAACCTCTCAGCCCGGGCAATGAGGGCATTAATCAATCAAGCAGCACAGAGACCAAAGGTAACCCCAAAGGAGCTGCAGAGTTCCCAAGCAGAGACTGAAGAATCTGTCCATTCGACCACAATAAGCCGTACACTCTATGGAGGTGATCTTCATGGAAGAGTGGGCAGAGAAAAAGCCTTTACTTACACACCAAAAATTGTAAGGCTTGTTTTGAGTTTGCCAAAAGGCATCTAGGAGACTCCTCAAATGTATGGCGGAAAGTGCTGTGGTCAGAGGAGACCAAAATTTAACATTTTGGCCACCAAGGTAAATGCCATGTCTGGTGCCAAACCAACACTACTCATCACCCCAAGAACAAAATGCTGTGGGGATGTTTTTCAGAAGCAGGGACAGGGAAAATGGTCCGAGTCTAGGGGAAGATGGATGCTGCGAAATACAGGAATATTGCTGTTTCAGTCTGTCAGTGATTTGAGACTGGGACAGAGGTTCACCATCCAACAAGACCCCTTAATGATCCGGGGTATTTTCATTTTTTCGTTTTTGTTTTTCGCTCCTCTCCTTTCCAGAGCCATAACTTTTTTATTTTTCTGTCAATATGGCCATGTGAGGGCTTATTTTTTGTAGGACGAGTTGTACTTTTGAACGTCACCATTGGTTTTACCATGTCGTGTACTAGAAAACAGGAAAAAAAAATTCCAAGTGCGGTGAAATTGCAAAAAAAGTGCAATAACACACTGGTTTTTGTTTGGCTTTTTTGCTAGGCTCACTAAATACTAACACTGACCTGATATTATGATTCTCCAGGTCATTACAAGTTCATAGACACCAAACATGTCTAGGTTCTTTTTTATCTAAGTGGTGAAAAAAATTCCAAACTTTGCTTTAAAAAAAGCACAATTTTCCGATACCCGTAGCGTCTCCATTTTTCGTGATCTGGGGTTGTGTGAAGGCTTATTTTTTGCGAGCTGAGTTGACATTTTTAAGGATACCATTTTGGTGCAGATATGTTCTTTTAATCGCCCGTTATTGCAATTTAATGCAATGTTGCGGCAACCAAAAAGACTTAATTCTGGCGTTTTGAATTTTTTTTATCGCTACGCCGTTTAGTGATCAGGTTAATCCTTTTTTTTTTACTGATAGGGCGATTTTGAACACGACGATACCAAATATGTGTAGGTTTGATATTTTTATTGTTTTATTTTAAATGAGGCGAAAGGGGGGTGATTTACACTTTTATTTAAAAAAAAATCATATTTTTAAAAACATTTTATTTTAAATTTTGGCATGCTTCAATAGTCTCCATGGTAAACTAGGAGCTGCCACAACTTGATCGGCTCTGCTACATAGAAGTGATGCTCAGATCGCCCTTATGTAGCAGAATTACTGTATTGCTATGAGTGCCGACCACAGGGTGGCGATCATAGCAATCTGGCATCAGTCTCCTTGAGACCTCTGGTTGTCATGCCGACGTGCCGAAGACTCCCGATCGGGTGTCACTGGTGCACGTATTTCCGGCTGGAAGCGCTTGTTAAATGCCACTGTCAGAGTTTGACAGCGGCATTTAACTAGTTAGTATGCACGGGCGGCTTGCGATTCTGCCTGAGTCCACTGCAGGCACATGTCAGCTGTTCAAAAAAGCTGACATGTCCCGGCTTTGAGGTGGGCTCACTACTGGAGCCCACATCAAAGCGGGGGTTCTGCTCTCGGACGTACTATTCCGTCTGAGTGCAGAAAGGGAAAATGTGTAAATGTTTTTGCGTGACCTAGTCAAAGCCCAAATCTTAATACAATTGAGAATCTGTGGTCATATTTGAAGATTTCTGTTCACCAGAAGAAACCATCTAACTTGAAAAACCCGGAACAGTTTTACCTTGAGGAATGGGCAAAAATCCCAATGGCAAGATGTGGAATGTTCATAGAGACTTATCCACAGCGACTTGCAGTTGTAATTGACGCAGAAGGAGGCTCTACAAAGTACTGACATGGGGAGGGGGGTTGAATAGTTATGCCTATTGAAATTTTCACTTAATTGTCCTATTTGGGTTTGCCTCACAATAAAAAGAAAACCAAATGTTCACAGTTGTAGGCATTTTCTTTACAGGAACTGATGCAAATCCTCAAAAACAGTGCAGCTGTAAGGTAGCAAAACACGAAAAATTGCAAGGGTGTTAATAATTTCGCAAACCACTCTATATGTACTTAGTGCCTATGGCACAATATCAAGTGTAAGGAAATGAGTAGTGGCAGTGAATTATGGCAAGTTAATAACATGGTAATGCGGCTAAACAGGATATTCATACAATACAATATACAATATTTACACACCGCCGCTCTGTATTCACAATTAAGAAACTATTGTCATGATGAGTAACATCTCCTAATTCCTCAACCCAGGGTGCAGTACTGTCACTAATGGGCCCATCACCGCCACAAATCCTCAAGCAATATGAAGAGCCGCACAGTCCCCAACAGAAGTCTATGTTACTCACAGTAAGGCCTCTTTTCCACTTGTGAGAAACACGTCCATGTCTCGCATGTGGAAACGAAGCTCTGGCGCCGGCACTAAAGAGCGGAGTGTGCGGCTCCATGTGTTGCTATGCAGCTGCACGCTCCGCTCTGAAGTGCCGGTGCCAGAGCTTTGTTTCCACATGTGAGACATGGACGTGTTTCTCGCAAGTGGAAAAGAGGCCTTAGGCCTCAAGTCTCATATAGATGCGTGACTTGGCACACCCAATACGCTTGCCGCCTCCATTTCATGAAGCATGGCCCTGATTCTTTTTCACTCTCTGTAACGTACATTTGCACTGGAGTTTGTAACTCATACAAATGTACCTCTCCGGCAGCCCGATCACCACACCCTGTTCCAACTCTGTTCACACAACTGGGATTGCCCAACTCAGGGCTCTCAGGTCTTCACTCGGGTCTGGTCTCTTGGGTCTTCACTCGGGTCTGGTCTCTTCTAATGGTGGCTGTAAGCCAACTCTGCTTCTCAAACAACCGTCCTGCTACAGGTCTAGGTGCCAACTCCTTCCATTCTCAGCTTTCCCCAAATTTTGAGAAGAAAAATAAGAAAAAAATATTTTTTAATAAAATGGTGGCGCTTCTTATAATCCTTGCACCTAATTGCTTACTGGGGATGGTGGCTGCGGTGAAGCGGTACCCCAGGGTCGCTGCTGGAGGAGGCAGGAGTGGGGTGATGCTGAGGCCGCAGACTGGGATGATGGGGTGTTCTGATGTGCGGCACGCTGCTGCAGGGGTGTCCGGTGCTGCTGCAGGGGTGTCCGATGTTGCTGCACGGGTGTCCGGTGCTGCTGCAGGAGTGTCTCCGGGTGCCCGGCAGTTGCTGGCCTGTGCTGTGGGGGGCCTCTGGTGCCCAGCGGTGCTGCATGGGTGTCTGGCGCTACCCGGGCTCTGCTGACATTTTGTGGCAGGCCAGAGCCCCGGCACTTCCAGCGCACGTGGAACCCTCGAAGTGCTGGGGCTCTTGCCTTTCGCAAAATGTCGGCAGAGCCCGGGGCAGCGCCAGACACCCACGCAGCATAGAATTGTAGTAATTTTTGCAAATCTATTAACAAAGAAAAACTGAAATATCACATAGTCATAAGTATTCAGACCCTTTGCTCAGTATTGAGTAGAAGCATCCTTTTGAGCTAGTACAGCCATGAGTCCTCTTGGGAATGATGCAGTAGCATAGCTACCGGGGGGGCAGAGGGTGCGGGCGCCCAGGGCCCGGTGCTTAGAGGGGGCCCACCCGGAGCTATGCTACTGAAACAGTTGCATTCTGCGGCAGAGCAGGGAGAATCGATCTCCCTGCTCTGCCGCCCGGCCGCCATGGGGCCTCTGAGCAGGCGGGGGCCCCGGTGCCAGCAGTGGGCCCCCCGCCATCATCGGAAGATCAGGTATACAGCTGATCGCATTGATGGGAGAAGGAGCGCTGCGCTCCTTCTCCCATCATCCCCCTGTCAGTGTCTGACGTCGCTGACTCTGACAGCGGGCGTGATGATGTCACTGCCCGGTGCAGGAAATCAGCGGGAGCAGCGCAGGAACCAGGAAGAAGAGAGGTGAGGTTTTTTTTTTAAATGGGTGCTGCTGCCTTATTACAGGGTCTGCCTATGGGGGGCTGCCTTATTACAGGGTCTGCCTATGGGGGGCTGCCTTATTACAGGGTCTGACTGTGGGGGCTGACTTATTACAGGGTCTGACTATAGGGGTGCTGCCTCATTACAGGGTCTGACTATGGGGATGCTGCTTATTACAGAGTCTGACTATGGGGGTGCTGCCTTATTACAGGGGCTGCCTATGGGGGCTGCCTTATTACAAGGTCTGACTATGGAGGTGCTGCCTTATTACAGGGTCTGCCACCTTATTACAAGGTCTGCCTATAGGGGTGCTGCCTTATTACAGGGTCTGACTATGGGGACTGCCTTATTACAGGGTCTGACTATGGGGGTGCTCCCTTATTACAGGGGCTTACTATGGGGGTGCTGCCTCATTACAGGGTCTGACTATGGGGGTGCTGCTTATTACGGAGTCTGACTATGGGGGTGCTGCCTTATTACAGGGGCTGCCTATGGGGGCTGCCTTTTTACAGGGTCTGACTTTGGGGGTGCTGCCTTATTACAGGGTCTGACTATGGGGGTGCTGCCTTATTACAGGGTCTGCCGCCTTATTACAGGGTCTGCCTATAGGGGTGCTGCCTTATTACAGGGTCTGACTGTGGGGGATGCCTTATTACAGGGTCTGCCACCTTATTACAAGGTCTGCCTATGGGGGTGCTGCCTTATACTACAGAGTCTGCCTATGGGGGTACTGCCTTATTACAGGGTCTGCCTGTATGGGGGTGCTGCCTTATTACAGTGTCTGCCTATGGGGGCTGCCATATGCTATAGAGTCTGCCTATGGGGAGTGCATTATACTATATTGTGGACTATTTGGTGCATTATGCTACTGTATATGGAGGCTATCTAGGGGGCCATCATATAGTATGGAGATTACAGTGTGGGGGTCATTATACATTGTTGGAGCCATCAAACAGTATGGGGGCTACTAAGGAGTCAGTATACTGTGTGGGTGCATTATACTGTGTATAAGAGAGCATCATGCTGTGTATAGGGGAGCTGTACAGGGGGAGACTCAGGACTTTATTAAATGTAAAGTGGGCACTTATTGTTATAGGGGAACTCAGGTTACTGTGGCTATCAAAGGGACACACCACCACCGCAGACACCAGCAACCGCCAAGTAATAGCCCCTAACGGGACTCCTGCACCTCTCCAGGCATCTGTGCCCTCCTTTCCGTGTCTACTATCCTAAGTAAGGTTTGAAAAAGACCCAGAGGGTCGAAACGTTACCTTACAACACTGCGGTGATACCTCTATTTTTGGTGTTTCAAAATAATAAAAAAACCACATGTTTGGCTCACAATATTCTGAAGACATCTTTTCTTGAGTGCGACTGTTGATGTTCTTGACTATCAAAGGGGCACACAGGGCAATATTACTTTCTAGGGGCTAAATATGGGCACTGTTTTCTAGGGCACTTGCACCTGGCTATACTATATTGTAGAGAGTTGCTTTAGAATTTAGAGGGCACAGAGAACCACCCAGCAGGTGCAGTAATAGGGACACATATGGCAGCAGTGGCTAAGTATTGGGGTATCAGGGGCAGTAATAGGGACACATACGGCAGCAGCGACTCAGTATTGGGGTATCAGGTGCAGTAATAAGGACACGTACGGCAGCAGCGGCTCAGTATTAGGGTATCAGGTGCAGTAATAGGGACACATACGGCAGCAGCGGCTCAGTATTGGGGTATCAGGTGCAGTAATAAGGACACATACGGCAGCAGAGGCTCAATATTGGGGTATCAGGTGCAGTAATAGGGACACATGCAGCAGCAGCGGTTCAGTATTGGGGTATCAGGTACAGTAATAAGGACACATACGGCAGCATAGGCTCAGTATTGGGGTATCAGGGGCCGTAATAGGGACACATACAGCAGCAGCTGCTCAGTATTGGGGTATCAGGGACAGTAATAGGGACACATATGGCAGCAGTGGCTCAGTATTGGGGTATCAGGTGCAGTAATAAGGACACATACGGCAGCAGGGGCTCAATATTGGGGTATCAGGTGCAGTAATAGGGACACATACAGCAGCAGCGGCTCAGTATTGGAGTATCAGGGGCAGTAATAGGGACACATACGGCAGCAGTGGCTCAGTATTGGGGTATCAGGTGTAGTAATAGGGACACATACAGCAGCAGCGGCTCAGTATTGGAGTATCAGGGGCAGTAATAGGGACACATACGGCAGCAGAGGCTCAGTATTGGGGTATCAGGGGCAGTAATAGGGACACATACGGCAGCAGTGGCTCAGTATTGGGGTATCAGGTGTAGTAATAGGGACACATACGGCAGCATCGGCTCAGTATTGTGGGGTATCAGGGGCAGTAATAAGGACACATATGGCAGCAGAGGCTCAGTATTTGGGGTATCAGGTGCAGTAATAGGGACACATACGGCAGCAGCGGCTCAGTATTGGGGTATCAGGTGCAGTAATAGGGACACATACGGCAGCAGCAGCTCAGTATTGGGGTATCAGGGGCAGTAATAGGGACATATACGGCAACAGAGGCTCAGTATTGGGGTATCAGGTGCAGTAATAGGGACACATACGGCAGCATCGGCTCAGTATTGTGGGGTATCAGGGGCAGTAATAAGGACACATATGGCAGCAGAGGCTCAGTATTTGGGGTATCAGGTGCAGTAATAGGGACACATACGGCAGCAGCGGCTCAGTATTGGGGTATCAGGTGCAGTAATAGGGACACATACGGCAGCAGCAGCTCAGTATTGGGGTATCAGGGGCAGTAATAGGGACATATACGGCAACAGAGGCTCAGTATTGGGGTATCAGGTGCAGTAATAGGGACACATACGGCGCCAGTGGCTCAGTATTGGGATATCAGCAGTATAAGGGGTTTGTGCAGGTTGGGAATAGATGGTGATGGCTGGAATATGAGAAGTGTAATGTGTCTTTATTGTATTCTCTGCAGACTAGTTGTAGCTGGAAGAAGTTGTCATGTCGGTCTGGGCCAGATGGAAAAGACGGGAAAAATGAACGATTCCATCAGAAAGGAAGTCAGCGGTAAGACATTATCTGTAACTGTGCAGTGATCTGTTATATGTTCTGTAGGGCTGGTATCTACCACTGACCATATGGTGGTAATATCCATATTGGTCTTTATATAGAGACTAGATGGTGGCCTGATTCTAACGCATCGGGTATTCTAGAATATGCATGTCCACGTAGTATATTGCACAGCCCACGTAGTATATTGCCCAGTCACATATTATATATTGCCCAGCCACGTAGTATATTGCCCAACCACGTAGTATATTGCCCAGCCATGTAGTATATTGCCCAGCCACGTAGTAAATTGCTCAACCACGTAGTATATTGCCCAACCACGTAGTATATTGCCCAATGACGTAGTATATTGCCCAATGACGTAGTATATTGCCCAGTCACGTAGTATATTGCCCAGTCATGTAGTATATTGCCCAGCCACGTAGTATATTGCCCAGCCACGTAGTATATTGCCCAGTCACGTAGTATATTGCTCAGCCACGCAGTATATTGCCCAGTTACGTAGTATATTGCCCAGTGACGTAGTATATTGCCCAGCCACGTAGTATATTGCCCACTCACGTAGTATACAGCACAGAGCCATGTAGTATATTGCACAGCGACGTAGTATACAGCACAGAGCCAGGTAGTATATCGCCCATTCACGTAGTATATTGGCCAGTCACGTATGTCACAGGTTAAAAAATAAACATATACTCACCTTCTGAGGGCTCCTTGTAGTTCGGTCACATGACCGTGACGTCATGGCAGGTCCTTCTCGCGCAGGCGCGCAGGACCTGTGATGACGTCGCGGTCACATGACCGTGATGTCATGGCAGGTCTTTCTCGCACAGGCGCGCAGGACCTGTGATGACGTCGTGGTCACATGACCGTGACGTCATGGCAGGTCCTTCTCGCGCAGGCGCACAGGACCTGTGATGACGTCTCAGTCACATGGTATGGGTCCTTCTCCCATACCATCTTTGCCACCGGAACCTGCCGCTTGCATGGAGCGGTCACCGGAGCGTCGCGAAAGGTGAGTATATAATGATTTTTTTTAAATTACCGTATATAACCGAGTATAAGCCGACCCGAGTATAACCCGACCCCCCTAATTTTGCCACAAAAAACTGGGAAAACTTATTGACTCGAGTATAAGCCTAGGGTAGGAAATGCAGCAGCTACCGGTGATATTCAAAAATAAAAATAGATGCTCCATACCGTTCATTATTGCCCCATAAGCTGTGCCACATATAATGCTGCATACCGTTCATTATTGCCCCATAGATGCTCTGTAAAAAGCTGTGCCATATATAATGCTCCATACTGTTCATTATTGCCCCATAGATGCTCCATATAAAGCTGTGCCACATATAATGCTCCATATTGTTCATTATTGCCCCATAGATGCTCCATATAAAGCTGTGCCATATAGAATGCTCCATACTGTTCATTATTGCCCCATAGATGTGCCATATAAAACTGTACCATATAGTGCTCTACACCGTTCATTATTGCCCCATAGATGTGCCATATAAAGCTGTGCCATATAGTGCTCTGCACCGTTCATTATTGCCCCATAGATGTGCCATAGTAAGCTCTGCCATATAGTGCTCTGCACCGTTCATTATTGCCCCATAGATGTGCCATAGAAAGCTCTGCCATATAGTGCTCTGCACCGTTCATTATTGCCCCATAGATGTGCCATAGAAAGCTCTGCCATATAGTGCTCTGCACCGTTCATTATTGCCCCATAGATGTGCCATAGAAAGCTCTGCCATATAGTGCTCTGCACCGTTCATTATTGCCCCATAGATGTGCCATAGAAAGCTCTGCCATATAGTGCTCTGCACCGTTCATTATTGCCCCATAGATGTGCCATAGAAAGCTCTGCCATATAGTGCTCTGCACCGTTCATTATTGCCCCATAGATGTGCCATATAAAACTGTGCTACCGGTATATGTAATGCTGCGGCTGCTCCAATAAAAAAAAAAAATGCCATACTCACCTCTCTTGCTTGCAGCTCCTCAGCGTCCCGTCCCGGCGTCTCTCCGCACTGGCTGTTCAGGCAGAGGGCGGCGCGCACACTATACGTCATCGCGCCCTCTGACCTGAACAGTCAGAGCCAGAGGATGGGAAGATGGAGCGGCGCCCGGCGTGTGGAACGTGGACAGGTGAATATGTAATACTTACCTGCTCCCGGCGTCCCGCTCCTTCTCCCGGACAGCTGGTCTTCGGGTGCCGCAGCTTCTTCCTCTGTCAGCGGTCACTGGCACCGCTCATTAGAGGAATAAATATGCGGCTCCACCTCTATAGGAGTGGAGTCCATATTCATAAGTTTAATGAGCGGTACCACGTGACTGCTGAACAGGGGAAGAGCTGCAGCACCAAAGACCGTGTGACGGGCAGGGGGAGCGCCAGGAGCACCGGGAGCAGGTAAGTATGCGACTCGCTCTCTCCCACTCACCCGTCGACCCCACCGCCAACCGTGACTCGAGTATAAGCCGAGAGGGGCACTTTCAGCCCAAAAATTTGGGCTGAAAATCTCGGCTTATACGGCTTAGTATATACGGTATTTTTAACATTAGATGTTTTACTATTGACGCTCCATAGGCAGCATCAATAGTAAAAACTTTGTCACACAGCGTTAATGGCAGCGGTAACGGAGTGAGTTACCCGCGGCATAACGCGGTCCGTTACCGCTGGCATTAACCCTGTGTAAGCGGTGACTGTGGGGAGTATGGAGCGGGCACCAGGCGCTGACTGCAGGGTAGTATGGAGGGACTAATTGGACTGTGGCTGTCGCTACTTGGTCGCGGCAGCCATGACAGGCAGCTGGCGAGACCAATCAGTGACTTGGATTCCATGACAGACAGAGGCCGCGACCAATGAATATCCGTGACAGACAGAAGGACAGACAGAAAGACGGAAGTGACCCTTAGACAATTATATAGTAGATTATCTTCAGTAACAGCACCGTCATCTGCTGAGGTTCTCCTCCAGTATTAGGGCGCGTCACCGAGTTGTAATCAAGGTGGGCTCCCACACAATTTTCTGTGCAAGAGAGAGAAAGCAGATGGCCGGGGGCCAATATTTCTAGCCTGGGAAGGGGTTAATACCCATGGAGCTTCCCAGGCTATGAATATCAGATATTTATAGCCTAGAGAGGGGCCAAGGATATTGCCTGTTGTGAATTCCGCTCTTGGGCTCCCTCCGGTGCTTGTAAGTGGCACTTACTAATTCTTGGGTTGTTCCCTCCGATGCTCATGCTACCGATTTGGTTCATGCTTTTCACTTGGCTCGTCCGGATCGGCCTGGGGACTCTGGTGAGGGTTCGGTGACCCCTCCTCAAGGGGTGGGTACTGTTGTGAATTCCGCTCTTGGGCTCCCTCCGGTGGTTGTAAGTGGCACTTTTGTGAGTTCTGCTCTTGGGCTCCCTCTTATGGTTTCTAGTGGTATGGCTGCTCCTTGGAGTTAGCTGTCATCAGCTGCCTCCACTTATTGTCCGCTATTTAAGTCAGGCTCTTTATTCAGCCTGCGCTACTTGTCAATGTTCCTAGCTGGATTCACATCTCTGCTTGGATTCTCCTGGTTTCCTGACCAGTTCTGCAAAGATAAGTTCTGGCTTTGCTCATTTCAGTCCACATGTTGTGGACTTATTGTTCTGTGCATTCTATATTTATCCAGCTTGTCAGTATGGATTTTTTCTGTTAGCTGGAAGCTCTGGGAAGCAGATTTACCCTCCACACCTTTAGTCAGGTGTGGAGATTTTGTAAACTCTGTGTGGATTGTTTTGTAGTTTTTATACTGACCGCACAGTATCCTTTCCTGTCCTATCTATCAAGCTAGACTGGCCTCCTATGCTAAAATCTGATTTCATTTCTGCGTATGTTATTTTCCCCTCCTCTCACCGTCAATATTTGTGGGGGGCTATCTTTCCTTTGGGGATTTTCTCTGAGGCAAGATAGGTTTCCTGTTTCCATCTTTAGGGGAAGTTAGATCTTAGGCTGTGCCGAGGGGTCTAGGGAGCGTCAGGTACCCCCCACGGCTATTTTTAGTTGCGCTGCTAGGTTCAGGGTTTGCGGTCAGTACAGATACCACCTCCTTCAGAGCTTGTCTCATGTTGTTCCTAAACCACCAGATCATAACAGTACAAGTGGCCATAAATGAATTAAATGCATCTCAAAAGAAGGAAAAGAAAGTTCTGAACCATTTTATTTCTGTGCTTTGGTTTGTCTTATTTTTTTTCCTCTTGATATCTGGGTGGTTCAGGATATATGTTTTGGCATGGATGTTCAGGGTTTGTTTTCTCGTGTGGATCAACTTGCTGCAAGAGTACAGAATATCCAGGACTATGTTGTCCAGACTCCGGCTTTAGAGCCCAGAATTCCTACTCCTGATTTGTTTTTTTGGGGACAGATCCAAGTTTTTGAACTTTAAAAATAACTGCAAATTGTTTTTTGCTTTGAAACCCCGTTCTTCTGGTGATCCCATTCAGCAGGTGAAAATCATCATGTCCTTGCTGCGTGGTGATCCTCAAGACTGGGCTTTTTCTCTTGAAACAGGGGATCCGGCATTATTGAATGTAGATGCATTTTTTCAAGCGCTCGGATTATTGTATGACGAACCTAATTCTGTGGATCATGCAGAAAATACCCTGTTGGCCTTGTGTCAAGGTCAGGAAGCGGCAGAGTTATACTGCCAGAAATTTAGAAAATGGTCTGTGCTCACTAAATGGAATGAAGAGGCTCTGGCTGCTTTTTTCAGAAAAGGTCTTTCTGAAACCCTTAAAGATGTTATGGTGGGCTTTCCTACGCCTGCCGGTTTGAGCGAATCTATGTCTCTAGCCATTCAGATTGATCGGCGTCTGCGCGAGCGCAAAGCTGTGCACCATATGGCAGTATCCTCTGAGCATAGTCCTGAAGCTATGCAATGTGATAGGATTTTGACTAGAATAGAACGGCAGGAATTCAGACGTCAGAATAGGCTGTGTTTTTACTGTGGTGATTCGGCTCATGTTATCTCTGATTGCCCTAAGCGTACTAAGAGAGTCGCTAGGTCTGTTACCATTAGTACAATACAGCCTAAATTTCTCTTATCTGTGACCCTGATTTTCTCATTGTCGTCCTTTTCTGTCATGGCATTTGTGGATTCAGGCGCTGCCCTGAACTTAATGGACTTAGAATTCGCCAGGCGCTGTGGTGTTGTGAATTCTGTGGCTGAATTCACTCCTGTGGTCACAAGTGGTACTGCAGCTTCTGAGCTTCCTCCCTCAGGTGTTCTGGTGAGCTCGTTAACTGCTTCATTACTTAACTCCGCCTGATGCTGCTATCCTTGCTCCTTGTCAATGTTTCAGTGTTGGATCTGAGCTTCTCCTGATTGTTCCTGTGACCTGCTGCTCTGTATAGCTAAGTGCCTTTTGCTTTTTTGTTGCTTTTTTTCTGTCCAGCTTGTCTTTTGTTTTGCTGGAAGCTCTGAGACGCAAAGGGTGTACCGCCGTGCCGTTAGTTCGGCACGGTGGTTTTTTTTGCCCCCTTTGCGTGGTTTTGCTTTAGGGTTTTTTGTAGACTGCAAAGTTCGCTTTACTGTCCTCGCTCTGTCCTAGAATATCGGGCCCCACTTTGCTGAATCTATTTCATCCCTACGTTTTGTCTTTTCATCTTACTCACAGTCATTATATGTGGGGGGCTGCCTTTTCCTTTGGGGAATTTCTCTGGGGCAAGTCAGGCCTATTTTTCTATCTTCAGGCTAGCTAGTTTCTTAGGCTGTGCCGAGTTGCCTAGGTAGTTGTTAGGCGCAATCCACAGCCGCTTTTAGTTGTGTTTAGGATAGGATCAGGTGTGCAGTCTACAGAGTTTCCACGTCTCAGAGCTCGTTCTTGTATTTTTGGGTATTTGTCAGATCACTGTGTGCGCTCTGATCGCTAAGCACACTGTGTTTCTGGATTGCCTTCATAACACCTGTCATTAGCAAACATAACAGTACAAGGAGCCAAACTAATGATTCTCAATAGAGGGAAAGAAAAAGTTCTGACATCATTTTTTTTTTTTTTCTGCTCTGTGTTCACTTTTTTTTTTCCCCTAGACATTTGGGTGATTCTGGACACAGGTGTGGACATGGATATTCAGGGTCTGTGCTCTTCAATGGATAATCTCGTTATAAATGTACAAAAAATTCAAGATACTATTGATCAGAAATCTATGTTAGAACCAAGAATTCCTATTCCTGATTTGTTTTTTGGAGATAGAACTAAGTTTCTAAGTTTCAAAAATAATTGTAAGCTATTTCTGGCCTTGAAACCTCATTCTTCTGGTAATCCTATTCAACAGGTTTTGATTATTATTTCTTTTTTGCGCGGCGACCCTCAAGACTGGGCATTTTCTCTTGCGCCAGGAGACCCTGCATTGAGTAGTGTCGATGCGTTTTTCCTGGCGCTCGGATTGCTGTACGATGAGCCTAATTCAGTGGATCAGGCTGAGAAAAATTTGCTGGCTTTGTGCCAGGGTCAGGATGATATAGAAGTATATTGTCAGAAATTTAGGAAATGGTCAGTACTCACTCAGTGGAATGAATCTGCACTGGCAGCTTTGTTCAGAAAGGGTCTCTCTGAGGCTCTTAAGGATGTCATGGTGGGATTTCCTATGCCTGCTGGTTTGAATGAGTCTTTGTCTTTGGCCATTCAGATCGGTCGACGCTTGCGCGAGCGTAAATCTGTGCACCATTTGGCGGTACTGCCTGAGGTTAAACCTGAGCCTATGCAGTGCGATAGGACTATGACTAGAGTTGAACGGCAGGAATACAGACGTCTGAATGGTCTGTGTTTCTACTGTGGTGATTCCACTCATGCTATTTCTGATTGTCCTAAGCGCACTAAGCGGTCCGCTAGGTCTGCCGTCATTGGTACTGTACAGTCCAAATTCCTTCTGTCCATTACCTTGATATGCTCTTTGTCGTCGTTTTCTGTCATGGCGTTTGTGGATTCGGGCGCTGCCCTGAATCTGATGGATTTGGATTATGCTAAACGTTGTGGGTTTTTCGTGGAGCCTTTGCGGTGTCCTATTCCATTGAGAGGAATTGATGCTACACCTTTGGCCAAGAATAAACCTCAATACTGGGCCCAGCTGACCATGTGCATGGCTCCTGCACATCAGGAAGTTATTCGCTTTCTGGTGTTGCATAATCTGCATGATGTGGTCGTGTTGGGGTTGCCATGGCTACAAACCCATAATCCAGTATTGGATTGGAATTCCATGTCGGTATCCAGCTGGGGTTGTCAGGGGGTACATGGTGATGTTCCATTTTTGTCGATTTCGTCATCCACCCCTTCTGAGGTCCCAGAGTTCTTGTCTGATTATCAGGATGTATTTGAAGAGCCCAAGTCCGATGCTCTACCTCCGCATAGGGATTGTGATTGTGCTATCAATTTGATTCCTGGTAGTAAATTCCCTAAAGGTCGATTATTTAATTTATCCGTGCCCGAACACGCCGCTATGCGCAGTTATGTGAAGGAATCCCTGGAGAAGGGACATATTCGCCCATCGTCATCACCACTGGGAGCAGGGTTCTTCTTTGTAGCCAAGAAGGATGGTTCGCTGAGACCGTGTATTGATTACCGCCTTCTTAATAAGATCACTGTTAAATTTCAGTATCCCTTGCCATTGTTATCTGACTTGTTTGCTCGGATTAAGGGGGCTAGTTGGTTCACTAAGATAGATCTTCGTGGTGCGTATAATCTGGTGAGAATCAGGCAAGGAGATGAATGGAAAACTGCATTCAATACGCCCGAGGGTCATTTTGAGTATCTAGTGATGCCGTTCGGACTTGCCAATGCTCCATCTGTGTTTCAGTCTTTTATGCATGACATCTTCCGTGAGTATCTGGATAAATTCCTGATTGTTTACTTGGATGACATTTTGATCTTCTCAGATGATTGGGAGTCTCATGTGAAGCAGGTCAGAATGGTTTTTCAGGTCCTGCGTGCTAACTCTTTGTTTGTGAAGGGATCAAAGTGTCTCTTCGGTGTGCAGAAAGTTTCATTTTTAGGGTTCATCTTTACCCCTTCTACTATCGAGATGGATCCAGTTAAGGTCCAAGCCATCCAGGATTGGATTCAGCCGACATCTCTGAAAAGTCTGCAAAAGTTCCTGGGCTTTGCTAATTTTTATCGTCGCTTCATCTGTAATTTTTCTAGCATTGCCAAACCATTGACCGATTTGACCAAGAAGGGTGCTGATTTGGTTAATTGGTCTTCTGCTGCTGTGGAAGCTTTTCAGGAGTTGAAGCGTCGTTTTTGTTCTGCCCCTGTGTTGTGTCAGCCAGATGTTTCTCTTCCGTTCCAGGTCGAGGTTGATGCTTCTGAGATTGGAGCAGGGGCGGTTTTGTCACAGAGAGGTTCTGATTGCTCAGTGATGAAACCATGTGCTTTCTTTTCCAGGAAGTTTTCGCCCGCTGAGCGTAATTATGATGTGGGCAATCGAGAGTTGCTGGCCATGAAGTGGGCATTCGAGGAGTGGCGTCATTGGCTTGAAGGAGCTAAGCATCGCGTGGTGGTATTGACTGATCATAAGAACTTGACTTATCTCGAGTCTGCCAAGCGCTTGAATCCTAGACAGGCCCGTTGGTCGTTATTTTTTGCCCGCTTCGACTTTGTGATTTCGTACCTTCCGGGCTCTAAAAATGTGAAGGCGGATGCTCTGTCTAGGAGTTTTGTGCCCGACTCTCCGGGTTTATCTGAGCCAGCGGGTATCCTCAAGGAAGGAGTCATTGTGTCTGCCATCTCCCCTGATTTGCGGCGGGTGCTGCAAAAATTTCAGGCGAATAAACCTGATCGTTGTCCAGCAGAGAAACTGTTCGTCCCTGATAGGTGGACTAATAAACTTATCTCTGAACTTCATTGTTCGGTGTTGGCTGGTCATCCTGGAATCTTTGGTACCAGAGAGTTAGTGGCTAGATCCTTCTGGTGGCCATCTCTGTCACGGGATGTACGTACTTTTGTGCAGTCCTGTGGGATTTGTGCTAGGGCTAAGCCCTGCTGTTCTCGTGCCAGTGGGTTGCTTTTGCCCTTGCCGGTCCCAAAGAGGCCTTGGACACATATTTCGATGGATTTCATTTCTGACCTTCCCGTTTCTCAAAAGATGTCAGTCATTTGGGTGGTCTGTGATCGCTTTTCTAAAATGGTCCATCTGGTGCCCTTGGCTAAATTGCCTTCCTCCTCTGATTTGGTACCTTTGTTCTTTCAGCATGTGGTTCGGTTGCATGGCATTCCTGAGAATATTGTTTCTGACAGAGGTTCCCAGTTTGTTTCAAGGTTTTGGCGAGCCTTTTGTGGTAGGATGGGCATTGACCTATCCTTTTCCTCGGCTTTCCATCCTCAGACTAATGGCCAGACCGAACGAACCAATCAGACCTTGGAAACATATCTGAGATGTTTTGTTTCTGCAGACCAGGATGATTGGGTGTCCTTTTTGCCGTTGGCTGAGTTCGCCCTTAATAATCGGGCCAGCTCGGCTACCTTGGTTTCTCCATTTTTTTGCAATTCTGGGTTCCATCCTCGTTTCTCTTCAGGACAGGTTGAGTCTTCGGACTGTCCTGGTGTGGATTCTGTGGTGGATAGGTTGCAGCAGATCTGGACTCAGGTAGTGGACAATTTGATCTTGTCCCAGGAGAAAGCTCAACTTTTCGCTAATCGCAGACGCCGTGTGGGTCCCCGACTTCATGTTGGGGATCTGGTTTGGTTATCTTCTCGTCATATTCCTATGAAGGTTTCCTCTCCTAAATTTAAACCTCGTTTTATTGGTCCGTATAGGATTTCTGAGGTTCTCAATCCTGTGTCTTTTCGTTTGACCCTCCCAGACTCCTTTTCCATACATAATGTATTCCATAGGTCGTTGTTGCGGAGATACGTGGCACCTATGGTTCCATCTGTTGAGCCTCCTGCCCCGGTTTTGGTGGAGGGGGAATTGGAGTATATTGTGGAGAAGATTTTGGATTCTCGTGTTTCTAGACTGAAACTCCAGTATCTGGTTAAATGGAAGGGTTATGCTCAGGAAGATAATTCCTGGGTTTTTGCCTCTGATGTTCATGCTTCCGATCTTGTTCGTGCCTTTCATGCGGCTCATCCTGGTCGGCCTGGGGGCTCTGGTGAGGGTTCGGTGACCCCTCCTCAAGGGGGGGGTACTGTTGTGAATTCTGTGGCTGAATTCACTCCTGTGGTCACAAGTGGTACTGCAGCTTCTGAGCTTCCTCCCTCAGGTGTTCTGGTGAGCTCGTTAACTGCTTCATTACTTAACTCCGCCTGATGCTGCTATCCTTGCTCCTTGTCAATGTTTCAGTGTTGGATCTGAGCTTCTCCTGATTGTTCCTGTGACCTGCTGCTCTGTATAGCTAAGTGCCTTTTGCTTTTTTGTTGCTTTTTTTCTGTCCAGCTTGTCTTTTGTTTTGCTGGAAGCTCTGAGACGCAAAGGGTGTACCGCCGTGCCGTTAGTTCGGCATGGTGGGTTTTTTTTGCCCCCTTTGCGTGGTTTTGCTTTAGGGTTTTTTGTAGACTGCAAAGTTCGCTTTACTGTCCTCGCTCTGTCCTAGAATATCGGGCCCCACTTTGCTGAATCTATTTCATCCCTACGTTTTGTCTTTTCATCTTACTCACAGTCATTATATGTGGGGGGCTGCCTTTTCCTTTGGTGAATTTCTCTGGGGCAAGTCAGGCCTATTTTTCTATCTTCAGGCTAGCTAGTTTCTTAGGCTGTGCCGAGTTGCCTAGGTAGTTGTTAGGCGCAATCCACAGCCGCTTTTAGTTGTGTTTAGGATAGGATCAGGTGTGCAGTCTACAGAGTTTCCACGTCTCAGAGCTCGTTCTTGTATTTTTGGGTATTTGTCAGATCACTGTGTGCGCTCTGATCGCTAAGCACACTGTGTTTCTGGATTGCCTTCATAACACCTGTCATTAGCAAACATAACACTGTGGTTTTTCCTTGCAGCCTTTGCAGAGCCCTATTCCTTTGAGGGGCATTGATGCTACACCCTTGGCCAAGGATAAACCTCAGTACTGGACACAGATGACTATGTACATGGCTCCTGCACATCAGGAAGATTGCCGTTTTCTGGTGTTGCATAACCTGCATGATGTTGTTGTGCTGGAATTTCCATGGTTACAGGAACATAATCCGGTGCTGGATTGGAAAACTATGTCGGTGACTAGTTGGGGTTGTCGAAGAGTACATAGTGACATTCCTTTGATGTCAATTTCCTCTTCCCCCTCATCTGAGGTCCCTGAGTTTTTGTCGGATTTCCAGGATGTATTTGATGGGCCCAAGTCCAGTTCCCTTCCTCCACATAGTGACTGTGATTGTGCTATTAACTTGATTCCTGGTTGTAAGTTCACTAAGGGCCGACTTTTCAATCTGTCTGTGCCAGAGCATGCCGCAATGCGGAGCTATGTTATGGAATCTTTGGAGAAAGGGCATATTCGGCCCTCTTCATCACCATTGGGAGCGGGTTTCTTTTTTGTTGCTAAGAAGGATGGCTCCTTGAGACCCTGTATTGATGATCGTCTTCTTAATAAGATCACGGTCAAATTCCAATACCCCTTGCCTTTGCTTACTGATTTGTTTGCTCAGATTAAGGGGGCTAGTTGGTTTACTAAGATTGACCTCCGAGGGGCATATAATCTTGTTCGTATTAAACAGGGTGACGAATGGAAAACTGCAATTAATATGCCCGAAGGCCATTTTGAATACCTTGTGATGCCATTTGGGCTCTCTAATGCTCCATCTGTGTTCCAGTCTTTCATGCATGATATTTTCCGCAATTATCTTGATAAATTCATGGTCGTATATTTGGATGATATTTTGATTTTTTCCAATGATTGGGAGTCTCATGTGAAGCAGGTCAGGATGGTGTTCCAGATCCTTCGTGATAATGCTTTATTTGTGAAGGGGTCTAAGTGCCTATTCGGAGTTCAGAAGGTCTCTTTTTTGGGTTTTATTTTTTCTCCCTCGTCTATAGAAATGGATCCTTTTAAGGTCCAAGCTATTCATGACTGGATCCAACCCACATCTGTGAAGGGACTTCAAAAATTTTTGGGCTTTTCTAATTTCTATCGCCGTTTAATTGCCAACTTTTCCAGTGTGGTTAAGCCTCTTACTGATTTGACGAAGAAAGGCGCTGATGTGACTAATTGGTCCTCTGAGGCTGTTGAGGCCTTTCAGGAGCTTAAACGCCGATTTACTTCTGCCCCTGTATTGCGTCAACCGGATGTTTCTCTTCCTTTTCAGGTTGAGGTCGATGCTTCTGAGATTGGGGCAGGGGCCGTTTTGTCTCAGAGGGAGTCTGATGGTTCTTTGATGAAACCGTGTGCTTTTTTTTCCAGAAAGTTTTCGCCTGCGGAACGCAATTATGATGTCGGCAATCGGGAGTTGTTGGCTATGAAGTGGGCGTTTGAGGAGTGGCGACATTGGCTTGAGGGAGCTAAACACCGTGTTGTGGTCCTGACCGATCATAAGAATCTGATTTACCTCGAGTCGGCCAAGCGGCTGAATCCTAGACAGGCTCGATGGTCCCTGTTTTTCTCCTGTTTTGATTTTGTGGTCTCGTATCTTCCGGGATCTAAGAATGTTAAGGCTGATGCCCTCTCTAGGAGTTTTTCGCCTAATTCTCCTGGAGTCCTGGAGCCGGTTGGCATTTTTAAGGAGGGGGTGATTCTTTCTGCTATCTCCCCTGATTTGCGGCGGGTGCTTCAGGAATTTCAGGCTGATAGGCCTGACCGCTGTCCAGTGGGGAAGCTGTTTGTTCCTGATAGATGGACAAGTAAGGTCATTTCTGAGGTTCATTGTTCAGTGGGATTTTTGGTACCAGAGATTTGGTTGCTAGGTCCTTTTGGTGGCCTTCCTTGTCTCGCGATGTGCGTGCTTTTGTGCAGTCCTGTGGGACTTGCACCCGGGCCAAGCCTGTTCCCACGCTAGTGGGTTGCTTTTGCCTTTGCCGGTCCCTGAGAGGCCCTAGACGCATATTTCCATGGATTTTATTTTGGATCTTCCTGTTTCCCAGAAGATGTCTGTTATCTGGTTTGTTTGTGACCGATTCTCTAAAATGGTCTATCTGGTACCTTTGCCTAAGTTGCCTTCCTCCTCAGATCTGGTTCCATTGTTTTTTCAGCATGTGGTTCGTTTGCATGGCATTCCGGAGAATATTGTGTCTGACAGAGGTTCTCAGTTTGTCTCTAGATTTTGGCGGGCCTTTTGTGCTAGGATGGGCATTGATTTGTCTTTTTCTTCGGCGTTTCATCCTCAGACTAATGGCCAAACTGAGCGAACTAATCAGACCTTGGAGACCTATTTGAGATGCTTTGTGTCTGCTGATCAGGATGATTGGGTGTCTTTCTTGCCGTTGGCCGAGTCTGCCCTTAATAATCGGGCTAGTTCGGCTACTTTGGTTTCACCTTTCTTTTGTAATTTTGGTTTTCATCCTCGTTTTTCTTCTGGGCAGGTTGAGCCTTCTGATTGTCCTGGTGTTAATTCTGTGGTGGACAGGCTGCAGCAAATTTGGACTCATGTGGTGGACAATTTGACGTTGTCTCAGGAAAGGGCTCAACGTTTTGCTAACCGCCGTCGGCGTGTTGGTCCCCGGCTTCGTGTGGGGGATTTGGTTTGGTTGTCTTCTCGTCATGTTCCTATGAAGGTTTCTTCTCCTAAGTTTAAGCCTCGGTTTATTGGTCCTTATAAAATTTCTGAAATTATTAATCCGGTGTCTCTTCGTTTGGCTCTTCCTGCCACTTTTGCTATTCATGATGTTTTCCATAGATCTTTGTTGCGGAGATATGTGGTGCCCGTTGTTCCCTCGGTTGACCCTCCTGCCCCGGTGTTGGTTGAGGGAGAGTTGGAATATGAGGTTGAGAAGATTTTGGATTCTCGTTTTTCGAGGCGGAGGCTTCAGTATCTTGTCAAGTGGAAGGGTTATGGCCAGGAGGATAATTCTTGGGTTGTTGCCTCCGATGTTCATGCTACCGATTTGGTTCGTGCTTTTCACTTGGCTCGTCTGGAGCGGCCTGGGTGCTCTGGTGAGGGTTCGGTGACCCCTCCTTCAAGGGGGGGGTACTGTTGTGAATTCCGCTCTTGGGCTCCCTCCGGTGGTTGTAAGTGGCACTTTTGTGAGTTCTGCTCTTGGGCTCCCTCTTATGGATTCTAGTGGTATGGCTGCTCCTTGGAGTTAGCTGTCATCAGCTGCCTCCACTTATTGTCCGCTATTTAAGTCTGGCTCTTTATTCAGCCTGTGCCACTTGTCAATGTTCCTAGCTGGATTCACATCTCTGCTTGGATTCTCCTGGTTTCCTGACCAGTTCTGCAAAGATAAGTTCTGGCTTTGCTCATTTCAGTCCACATGTTGTGGACTTATTGTTCTGTGCATTCTATATTTGTCCAGTTGTCAGTATGGATTTTTTCTGTTAGCTGGAAGCTCTGGGAAGCAGATTTACCCTCCACACCTTTAGTCAGGTGTGGAGATTTTGTAAACTCTGTGTGGATTGTTTTGTAGTTTTTATACTGACCGCACAGTATCCTTTCCTGTCCTATCTATCAAGCTAGACTGGCCTCCTATGCTAAAATCTGATTTCATTTCTGCGTATGTTATTTTCCCCTCCTCTCACCGTCAATATTTGTGGGGGGCTATCTTTCCTTTGGGGATTTTCTCTGAGGCAAGATAGGTTTCCTGTTTCCATCTTTAGGGGAAGTTAGATCTTAGGCTGTGCCGAGGGGTCTAGGGAGCGTCAGGTACCCCCCACGGCTATTTTTAGTTGTGCTGCTAGGTTCAGGGTTTGCGGTCAGTACAGATACCACCTCCTTCAGAGCTTGTCTCGTGTTGTTCCTAAACCACCAGATCATAACAATTGCCCCCCGACTAAAAATACCAGCAGCCAGCTGGCCCAGAAATGGCGCATCTGTATGATGCGCCAATTCTGGCACTTAGCCTCTCTCTTCCCACTGCCCTGTAGCAGTGGCATATGGGGTAATAAGGGGTTAATGTCACCTTTGATTGTAAGGTGACATTAAGCCTGGTTAATAATGGAGAGGCGTCAATAAGATGCCTATCCATTATTAATCCTATACTGTAGTTATTAATCGGTTAAAAAAAAAAACACAGCCAGAAAAAAGGATTTCAATGAAATAAAACACTACACATTTTTTCATAATTTTTATTCCACACCTAATCCAATTGAAGCCAGCAATCACCTGCAAAAATTTGAAAAAAACAAATATTCCCTGTTCTGACGCAGCCCCTCTTTAATAACGAGTGTCCTACGATGATCTCCCCTATAGAGTGGTCACATCAGCAGATGTGACCGCTCTATAGGGCCTCTGATGACAATGACACACTGACTAGAAATAACCCTCCTGCAGTCTATCATCGAAGTTCACTTTACGGCACTACAGCCGTGAGAATATGCTCACGCTGTAGTGCCGCAAGTGACAGGTGAACTCAGGTGACCTGTCGGCGGTGGAGTGATGCAGTGCTGAGGATTATCTCCGTCATTATATCACCGGAGCCCCTGGAGAGTGGTGGCATCTGCTGATGTGACAGCTCTCCAAAGGAGATAGTTGTGGGATAATCATTATTACTTTGATTACGTCGGACACAGGGAGTATATTTTTTGTTTATTATTATAATTTTATTTGCAGATAATCGATGGCTTCGGGAATTAGGTGTATATGGTAAGTATGTACTACATGTGTACTGTATGTGTTTGCTTTTTTTAACATTCAACACATTAGCCGGATGATGGGACTACTTTCCCATCATTGGCTAATGGTGTCACTGTTGCAGGCATAGCCGGATGGGTCCCATCGGACGATGCCTGACTACACACAGACACACACACAGCCCCGCACACAGACACAGATTCATGCAGACACCGCCACACACACATACACGCACATAGCTCCGCCCACACTCTGCCCACATACTTCCCTCCTCCCGATCTGCAGTGTTTCTCGCAGGTACATCTGCAGAAAATCCACAGATCTTTTTTACATCTGCGCAGGGGTGTAGCTACAACAGGTGCAGGGGTTGCAATCGCACCCGGGCTCTGGAGCCTAGGGGGCCCTAAAAGTCCCTTTGGCCTATAGAAAAAGACTATTGCTAGTAATGATTTAAAATATTTGGGGGCCCTATTGGAGCTTTCGCATCGGGTGCCATGAGTTTCAAGTTACGCCACTGCATCTGTAGTTTTGCTGCGGATGTGCCTGACTCAATGGAAGTCAACGGGTGCAGAAACGCTGCAGATCCGCAAAAAGAATTGACATGCTGTGGTAAAAAAAAACTCTGCGTTTCTCCGCAAATTTTTCCGCAGCCTGTGCACAAATCTCCATTTCCCATAGATTAACATTGGCGGTGCACTGCAGATTTGATGCGAATCCATGCGGCCAAAAACACTGCGGATCCGCATCTAAATCTGCAACGTGTGCACATAGCCTTACAGTGTTGACAAACGTCTTCCATTAAGGATTATGCAGGCCACTATGCTCTTAGGAACCTTGAGTACTGCAGAAGTTCTGTTGTAACCTTGGCCACATATCTGTATCTGAGCTCCTTGGCCAGTTCCTTTGACCTCATGATTCTTATTTGGTCTGACATACACTGTGAGCTGTGAGGTCTTATACAGACAGGTGTGTGCCGTTCCAAATCAAATCCTATCAGTTTAATTAAACACAGCTGGACTCCAGTGAAGGCGTAGAACCATCTCAATGAGGATCACAAGGAAATGGAAGGATGTGACTTAAATATGAGTGTCTGAGCAAAGGGTCTGAATACTTATGGCCATGTGATATTTTAGTTTTTCTTTTTTTTAAATTTGCAAAAATTTCTATATTTCTGTTTTTTTGTTCAGTCAAGATGGGGTGCAGAGTGGATATTAATGTGAAAAAAAAAATTAACTTTTTTGAATTTTCCAAATAGCTGCAATGAAACAAAGAGTAAAAAATGTAAAGGGGTCTGAATACTTTCCGTACCCACTGTATATGCTGAAGAAGGTCATGGACAAGGATGGCTGGGACTGGGATTACTTGCTACATGACCTACTGTTCTCCATTAGAGAAGGCCCACAGACCTCTATGGTGTTCTTGCAGCGCCCCAGAGTCCTGGTCGTTGCAGTAATGTCGCTCTGCCGCTAAGGGGAGTGATGTTATGTTTGATTGCACTAAAGGAGTTCACCTGACCAGGTATCACAAGCACACATTACACTTCACACTCCTGCCACCATGGAGAGCAAAAGGCACTATGTATTAGGCCACTCCTCACACTGGTAAAACTGGGGGTCGGATAGGAAGTTAGAACAGAACGCAGCCTGGAAGAGCTCCAGGGAGGACCTGTCAGGGGTGGGTTCCTGGCAGGTACCTAGCAGAAAGAGTAGAAAGTGACGGAGCCGCGCCTGCACTACCTTGCGGCATTCTAAGAAAGGACACGAAGAGAAGGGTATTGTGAAGAAGTGAGAAACGAGATCAAAACAATATCTAATCTAACAAAGATCTACTAGCTCCGATCGCTCTAATGTCAGAAATTTTCTTTAGTAGATCTTTGTTAGATTAGATATTGTCATTGTTAAAGTATTTGTAATGTGATTTTGATATGTATTTATATGCATATGTCTTTTTTCAATATGGTGCTGTATCCCTATTGGTGTACCGCTAAATAGGGGGTGGTGCTATTTGTATATAATGGTGGTTGGAACATGTGTTACACTGTGCTTGATAAAGGTTTTTGTACCGAAACGTCGCCGCAGGAGGCAGATTAAACACGTAAGGTCTTCATCACTGACCGTTGTGGCGCTGTCTTTCTTCTATTTTGGGATATGGACTTGCAGCCGGGCTGGACCCCTTGGCATTGACTTGCGCCAATATGCGTATGGAAGCTGTATGGACATAGGGTGCGGTTTTTCTCTTTTTGGATTTCTGCAAACTGAGAACCTCTGTCAGACACAATATTCTCCGGAATGCCATGCAAACGAACCAGATGCTGAAAAAACAACGGAACCAGATCTGAGGAGGAAGGCAACTTAGGCAAAGGTACCAGATGGACCATTTTAGAGAACCGGTCACAAACAACCCAGATAACAGACATCTGCTGGGAAACAGGAAGATCCGAAATAAAATCCATGGAAATATGCATCCAGGGCCTCTCAGGGACCGGCAAAGGCAAAAGCAACCCACTAGCGCGGGAACAGCAAGGCTTGGCCCGGGCGCAAGTCCCACAGGACTGCACAAAAGCACGCACATCGCGAGACAAGGAAGGCCACCAAAAGGACCTAGCAACCAAATCTCTGGTACCAAAAATCCCAGGATGACCAGCCAACACTGAACAATGAACCTCAGAAATTACCTTACTTGTCCATCTATCAGGAACAAACAGCTTCCCCACTGGACAGCGGTCAGGCCTATCAGCCTGAAATTCCTGAAGCACCCGCCGCAAATCAGGGGAGATAGCAGAAAGAATCACCCCCTCCTTAAGAATGCCAACCGGCTCCAGGACTCCAGGAGAATCAGGCGAAAAACTCCTAGAGAGGGCATCAGCCTTAACATTCTTAGATCCCGGAAGATACGAGACCACAAAATCAAAACGGGAGAAAAACAGGGACCATCGAGCCTGTCTAGGATTCAGCCGCTTGGCCGACTCGAGGTAAATCAGATTCTTATGATCGGTCAGGACCACAACACGGTGTTTAGCTCCCTCAAGCCAATGTCGCCACTCCTCAAACGCCCACTTCATAGCCAACAACTCCGGATTGCCGACATCATAATTGCGTTCCGCAGGCAAAAACTTTCTGGAAAAAAAAGCACACGGTTTCATCAAAGAACCATCAGACTCCCTCTGAGACAAAACGGCCCCTGCCCCAATCTCAGAAGCGTCGACCTCAACCTGAAAAGGAAGAGAAACATCCGGTTGACGCAACACAGGGGCAGAAGTAAATCGGCGTTTAAGCTCCTGAAAGGCCTCAACAGCCTCAGAGGACCAATTCGTCACATCAGCGCCTTTCTTCGTCAAATCAGTAAGGGGCTTAACCACACTGGAAAAGTTGGCAATGAAACGGCGATAGAAATTAGCAAAGCCCAAAAATTTTTGAAGACCCTTCACAGATGTGGGTTGGATCCAGTCATGAATAGCTTGGACCTTAACAGGATCCATTTCTATAGACGAGGGAGAAAAAATAAAACCCAAAATGAGACCTTCTGAACTCCGAATAAGCACTTAGACCCCTTCACAAATAAAGCATTATCACGAAGGATCTGGAACACCATCCTTACCTGCTTCACATGAGACTCCCAATCATTGGAAAAAATCAAAATATCATCCAAATATACGACCATGAATTTATCAAGATAATTGCGGAAAATATCATGCATGAAAGACTGGAAGACAGATCGAGCATTAGAGAGCCCAAATGGCATCACAAGGTATTCAAAATGGCCTTCAGGCGTATTAAATGCTGTTTTCCATTCGTCACCCTGTTTAATACGAACAAGATTATATGCCCCTTGGAGGTCAATCTTAGTAAACCAACTAGCCCCCTTAATCTGAGCAAACAAATCAGTAAGCAAAGGCAAGGGGTATTGGAATTTGACCGGGATCTTATTCAGAAGACGATCATCAATACAGGGTCTCAAGGAGCCATCCTTCTTAGCAACAAAAAAGAAACCCGCTCCCAATGGTGACGAAGAGGGCCGAATATGCCCTTTCTCCAAAGATTCCTTAACATAGCTCCGCATGGCGGCATGCTCTGGCACAGACAGATTGAAAAGTCGGCCCTTAGGGAACTTACAACCAGGAATCAAGTTAATAGCACAATCACAGTCCCTATGTGGAGGAAGGGAACTGGACTTGGGCTCATGAAATACATCCTGGAAATCTGACAAAAACTCAGGGACCTCAGAAGAGGGGGAAGAGGAAATTGACATCAAAGGAACGTCACTATGTACTCCTTGACAACCCCAACTAGTCACCGACATAGTTTTCCAATCCAGCACCGGATTATGTTCCTGTAACCATGGAAATCCCAGTACAACAACATCATGCAGGTTATGCAACACCAGAAAATGGCAATCTTCCTGATGTGCAGGAGCCATGTACATAGTCATCTGTGTCCAGTACTGAGGTTTATCTTTGGCCAAGGGTGTAGCATCAATGCCCCTCAAAGGAATAGGGCTCTGCAAAGGCTGCAAGGAAAAACCACAGCGCCTGGTGAATTCTAAGTCCATTAAGTTCAGGGCAGCGCCTGAATCCACAAATGCCATGACAGAAAAGGACGACAATGAGCAAATCAGGGTCACAGATAAGAGAAATTTAGGCTGTATGGTACTAATGGTAACAGACCTAGTGACTCTCTTAGTACGCTTAGGGCAATCAGAGATAACATGAGCCGAATCACCACAGTAAAAACACAGCCTATTCTGACGTCTGAATTCCTGCCGTTCTATTCTAGTCAAAATCCTATCACATTGCATAGGTTCAGGACTATGCTCAGAGGATACTGCCATATGGTGCACAGCTTTGCGCTCGCGCTCGCACAGACGCCGATCAATCTGAATGGCTAGAGACATAGATTCGCTCAAACCGGCAGGCGTAGGAAAGCCCACCATAACATCTTTAAGGGTTTCAGAAAGACCTTTTCTGAAAATAGCAGCCAGAGCCTCTTCATTCCATTTAGTGAGCACAGACCATTTTCTAAATTTCTGGCAGTATAACTCTGCCGCTTCCTGACCTTGACACAAGGCCAACAGGATTTTTTCTGCATGATCCACAGAATTAGGTTTGTCATACAATAATCCGAGCGCTTGAAAAAATGCATCTACATTCAATAATGCCGGATCCCCTGTTTCAAGAGAAAAAGCCCAGTCTTGAGGGTCACCACGCAGCAAGGATATGATGATTTTCACCTGCTGAATGGGATCACCAGAAGAACGGGGTTTCAAAGCAAAAAACAATTTGCAGTTATTTTTAAAGTTCAAAAACTTGGATCTGTCCCCAAAAAAACAAATCAGGAGTAGGAATTCTGGGCTCTAAAGCCGGAGCTCGGACAACATAGTCCTGGATACTCTGTACTCTTGCAGCAAGTTGATCCACACGAGAAAACAAACCCTGAACATCCATGCCAAAACATATATCCTGAACCACCCAGATATCAAGAGGAAAAAAAAAAGACAAACCAAAGCACAGAAAAAAAAATGGTTCAGAACTTTCTTTTCCTTCTTTTGAGATGCATTTAATTCATTTTTGGCCACTTGTACTGTTATGATCTGGTGGTTTAGGAACAACATGAGACAAGCTCTGAAGGAGGTGGTATCTGTACTGACCGCAAACCCTGAACCTAGCAGCACAACTAAAAATAGCTGTGGGGGGTACCTGACGCTCCCTAGACCCCTCGGCACAGCCTAAGATCTAACTTCCCCTAAAGATGGAAACAGGAAACCTATCTTGCCTCAGAGAAAATCCCCAAAGGAAAGATAGCCCCCCACAAATATTGACGGTGAGAGGAGGGGAAAATAACATACGCAGAAATGAAATCAGATTTTAGCATAGGAGGCCAGTCTAGCTTGATAGATAGGACAGGAAAGGATACTGTGCGGTCAGTATAAAAACTACAAAACAATAAAACAATCCACACAGAGTTTACAAAATCTCCACACCTGACTAAAGGTGTGGAGGGTAAATCTGCTTCCCAGAGCTTCCAGCTAACAGAAATAATCCATACTGACAAGCTGGACAAGTATAGAATGCACAGAACAATAAGTCCACGACATGTGGACTGAAATGAGCAAAGCCAGAACTTATCTTTGCAGAATTGGTCAGGAAACCAGGAGAATCCAAGCAGAGATGTGAATCAAGCCAGGAAACATTGACAAGTGGCACAGGCTGAAGAAAGAGCCAGACTTAAATAGCGGAGCAGAAGAGACGATAAGTGGAGGCAGCTGATGACAGCTAACTCCAAGGAGCAGCCATACCACTAGAAACCACAAGAGGGAGCCCAAGAGCAGAACTCACAAATGTGCCACTTACAACCACTGGAGGGAGCCCAAGAGCGGAATTCACAACAATAACCTAAGAAAACTTAGGGTGCAAGCGTGGAGAGGGGTGTCTCTAGGGTCCCAGAATAGCTCCGAGCCTTCCCGTCAAACGGGTGCGTTCTATCCAGATAAACTTAGGGGACGGAGAGAGAGAGAGAGAGAGAGAAAGAACAAACACGAAAGTTGTGAGGACTATCCCGAATGCTCAGCAGGGAAAAACTACAACACACAGGCGCTAGTGGTAGGCACTGATTTCCACCTGCAAAGGGAACTCTGGATGTGCCTTCGGACCGGCCAGTCTCAGACAGCCCAGTTAGCAGTGCTCTGGATTGAGAATCCCAAAGTCTTCAGTAAAAGGTAAAGAGACTACAACCCTGTGTCCCCGTTATTAACCGCGCCTCACATCATCACCACCTACACTACTGGGAAGCCCTGGGGTTATACTTCACCTGTGGGAAGGTATACCATCTAGCTGCCATCACATCACCCCAGTGGACCCCAAGCAGCATTAATCACTCTGACCGAATACCACAGGTGGCGTCACGAAACCTTAGCCGACTTTCATCACCCCTTTCATTGGACGCCCCTTAGCAGGGTCACGGACCGGGTCCAGCCACCGTGACAATCCTAGAACTGAGACAGAGAGGACCTGTACCGAGTAACCCGCAGCCCTGCGTCTGGGGGCGCTCCATTCTTACCGTTCAAGCTGTTATACAGATGGCACCCTCAGAGACTTCTGGACATTGCAAAGTAGACCTGGGAAGCGAGGTTACACCCCACTGAAGCATCATCGAACATGTAATCCAAATGCAGGACAGGATTGCGAGGTTGATGACGATTGTCAGGGAGAGCCTCCTTCAAGCATAAAAGGCCCAGGCAAGGGTCTACAATTGGTCGGCAAGACTTGGACAGTTTAGTCCCGGAGACTGGGTGCTGGTGTTGATTCCCATGGTGGAAAACAAGTTCCTGGCCAAGTGGCAAGGGCCATACGAGGTGGCTGAAAAGTTGAGTAACATCAACTACAAGGTCTACCAACCAGGGAGAAGAAAGCCGTACCAAGTGTACCACATCAACCTGCTGAAACTGTGGCGAGACAGGGAACCAGTGGAAGCTACAAGCCTGGGGACCAGTCCTCAAGCCAGAGTCGAAGAAATCACAGTGGCAAAGACATTGTCACTGGCCCAGAAACAACAATGTCATGAGCTGCTTCAGTGGAACTGGGATGTGTTTATGGAGTTACCAGGTAGTATGCAGGTTGTGGAGCATGAATCCTGATTGAACCACATGTGAGGGTGAACCAAAAGCTGTATCGGATTCCTGAAGCCTGCCGCGAAGTGATCTCCAAGGAGGTGAGGAGAATGTTTAGCCTGGGCGTCATCGATGAGTCAAAGAGCAGCTGGTCCAGCCCTATTGTCCTTGTGCCAAAGCCGGATGGAGAGTGGTGCTTCTGTAAAGACTACAGAAAGCTAAATGAGGTGTCCAAGTTTGACCCATATCCGATGCCACAGGTCGATGAGCTAATTGAGAGGCTGGGGTTAGCCAGATATATCACCACCCCGGACCTAATGAAATTGTAATTGCAAATTCTCTTGTCCCGAAGTGCCAAGGAGAAGACGGTCTTCTCTACACCTGATGGTTGCATGTAACATACTTATGTGCCGATTTATATATACATCTGCAGTCTGGCTTTTGTCCAGAGGGTGGTTCTCTGCCTACCTATTGTCCTCACAGCCATGCGTATGCGCACTGCTGCTTGCCGCATCCGTACTGGACCGGGCGTCTTTATGCCTTCTGCGCACACCCAGTGACTTCCATCTCCCTGCACGTGCGCAGTGACGCTTGAAGTCATGTGCCCTGGCTGACGGGACCCACCGGGCATATTGTGCATGCGCCGCTCTCACTGGTCTATTTCAGCCATGTGATCAGACATGTGACCAGTTACCATGGCTTATTAAGGCCCTTGCCACACAATCCCACTGCATCCCCTTGAGAAAGCGGTCTGGAAACACATGAAACACATGTTGGGGTTTCTGCCATCTGGCTCAGGGTCCGTGCTTTTGCTTTCTGGTATACTCTGCCCCATATATATACTTGCTATTCTACTTAGAGCTCTTATTTTGATATACAGTATATTTCCAACTTTGGGACAATGTTTGCCAGGATACACTTTATATTGTACTCCCAGTGTTATACTACCTAAACACATGGGTTATGTTTCTACTTGTAACATTTTCTGCACGTGACCCTGGTCTTTGTATCTGTCTTGTATTTTGTCATTTTACTTTTTATTATAATTACCTGATACTCCCTTTCTTCTCCTGTTTTTGTTATGTTTTGGAGTCTAAAAACTTTTCTAATGGTGGTTCAGTATTAGTGATACCACCCTGGCATCTAGAATGCACCTGGGATTTTTGTCTTTGTTTCAGTATACCTGGATACTGTTCGGACTACAAGGAGCCCCAGCTACCTTCCAGTGAGCCATGGACCAGATCCAAGCCTCTCACAAAAAGTATGCTGCCGATTATTTGGACAACATTGGAGAAGTCACCTGCAGAAGGATCAGGCTGTCCTGGATGCACTGAGGAAGGCAGGTTTTACCATAAACTCAAAGAAGTGCACCCTAGCGAAAACGAGGCAAAATAAAAATAAAGTGGAGGCAGCTGGTCTCCAAAAGCAAGTTAGTTCTTTTATGTAAATTGTGGGATACTATCGGCGATTTATCCCAAATTTTGACTTGATAGACGACCCCCTGACTGATGTTCTCAAGGGCAGAAAGACGTTGATGGCCAATTGTTCCTCTGAAGCGGAAATTACACTCCAGGAGTTGAAGCTTGCCCTATGCAATCAGCTGGTCTTGGTCGCACCTGACTTCACTAAGGAGTTCGTGCTCTAGACGGATGCCACAGAGGTCAGTTTTGGAGCTGTGTTGTCCCAGGAAATAGATGGGGACGAACATCCAGTCCTATACCTGAGTAGGAAAGCACTATGCTATCGCAGAGAAAGAGTGCTTGGCTATCAACTGGGCAATCAACACCCTGAGATAGTACCTGTAAGGTGGGAAGTTCAGGCCAGTGTCAGATCATGCTGCCCTGAGATGGATGAGGGAAAAGAAGGGAAAAATACCCTGGTGACTAGGTGGTTTCTAGCTCTCCAGGACTTTAGTTTTCACGTGGAGTACAGGCCCAGAAAGTTACATGGTGACTCAGATGCCCTGTCCAAACTTCCCTGTTTAGCAGGAGAAGATGCCAAAACCCCCAAATGTGGGCAGGAAGAGGGATATGTGACAAAGTCACTGGAAAGGTGCTAGAGGGGAGATATGTTTCGCTGAGGATAATGGCTTCAGTGATTTAAAAACAGGCTCCGCTTCCTTGAGGGTGATGGGGCGTTGTCCTGAAGTTCTCAACGCCATAGAGGTGGTGGAGTTCTTCCATTACTCTCCCCTAGAAGCATGCCTCTTGATTGGAGAGGATCCTCTTCGGGCAACCAAACCTGGATAAGTCTAGAAAATACCAGCAAGTTAATCACATACACCCACGTAAACGGTGACACCTGAATCAATGCATAATAAGGAGAACAAGGAGTCAAAATGTACCAAAAAATAGATCAAATTTTATTAAAAATACATAGTATATACCATAATTATCAATTGCATGGGTTTCATATGGGCAGATATGTGACAAAATCTTCCTCAGGGAAGCGAGACAACTTACACGCGAAAAGCGCGTCAGGGTTAATGACGGAGGTCTAGACGGGTATTAACCACACAAATGGGTAATTATTGCCTTTGGTTACTTATATTTATGTAGCAATTACAGGCACGCTACATTACTATGAATGAGGTGATGGTACTTTGACCAAAATAGCGTATTTTCTGGTATTTCTTATTACACACAACTGGCCATATGTACCTATCGCTAGACTAATAGGAATAGACACAATATAGGGGCTTGTCTTTCTTTTTCCTAGTCATTCCTCGGCCATTTTTTAAACCTGGATAAGGTCTGGTCAGATGGCAGTGGTTGCTGACTCAGCCATATGATCCTAGGACAGGGTTACAATTGTGAACTTCGTGAAATGGTCAGTCATCACCTGGCAATATTCATAACCACTATGAGATGGGCCAATCATGAGGTAATCTAGCATTAACACTTCCAGTGGTTCAGACATTCTTAATAGTTGCATAGGTGCCCTCTGTTCTGTTGGCTTAGCCAACTCAGCACTTCCAAAAAACTACTTCCACCACTCGAAGTAGCTGGGGCCAGTAAATGAGCCGCAGCAGCCATTGGAAGGTCTTTTCCCACCTCATAAGCATCCATTGCCACACTTAGCACCATCCCTTCAGGAATCACTACTTGCAACGTAGTCCCGAACTCTCGAGGTAACTGTATAAGAGGCAATTCTTCATACAAAGCCGCTCTCATTGCCCTAGCATATGTAAGGTACTGATAGACTATGCTGCCCTCTCTTCTCTGTTAGGCTTCTGGTCTAGGGTCACCCATTTTCTTAACTCCGATAGCTCTGGGACTGACTCTTGCAGCTGTATCATTCATTTCTTGGCGTCCCAGCACTCGGTTTAGTTGATGTTCTTCTCCCGACTCTTGAGAGGCCACTAGAGCTGTCGCAAAGCATCTGAAATCCGGGATCTCCACCCCCTACAACTCTTCATTCATATCTTGGGACTGTCAGTCATGGGTCACTCTTGATAGTGCATCCGCATGGGTATTTTCAGCCTTCGCCTGATAGGCTATCGTATACTGGTTCTTAGATATCCTTTCGACCGACAACTGCTCTAATGCTCCCAGCTTTCCATTTTCTAGGTGGGCAAGTGTGTTGCTGTGAGTCCGCTCATGAACTTCCAACCCCGACAAATATTCTGCAAACTTCGTAGTCATGGCCCACACCAGGGCTAACAATTCCAGTTTGAATGAGCTGTAATTTTCAGGGTTCTTCTCTGTGTCTTAGGCTACTTTCACACTAGCATCGTTTTCAATACGTCGCGATGCGTCGGTTAGGGTAAAAAACGCATCCTGCAAAGTTGTCTGCAGGATGTTTTTTCCCCATAGACTAACATTAGTGGCGCATTGCGACGCATTGACACACGTCGCAACCGTCGTGCGACGGTTGCGTCGTGTTGTGGCGGACCGTCGGCAGCAAAAAACGTTACATGTAACATTTTTGCTGCGTTGTGTCTGCCATTGCCGGAACTCCGCCCCCACCTCCCCGCAACTCACAATGGGGCAGCGGATGCGCTGGAAAAATGCATCCGCTGCCCCCGTTGTGCGGCGCTTGCACAGTATGCGTCGGTACGTCGGGCCGACGCAGCGAGACGGCCCCGTACCGACGCTAGTGTGAAAGTAGCCTTATAGCGATCGACTGGCATAGGCAATTTCTTGTTCCTGCCCCTCCTGGACCTGGGCCAGCACAGCTCCCAGATCGTAGAGACTCCCATCTGTGTATAACACGAATGGTTAAGAGAAGTCTGTGTAGGCCAAGATAGCAGCAGTCCTCAATGTAAGCTTTAGCGCTTGGAAGACCTTCTCTTGTGTCTGCTCCCACTGCATCGGCTGACTCTTGGGACCTCCTGCCATCCCTCTCAGCAGTTCATGCAATGGTGCTGCAGTCTTCGTGAAATCCTTGATGAACTTTCTATAATACCCTGACAGACCCAGGAATTCTCTTAACTCTCACAATGTCGTGAGCGTAGGCCACTTCTGCACAGCAGTCACTTCCTGCTTTGTCAGGTACACACCTTCACTGGAGACTGTATCCTCCAGGTACTCAATTTCCTCCTGAAACAGGTGATATTTTCAAGGCTTTATCTTCAATAAAGCTGAAGCTGCTCTAGCACATGACCAAGTTTAGCTAGATGCTCTTCGAACATAGTGGAGTATATCATAATGTTGTCTAGATATATTGATGTTGCCTCAAAGTTTAGGTCTCCAAGACACCTCTCTGTCCTAGGGGCATTAGCCTTAATGGCATCCAATTCAAATTGAACAGTTCCTCAGGGACTATGAAAGCCGTTACTTCTTGCAGAGCGTGCACGTATTGGGCAACCATCTCTCCCTGCCTCTGAACCAGACAGAAGAGGCAAATACGCAGATTATCAAAGTCAGTGATATCGCCATGCATGTCCTCTAGAATCATGATCACCCTATCTACCGTATCATGATCTTTTGGCTGTCTGAGCATGACCATCAGTCGAGCCTCTCTGTCCTAGGTCAGCAGGGCTATCTCTGCCTATTAGGCAGGTGTCATGGGGTGTGTATATAACATACCGTACTCTTTAGATGTTCAACCCATTCCCACATCAAGGGGGAGGCTTCCCGCTGTGGACTCAGTTACCGATTAATCTGCATTTCTGCACTTGAGTGTTGCATCCTGCTGGCTACACCAAGTGCAGACAGATGGATGCAATGATTCATAGAATGTGGGAGACAGTGGTACTTAACTCACAATTATTTATTTGACTAACACCTATAAGTACTTAGTACCTACTGCACAATATCAAATGTAAAGAAATAAATAGTGTCAATACAGTGAATTATGGCAAGTTAATAACATCATATACAGCTAACCAGGATATTTATACAATACAATATTATTTACACACCGCCACTCTATAGTCACAACTAAGCAAATATTGTCGTAATAATTCTGTCCTAATTCCTCAACTAACGGGCCCTTCGCCGCCACTTCCCGGGTGATATGAAGTACTGCACAGACCCTAAATGGACTCTACGTTACTCCCCGTTAGGCCGCAAGTCTCATATCACTCAGCCCATGTGACATGCTGTCCGCCTCTGTTTTCTGAAGCCCGGTCATTTTCCGCCTGTGTACTGTACATTTGTACCGGATATTATGCTCTTACAAGTGTCTCTCTCCAGCAGTCTGATCGCGTCTCCCGGTTACGGCTTTGCTCACATGACTCGGATCGTCCAACTCGGGTCTCTCATCTCCGGGTCTGGTCTCTTGGGTCTTTAGTCGGGTATGGTCTCTCGGGTCTTCACTCGAGTTTGGTGTCTCGTAACGGTGGCTATAAGCCAACAACAAGCACTTTTCACCTATTGTGTCCCCCCATTTCCTTGTAGATTGTAAGCTTGCGAGCAGGGACCTCACCGCTAATGTCACTGTTTAAATTGTCTTAACTTGTACTGAATTTATTGTCTGCACATGTCTCCGCTTATTGTAAAGTGCTGCGGAATTTGTTGGCGCCAGGGCCGGTGTCAGCACCCGGCGCACCTGGGCAAATGCCGGGGCCCTAGAGAGAGAGGGGGGCCCACTCACGCTGTCATAGATACAGCTGGGAGAGCAGAGCAGGAGAACATGCTCTCTCCACCCACAAAGTCACTGATGGCTGCATTCTCTTAACCCCTATGTGCCAGCTCTGACACAAGCATCTTCTCACTCAGTCAGTGCAGCCAGGCAGGCACACATAGGGGTTAAGAGAAGGCAGCCAGTGTGACATTGTTTGTGGGCGGAAAGACCACGTTCTCCTGCTCTGATCTCCGCCCCTGGCTGGCTGCAGTGCTGCTGAACTTATCAGGCAGATTCTGGAGGAACTCCTATCAGTGCCTGAGTGAGTGGCACTGCTATATACTACATGGGCAGCTGGGCTGCTATATACTACGTGGGCTGGGCTGCTATATACATGGGCTGGGCTGCTATATACTACGTGGGCTGGGCTGCTATATACTACGTGGGCTGCTATATACTACATGGGCTGCGCTGCTATATACTACGTGGGCTGGGCTGCTATATACTACGTGGGCTGGGCTGCTATATACTACGTGGGCTGGGCTGCTATATACTACGTGGGCTGCTATATACTACGTGGGCTGCTATATACTACATGGGCAGCTGGGCTGCTATATACTACGTGGGCTGGGCTGCTATATACTACGTGGGCTACTATATACTACGTGGGCTGCTATATACTACATTGGCTGCTATATACTACGTGGGCTGGGCTGCTATATACTACATGGGCTGCTATATACTAGGTGGGCTGGGCTGCTATATACTACGTGGGCTGCTATATACTACGTGGGCTGGGCTGCTATATACTACGTGGGCTGTGCTATATGCTACGTGGGCTGCTATATACTACATTGGCTGCTATATACTACGTGGGCTGGGCTGCTATGTACTACGTGGGCTGTGCTATATACTACATGGGCTGCTATATGCTACGTGGGCTGCTATATACTACATTGGCTGCTATATACTGTTATGAACAGGTAATTCAGAACCACAATGGACATTGAAGTTAAGAGCACACAAAGTGACCTGACAAATACCAAAAACAAAGGACGAGCTCTGAGACGTGGGAACTCTGCTGACCGCAATCCCTAATCCTAACACACCACACTAGAGGTAGCCGTGGATTGCGCCTAACGCTCCCTATGCAACTCGGCACAGCCTGAGAAACTAACTAGCCCTGAAGATAGAAAAATAAGCCTACCTTGCCTCAGAGAAATTCCCCAAAGGAAAAGGCAGCCCCCCACATATAATGACTGTGAGTAAGATGAAAATACAAACACAGAGATGAAATAGATTTAGCAAAGTGAGGCCCGACTTACTGAATAGACCGAGGATAGGAAAGATAGCTTTGCGGTCAACACAAAAACCTACAAACAACCACGCAGAGGGGCAAAAAGACCCTCCGCACCGACTAACGGTACGGAGGTGCTCCCTCTGCGTCTCAGAGCTTCCAGCAAGCAAGAAAAACCAATAAAGCAAGCTGGACAGAAAAAATAGCAAACAAAAAATAACACAAGCAAAACTTAGCTTATGCAGGATAGACAGGCCACAGGAACGATCCAGGAGGAAGCAAGACCAATACTAGAACATTGACTGGAGGCCAGGATCAAAGCACCAGGTGGAGTTAAATAGAGCAGCACCTAACGACTTAACCTCATCACCTGAGGAAGGAAACTCAGAAGCCGCAGTACCACTCTCATCCACAGGAGGGAGCTTGGCCACAGAATTCACAACAATATACTATGTGGGCTGGGCTGCTATATACTACATGGGCTGCTATATACTATGTGGGCTGGGCTGCTATATACTACATGGGCTGCTATATACTACGTGGGCTGCTATATACTACATGGGCTGCTATATACTACGTGGGCCAGGCTGCTATATACTACGTGGGCTGGGCTGCTATATACTACGTGGGCTGTGTTATATACTATGTGGGCAGTGTTATATACTACGTTGGCAGTGTTATATACTACGTGGGCTGCTATAAACTACGTGGGCAGTGCTGTATACTACTGTGTGGCTGTGCTATATACTACTATGTGGGCAGTGCTGTATACTACTGGGCTGTGCTATATACTACTGTGTGGGCTGTGCTATATACTATTGTGTGGGCTGTGCTATATACTACTGTGTGGGCTGTGCTATATACTACTGTGTGGGCTGTGCTATATACTACTGTGTGGGCTGTGCTGTATACTACTGTGTGGGCAGTGCTGTATACTACTATGTGGGCTGTGCTGTATACTACATGGCTGTTCTATAAACTATGTGGGCCGTGTTATATACTATGTGGCTGTGCTATATACTATATGGGCTGTTATATGATACGTGGGCTGTGCTATATACTACGTGGCTGTGTTATATGCTACGTGGGCTGTTATATACTACATGGCTGTGTTATATACTACGTGGGCTGTGTTATATACTACATGGCTGTGTTTATATGGGATCATGAATCGTGGTATGTGATAAGGGGGGGCCCACTGAGACTCTTTCGCCTGGGGCCCTCAAAAACCTGGAGCCGGCCCTGGTTGGCGCTATATAAATAAAAATTATTATTTATTATTATTAACTCTGCTTCTCACATGACTGTCCTACTACAGGTCCAGGTGCCGACTCCTCCTCTTCTTGAGCCTTTTATATTTAGTAGCTAGTTAGTTGCTATAATTTGGTTTCTATATTCTGCTATGAAGACTGTTAAAGGGATATGAGTAGATTGGTTAAAGGAAAAGTAATTATGGTTTATTAAATTTACTATCATGCCACAACTGTCACCTGACCTGGCGTCTCATCCAGTCTCTCGTCAGGAGTTCTCTCTGCTTTCCCGTTTTTTTTCATCTTTAGGGTAAGTTCACACAGGGCATTTTTTATGCTTATTTTCAGCTGCTTTTTACAGTACCAGCAAAGCCTATGAGATTTCAGAAATCTCATGCACACACATTGTTTTTTTTTGTGTGGTCAGTATTTTGTGCTGTGCAGCGTTTTTTTGACATAGGGCATGTCACTTCTTTCAGCGTTTTTCCACCCATTGACTTGAATGGATTTGTGAAAAAAAGCTGCAAATACGCAAGGTTGACTTTTCTTGCAGCGTATTTGCTGCAGAAAAGTCAAGAAGAGCCGGATGTGACGTCACACTCGGCTCTGCTACATCTAGATGGCAGGCTGCATGGTGCGTCCATGCAGCCTGTCATCCAGCAGAGAGGACCTGATCCCCATTCACTTGAATGGGGGCTCCGACATTACAGTGTTTGCCACGCTGTCATATGCATGACAGTGCGGCAAACACCACTTCTGATCAGCGGGGAAATCCTCCCCGCCGGTCAGAGAACCACGGCTCCCGGCTGACAGAAGACAGCGGGAGCGCTAAGATGTGATCGGAGGTGTAAACTCACCTCCGATCACTGGTGTGAGCTGATGGGACTACTGATCACATCATCTGACACTTACAGCCGCTAATTACAGTGACAGCAGAAGCGGCGGATGGGAGTTTTCATCTGCAGCTCCTGCGCTATAAATAATTAAAAAAAAAAACGGCCTGGCTTCCACACCTGATTTTGATAACCAGCCAGACAAAACTCACAGCTGGGGGCTGCAACCCCCAGCTGTCAGCTTCAGCAAGGCTAGTTATCAAGAATAGAGGGGTCCTCACGCTTTAAAAAAAAAAATAATTTAAAAAAACTGCGTGGAGTTCCCCCATTTTTGACAACCAGCCTTGGTAACGCTCTCAGCTGGGGGCTGGTATTCTCAGGCTGGTAAGGGGCCATTGATATAGGCCCCCCAGCCTATAAATAGCAGCCTGTAGTTGCCCAGATCTGGCGCTTTGCCCTGCTCTTCCCACTTGCCCTGTAGCGGTGGCAAGCAGTGTAATGAGGGGTTAATGTCACCTTGCTATTGTAAGGTGACATTAAGCTGGCTTAGTAATGGAGAGGTGTCAATAAGACACCTATCCATTACTAATCCTATAGAAGTTAAAGGGTTAAATAAACACACATGCAGAAAAAAAGTATTTTAATGAAAAAAAAACAAACACAGAAAAAGAAACATGCATAAACGCAGGGATCAACCAAAATAACAGATTTTATTTATTACAAGTCCTTAGACCACACACTATACACTTAAAAACATTGGGTACTGTTGAAATATACTATGTAGGTCTAGCGGTGTCTCTGCATGGTGAATCTATGGGAGATATGCGCCTGTGCACTAACTATTGATTAAGCAGCAGCTCTGTCAGATTCCTTGAACATGCGCAGTTCTCTGTGACTAGGAGGGGATGGTGTCGATGCGCCTGCGTGATTGGGCCCATCGCAGCGGTGCACCCTCCCGACGTCCTCCTTGGTCGCAGTGTGCACGCAGACTGTGGCATATTGTGAGCAGTATCTACCATGCTGGCGGAGCCGGCGCATGGGTAGGTAGTCTAGTTTACTGTGTTCCCTAGGCAACCATTCATTCAGCATTGCGGTGCATGCTGGTACTTCCGGATATGCGCAATTGCACCCTGTGGCTAGCAACAAAGTGACGGCGACGTTTTGGATAATGGAGTCTCTCGTGGCACTGCTTGGCTCGGTTTGATAGGTGCATTAATGATCATCAGCATGCACTGAGGGATACCTGTATACGAGCTGTCATTATGACTACCATGCATGTATGATGTAGAGCGGCATCGCTGTATCACCTAGGCAACCACTGACCATGCGCAGTGGTAATTTCCAGGACGCTGAGCAATTAGGGCAATCTGATGGCGCTTACATTCCAGAGACAGACTCCCTACAGCTGTAAAGCATCGTACAATTAGTAAGTACTATAAAAATTGGGATCCACTAGCCACTACACTATCTTTACCCCTGATGAAGTCACTGATGTGACGATACGCGTTGGGTGGGCCGCATGGGGGCTGGTTCCCTTTCATCTTATCTTCCTCAGCGGTATGATCGAGTATGAGCATGTCCATTGGGAATTTATTGTGGTAATATGTACTCTCATACGTGTATAGCAACATTGTTATGTTTCTGTCCTTTAGCCGGGTAATATGCTGGGTCTAATATTACAATATTGCTAATCTTATGGCAGAGTAAAGACTCTTGACAGTTTTTTGCACTATTGCACTTTGTTGTCTATATTGGATACCAATACATTAAGGCAGGAGACACTTTAGGACAGTATGCGATTTTGGAGGTAGATTTGTTGGGGATCATGCTCTTTGTGGATTATTAGTCATCTTGGGTAAAAATCTTTTGTACTTTTGCTTTTTAAATGTTTTTAAGTGTATAGTGTGTGGTCTAAGGACTTGTAATAAATAAAATCTGTTATTTTGGTTGATCCCTGCGTTTATGCATGTTTATTTTTCTGTGTTTGGTATGATTCATATTTGACATGCTGCGGGTTGAGCACAAAAATATCCATTGATGGTGCCCTCTATTTGGTAGCTTTCAATTAAATAAAACAACACACAGTTTAGCAATCTTTTTATTGTTCTGCCATTCTAAGAGAAGCCCTCGACCTTCTGTAATAAAAATAAAAAAAGCAAAAGTATACTCCCTGATCCGTCGTAGTCCGATATAACGAGTGTCCCACACAGCAATCCATATCTGGGGGAGATAAAGCTTACAGCCAGGAGCGCTGCTAATGTGACCGCCCCGACTGTAAGCGACTGGGGAATAAATGAGACGGAGCAGGCGCAGGCTCAGTAACGAGCGGTGACGTCACTGAGCCTGCGCTCTCTCACAGCCTGACCGGAGGTAACCTCTGCACCGTGGGAAATTGCCGGGGAAGAGGTTACCGCAGGTAATGTATCTATTCTATCAATCTATCTATTCATTCTATCTAATCATCTATCTATTCATTCTATCTATTCTATCAAACTATCTATTCATTCTATCTATTCATTCTATCTATTTAATCAATCTATTCTATCAAACTATCTATTCATTCTATCTATCTACATGAAGTTGTATTTTCTCTGTGTGCACGCAACTTTTTTGGCATGCACAAAGAGAAAAAAAAACGCATGAAATAAACGTACCAAAAACACAGCAAAAACGTACCAAAAATGCACCTAAACCTGCATTTTTGGCGCAGCTTCTTTCCTGCCAAAATAATCATGTTTTGCTGCAGAAAAAAATGCGCTGTGTGAACTTACACTTAGGGCTCCTACTCACATGGGAGAAACTCGGATGAGTCTCGCACGTCAATACTCGGCACTGCACCCGGCACTCAGATCGCAGCATGCGGCCGCATAGCAATACGTGCAGCTGCACGCTCCGCTGCTGAGTGCCGGGTGCAATGGCGGGTATTGATGTGCGAGACTCATCCGAGTTTCTCCCATGTGACTATGAGCCTTTAGCAGATGGTGATATGCATTTGCAGACACTTGGTTTAGGCATTACTTTGTGTGTCTTCTCACCCATTAATCCCTACACTATGGTTTGATTTCTTTGCCTATGTTGATTGGATGGGTTGGTACCGTTATCTGGTGAGAATTTCATGTCAATAGCACCTTTAGAAATATATTTACTTAGAAAATTGGTCATGTGTTCAATACTTATTTCACCCTCTGCACATTATAAAACTATGCTGTTCATATTTTCAGTGTTTTGAGCGTTTTTCCTCCTTTAGGTTTTAAAAAACGCATGGTGGGATATAAAGAAATTGCACTTTTTTTTAAAGCAGATCCTGAACAAAACCTCTCTAAACTAGGCACTTTCCAATCAAAAGGATGAAAAACATGCATTAGGAAAAACTCTCCAAAGAAGGATTATTTCCCACAGCAGTTTCCACTGGAAAACTCATTGTTTTTTTTTACTGCTGATAAAAACTCCACAAACACACAGCCTCACTTCCCATAGAACAAGAGGATGGGGCATTGTAGTTTAACCCCTTAGCGACCCATCTATTTTTTTTTTAAATCTGACCAGTGTCACTTTATGTGTTAATAACTCTGGAACGCTTAAACAAATCCCATTGATTTTGAGCTGCATGTACCGTATTTTTCGGACTATAAAACGCACCCAGGTTTTAGAGGTGGAAAATAGGGAAAAAAATATTTGAAGCAAAAAAATGTGGTAAAATATTTAATAACATAAATAACATACTATTATATGTGGTGTTATTATATATAATAGTATGTTATTATGTTGGAAGCTGCGGGACCAGTGTAGTGTCGTAAAGTACTATATGAAGATGCTGGAGGGTGAGTATAAGAATGGGGGCACAGGGCTTATATTGAAAGCACCAATCCAGCACTGCAAAATAACACTGGAGTGCGGCTTTAAAATCCCATGGGAGAACTATAACTCCCAGCATGTCCTGAAGATCCTATGGCATGCTGGGAGTTATAGTTCACCAAAGGAGTAGCAGAGTGCTTTATTATGTGTTGTAAAGACTAACTTCTTAATTGTGGCAGCCAGCCACATTGTGGTGAGGTAAAGTCATCCCATGACTGCACATACAGAGCCCTCCCTCTTGTTGCCTCTCCACAGCACAGGTTATAAGAGGAAGCTGCAGATTCTAGTGTTGGAGTCTGAAAGACCTGTGATGACATCAGAAGAGGGAGGGCTCTGTGCTGCCATGTGATGCTCCAGCCCGCCCACTTCATGACATCACACAGGTCCTTAAGCGGCAGCAGAGTCTAGACCAGGCAGGTTTGCAGCTCTCTTGTCCCCTCTGGCCCCTGCTGCTGCCCCCTCCTCCACTGGGCACAGATCTCCCTGCAGGAATCCAGCATTGGGGAAACCATGTGTGTCTGCTGCTTAAGTAAAGTATTCATTTGCTGCTCCCCACTCACTGCTCAGCTGACAGGTGGGCGGGAAAGCGGCTAATGAATATTCACTGCACTTAATCATCGGGACCATGTGGTTTCCCCAGCACTGATTCCCTGCAGTGGTGACATTTTTCTGCCTCCTAAAAGTGGGATCCCAGTGCGATCCCACTAGCCGCTGCCCCCCTCCCAAGTTACATTCGGACCATAAGACGCACCCACACTTTTGTCCCAAATTTGGAGGAAATAAAGTGCATCTTATGGTTGGAAAAATACGGTATTTCTGAGTGCCGGCAGCAGTGCTGGGTATTGAGGTGAAAGACTTGCATGAGTTTCTCGCATTGCACTCGCAAGTGTGACCGCAGCCTAATCCAGACAGTCATACCACACACAAGCATTAATAAATAACATTTCCCTCATGTCTGCTTTATATCAGCCCCATTTGTAAAATGTGGTTTTATTTTGTTAGCATTTTAGATGGTTTAGCAATGTAGCAGTCATTTTTCAAAGAAATTTAGAAAACTCATTTTTTTAATGACTTATTCAGTTTTGAAGTGACTTTGAGGGTCCTATATATTGGAAACCCCCAAAAGTGAAACCATTTTAAAAACCGCACCCCTCAAAGTATTCCAAACTGCTGTCAGGTAGTTCATTATCCAGTCAGGTGCTTTTCAGGAATTAATGCAAAGTGGCATGACAGGAAAGGAAAATGTTATCTTTACCAACTTTGATAACTGTAGAACAGGCTGCTGTGGCCGGTGGACTTTAAAGGGACTCTGTCACCTGAATTTGGAGGGAACAATCTTCAGCCATAGGGGCGGGGTTTTCGGGTGTTTGATTCACCCTTTCCTTACCCGCTGGCTGCATGCTGGCTGCAATATTGAAGTTCATTCTCTGTCCTCCATAGTACACGCCTGCGCAAGGCAAGATTGCACTGTGCAGGCATGTACTACGGAGGACAGAGAATGAACTTCAATCCAATATTGCAGCTAACATGCAGCCAGCGGGTAAGGAAAGGGTGAATCAAACACCCGAAAACCCCGCCCCTATGGCTAAAGATTGTTCCCTCCAAATTCAGGTGACAGAGTCCCTTTAAGGCTGTTATTTGGCTGTGAATTGCCATAGCAAACACCAGGACCACACAATCAAGATCTCAGGGTGCCGTGGGGTTAAAGAGGGAGCCCCCACACTTTGTTAACCATTTAAGTGTCATAGTCACTATTGACAGCAGCATTTAGCATCCCCTGACGGTTGACAATTCTGTAGCTGTCGGCTGTTCACTATAGCTGACAACTTGCTGCTTCAGCCACGTTCAGTGTTGGCATCATAGATACTGACACAATTGAAAACAGTTGAGAGCATTCCTCTCTGCTGCTGACACAGCAAGTACGCGCTGATGTTACTTCATTGCGCACCAGCTGTGTGTCTGGCAGACGGCAGTGAGTGCAGCTGCTGAGGCCGGAGTAAACCCGAAATCAGAGTGGGAACGAGGAGAGGTGAGTATTGTGTTTGTTTATATATATGGATATCAGTGATTCCTGGTTGGACTATACCCTATGAGGAGGCTGCATTATACCCTATGGGGGGCTGCATTATACCCTATGGGGGCTGCATTATACCCTATGAGGGGGCTGCATTATACCCTATGGGGGCTGCATTATAACCTATGAGGGGGCTGCATTATACCCTATGGGGGGTGCATTATACCCTATGAGGGGACTGCATTATACCCTATGGGGGGCTGCATTATACCCTGTGAGGAGGCTGCATTATACCCTATGGGGGGCTGCATTATACCCTATGAGGGGACTACATTATACCCTATGAGGGGGCTGCATTATACCCTATGAGAGGGCTGCATTATACCCTATGGGGGGGCTGCATTATACACTATAAGGGGGCTGCATTATACCCTATGGGGGGCTGCATTATACACTATGAGGGGGCTGCATTATACCCTATAAGGGAACTACATTATACCCTATGGGGGGCTGCATTATACCCTATGAGGGAGCTACATTATACCCTATGAGGGGCTGCATTATACCCTATGAGAGGGCTGCATTATACCCTATGAGGGGCTGCATTATACCCTATGGGGGGCTGCATTATGCCCTATGGGGGCTACATTATACCCTATGGGGGGCTGCATTATACCCTATGAGGGGGCTACATTATACCCTATGGGCGGCTGCATTATACCCTATGAGGGCGCTGCATTATGCCCTATGGGGGGCTGCATTATACACTATGAGGGGGCTGCATTATACCCTATGGGGGCTGCATTATGTACTATGAGGGGGCTGCATTATACCCTATGAGGGAACTACATTATACCCTATGGGGGGCTGCATTATACCCTATGGGGGGCTGCATTATACCCTATGGGGGCTGCATTATACCCTATGGGGGGGCTGCATTATACCCTATGGGGGCTGTATTATACCCTATGAGGGGGCTGCATTATACCCTATGAAGGGCTGCATTATACCCTATGAGGGGGCTGCATTATACCATATGGGGGGCTGCATTATACCCTGTGAGGAGGCTGCATTATACCCTGAGGGGACTACATTATACCCTATGTGGGGGCTGCATTATACCCTATGAGAGGGCTGCATTATAACCTATGGGGGGGCTGCATTATGATTAAACTCATAAAGTAAACCTCAGGAAAAAATATGTATAAAACCACTATTTATTGTTTAAAATAAAGGCGACTAACCCAACCCATAGTGACCAATAAACCAAAAAAAACAACCAAGAAAACATGCAAAAAAAGTGCTATAAAAACACCATTGAACTAATGGGGTAGGCTATATGACCCTAGTAAGGTAGACTAGATACTCTCCTACCTAGCTGCGGAGGTTGACACCCTAGGGGGAACGTACTGGCGCCCCCACTCCACGATGACTGTCCCTAGGGGCCCTAGTGTACCCTACACCAACTAATGGCCACCTCTACCCAGCATCTAAAGGATCCTCTGGTGCTATACAGAGATCTACTGCACTAGGGAAAGCCTGTACCCCAAAATGAACAATGAAGATGATAGACACCTATGGCGGTAGGTGAAAATGCTAACATCAGCACAACAGATAGTACTCCAGTACTCAACAATAGCGGGTAGCTGCACAAGATAAGATATATTGCTACCAGGCCAATCTGCCTAATACACTCTTCCTGGAGCATCCTAATTTGGTACCCCCAATACACCATCGATAGCTTTGTCAAATCAAGACATTAGTGTGTATATGAATCGATAGTACTCATCTGCCGGCATATTCACTCTACCGCCATCTATGAACCACGCCTCAACGCGTTTCGCCTGCCACGGCTCTTCAGGAGGCCAGATATAAAGATGCGTAGTGTCACTAATGATAATGGATGACTGCATTATGCCCTATGGGGGGCTGCATTATACACTATGAGGGGGCTGCATTATACCCTATGGGGGGCTGCATTATACACTATGAGGGGGCTGCATTGTACCCTATGAGGGAACTACATTATACCCTATGGGGGGCTGCATTATACCCTATGAGGGGGTTACATTATACCCTATGAGGGGCTGCATTATACCCTATGAGGGCTGCATTATACCCTATGAGGGGCTGCATTATACCCTATGGGGGGCTGCATTATGCCCTATGGGGGCTGCATTATACACTATGAGGGGGCTATATTATACCCTATGGGGGGCTGTATTATACCCTATGAGGGGGCAACATTATACCCTATGAGGGGGCTGCATTATACCCTATGAGTGCGCTGCATTATGCCCTATGGGGGCTGCATTATACACTATGAGGGGGCTGCATTATACCCTATGGGGGCTGCATTATGCACTATGAGGGGGCTGCATTATACCCTATGAGGGAACTACATTATACCCTATGGGGGGCTGCATTATACACTATGAGGGGGCTGCATTATACCCTATGGGGGGCTTCATTATACACCATGAGGGGGCTGCACTATACCCTATGAGGAGGCTGCATTATACCCTATGAGGGGGCTACATTATACCCTATGAGGGGGCTGCATTATACCCTATGAGGGGGACTGCATTATACCCTATGGGGGGCTGCATTATACACTTTGAGGGGGCTGCATTATACCCTATGGGGGCTGCATTATACACTATGAGGAGGCTGCATTATACCCTATGAGGGGGCTACATTATACCCTATGGGGGGCTGCATTATACCCTATGAGGGGGCTGCATTATACCCTATGAGGGGGCTACATTATACACTATGAGGGGGCTACATTATACCCTATGAGGGAGCTGCATTATACCCTATGAGGGAGCTGCATTATACCCTATGGGGGGCTGCATTATACCCTATGAGGGGACTGCATTATACCCTATGAGGGGGCTACATTATACCCTATGAGGGGGCTGCATTATACCCTGTGAGGGGGCTACATTATACCCTATGGGGGGCTGCATTATACCCTATGAGGGGACTGCATTATACCCTATGAGGGGGCTACATTATACCCTATGAGGGGACTGCATTATACCCTATGAGGGGGCTACATTATACCCTATGAGGGGTCTGCATTATATTCTACGAGGGGGGTACTTTATATTCTATGGGGGGCCACCCCAGCCCCTGCTACATAAGGCATGTACTACCTTACATTATATCCCGATACTAGCTTGTTTTACCACACAATTGGTGGGCTTGTATATAGTTCTATGTAGCTACATAGTGGGCGTGAAGAATGATTTTTTCTGGTGGGCCCAAGGTGCTCCAGTCTGATGCTGGGGCGGACGGGGAGGCGGCCTGACATGTCCTGCGCTGCCTACACTGCTGGTCCTTCTCTGTATAGTGCACACAGTGGTGCCATTACACGGGATCACATGGGACAATGTCTGATGCTGCACGTCAGGTTCATAACACTTCTCCACGCAGGAATATGAGGCCGTCAGGACGTGAAGCAGGGGAGGGAGGATCATGCAGCTGTCTCGCCTCGGCCCCGCATCCCGGTGCAGGCAATGGAGCGTCTTCTGCAGCGTCTAGCGCTAGTGACCATACACCGCGCTGCAGCTGTCACTCCGTCTATGCAGCCTGTGCGCTGACTGGCCCATTCACACGGGTGATCCCCCTCCGCCAATAGGATAGAAGTGCTAATCTCCGCCCCTTCTTCTATTGGCTGAAGCTGACGTCGGGGCGGAGCTATCAGAGCCGTATGTTGGTGCGAGTAGAAGTGGCGCAGACTTGTGTGAGAGCACGATGCCTGTGGACGTGTCTGAGTGGTGCGGGGCTGTGGCCCTGGACGAGGTGGAGGAAAAGCCCGCGCACCCGCTCACTGTGAGCTACGGTCCTGTGGTGATAGAGGAGCTGGGCCAAGTGCTGACCCCTACCCAGGTAGTGACCGTGTAGGCCTGGCGTGGGCGCCACTCCCACTGTGCGGGCACGCTGCCTGGGATCACGCCTTCCAGTACTGGGGTGGGCGATGTATATATGATCAGGGCTGTCCTCCCTCCTCCCTGCTGGCAGACTGCCTGCAAGTCACGTGGGGCTGCATATACTGTCTGTACAGGGTGGATGCTAGGAGTGTGTAACACCGTGTATGTCCTGCCGGCTACATAGTGTATAACCCCGATCTGCAGTGTGTATACTGCCGGCTACATAGTATATACCCCGATCTGCAGTGTGTATACTGCCGGCTACATAGTATATACCCCGATCTGCAGTGTGTATACTGCCGGCTACATAGTATATGCCCCCGATCTGCAGTGTGTATACTGCCGGCTCCATAGTATATACTCCGATCTGCAGTGTGTATACTGCCGGCTACATAGTATATACCCCGATCTGCAGTGTGTATACTGCCGGCTACATAGTATATACTCCGATCTGCAGTGTGTATACTGCCGGCTACATAGTATATACCCCGATCTGCAGTGTGTATACTGCCGGCTACATAGTATATACCCCGATCTGCAGTGTGTATACTGCCGGCTACATAGTATATGCCCCCGATCTGCAGTGTGTATACTGCCGGCTACATAGTATATACTCCGATCTGCAGTGTGTATACTGCCGGCTACATAGTATATACTCCGATCTGCAGTGTGTATACTGCCGGCTACATAGTATATACCCCGATCTGCAGTGTGTATACTGCCGGCTACATAGTATATACCCCGATCTGCAGTGTGTATACTGCCGGCTACATAGTATATGCCCCCGATCTGCAGTGTGTATACTGCCGGCTCCATAGTATATACTCCGATCTGCAGTGTGTATACTGCCGGCTACATAGTATATACCCCGATCTGCAGTGTGTATACTGCCGGCTACATAGTATATACTCCGATCTGCAGTGTGTATACTGCCGGCTACATAGTATATACCCCGATCTGCAGTGTGTATACTGCCGGCTACATAGTATATACCCCGATCTGCAGTGTGTATACTGCCGGCTACATAGTATATGCCCCCGATCTGCAGTGTGTATACTGCCGGCTACATAGTATATACTCCGATCTGCAGTGTGTATACTGCCGGCTACATAGTATATACTCCGATCTGCAGTGTGTATACTGCCGGCTACATAGTGTATAACCCCGATCTGCAGTGTGTATACTGCCGGCTACATAGTATATGCCCCCGATCTGCAGTGTGTATACTGCCGGCTACATAGTGTATACCCCCGATCTGCAGTGTGTATACTGCCGGCTACATAGTATATACTCCGATCTGCAGTGTGTATACTGCCGGCTACATAGTATATACTCCGATCTGCAGTGTGTATACTGCCGGCTACATAGTGTATAACCCCGATCTGCAGTGTGTATACTGCCGGCTACATAGTATATACCCCGATCTGCAGTGTGTATACTGCCGGCTACATAGTGTATAACCCCGATCTGCAGTGTGTATACTGCCGGCTACATAGTATATGCCCCCGATCTGCAGTGTGTATACTGCCGGCTACATAGTGTATAACCCCGATCTGCAGTGTGTATACTGCCGGCTACATAGTATATACTCCGATCTGCTGTGTGTATACTGCCGGCTACATAGTATATACTCCGATCTGCAGTGTGTATACTGCCGGCTACATAGTATATACTCCGATCTGCAGAGTGTATACTGCCGGCTATATAGTATATACCCCGATCTGCAGTGTGTATACTGCCGGCTACATAGTATATACCCCGATCTGCAGTGTGTATACTGCCGGCTACATAGTATATACCCCGATCTGCAGTGTGTATACTGCCGGCTACATAGTGTATACCCCCGATCTGCAGTGTGTATACTGCCGGCTACATAGTATATACTCCGATCTGCAGTGTGTATACTGCCGGCTACATAGTATATACCCCGATCTGCAGAGTGTATACTGCCGGCTACATAGTATATACCCCGATCTGCAGAGTGTATACTGCCGGCTATATAGTATATACTCCGATCTGCAGAGTGTATACTGCCGGCTACATAGTATATACTCCGATCTGCAGAGTGTATACTGCCGGCTACATAGTATATACTCCGATCTGCAGTGTGTATACTGCCGGCTACATAGTATATACCCCGATCTGCAGTGTGTATACTGCCGGCTACATAGTATATACCCCGATCTGCAGTGTGTATACTGCCGGCTACATAGTGTATACCCCCGATCTGCAGTGTGTATACTGCCGGCTACATAGTGTATACCCCCGATCTGCAGTGTGTATACTGCCGGCTACATAGTGTATACCCCCGATCTGCAGTGTGTATACTGCCGGCTACATAGTGTATACCCCCGATCTGCAGTGTGTATACTGCCGGCTACATAGTGTATACCCCCGATCTGCAGTGTGTATACTGCCGGCTACATAGTGTATACCCCCGATCTGCAGTGTGTATACTGCCGGCTACATCTACTACATAATTGTCTAAGGGTCACTTCCGTCTTTCTGTTAGTCTGTCCTTCTGTCACGGATATTCATTGGTCACGGCCTCTGTCTGTCATGGAATCCAAGTTGCTGATTGGTCGTGGGCGTTTTGCCACGACCAATCAGCGACGGCCACAGTCCGGCGGCAATATGACCGCTCTCTCCTCCCCGCAGTCAGTGCCCGCTTCATACTCCCATCCAGTTAGCCCTCACAGGGTTAATGCCAGCGTTACCGGAGAGCAGTGTCGCACTCCGGTTACGCAGCTATTAATCGTGTGACCAACTTTTTACTGTTACAAATTTTCAACTGTTACAAATAATAAAAAAAAAAGTTATTATCACCCTCCGATATCTTCCTGTCCTCGGCAGTGCAAGCGGCAGGTTCCGGTGCTAAGGATGCTATGCGAGAAGGACCTGCCATGACGTCATCATAGGTCCTGCGCTCATACCAACCCTGGGACCGGAAGCTGCCGCGTACACCGCACACAGGCCACAGGACTACAAGGGGCCCCTCGGAAGGTGAGTATATGTTTTTTATTTTTTAACCTGTTACATACCTGGCTGGGCAGTATACTACGTGTCTGTGCTGTATACTACGTGTCTGGGCAGTATACTACGTGGGCTGAGCTGTATACTACATGGCTCTGTGCTGTATACTACGTGGGTTGGACAATACACTACGTGGGCTGGGCAGTATACTACGTGGACATGCATGTTCTAGAATACCTGATGCGTTAGAATCGGGCCACCATCTAGTAGTGTATATACCCCAATTTGCAGTGTGTATCCTGCCGGTTACATAGTGTATATACTCCAATTTGCAGTGTGTATATACCCCAATCTGCAGTGTGTCCTGCCAGCTACATAGTGTATATACTCGAATCTGCAGTGTGTGTCCTGCCGGTTACATAGTATATACCCCCAATCTGCTGTGTGTATACTGCTGGCTACATAGTGTGTATATACTGCAATCTGCAGTGTGTATATACCCCAATGTGCAGTGTGTGTCCTGCCAGCTGCATAGTATATACCCCAATCTGCAGTGTGTATGCTGCTGGCTACATAGTGTATATACTTGAATCTGCAGTGTGTGTCCTGCCGGTTACATAGTATATACCCCCAATTTGCTGTGTGTATACTGCTGGCTACATAGTGTGTATATACTGCAATCTGCAGTGTGTATATACCCCAATGTGCAGTGTGTGTCCTGCCAGCTGCATAGTATATACCCCAATCTGCAGTGTGTATGCTGCTGGCTACATAGTGTATATACTTGAATCTGCAGTGTGTGTCCTGCCGGTTACATAGTATATACCCCCAATCTGCTGTGTGTATACTGCTGGCTACATAGTGTGTATATACTGCAATCTGCAGTGTGTATATACCCCAATGTGCAGTGTGTGTCCTGCCAGCTGCATAGTATATACCCCAATCTGCAGTGTGTATGCTGCTGGCTACATAGTGTATATACTCCAATTTGCAGTGTGTATACTGCAGGCTACATAGTATATACCCCAATCTGGGGGTGTGTGTGTGTTGGCGGCTATATGGTACGATGTGCATATTGAGGTTCTGCTCTATATGGTAAATGTGTGTATATGTGCAGCTCACTAGTGTACAGAGCCAGGTGTACTTTGGTGTCCTCTGCCATCGGTTTTGGCCTTTGTTCAGACGTCCTTGGCTTGATCTTTGTCAGATGTGTAAAAAATTAACTTGCCTAGCACTAGATAAGCCTTCATGTGATATAACTGCGGCTAAACGTCTGTTCCTCAGTCTCCCATGACAGCACCACAGACAGAGGGGATCTGCCCTTCAGGGACAGGAAACCTACAGATAAAATGGCGGTACCTCTCCCTCGCATCAGTTGGTTTCCTGTCCCTGACTGGGAACCTTCAGTGCGGTACCTGGATGAAGAGGACCAGGGCCGGGCAGTCGGGTTCCGGCAGTGAGGTGGCTCCTGCTGTGGCTGATCTGGTACTTGGGGGGGGGCACCGCTGGGACTGATGGGTCCTTTAGGATGTGTGGGAGGGGAATGCAGCCGCCACGCCAGAGTATGGGATGGGGCACCCGGGAGTACACGCGCTGGCAGCGTGTACATTAGGTGTACCAAGATGGCCGCTGCTCTGGAAATGGAGCAGAACTTCTGGGGCGGGTGCATGCGCAGTGGCACTCTCCTCGCTTCCAATGGCCGCAGGTGGAGGGGGCGGGACCATAGAGGACACCGCAGAGCAGCAGATTTAAAAGGAGACCCATGCAGACAGCTTCTGCTGCATGGAAGGCAGCAACGAGCAGCCCCAGGAGCAGCAGCAGCTGCACCAGCTAAACAGCAACAGAAGCACCATCACAAACAGATGGACGGACCAAAGGACAAAGATATGCGGAGCAGCTGTTCCAGTAACCGCTCCAAACAGCGCAGCAGATCGGCTGCAGGAAACGAGTCACCATCTACGGTTCCCTTGGTCCAAACAGCCCCCCCCCCCCCCCCTCCAGATTCGGTACCTGCGAGTTCATCTAATGGTGAGAGGACTTCAAGAAAGTCAATCATTATAATGGGGTTCCCTTAATAGGGAAAGAAGTTGGGGAAAACGAGGAACCGGTCCTGCCCCACGTGTAAGAGGCCCTTATCAGAATCTTGGGATAAGAAGCTCTGTAGATCATGCATACAGAAAATAGTATGTGAGGAAACCCCGGATTTTGCTTCTGAACTAAGATCTGCAATTAGATCTGAAGTTCAGAACGCCTTCTCAACCATCTCCCAGGGGGAAAAAGCAGTAATTAAAGATCCTATATACTCCAAGTCTGACCCCTCTACTTCAGGGGAACTGGATTCGGATGCCTCAGACTCCTCAGCTTCATCCTGGGGTGAAGATAAAGGAGGGCGTTACTGCTTTCCCCTAGACGAAGTGGAAGGTCTGGTAAAAGCAGTGAAATCCACCATGGGGATGGAAGACCCCTGTCCGGATAGAACAATCTAGGACATAATGTTTGGAGGTTTAGGACAGAAGAAACCTAAAGTGTTCCCAAAAAATCAAAATGTTCAAACCCTAATTAAAACGGATGGGAAAAACCGGATAGGAAATACCCTTTTGAGGAGGAGGCATCCAAATCCTGGGACAAAGTTCCAAAAAAGTTTACACTCCCCTTTGACGATATGGGCACGCTTAAGGATCCCCTTGATAAGAAAGCTGACACCCTCCTAAAAGGGGCCTGGGAATCAGTGGGGAGAAATCTTAGGCCAGCTATAGCGGTCACATGTACCTCCCAGATCTCTCAAGGTATGGGTGGATCAACTGGAGAAACAACTAACAGACGGGACACCAAGGAATAAGATCATGAAATCCCTACCCATGATAAGAGGGGCAGCAGCATTCCTAGTGGACTCATCGGCAGATTCAGTCCATTTAACATCAAAATCGGCAGCACTTTCAAATGCTGCCAGACGAACTCTATGGCTCAAAAGCTGGCTGGGAGACCTTCAGACCAAGCTTAAGCTATGCTTAATTCCCTGTGAGGGTAAATATCTGTTTGGTGAAACTTTAGATGATATACTCCAAAAAGCAGGAGCTAAAAAGAAAAGATTCCCGAACCTAGGGCCAACACCATACCAACGGCCCTTTCGGAGTAAGAAATTCTTCCGTAGGAAACCCCTAAGGGAACAAAATAGATGGGAAGAAGGACAGGGGATTTCTCTTTGGCAACCCCTCCCGAGATAAAAAATCCCCAAAGTGACTGTCTCCCCAGGGTGAGGGGGGGATTAACCCTTTTCCTCCCGGCCTGGAAAAAGATATCAAACAATCCTTGGATCCTAGGTCTGATCAGATCAGGGGTGAAAATAGATTTTTCCTCCTTTCCCCCTCAAAACTACGTCATAACTCCACTACAAAGGAACAAATGGCATTAGAAAATGAGGTCTTAAATCTAGTAGAGAAAGCGGAATCAATAAAATCCGCCATCAAGATACTGTTTCCAGGATGCATTATGGTGGTATTGGACCTCAAAGATGCATATTACCATGTACCTGTCTGTAAATTCCTCAGACTAGTGATTTATAAACAGGGAGGTGGAAGGATTCCAATACAGGGCTCTTCCGTTTGGAATATCGATAGCCTCACGGGTATTTACAAAATTAGTAGCAGAAATAATGGCCCACCTGAGGGAACAGGATATTCTAATTAGTCCATACTTAGACGATCTGCTAATGGTGAGCGACTCAGTCTAGAACTGCAGAGTCCAAAGAGACAGTGTAATAAGAACCCTGGAAAATCTAGGATGGCTCCTAAACTTAGACAAATCAAGATTGGAACCCAGCAGAATACAAGAATTTCTAGGCCTAACACTGGACTCACAAAAACAGGAATGCCGCCATTCAGCACGCAAAACACAAAACATTTTACACATTGTAACAAAAGCCTTACAGAATCCCTCCATGACATTAAGGAAGGCAATGTCACTATTGGGCTCCCTCTCAGCTTGTTTACCGGCAGTACAGTGGGTTCAACTACATACAAGAGACCTCCAATCCGTACAAATTAAGAGGCCACATAGAAGGACAACTAACTCTAAATTCCTCATCTACTCATTCCCTACTTTGGTGGACAAATGTCCACAATTTTTCCAAAGGGATTCCCTAGGTAACAAAAATACAAAATATCTTGTATAATTACCACAGATGCAAGCCCCACAGGATCGGGAGCCCACATGTACAACCTAGATACTCAAGGAACATGGAAAAATCAGGAGCTGGAAGCTTCTTCGAATCAGAAAGAGCTGTGGGTCGCTCTCGGCTTTTCTACCCCCAACTGCGGGGTCAACATGTCTGCATATTTTCGGACAACAAAGTAGCAGTAGCTTACGTAAACCATCAGGGAGCTACCAGGTCCCAAACACTGAACACCTCCGCCAGGATCCTCAGACTAGCGGAAGAGCATCTTCTATCCCTCTCGGCACTTCATATCCGAGGGATAGAAAATCAAAAGGCAGATTATGAGTCGTACTCAATTAAAACAAGGCGAATGGGTCTTGAATCAATCCATCTTTCAAAAAATAACAAGGATGTGGGGAACTCCAACGATAGACTTGTTTGCCGATCACAAGAACAAAAAAGCAGAAGCCTTCTGCTCCCTCAATCCCAAGGGTAACCCTCAGGTTCTAGATGCCTTCATGCTTCCATGGACCCAGAATCTGACATACTCCTTTCCCCCATTCATCCTTATACATAGTAACATAGTTAGTAAGGCCGAAAAAAGACATTTGTCCATCCAGTTCAGCCCAATACCTGCAGTATTACGGAAAGTCAGAAGACAGGGCAAGGATGATACTAATAGCTCCATTCTTGCCGAAGAGAACCTGGTTTTCTTGGCTGAGAATACTATCCATCACCAATCCTTGGGTCCTACTTGACCTCCTGTCCCAGGGACCAGTCTCACACCCTCAAGCAGCAAACCTCCATTTAACAGTATGGACTTTGAAAGGTCCCTGAGAGAAAGAGGATTCTCAGACGAACTGATCTCTACACTAGAAAAGAGTAGAAAACCAGTTACCACTAGAACTTACAGCAAAACCTGGAGGAAATTCCTATCCACCTCCAGAGTAAAGCCTCAATTATGGAAGTGCTTGAATTTTTACAAAAAGGTCTAGAGAAGGGCCTAGCGGTCAGCACGTTAAAAGTTCAGGTAGCAGCCTTAGGTGCACTTTATAATCAGAATATTGCAGGCAAACCTCAGTCAAAAACTACCATCCTGGGATCTGAATCTAGTCCTAACGGGACCCCCGTTTGAGCCGATAGACACAGCCTCCCTTAAAATATTATCCTTAAAGACCATACTATTGGTAGCCTTAACATAGGGCCTGAATGTCACTCACTCTACGGGCCGATCGGCAACTTCCCCATTCACGAAGATCCTAGATGAGTTATATTAAAACCTGACCCAGCTTATCTACCTAAAGTGGCATCTTGGTTCCACAGGTCCCAAGAAGTAGTCCTTACTTCCTTTTTGCCCAAATCCCAGGATTAGTAAAGAGGAATTCCACACTCCAGATGTCAAAAGATACCTAGTCCAGTACCTAGAATCCACCAAGAGCTGTAGGAAGGAAGGATCTTAGTTTGCTTTCAGGGACCAAGAAGGGGCCTTAAAGCATCCAAAGGCACCCTGGCAAGGTGGATAAAGGAAGCGATAACCCTGGCTTATTCATCCATCTGGGGAACACAATCCCGGATGGTCTTAAAGCTCATTCTGCAAGGGCTATAGCGACCTCATGGGCATAAAAGTCAGAGGTATCTATAGAACAAATCTGCAAGGCGGCCACCTGGTCATCACCTTTGACCTTCTTTAGGCAATACAGATTAGACTTAAACTCTACATCTGATTTGACCTTTGGGAGAAGAGTCCTTCAGGCTGTGGTACCTCCCTAAGCTTCCATTCTCTGAAATTCTCTCCGTGGTGCTGTCATGGGAGACTGAGAAACACCGGTTATTGGTGAGTAACTGACTTTTCCCAGGTCGCTCTTTTCCATAGATGGCGGAGTCTGTATTAGGGCCCCGCTCCATATATATTCATAGCGCCCACATCTTATCCAGTTCCGGTCCGTCATGTCACTGACTAGGTGCACGTTGTGGTAAATCTGCCCCAGTGGCAGTCATCTTCAGGACAAAGTCAGGTTAGAGCTACATAGCACATTCTCATCACGTGAGTTGCTATAGCAATAGAGAGTACAATATATAGCTAGCGCCCCCTAGCGGGTGACAAGGATGTGTGCTTGAGGCACACTGACATGCAGAACACAAATGGTTTCTATTTGTTAAATTGATAAACTTCAAAGTCCCTGTAAAGGCAAAAATAACGTAAGTTCACCTTATATGAATAATCTGTTCTCAAGAATGTGGGGAATTTTACACTTATACTGCTGATTGCCTAGGTTACCGGCCACCCTGTAGTCTAAGAGACTGACCACCTCTGAGACAAGGAGTTCTCGGCTAACGCTCGCCAGTAGGGTTGAACGACCTTGACCTTTTTAGAGTCGAGCCGTGTTTCGCGAAACCCGACTATCTTAGAAGTCGAGTCGAGTGGAATTGGCCGATTATCGCGAAAAGTCGGGTATCGCACGAAACACGAAACCCAATGCAAGTCAATGGGGGAGCATAGTCGGCAGTGAGTGGAGGCCAGGAAAACATCTACACTGCCCATTTTAATGGCAAAAACATCCATTCTTGTTAAAGAAGCTTGTCAATCGTAATTTACCTTATAATAATTGGAAGGCATTTGAAATTGGGGGTCATTTGGCTAAAGTTGTGGGGGGTAGGGCTGGTTCAAGTAATTAGTGGGCCCAGTAAATCTGGACCACGTCACGGCAGTGGAGCAGGGAGAGGTAAGTATTTCAACTTTGCAAGTGCTGTGATCCTGAGCAAGCAGGGGGGGCCCACTCGTTGGCATTGGCACTGGCACAGGGCCCCTCAAAGTACAGCGGTGTGTTTGCACGGCGGGGGCGCCTCCCACCGGCAGCAACACTTTTGCGTACTATGAGAGGCCCTGTGCCAGTGACGTCGCCAACTAGTATTCCTCCCCCCACCTGATGAAGGAACCTGCACTTTCATCTGCACCTTCCTCTTTGTCCCCGTGTAAGGTGGTATGGTATGCGGGAAGAGGAACCTGACTTTCAGCAGGGTCACAATCTTGCTGTGTAGCGTGCACGGGGAATTTTGCGTTATGGGTCAATGTACCAGCAGACTCATCTATCACTGGCTGGGCAATGGGCAGGATGAGGAGGAAACACAGATATAGGCCCAAAGAATAAAGTTGGCTAAATGCAGTTCAAAATTGGTAACACAGGACTAACCAGGGGGCATTGCAGTGGAGGACAACTGGAATGAGAGGCTGACACAGAGAGTAGGCCCAAATCAGTAAGTAGTCGAAATGCAGTTCAAAATTGGCAACCGTAGTAAACAGGCGGCACAGCTTTGTTCAGTGGAGGAGAACAGCAAGGAGTGGCAGACACCGATAGTAGGCCCCAAACCAACTAGTACGCCAAATGCAGTTGTTCCGTTTAACCACAATTTAATGAGAGCCTGAAGATAGAAGTTCAGGAAAGGCAACCTGGAGAACACCTTGGAGTGTAACACACCATCTCTCTACACCCCATACCCAATTTGTAGGCCTAATGCAGCGTAGTTTCCAACAACTACTAAACGAGAGCCGGAAGATCGAAGCTCAGGAAAGGCAACCTGGAGAACACCTTGGAGTGGAACACACCATCTCTCTACACCCCATACCCAATTTGTAGGCCTAATGCAGTGTAGTTTCCAACAACTACTAAACGAGAGCATTAAGATTGAAGCAATGGAGAGGAAACCTGGGGAACACCTTGGGGAGGCAGACACCGTTAGTAGGCCCTACCAAAGTTGTACCCCCAATGCAGTTTTAAAATTCCTAGAGGCTGAAAACAAGACTATTGACGCTCAGCTTTTTTCAAAGGAACACAGCTGAATTGAGTGGCGCAGACAGACACAGGTAGTAGGACGTAACCCAAAAATGTGGCTCACTGCAGCTTAAAAAAGTTACAGGGGTACACAAGCAGCAGTGCTCTGGGCAGTGGAGGACAATTTCAATAGTGGACCGCAGACAGACTTTGTACGCCTACTATTAAAAAAAGGATGCTCTATGCAATTAAAAATTGGTTCCAGGGGTCCACGGGCAGCAGTGGTGTGGTCAGTGGACGAGTATTGGAAGGAGGGACCGCAGACAGGCGTAGTAGGCCTAACATAACAAAATTAGGCTGTAGACACTGTAAAATTGGTTCCAGGGGTACATGGGCAGCAGTGGTGTGGTCAGCGGAGGAAAATTGGAATTAGGGACTGCAGACAGACTTTGTAGGCTGTCCCCTGTGGACCATGCATCCAACACATTAACCCAGTGCGCCGTAATGGACACGTAACTTTTTGTGGACATGCCTACTGGTCCATGCGTCTTGTCAGGTGCACCTTTCTACTGTTTGATTGCCTGAGTGCTATGACAATGCAGACTTTTTCATGCCGGTGGAGGGCTGGGATGGCTTTTCTCGCAAAAGAAATGTCGACTGGGTAGCTTGAACCGTTGCACAGCGTAGTTCATCTGGGCTTTCTAAATATAAAACAAAGAAAAAAAGGAGGCTACATGCACTTTCAGCTGGGTTCCAGGGGTACACGGCCAGCATTGGTCTGGTCAGTGGAGAACTATTGGAAGGAGTGACCGCAAACAGGCATCGAAGGCCTAACATAATAACACATTGCTGTTGGCAATTTTAAATTGGTTCCAGGGGAACACGGGCAGCAGTGGCCTGGTCAGTGTAGTAGTAGTAGAAAGAACGGACCGCAGACAGGCATCGAAGGCCTAAAATAAAAAAATTGGGCTGGCTGTAGGCAATTTTAAATTGGTTCCAGGGGTACACGGGCAGCAGTGGTGTGGTCAGTGGAGGCCTAGTGGAAGGAGTGACCGCAGACAGGCTTCGAAGGCCTAACATAACAAAAATGTCAATACAATGGTATTGTCAGTGGCAGGCATTGAAGGATGTCAGCGCATAGACTAAACATTGGTGGAGCTGTGAGATAATTTTGCAAGTGGTAGAGCACTGTTTGAGCTGGGGGGGGGGGGGGAACTGTCTTGTGGCCGGCGGTACAGGCCCAGGGCCCCTCATATTACAACGGTGTGTCTGACGTTGGGTGCGCACCACCACCGCCAGAGACACTTTATTGTACTAGGAGGGACCCAGTGGCAGTGCCGTCGACCAAAAGGGGCACACCCACCTCTTCAGACAAACAGCACTCTCACGGGTGCTGTCGCCAAGTGTCGATACCACGGCACCGTGTGGGGAGTTTGGCCATTTAGTGAGGTGTAAACATGTCGTATGCTGGACAATCAGGTGCAGAAAATTACGAGATTGCAAAAGGCATTCAGAATAGTCCACAGGCAAGACCTTTTCATAGGAAAGCTAGGTGTCAGCCGGGCAAGGTGGGGCAAAAGATTTCGAAATCCAGTTGTGGTTCATTTTAATGAAGGTTAGATCATCTACATTTTGGGTAGCCAGACGAGTCCTTTTTTCTGTTAGTATTGAACCTGCAGCACTGAATACTCTTTCTGATAGGACACTAGCTGCCGGGCAAGCAAGCTCCTGCAATGCATATTCTGCCAATTCTGGCCATGTGTCTAATTTTGATGCCCAGTAATCAAATGGGAATGACGGTTGAGGGAGAACATCGATAAGGGATGAAAAATAGTTTGTAACCATACTGGACAAATGTTGTCTCCTGTCACTTTGAATTGATGCTGCAGTACCTGTCTTGTCTGCGGTCATAGCAAAATCACTCCACAACCTGGTCAGAAAACCCCTCTGGCCAACGCCACTTCTGATTTCTGCCCCTCTAACTCCTCTGGTCTGCTGGCCCCTGCAGCTCGTGTGAGAACGATCACGGGCGCTGTGTGCAGGGAATGCCAGAAGCAAACGGTCAACAAGAGTTGATTGTTTGGTTGCTAATATTAGTTCCAAGTTCTCATGTGGCATTATATTTTGCAATTTGCCTTTATAGCGAGGAGGCAGGCCAACCAGTAATCGTCATCGTTCATCATTTTAGTTATGCGTGTGTCCCTTTTGAGGATACGTAAGGCATAATCCGCCATGTGGGCCAAAGTTCCAGTTCTCAAATCTGCGGTTGTGCTTGGTTGAGGGGCAGTTTCAGGCAAATCCACGTCACTTGTGTCCCTCCAAAAACCAGAACCCGGCCTTGCCGCGCCACCAATTTCCAGTGGCCCCGGAAAAGCTTCCTCATTAAAAATATAATCATCCCCATCATCCTCCTCGTCCTCCTCCTCCTCCTCTTCGCCCGCTAACTCGTCCTGTACACTGCCCTGGCCAGACAATGGCTGACTGTCATCAAGGCTTTCCTCTTCCTCAGCTGCAGACGCCTGATCCTTTATGTGCGTCAAACTTTGCATCAGCAGACGCATTAGGGGGATGCTCATGCTTATTATGGCGTTGTCTGCACTAACCAGCCGTGTGCATTCCTCAAAACACTGAAGGACTTGACACATGTCTTGAATCTTCGACCACTGCACACCTGACAACTCCATGTCTGCCATCCTACTGCCTGCCCGTGTATGTGTATCCTCCCACAAAAACATAACAGCCCGCCTCTGTTCACACAGTCTCTGAAGCATGTGCAGTGTTGAGTTCCACCTTGTTGCAACGTCTATGATTAGGCGATGCTGGGGAAGGTTCAAAGAACGCTGATAGGTCTGCATACGGCTGGAGTGTACGGGCGAACGGCGGATATGTGAGCAAAGTCCACGCACTTTGAGGAGCAGGTCGGATAACCCCGGATAACTTTTCAGGAAGCACTGCACCACCAGGTTTAAGGTGTGAGCCAGGCAAGGAATGTGTTCCAGTTGGGAAAGGGAGATGGCAGCCATGAAATTCCTTCCGTTATCACTCACTACCTTGCCTGCCTCAAGATCTACAGTGCCCAGCCACGACTGCGTTTCTTTCTGCAAGAACTCGGACAGAACTTCCGCGGTGTGTCTGTTGTCGCCCAAACACTTCATAGCCAATACAGCCTGCTGACGTTTGCCAGTAGCTGCCCCATAATGGGAGACCTGGTGTGCAACAGTGGCAGCTGCGGATGGAGTGGTTGTGCGACTGCGGTCTGTGGACGAGCTCTCGCTTCTGCAGGAGGACGAAGAGGAGGAGGAGGGGGTGCGAACGGCTACAGCCAACTGTTTCCTAGACCGTGGGCTAGGTAGAACTGTCCCAAACTTGCTGTCCCCTGTGGACCCTGCATCCACAACATTCACCCAGTGTGCCGTAATGGACACGTAACGTCCCTGGCCATGCCTACTGGTCCATGCATCTGTTGTCAGGTGCACCTTTGTGCTCACAGATTGCCTGAGTGCATGAACGATGCGCTCTTTAACATGCTGGTGGAGGGCTGGGATGGCTTTTCTGGAAAAAAGTGTCGACTGGGTAGCTCGTAGCGTGGTACAGCGTAGTCCATCAGGGCTTTGAAAGCTTCGCTTTCAACTAACCGGTAGGGCATCATCTCTAACGAGATTAGTCTAGCTATGTGGGCGTTCAAACCCTGTGTACGCGGATGCAAGGCTAAGTACTTCCTTTTTCTAACCATAGTCTCATGTAGGGTGAGCTGGACTGGAGAGCTGGAGATCGTGGAACTAGCGGGGGTGCCGGTGGACATGGCAGACTGAGAGACGGTGGGAGATGGTATTGTTGCCGCCGGTGCCCTAGATGCAGTGTTTCCTACTACGAAACTGGTGATTCCCTGACCCTGACTGCTTTGGCCTGGCAAAGAAACCTGCACAGATACTGCAGGTGGTGCGGAAAATGGTGGCCCTACACTGCCGGAAGGGATGTTGCGTTGCTGACTAGCTTCATTGGCCGAGGGTGCTACAACCTTAAGGGACGTTTGGTAGTTAGTCCAGGCTTGCAAGTGCATGATGGTTAAATGTCTATGCATGCAACTTGTATTGAGACTTTTCAGATTCTGTCCTCTGCTTAAGGTAGTTGAACATTTTTGACAGATGACTTTGCGCTGATCAATTGGATGTTGTTTAAAAAAATGCCAGACTGCACTCTTTCTAGCATCGGATACCTTTTCAGGCATTGCAGACTGAGCTTTAACCGGATGGCCACGCTGTCCTCCAACAGGTTTTGGCTTTGCCACGCGTTTTGGGCAAGATACGGGCCCGGCAGATGGAACCTGTTGCGATGTTGATGCCTGCTGCGGCCCCATCTCCTCCGCTTCAGAACTGCTGCCGCCTGCACCCTGTTCCCCCAATGGCTGCCAATCGGGGTCAAGAACTGGGTCATCTATTACCTCTTCTTGTAGCTCGTGTGCAACTTCGTCTGTGTCACCGTGTCGGTCGGTGGTATAGCGTTCGTGATGGGGCAACATAGTCTCATCAGGGTCTGATTCTTGATCATTACCCTGCGAGGGCAATGTTGTGGTCTGAGTCAAAGGACCAGCATAGTAGTCTGGCTGTGGCTGTGCATCAGTGCACTCTATGTCAGATTCAACTTGTAATGGGCATGGACTGTTAACTGCTTCACTTTCTAAGCCAGGGACGGTATGTGTAAAGAGCTCCATGGAGTAACCCGTTGTGTCGCCTGCTGCATTCTTCTCTGTTGTTGTTTTTGCTGAAGAGGACAAGGAAGCGACTTGTCCCTGACCGTGAACATCCACTAACGACGCGCTGCTTTGACATTTACCAGTTTCACGAGAGGAGGCAAAAGAGCTAGAGGCTGAGTCAGCAAGATAAGCCAAAACTTGCTCTTGCTGCTCCGGCTTTAAAAGCGGTTTTCCTACTCCCAGAAAAGGGAGTGTTCGAGGCCTTGTGTAGCCAGACGACGAACCTGGCTCCACAGCTCCAGACTTAGGTGCAATATTTTTTTTCCCACGACCAGCTGATGCTCCACCACTACCACTACCCTCATTACCAGCTGACAATGAACGCCCCCGGCCACGACCGCTTCCACCAGACTTCCTCATTGTTTTAAAAACGTAAACAAACTAACGGTATTTGTTGCTGTCACACAACTTACACGGTGAGCTATAACTTCAGTATGATTTAGCTACCCTTTTACAGGTGAGTGAGACCACAACGAAAATCGGGCACAATGTTACACACTCTGTTGTTGGTGGCAACAAATGAGAGAGATGCCACACACGCAGGACTGTCACTGAAGCACAAATGTAAATTTTAATCTCCCACTGATTTTTTTTTTTTTTTTTTTTTTTTTTTTTTTTCAGGGAGACTTTAGGAAAAAAAATAATAGAATAAAATGATTTTTTCAGGAAGAATTTAGAAACCAAATAAAATAAAATGATTTTTTCAGAGAGAATTTAGAAAACAAATAAAACAAAAAAAGGCTTTCTATGGCCCACGGAGTGAGAGATGACGCACACAGGAGTCAGGAGTGGCACACAAGCCCAGAGGCCAATATTTATCTCCCACTGATTGATTTATTGATTTTTTTTCAGGTAGAATTTAGAACCCAAATCAACCAAAAACATAAATAGGCTTTCTATGGCCCACTATTTGTGAGAGAGATGGCACGCTCAGGACTGGCACACAAGCCCAGAGGCCAATATTAATCTCCCACTTTTTTTTTTTTTTTTTTTGTTCCAGGGAAAATTTATAAACCCAATAAAAAAAATAATAAATAGGCTTTCTATGGCCCACTATCTGAGAGAGAGAGATGGCACGCTTAGGACTGGCACACAAGCCCAAAGGCCAATATTAATCTCCCTTTTTTTTTTTTTTTCAGGGAGAATTTATAAAACCAAAAAAAATAAAATAAATAGGCTTTCTATGGCCCACTGAGTGAGTGATGATGCACTCAGGAGTGGCACACAAGCCCTGAGGCCAATATTTTTCTCCCACTGATTGATGTAGTGATTTTTTCAGGTAGATTTTAGAACCCAAATCAAGCAAAAAAATAAATAGGCTTTCTATGGCCCACTGAGTGAGAGATGGCACACACAGGGATGGCACTCTAGCAGAAATGTCAATCTTAATCTCCCACAAAAAAAAAAAAAAAACAGGGAGTGTCCTTCAATTACTATCTCCCTGCAGTAATCTCAGCCAGGTATGGCAGGCAGCAATAAGGAGTGGACTGATGCACAAATTAAATAAAAAGTGTGTACAAACCAAAAAGATAGCTGTGCAGAAAGGAAGGAACAAGAGGATTTGTGCTTTGAAAAAAGCAGTTGGTTTGCACAGCGGCGTACACACAGCAATGCAGCTATCAGGGAGCCTTCTAGGGCAGCCCAATGAGCTACAGCGCTGAGGGGGAAAAAAAAAAAAAAATGTAGCTTCCACTGTCCCTGCACACCGAAGGTGGTGTTGGGCAGTGGAAATCGCTACAGCACAAGCGGTTTGGTGGTTAATGGACCCTGCCTAACGCTATCCCTGCTTCTGACGAAGCGGCAGCAACCTCTCCCTAAGCTCAGATCAGCAGCAGTAACATGGCGGTCGGCGGGAACGCCCCTTTGTAGCCCCTGTGACGCCGCAGACAGCAAGCCAATCACTGCAATGCCCTTCTCTAAGATGGTGGGGACCAGGACCTATGTCATCACGCTGCCCACACTCTGCGTTTACCTTCATTGGCTGAGAAATGGCGCTTTTCGCGTCATTGAAACGCGACTTTGGCGCGAAAGTCGCGTACCGCATGGCCGACCCCGCACAGGGGTCGGATCGGGTTTCATGAAACCCGACTTTGCCAAAAGTCGGCGACTTTTGAAAATGAACGAGCCGTTTCGCTCAACCCTACTCGCCAGATTGCTGGGCCCAGATACCTTCAGGCCCTGAGCTCCGGCAAAGCTGCATCGTGGTAGAGCGTGCCGTTCAGAGCAGCGATGTGACTACGACTTGGTACTCGCAGACGAGCTACACTTCTGAAAAAAAAATTAGATCACCCCTTTTCAAATGGCTGTCCCCTTTAAATAAAACATTCAAAAACACTTTTCCCATAGCCTCCGTAAGTACACCAGTCTCGTCATGTCAGTACATGTATTTATTAATCTATGCAACTTGTATTTATTTATTTAACTTGTGAAATAGGTCCAGAACCGTCCAACCAGCATCTCCTGGGAGGGAATGGATGGCAACAAGCTGTATACTCTTGTGCTTACAGACCCTGACGCACCAAGCCGGAAAACTCCCAAATTCAGGTCCGATTAATACCCTTACAGGGACATTGTCCCCCCCCCCCCTTCAACTTTTTTATTTAATTTTTTCACCTGGTGCCATGGCCCATTGCATTGTACAGATGAAGTGACGGACTGTACAATTCTCCTGTGTTTTAGGGAATGGCATCACTTCCTGGTTATAAATATGAAAGGAAACGACATCAACAGTGGCTGTGTCCTGTCTGACTACATTGGTGCGGGTCCACCGAAAGGAACTGGTGAGTGTACCCGTACTGCTCGGAAAGTTCTCCTTATGGGAATTGTAGCCTAGTTCTACTCGGTGCGGAGCAGATAATGGCAGCCATCGCTGTAATGTGCCAGATGAGTGATTTATCGGCACGGAGCTGGTAATACGAGGTGTTACATAAAGTCCACTCTTAGGCTTCTTTCACACTTCAGTTGTTTGGCATCAGTCTGCTCCGACATCGTGACGGATCCGTCACAATTGTTGAGAAAACGGTTCTAACGGATCGTTTTTTTTTTTTTTTTTAAGGATCTGTTACACGGATGCGTAAAAAAAAACGGATCCGTTAGAACCGTTGCGATCGTTTTTACATCTGTTGGAACCGTTTTTTGACGGATCCGGTTTTTGAAAACCGAGGATCTCAATGTGATTGGCTAATACAAAGTACTGGGAAATGTGACTGGCTACTGGAAACTATATATATAGTACTCCTTCCATCTCTGACACTTTCTCAATAACCTTTCAAAGATGTGGTGTTATATATATATATATATATATATATATATATATATATATATATTTTTAACACCACATCTTTGAAAGGTTATTGAGAAAGTGTCAGAGATGGAAGGAGTACTGACGATTATTGTGAAGATATGTGCGGATTTCACTTTTGAGGCTAATCGGTTGGCAGTCATTGTCCGGGCAGAGTCTGTCTTGCTGGCTGGCACTGTGTTCTCTCTCTGCTTCTCTGCTTGACGGCACATTGAGGAATGAAGCCCACCTGTCCTGTTTATATAGTTTTGGGGTTGTCTGGGAAAAGTATCTACTTTTTGGAGCATGCTCAATTGAAAAAGCGGATTGGGGCGACTGATCCGCCAAATGACGGATCCATCGCCCATAGGCGGCCATTCTACGAAATGGTGAACGCAACAGATCCGTTGCGAACCGCCATTTCGGCGCAGACAAAAAAGTTACGATGTCCGTCAATGTCTAGACGACGTCCGCCAAATTTCGACGGATCCGTCACATGGCGGATGGAACGGACGACCATCCGCCACAATCTGTCGCTAATGCAAGTCTATGGGGAAAATGGCAGATCCGCCCCCAAAAAATTGCGGATCCGCTATGTGACGAAAACGGCGGATTCAAACTGACGCCAAAAGAAAGTGTGAAAAAAGGCCTTAATAGGACAGCAGTGGCGAGGTTCTTGCTTAATCTGGATAATGTGGTGAAAAGTAAAACCTAAACCCCACATATTACAATAGTCGTTCATGCATGAGTATGTCACCTGCGGCAGGAAATGTACCAAACAAAAGTGACCTGATATATCCCCGCCGTGGTTGTCGGAGCCATGATGTGTATCATATTTGTGCACCTGTGCATTAGTTTATACTAAGGGTGTGTGGGTCCTCCTTTTTTTTTTTTTTTTTTTTTTAGTGTGTGGTACACACGTTCCCCCCCCCCCCCGCCCCCTCCATCCATCCACCAATCTTTCCCATACAAGGTTTTAATGGCGAGCTATGCTTGGTTTCCTCTTCACATGAGGCCGTTATGGCAAATGGAGAGATACAACATATAGTGGGTAAGTACTATCTATATTAAAAGGTCACCCTGAGGTGGTTGGATTGCTTTTGTACTTTTTGATCAAAGAATGCCAAGTAACTTTTTAATGTTTACTGCAATATTGGAGTTCATGTATACATTAGTTGCAATGTGCTGATGCACTGTATATGTTAGTATGTTGGCCACGTAATGTATTTGAGCATTAATTTAATACTAAACAGGTGTGGACCATATACTTTTTTTTTTTTTTTTTGTGAGAAGTCTTTCTCCTGTCAATGGCTGACGTGAGATTTGTGATATGGGCCACTTGTCATTCATTAAAAGGTGTGCGCCTCTTAATAAATCGGGAGCATCTGACTCAAACTCTTCTCCTCATCCAGACGGCCCTTAACAACCTGATTAACTAACTGGGGCAATAGCTTAGCTGGTAACTGTGTCACGGAGCAACTTCTTCCTACCAGCTTAGGCCCCTTTCTCTGTGTCTTGCCGTCAGTCTCAATCCGGTGAATTTTGGGAAAAAAAAAACCGATCCAGCAAATGTTGCCGTCAGATCCGTGTGTGTGTTTTTTTTTTTTTTTTTTTCTTTTCCTTATAGCCTTGTAGTTGCAACGGATGGCCTGACGTTTCATCCGTTCGCCAGAACCGTCAAATTATTTATCTGCTGACCGGAGAAAACGGACATAGTAACGTTTTTATGTCCGTTGGAAAAAAAAAAAAAAGACAGCCACAGATTTTTATTTTTTTATTAGGATCCAATTAGCTGGGTCAGCTAGTTGGATCTGGCGAAAAAATGGATCCGTCGCATCAGTCTTTCACAATCTGCGACGGATCCGTATGTGTTTTTTTTTTCTTCTTCAACATTAGACGGAGTGTGACTAATGGCAAAAAACTGATGTGTTGAAAGTAGCCTAAATTACACAAATTGGGAGCGGACTGTCTGTCAAGCTAGGCGTGGAGTATCTGGTGGGGTCTGGCTCTTTCACCCTTCTCTCAATTCCAAGACCGCTCCTATTCTGTGTTGCGACATGCCAACACTCTCTCCTGTATCAAAAACAGGGTCACAAATGGTGCTGCAGATTCTGGGACCCCTGCTGACTTCATGTCAGGTATTTTCTGAGCGAGTATGCATTTCTGCAGTCTGACTGTAGACAGCCAACATTTGGCTATGTGCACACTGTCAGGATTCCCCCCATCACCTCGAGGTGTTATCACATGACCACAAGTATGTGATTTGCTAAATTTCGGTCACATGCAAACTAGCTACTCTGAAATTAACATTGAGAAAAGCTGCTAGTCTGCATGTGACTGCCAGTATGCAAATACAGTACTTGTCACACCACAACCACTTGACTGTATTGTAGTCAAATCCTGTCAGTGTATCGGTGGTTACATAGAGCAACTGCAAAGAAGGAAGATGAGGATATCTTTATTTTTATATAGCGCCAACATATTCCGCAGCGCTTAACAGTTTGCACACATTATCACTGTCCCCGAAAGGGGAATTTAAGTTGAGCCCCATCAGTATGTCTGTCTCCACGCAAACACGGGGAGAACATACACTCCTTGCAGATATCGTCCTTGGTGAGATTTGAACCCAGGACCCCAGTGCTGCAGTGCTATCCAATGAGGCATCCGCATGGCCTGCGTACCCAATGTTTAACATGGGACACATGCAGATGTAGGCGGAGCTGAAGGAAGAGGTGCAGCAGTGGGCAGGGCTTAACTGAGGAAGAAGGCTGCCATCCGCAGCCCTGCCGAACGTTGGTGTGAAGCAGCCCTAATATGCTGGGTGCAGCAGTTAAGATGGTATCTGTTTTCTATGCTGCAGAGCTCAGTTGTTGAGCAGTGTATAACCTCGTCCACAACAGTTTCCTGTGTACCTTATATAGTGACAGAGGGCTCTAATCCGTGTGATTACCCTCCATGTGCCAAGTTGCCCTGAAATGATAAAATGCTTATCAGCATTAAGGCTGGTTTCACACTTGCGTTTTGATCTGCAGCGTTTTAAACGCAAACGCATTTGGTGCAAAAACGCGTTTAAACGCTGCGTTTTTTAGGCGCATGCGTTTTTGCATGTTAACGCAAATGCGGCGTTTTGACGCGTTTATAAGCGTTTTTTCCTGCGTTTGCGTTTTTGAAACGCATGATAAGTGTGTGACAGCTGCCAATCATCAAAATCAACTAGAAAACCAACTATAAACAGAAATACCTAGGGTTAGGATCCCTAGGGATCCTGACACAAACTCTGACACAAACTCTGACACTTAGGGTTAGGATCCCGATCCCTTAGGGTTAGGATCCCGATCCCTTAGGGTTAGGATCCCGATCCCTTAGGGTTAGGATCCCGATCCCTTAGGGTTAGGATCCCGCTTATCAGTGTGTATTCTTGTTTTTCTATAAAAACGCATGTGCTTAAAACGCATGTGTTTACATAGACATCAATACGTTTTTTTGCCGCAAAAAAAGTCGCTAAAATTACTACATGTTGCATTTCTGCAATACAAAGCATGCAGAGAAAAATTGCATGCGTTGCAAAAACGCATGCAAAAAAACGCATGCGTTTTTAATGTTAAGTATAGGGGAAAAAAAGCATGCGTTTCTGCGTTTTTTAGCGCAAAAACGCAAATGTGAAACCAGCCTAAGGCGTGTTTTTTCTTTTTTTTTTTTCCTTTTCTCTCTGCAAAATACAACTCTGTAAGCAACACATTGCTGTAATCAGGGGCTCTGCGCCTGAATTATGATGCTCTCAGATTACATAGCAAGAGTGACAGAATCCTTTTTTGGAGACGGTTACCAGGTCTTTGCTACCTCATTTGAGAGCAGCATAATGTAAGGCTAAAGGCCCTGATTGCAGCGATGTGACACTTACTGGGCTGTTTGATGTAGTTTTAAGAAAACTCTGAGTCACCCACAGGAGATCACTGCAGGTTTGCAAGTCCTTTCATTGACCATGTAGTCCTTGATAATCACAAGCTTGTATTCTTTTTCCCTTCATGAATGATTGGCATTTTTTGCCTAGTATAGAGCTGCCAAAACAGAGGGGTAACAAACCTTGATGGCAGATTTTCTGTCTTTGCCACATGACTCCAGGGCAGCAAAGCCTTAACGTGTAAGAGCAACACCTTGTAGAATTATTAGGGAGTACTGTATTTTTCGGATTATAAGACAAACTTTTATGATTAGGGGGGAAAATGGGGGAGCGTCTTATAATCCAAACACTGTTCTTACGAGGGGTTAATGCTGCGGGCCCAGAGGTTGGGGGTGTTGTGATGGTGGTGGTACGGTGGCGAGCGGTGACTGCATATGGTGGTTGCCATTCTTCTGGGGTCTGGCTTCCAGCTTTTCACTCTGTGCAGGTGCAGATGGAAGAAAGCCGAGATCTCTGCTTACTGAGCTCTCAATCTGTACATGCGCTGCATCCGGCGGCAGGGTCCAGGCAATGCTTCGCTGAGGAGGGAGAGAACAGCTCTTCTTTCTTCTTCCTCCTTCTCTCCTCCTCCGCACACTATTTAATGTTGCAACTACGGTACTCACAAGTCCGAGATCCTTTTAGGAAAGGTGAGCAAACAACCCCCATCATCCTTCAGAATATACTGTATCTATGGGTATATTCTGAAGGATGATGGGGCTTCTAGCCATATTTAGTGTAAATATACACTAATGTAGTGTCCAAAGTGTTTATTGCAAATGTGACTACCACCTCCCTCATCTTTCAGACTAAATCAATATAAATAACTATATTACGGTATTCAGTCATCATAGCTGTAGAAAGAGACATGGGCCACATATCCAATATCACAAGTTGATCTAATGCCACTAGACAAAAATTAATAAAACTGAACATGAGGTTCTTGGTTCAACCTTCTGAGTAGACTGTGTGAAGCCGCTGCCGTGCCCCGGCGGACCTCTTAGTGAGTAAAAATTGGTGAAAAACGCGTCTTGCAGGCCCCAGCCTTGCAGCATGGGTGGCACATTGTCACTGTGGAGGTGGTCTGCACATGACACCGCACCTTTACGGCTACAGTACAGTTAGGGATCCACTGAGAGGTTCATACGGTCTGCTCAGAATGTTAAACTAAAAACCTCTTGTTCAGTTGTATAAGGTACATTTTTGCCTAGTGGCACTAGACCAACTTTTTGGCTACTGCATATTGTGCATTTTTCAAGAATGTCAAAGCAGAAAAGGTTGGCCTAAAAAATTCCTTTTAAACTGGAGGTTATAAAATATGAGAAGAGCATGGGAATAGAGCAGTGGAGAGACATTTCGGGCCGCCTCCAACTGAAAAAATAAGCGTGGAGGAGCTGGAAAAAAGCAAATATGGTCTTCATGGGCGTGGAGCAAAGTGTCCTGAGTTAGATATGGACATTAGAGAGTGGATCACACAACACAGAAATAATGGCCTTTCAGTGTCAGCGAAAATGATAATATATGAAGCCAAGCAGGATCGCTGCTGAGAAAGGCATTGATGGCTTTACTGGATCACTATCATGGTGCTTCAGATTTGAGGAGCTGTGGCCTTACTATGCGCACCAAAGCAAGAATTGCGCAAAAAATGCCACAAGAATATGAAGCCATGATCATGTCTCTCCACAAATTGTAATTGACACCAGAAAGAAAAATAATTTTGAAATGGGCCAGATTGGGAATATGGATGAAGTCCCTCTAACCTTTGATGTGCCATCTAACAGGACTGTAGATGTAAAGGGTGCCAAAACCACAAAAGCAAAGAAAAGAGACATGCCACAAACTGGGGAACACCCTGAATGTATTAAGTACAAATGTATAAATAATTTATTGAAGTCCAAACAAAACAAACCACAAAAAAAGACAGGTAGCATAAAAACATGAGCATTAAAAACAATAACAATAAGGACAACCCCACAAAAGAGGAGAGATGAAGCCCCCCTAGGACCCCAGAACAAGGGTCTGGTACCAACAACAAAGGTATTGCACGATTATACTGGATAGATACTCTACAAAAAGAATTATAAGACATGAAAGAAGTATAATAAACATGATGATGCAGACTGAAAATACAAGATGCCCACAAAATAAGATATATAGGGCGACCTACTGACCAATTATGATAAACACTGTGATATCACAAGATGACCAAATAAACTAGTTTGCTTTTTCAACACAAAAAGAATAAAGAGTAAATCAACTCTATAGAGCTGAAAAAGCCTTATATAACCAGCCAAACTGTGTGATAGTAATCTGACAACTGAAGGTCAGTGGGCTAAATCTGTCCGGCAACCAACAAGAAAATAAGGCATGTATAAGATGCAGACATGCATGTGGTGTATAAATCACAGCCCCTCTGCCTAAAGTGATGAAAATACCTGACACTATAAAATCTCTTGTCATATTATATAGACAGGAAAAATAGGTACATGTAACCACCCATGCCATCCATGAGAAAGACATATGTTGTTGATCTACGGATAAATATCCAAAAATACAACTGTAGAAAAAAGCAACAAACACATGGAGGAGGGTGGGTATATGACCTGTAAACGTAGAGATGCAGCATGAGGCAACTAATTACGGCTGCCGGCCTGAATAGTCGCAGCATGTGTCTGACGATTCATGTCCAAAAAAAGGTGTGCAAACCCAGGGAGAGGTCCAGGGGGGGTCAGAGACCCAACGCGTGTCGCCACAACCGTGGCTTCATCAGGGGTGAAAAGTGGAATGAACGTTTAGACGTAATAACACACTTAAATACTGTACCTGATATTGCAAGATCCCGAACAGCTGAGGAGGTGTGTGTGGCAAGTAGCCCGGAAATGACGTCCCACCGGAAATAGGCCGGGGTGTATATACATGGAGCTGGGTATAGAAACATGGTGGATTGAAACTACTATGGCGCATGCGCAATGTGCGCTGAAGAGGAAATGCTAAATGGATTAAAGATGATCCGGCCCACCAAAGTGAAGCGAGCGGTGAAAAGCGCCGATATCAAAACCTGAAGTCTAGGCAATAGTAAGATGCAGGCTCTAGCAAACCGCACCCCAGACTATATTAATAATAAATATCTCACCGCCCCAAAAATAGGCGGAGGTGTATGCACATGGAGCTGGGTGCAGCAAGATGGTGGACTAAATTGGTACTGTGCATGCGCGAATAATACTGGGCAGAGCATGCCGTGTTGTCATAGAGATATCACGCCCCTTGCCGCCAAACAAATGATGGATACACACCAGGAAAAGCCTAGCTAGAGCTAAATCACCCAGACGAAATTATTGCTATGCTTCCCATAACGCATACATTCAACGCCGAAAATAGTGAATTTATTCCTGCAACCAGATATAACACATTGGTAAATTGAACCAGCACCACTCATACGCCAGTGGCAAAAGGCTGCTAAGTGGATTGATACATGTAATTCCATCCACAGGCAGTACCTATGCATAAGCATTAGTATACAGAAATCCTGCATGCCAGTGAGAAAAAAATAAGGATCTTTTTCCCAGACAGGATTATAATACTACTCTCTACACAAAACTCACAAAAGCTATCATAAACTTGTGGCCGAGAGAAAAATAGTATATCTCTCCCAATATTTTTGCCCGAATCTATGGGACAATATAGGATACTCCACAATACATATAGAACAAGAGAACTGAGTATATAAATCCCAGTACTCATATTTAAAAAAAAAATGTACGTTTTTATTTGTCAATGATATCAAAGATTACATCAATAACACAAATACATATATCACAGGGTAAGGTGAGGAGGAATCAAATGGTAAGCGGCGAAACAGGAAAGAAATTTATTACATCCCTGGGGCTGCTGACATTACACAAAGTCTATAATTTAAGGACTCTTATGACAAATATCATAGTCCTCCATGGTTGCATCATTTTTTTTTTTTGTTTAAATAGTTTTTTTTATTGAAAGCAAACATGCACAATACAATTTATGCACTGTCCAGTATTTTACAAAAATTTTAACATTTTCCAAACCCCCAACAATCCCAACCATACCCAAACCTCCCCCTCCCCTGACAGCTCCTTCCCAGTTATACTTTTGTTACCAGTATTGATGGTTCCTTGAGCCATTTGACTCACTTATGTTCGCTTGTTCCTCTAGCACTCTCTTCCTTTCAGAGGCTCTCACTCTCCCATTTCCCATAACTACTCATCCCAGCTCGAGCCACGGAGACCACATTTTGTCAAACGTTTCTATTTTCCCACGTCTTTTATAGACCCCCTTTTCCAGATTGAGACCATGTTTAACATAATTCAGGAATTCACCCCTCGTAGGCGGTTCCTCCTTGATCCAGTTCCTTGCTATTACCTTCCTTGCCATGTATAATAGCCTAGCTATTGCTATCTTCCAGATGTTATCCACTCTAATTTCCTCTACATATCCTAGTATACACACTATCGGATCTCTCGGCACTCTGCATTTATACGCCCCTTCCACACGGCTCATTACCACCAACCAGAAAGCAACCAGTCTTGGACATGTCCACATCATGTGGTATATTCCTGCATTCCCAGTCTTACATCTCGGGCATTCAGAGTCAGCACGCAACCCCGCTCTGCACAACACTTCCGGTGATTTATAGACTCTGTGCAAGATGTACAGCTGCGATAGTCTATACGGCTCGCTCAGCGACACTCGTGGAACCGACTCCAACACCGACTCCCAGGTTTCATCCTCCATTGGGCCTAAATCTTTCCCATTTCGCTCTCGCTTTTAAAGGGAAGTCTAACAAATATGCATGTAGAAGGTCCTTATAAAGGGTGGTAATGACTCCCCTTGTGGACCCTTCCCCACACACGTATTCCAGAACTATGTCCTCTTGGATCTCAACACCACCGCCCCTGTTTTGAGCTTTAAAAGCATGTTTCATCTGAGCATATTGATACTCCCCAGTCGGTCTCAGTCCAAACTCCCCTTGCAGCTGCGAAAAGGACTTTAATCCTCGTTGTTGAACTATCTGAGCCACCAAGTGGATTCCTTTGGCCCTCCACTCCGTCAGCACTCCAAGGGCCGCAAACTCAACCAAATTATTATTAAACCATATCGGTGTAAATTTAGTCAGCCCCGTAACCCCCCGAATCTGTCGCAGTCTGGTCCATAATTTATATATCAAAAACATAGTTGGGTATAATTTCCCCAATACTCCCAAGGAACCATCCTCCAGACACTGCGCTACCGGTCGTCGGTCTGTCACCCTCTCCATCAAGTGCTGTACCGCACTGGAGGACACCTCCCGTGCCCAGCCCTTCAAATGTTGGCTCTGGGCTGCAAGAAAGTATAACTCAGGATTGGGTAAAGCCAATCCTCCATCTTCCTTGGGTCGCTGAAGCGTCTCCAGGCGAATACGTGGGTACCGCCTCCCCCATATCAGACTTCTAAATAGAGCATTAATCTGCCGGAATTTCCCACGTGGAATCCAAATTGGCGCGTTATGTAGGACGTAGAGTAATTTGGGCATCAGAACCATTTTAATTAGATTAACCCTCCCCACCACCAATAAGTGCAATTTATTCCATGCATCCACTTTTGCTTTAAGGGCGCCCACGAGAGGTGTCAAATTCCTATACAGAAACTCTGTAACTGGCATCGAGATCCATATTCCCAGGTATCTGAAAAGGGATACTACCCTAAGCCGCCCCTCTCCCAATGGCTCACTTCTGCTCTCCTCCACCCCATCCACCTCAAAGAGGACCGATTTATCCCAGTTTATCCTCAATCCCGATAAGTCTCCAAATTTCCCAACGATCTCGATAGCCCCATTCAAGGCTTCATCCGGGTCCGCTAGGAACAGTAGGATGTCGTCTGCATATAACGCAATCTTCTCCTCAACACTCCCATAACTGAACCCAGGGACTTCATCCGACTGTCGGATCTTGGCGGCCAATGGCTCCACAGCTAAGGCAAACAGAAGGGGCGACAGTGGGCAACCCTGCCTCGTACCTCTGGCCAGCTTTATAGGCTGAGAAAGTTCCCCATTCACTCTAATTCTAGCTGTTGGTAGTGAATATAACAGTTGAGTCCACGCCACAAATTGCGGGCCAATACCCATACATTTCAACACCCGCCAGAGATATCCCCACTCCACACTGTCAAACGCCTTATGGGCGTCCAAGGATGCAATAACCCTTCGGCCACAATTGTCAGACTTCAGCTGCAGGTTCATATGCAGCCTCCGCAGATTAACCGCTGTAGATCTGTCAGGCATAAAACCAGACTGATCCGGATGCACAAGGTTAGTAATGACACTAGACAGACGGGTAGCTAACACCTTGGCCAAGAGTTTGACATCAATGGTTAACAGAGAGATTGGCCGATATGACTCAGGCTTCCCCAGATCCTTATCCTCCTTCGGAATAACCACTATAATAGCCTCCCTCATAGATGCTGGGAGATACCCTTTACATCCAGCCTCCTCCAGTACTAACTTTAATCTGGGAATCAGCACTTCCTCCAAACTTTTATAGATTTCGGCTGGTAACCCATCAACCCCAGGTGCCTTCCCATTGGCCATAGACTTCAGCGCCCGACTCAGTTCCTCCTCGGTGATAGGGGCATCGAGGCTCACCCTATCCTCCTCACTCAATTTCGGAAGACCCAGACTCTCAAGGAAAGTCTCCGTATCTCCGGCTGACTCATTGACCCTGGAGGAATATAAGTCCGCGTAAAAGTCCGCAAAGACCTTTATAATATCAGGTGTTTCAGATACCCTGCTCCCCCCATCCGAAACCAACGAGTGTACATATGAGGTACTACGCTGAGCCGCGGCTACCACCGATAGCATGTGTCCCACTGTTTCTCCCTCCTGAAAATAAGCCACCCTCTGAAACTCCCGCTTCCTTTCAGCTTTTCCCAGCAGAATCTTTTCCATACAATTTTGCGCTGTTCTCAACCTTTTCTCTGCCTCGGTGGTCCCCAGTACTACCATCTCGTCCTCCGCGGCTTTCAACTCTTCCAATGCCACTCTCTCCGCTTCCCTTGTCCTCCTCTTACACCTACTAATGTCTCTAAAAAGTAGCCCTCTCAGGTACGCTTTCATTGCATCCCAAACAGTCAGAGCATCAGTACTCCCATCATTTAACGCAAAGAATTCCGTCACCTCCTTCCCTATACCGTCCAAGTCAATACTCTGTAACCAGTTCGGATGGATCTTCCATTCTCTCCCGCTTGTAGTCCGTGTCCCCAACAACCTAACCTCCACCTCAATTGGACATGGTTGCATCATTAATTAAAGTGCCATAGTGCATAGTGCAAAAAATTGGTCAAATATTACCATATATGAATGTCAAGCAGCTTACCCATCATGTATGGATGTCTCTCCTAGTTCCACACGCGACCCCTTGACGCACGTTTCGCGGTCTGCTTTTTCAAAAGGGGTTTATATACTCCGTTCTCTTGTTCTAATAGGATTATAATACTAGTTAACACACATACATCGTGCCAAAAGGAATTAAAGGCGTGTAGGTGGTACGTGTAAGTACGCAAATATTCCTAAGCTGACCTAAGACGTACTCAAAAAGTTGGTATACACCAATCACATCCGTGAAGAGCTGCGCCAACATAAGGAGTACCGATAGAGCAGAGCACCACACGAATAGCAGGAAAAAGAAATACATTTAATCAAGTAGATGGATACTACAATGAGTTACTATGAACAGCAGTCCTAGTAATTAACGTGAGACCATAACCATGATAATATCAGGCAGACAAAAACCATTCCTAATGTGGAATGATAAAGTCTAGTTGATACATAGTTGCCATTAATTATCTGAGTGTCTGACCACTACTATAGACAAGGGTGCCAAAACCATAACTGTAAAAACCGCAGGACATGAAGAAAAACCATTACACCGTTGTGTTGTCCTGCTGTGCCGATGGCACTAAATGGCCACCAATGCTAATCTTAAGAAAAAAAGATGCTAAGAGGCAGTCCCACAAGGAATCGTCGTGCACGTTCGGATGGACGAGAACAGAATGATTGTGGGTTGACAAAGTTTGGTCCAAATGTCCTGGGGGGCTTTTGAAGAAGAGAGGGGTGGGGGGAACATTCCTTGTTAGTGCTTGACCAGTTTAGAGCACACATCAGTGAAACCACAAAGAAGGTCTTTAAAGAAGTGAAGACCAATCTGGCTGTAATTCCAGGGGAACTTACTAGCCAGCTGCAACCCCTCGATGTTTCCATCAACAAACCATTTAAAGTCTTCATGCGAGAAGAATGGAACAAATGGATGACTGCTGGCAATCATCATCTGACACCAACTGGTCCAATGAGGAGGCCCACGATCACTCAATTTTGTGAGTGGGTGAAAACATCATGGCAGTCAGTGAAGGATGAAACGGTTATACGGTCATTCAGAATGTGGGATTAGTAATGCCTTAGATGGCACTGAGGATGGTGCGCTATATGAGGACAGTGAAGAGAGTGACACTAATGACTGTGGACCTGAGTTTCCTGGATGCCGACAGTACTGATGAGGAATTCCTGGGGTTCTCTGACAACTAAGAGTGCCGTACCTGAGGATTAAAGTTTCTCCTCACTAATTGAAAATGCTGTTCTTATTGTTACTGTTATTACATGTTACCCACAATGCTGCTGTTGAGTCTACAATGTTAAAATATTTTTTATTTAAAGGTTTCTCTAGTCACCTTCCACGACAGCCACTTCGGAGGTTGTCTTCCCCGCCCTAATAGGGGACAGGAACACAAGAGGTTAAATACCCCTCCCCTTCCTGCACCGCCAGTGTTTTCCTGTCCCCTATGGGGCATGAAGAGATCTGAAGGGGCTGCCGTGGCCGGCGACGGAGCTCCACTTACCAGAAAAAGTCGGGCGGCATGAGGTCGGGCTCCCTCCTCTAGTATGCTGCTCCTGTCTCCTCTCTTCGGAGGGACTCGGGACCTTCCTGCCCCTCCGGCGCTCCCTTTGGGAGCAATGCGGGGCGGTGACGTGCTTGCCGGGGGCCTCCTGCAGCCCCCCGGTTCTCTCCTCCCATGGCTGCAGCGCTGGAGGTGGGGCGCGTCCCGGGCTGTGGCCGGAGGCCCGATGACTTCCGGGTTAACGCGCGTCACTTCCGGTTCATTCAGGGAGCGCTCCATGGAGCGCATGCCGGCCGGCAATGGCGTCCAGCAGCTGAAGCACGCCATACAGACAGCGTTTCGGGGGCGTTCCAGGACCTACCCCAATCGGGCACACGTGGGGGGGAGGAACACTGCACGCTGGGACCACCGATCCTTATAAAAAGATCCGGGTAGCAAGGTAAGCTGTCTGACTGTTAACAGCTGACGGACATGGACAGTGACAGACCCCCTTGCTCTGCATCTGCAGATGCCAGCGTTCCCCCTCCTACCAAAGTAAGTAGCAGGTGTTGGGCCCAGCTATCCCCTATATACATATGTGCTTTCATGGATATATGTAGATGTATACCTCTAAGTGGCTTAGCAATCTCCTCCTCTCTCCCCCTCTCTCCCCCTCTCTCCCCCTCTCTCCCCCAGCATTAGATCTCTCATTAAAGATGAGGTCCATTCTTCTATGGCTACCTTCTCACAAATGTCGGTGCCTCAGCCACCCCCTCCAAAAAAAGAGGAAAAAAGCCCCAGTAGAATCCGACCTGGACTCGGGAGAAATCCAGTCCTCAGGTTCAGAGGATAACTGGGAAAACGAAGGCTCTACTTCTACCCCCACCTGTAAATCAGAAAACAAAAAATATTATTTTAGTTCTGAGGACATGAGTGAACTAATCGGTTTAGTAAGAAGCACCATGGGGGTAGAGGATGAAGAAGTTACACTCACAGTACATGATGAGATGTTTGAGGGTCTGAAACCCAAAGACCAAAAAGGGTTCCCGGTGCATAAGAATTTACGAGATCTAATTCTGCATGAATGGGACCTCCCTGAAAAAGGTCTGACTATACCATCGGAACTAAAAAACCGGTACCCATTAGATGGGGATAACTCCTTATGGGAGACCCCGAAAGTAGATGTTCAGGTGTCTAGGGTAACTAAAAAAACTGCCCTCCCCTTTGAGGACTCTTCGCAACTCAAGGATCCGATGGATCGTAAAATAGAGAGTTTATTAAAGAAGTCCTGGGACACCTCCACAAATCTGCTGAAATCTAATATAGCCTCTACTTGCGTAGCCAGATCTCTATTTATCTGGTTACGCAAACTTGAGGATCACTTGACTCAAGGCACCCCAAGGGAGGAGATTTTAGACTCCCTACCATTACTACAGAAAGCTACGGGGTTCCTAGCCGATGCGTCTGCTGAATCAGTTCGAGTAGCCGCAAAAGCTGCCGTTCTCTCTAACTCGTCCAGGAGAGCACTCTGGATAAAATCCTGGGGAGGCGATTTTGTCTCCAAGTCCAAATTATGTAGCATACCCTTTCAGGGTCATAATGTATTTGGACCAGTCCTGGACAATATTTTGGATAAGGCGGCAGATAAAAAGAAATCTCTTCCTGAGCAAAAGACCCCCAAAAAACGCTTTTTTCGTCCCTCCCGTGATCAAACCTCACAAAGAGGAAAAGGCAAAACGGGAAGATGGAGTTATCCTAAGGGAGGCAGGGGAAAAATATCCTGGCCCCTCAGGCCCAGCAAACCCCAGATAAGCAATGACTGTACTCCGGTCGGGGGTCGACTCTCACGATTCTTCACCGAGTGGCAAAACATCTCCACAAATCAGTGGGTCCTTCGTACCATTCAAGAAGGATTAAAAATAGAATTCGTGAGACCACCCCCACAATGCGTAAAGATAACCTCCCTTCAAAACCCAGATCTCCAAAACTCCTTGTTACAAGATCTACAAAAACTAATGCAATCAAATGTGATTTCTCAGGTGCCGAAGTAAGAGGAAGGACGTGGTCATTATTCACGCCTTTTTCTAATAACCAAGCCGTCGGGGAAGAACAGAATTATCATAAATTTGAAACCCTTAAACGAATCTGTCCGATACAGGAGATTCAAAATGGACAGTCAAATCCGTAATCCCCCTCATCGGTCAGAGTTGGATGATGGCGACTGTGGACCTGAGGGATGCGTATTACCATGTGCCAATCCATCCAGAGCACAGGAAATTCCTCAGGTTCGCAGTCTCCAAGGGTCACCAAATCAAACATTTTCAGTTCAATGTTCTCCCCTTCGGCATCTCTTCGGCCCCACGGGTTTTCACAAAGATTATGGCGGAAGCGATAATCTTCATCCGTCAACAGGGAATATGCATAGTCCCGTATCTAGACGACCTGCTTATCATGGCTCCATCTGCCTCCCGTCTGGAAACAGACGTATCAAAGTCCCTAGAGATATTACAAACCCTGGGTTGGATCCCAAATCTGGAGAAATCGGAGGTCCATCCCTCCACAAGAAGGAAATTTCTGGGGGTGCTACTGGACTCGGATGTAAGAACATCTTTTCTACCCAAAGATCATCAAATCAACCTTGTCCGCAAGGTAACCAAGTTCAGAGGCCAGCGTGCACCGACCCTCAGAGAATCGATGTCTGTACTAGGGTCCCTGACCGCATGTATACAGTCGGTTTCCTGGGCCCAGGCTCACACACGAACTCTCCAGACTTATGTTCTCCTACATTCCAGGAGACGACAGACTCCATTGAATCAGAAGATTCTTCTCCCTGGCCATGTGAAATCAGCGCTAAAATGGTGGCTAGATTACCAAAATCTCCAGAGAGGGGTCAGCTGGGACCACCTTCCCCTAAAAACACTCCGCTCAGATGCCAGCAAAAGAGGCTGGGGTGCGGTGGTAGAGGGTTTCCACTTTCAGGGACAATGGACATCGAACATCAGCAGCAGCTCCTCGAATCTAAGAGAATTAAAAGCTGTAGAGGAGGCCCTAAAGGCATCATCTGCACTGATCAAAAATCATCACGTTCGTATTTAATCGGACAATATGACCACAGTAGCCTATCTACGACACCAAGGGGGGACAAAGTATGCCTCTCTCAAAGAAGTGGCTGCAAGAATATTTTTCTGGGCAGAGAAGAACCTTCTATCGGTCACAGCAGTACATCTGAGGGGATTGGACAACACTCAGGCGGATTTCCTCAGCAGGAAAGACGTTCATCCGGGAGAGTGGTCCCTAGACCAAGCAGTGTTTCAGTCCCTAACCAAAAAATGGGGTACTCCAGAGGTGGATTTATTCGCCAACGGGCAAAATGAAGGTAGAAACATTTTTCTCCCTTCATCACAAAGACAAGGCACAGGGAATAGATGCCTTTTCACACCAGTGGAAATTCAACCTTGCATATGCCTTTCCTCCCATTCCCATGCTGGCGAAAACTCTGCAAAAGATCAGGACAGACGAAGTGACCACAATCTTGATTGCCCCATTGTGGCCCGGGAGGAGTTGGTACGGCGCCCTATTAGATATGGCCCTGGAAGGTCCCTGCCTTCTACCTCAAAAGACCGATCTCCTACACCAGGGTCCTCTACTACATCCGGATCTAAACAGATTGAACTTGGCGGCATGGCTACTGAAGCCACAATTTTAAAAGCTAAAGGGCTCTCGGATGAAGTAATCCAGACCCTTCAAAAAAGCAGAAAGGCAGTAACCAATGCCATCTACACTAAGGTCTGGAAAAAATTTACGTCCTGGTGCTCCCCAGAAGTTCCAGACCCCTTCAATCCTGATATAGCAAGGATCTTACAATTTTTACAGAAGGGCTTGGATATAGGCCTTACCCCTAGCACACTCAAAGTGCAAGTATCGGCCCTTCGTAGCTTTTTTGACTCTAATTTAGCCAATCATCGCTGGATCAAGCGATTTATGACAGCCGCATCCAGGATTCGTCCTACACTCCGTAATAGGGTACCCTCCTGGGACCTCAATACTGTACTTAACGCACTAACCCAGGATCCATTCGAACCCCTGGATGCTATAACCATTAAAAACTTAATTTTGAAAACAGTCTTTCTAGTCGCAATCACTACGGCTAGACGTGTTGGGGAATTACAGGCCCTGTCAATACAGGAACCCTATCTAACGATCACTGCGGATAGCATTGTACTAAAACTAGACCAGTCCTTTTTACCCAAAGTGGTCTCGAATTTCCACAGAGATCAGGACATTCTACTTCCTTCTTTTTGCCCAAACCCCTCCAACCTTAAAGAACAGACCTTCCACACCTTGGATGTTCGCAGGGTGGTCTTATTTTACTTACAACAATCTGAAACCTGGCGAGTTGATCAAAATTTATTCATTTAGTTTTCTGGACGAAACAAGGGAAAGAAGGCGGCAAAAAACACCATCGCAAGCTGGATCAAACAATCTATTTGCTTGGCTTATTCATCGCAGGGACTGGATCCACCTGCCTCTCTGAAAGCACACTCTACCCGAGCAATGGCAACATCGTGGGCAGAGAGGGGGAATGCCTCAGCAGAGCAGATATGCAGAGCCGCCACCTGGTCGTCCATCCATACGTTCACCAGACATTGCCGGCTAAATTTCAATAGGGATTTAACGTTTGGCAGACGTGTTCTGCAGGCTGTAGTCCCTCCCTAGAGAAATTAGCTGTTGGTACTACTCCGAAGTGGCTGTCGTGGAAGGTGACTAGAGAAAATAGAATTATTCTTACCGTTAATTCGGTTTCTAGGAACCTTCCACGACAGCACTAATTTCCCTCCCTACCTGATATTCTTATTGGATGATTCCTGCACTTTTGTGGTAACTATACATGCTACTGTGTCCAGGAAAACACTGGCGGTGCAGGAAGGGGAGGGGTATTTAACCTCTTGTGTTCCTGTCCCCTATTAGGGCGGGGAAGACAACCTCCGAAGTGGCTGTCGTGGAAGGTTCCTAGAAACCGAATTAACGGTAAGAATAATTCTATTTTTTGCACACTATTTGACTCAAAATATATATATCTTATTTTCCTCTCTAAAATCTAGGTGCGCCTTATAAAGCAAAAAATAAAGTATTTTGACCAACTCCAAGCTGTATAAATGTGAATGTTTATTGGATGAAGCTGATCAGGTGATGGTGTATGTGTAGTGAAAGGGGATGAGGCCTAAGGATACAACATCCTATGTCAAGATGTGCAGAATTATTATTATAGCTTGTTTTTCCTCAAGCAATATGAACTGCAGAGATTTTAATTTTTTTTTTTTTTCAAATGGATGCAGTCTTGAAATTGCTAAGCTATTGGAGTGTGATCACATAACTATCGAGTGTTGTTGCAAATGATCAACACTAGGGCTGTGTGACTTTTACTTTTATAGGATCGGGTCGGGTTTCACGAAACCCGACTTTTTCAAAAGTCGGGTCGAGTGAAATCGGCCGATCCTATAAAAAAGTCTGGGTCGGGGTCGGCCGAAACTCGAAACCCAATGCAGTGCATTGGGTTTCCAATGGTTCCCAGGATCTGAAGGAGAGTTTCCTCTCCTTCAGGCCCTGCGATCCATATTTAAGTGTAAAATAAAGAATTAAAATAAAAAATAATAAAAAATATCGCTATACTCACCCTCTGACGCGCCCTGGTACTAACCGGGAACCTTCCTTCCTTCGAATCGGCGCTTGCAGGACCTTGCGGTGACGTCTCGGCTTGTGATTGGTCACGTGACCGCTCGCGCGACCAATCACAAGCCGCGACGTCACCGCAAGGTCCTGCGAGCGCTGATTCGAAGGAAGGCTGCCGGAAAGAAGCAGGGCGCGTCCGAGGGTGAGTATATTCCTATTAGGTATATACTCACCCTCGGACGCGCCCTGCTTCTTTCCGGCAGCCTTCCTTCCTAAGAATCAGCGCTTGCAGGACCTTGCGGTGACGTCGCGGCTTGTGATTGGTCGCACGAGCGGTCACGCGACCAATCACAAGCCGCGACGTCACCGCAAGGACCTGCAAGCGCTGATTCGAAGGAAGAAAGGCTGCCGGTTAGTACCAGGGCGCGTCAGAGGGTGAGTATAGCGATATTTTTTTATTTTAATTCTTTATTTTACACTTAAATATGGATTCCGATACCGATTTCCGATATTGCAAACATATCGGAACTCGGGATCGGAATTCCGATACCAGATTCAGAAGATCGCCGACTTCATGGCCGACCCCATACAGGGGTCGGGTCTGGTTTCATGAAACCCGACTTTGCCAAAAGTCGGCGACTTCTGAAAATGGCCGACCCGTTTCGCTCAACCCTAATCAACACTGTTGCAAACATGTTGCTATAAAAACAAAAGTACATTACACTGGTCAACACAAAATTATCAGCAAAGGTAATATGTCTTTTATGGAGTTTGATGTGCTGATTCCAAAAATATGCTTAGTTTTGCTCAATCTATTATGTTATTTCTAGTTATGAGCAAATATACTCGTTACTTGAGATTTCCCGAGCACGCTTGGGTGACCGAGTATTTTTTAGTGCTCAGAGATTTAGTTTTCCTCACCTCAGCTGCATGATTTACATCTCTTAGCCAGCTTGATTACATGTGGGGATTCCCTAGCAACCCCCACATGTACTTTATGCTGGCTAACAGATGTAAATCATTCATCTGAGGCGATGAAAACTAAATCTCCGAGCACTATAAAATACTAGGACACCCGAACGTGCTTGGGAAATCTCAAGTAACGAGTACCGTATATACTTGAGTATAAGCCAACCCCCTCCTCCCCCCTAATTTTGCCACAAAAAACTGGGAAAACTTTGACTTGAGTATAAACCTAGGGTGGGAAATGCAGCAGCTACTGGTAAATTTAAAAAATAGATACCAATAAAAGTAAAATTAATTGAGACATCAGTAGGTTAAGTGTTTTTGAATATCCATATTGAATCAGGAGCCCCATATAATGCTCAATACAGTTCATGATGGGCCCCATAAGATGCTCCATACAAAATACGCCCCATATAATGTTCCGTATACAAATGTGCCACATATAATGCTCCATGCAGTTCATTATGGCCCCATAGATACTCTGTATACAAATATGCCCCATATAATGCTCCATACAGTTCATTATAGCCCCATAAGATGCTCCATATACAAATATGCCCCATATAATGCTCTATACAGTTTAGTATGGCCCTATAGACACTCCATATAACAATGTGCCACATATAATGCAGCTGCTGCAATAAAAAAAACAAAAAACAAAACATACTCTCCTCTCTTCGCTGCTCCTCAGCGTCCCGTCTCTCCGCACGAACTGTTCAAACAGAGGGCGGCGCGCACACTAATACGTCATCGCGCCCTCTGACCTGAACAGTCACTGCAGAGGATGTGGAAGACTGAGCGGCGCCGACGCTGGAATGAGGGAAGGTGAATATGAAATGCTCGCCTGCTCCCGGAGAGATGGTCTCCGGCGCCCGCAGCTTCTTCCTGCATTGAGTGGTCACTGATACCGCTCATTACAGTAATGAATATGCGGCTCCACCCCTATGGGAGTATTCATTACTTTAATGAGTGGTACCACGTGACCGCTGAACAGAGGAAGACGGCGTCGGAGACCATGGGACCGCGCCAGGAGCAGGTGAGTATGTGACAGTCGTCGCTCCCCCTCACCCGCCGGACCCCCTCCCCCGCCTTCCATGACTTGAGGATAAGCTAAGAGGAGCACTTTCAGCCCCTTTTTTTTTTTTGGGGGGGGGGGGGAGGCGGCTGAAAATCCCGACTTATACTCGAGTATATACGGTCTATTCACTCATCACTAGTTATTTCTGCACTATCAATGAATGTGGCTTTTCCTATGTTATTCCCACTTCTTTTCTTGTCTTAATTGTGAATTTTCTTACAGGGATAACATCAGTAAAGGTTTTAATGAATTTTATGGGAAGGAATATTGACAGTGCAGTCAACCAATGACTGCTTCTCAGAAAGTGGCATGTTATGGGGAGGAGCTAACTGTTATGAGGCGGTAAGATTTGAGTCATTCAGAAAAGGATGGTGCCAGCAGCAAGGACTGGTATCTGAGATTCTGACAGGAGATGGGCCTCTACAGAGATCTGAGCCCTGCCTCAGTGAGATAAAAGGGAAGGCAGCGGAGAGCCATCATTATGAGAGGATTTTCACTGCATTTCTGGGAGGGAAAGTAGCCTCAGAGGGAAGAAAATAGCTCAGCCACTGAGGTGTAACTGAGTGAGGGTATCCACATAGAGAGATCCTGAAAGCAGCCAATATCACACTGAGAAACTGCCTGTCTGCAAGTGTTCTTCTGTAAGGAATAGGCTGACCTATTTACCTCATAACTATATACAGTTATCTACTAGATTACCTCCAGTAAAATCAGTTCTAAATACAAGCTGCCTCTGTCATCTCTGGGGAAATATTTACATATAGTCGGTCGGCTCATCACATATTTTCAGTTTGTGACCACCATTGAACTGAACTTACTCTACTGTCTGATCTGATTTAAAGGAATAAAATGCCCAACAGTGTATCTATCATCTGAACAGATTCTGCTATGTGTGTGGTTCTTTTACACCAAAAGGCCAAGTAAGTTCATTTACTCATGATATTAAAAAGATGTACTCTAAGTGTCCACTTGGTGATCAAGACAAAAGCTGGGCCCCTCATGATTAGTTGAATATGAGGAAAGTGTCTATGCCATTTGCTGTTCCCATGACTTGAAGAGAACCCAAAAATCATAGTGATGGCTGCTACTTTTGTTTTGTCAAACAGAAGGGCTTTTCTACAAAGAACAAAAATAAGATTAATTACCCTGAACTTGAATCTGCGATTAGGTAAGTTCCATATGATGGTACATTGCCAGTTCCTGTACCTCCATCGTCTGGATTGGATGAACATGAAGTAGAGTATGAAGACTATGGAGCTGAAACTACTGGCAAAGACCTGGAGGCCTCAAGTCAAGATGAGTATGTACATGATGGAGCAGCCAGAACGCTTTATTCAACATGAATTAAATTATCTCATCAGAGACCTTTCATTGTCAAAAGATAAAGTTGAACTTCTTGTATCTAGGTGGAAACAGAAGAGTCTTCTTCATAATGATGTCAAAGTGTGTTATTACCGAAACAGAAGTAATACTAACACAATTTTTCACAGTTGATGGACCAATCATGTACTGTAACAATGTGAATGGCCTCTTTGAAGAACTGAATCAAGAGTATTCTGTTGCAGATTGGTGAATGTTTATTGACTGATCAGAGTGAAGTTTGAAAGCCGTGTTGCGTCACAATGGAAATATGAAACCATCAATCCCTATTGCTCACTCATGTCATCTAAAGGAAAGTTATGAAAATCTGTTAGTTGTTTTTAGATGCTATACAATGTAAGCATCAATGGAATATCTGTGGAGATTTGAAAGTGATTGGTTTGCTATTGGGAATGCAAGGAGGTTTTGCAAAATATTGTTGCTTGTGTTTATGGGACAGTAGAAATACAGTAGAGCAATATGTTCATAGTGATTGGAGACAGAGAAACATATATACTCCAGGTAGAGACAATGTTCAGCAGTGCGTCTTGTAGTCCGAAAAATACGGTATAAAGTTGAAATTGATTAAAAACTGTGTGAAAGCCATGTTAAAGAAATTCACAAGGGTTCCAGTACATTTCACAGAAATTCTCCAGCATTTCACCAGCAAAACTGAAGGAGGGGGTAGTTGTTGGTCCTCAGATCAGAGAGCTTATGAGAGATGATGTGTTTGAAGGAACTCTAACTGATAAGGAATTGAGATCTTAAAGTACCGTTACACTAAACTATTTACCAACGATCACGACCAGCGATACGACATGGCCGTGATCGTTGGTAAGTCGTGTGGTCGCTGGGGAGCTGTCACACAGACAGCTCTCTCCAGCGACCAACGATCCGGGGAAGAACTTCGGCATCGTTGAAACTGTCTTCAACGATGCCGAAGTCCCCGGGTAACCAGGGTAAACATCGGGTTACTAAGTGCAGGGCCGCGCTTAGTAACCCGATATTTACCCTGGTTACCATTGTAAAAGTAAAAAAAAAAAAAACACTACATACTCACATTCCGATGTCTGTCACGTCCCCCGGCGTCAGCTTCCCTGCACTGTGTAAGGGCCGGCCGTAAAGCAGAGCGGTGACGTCACCGCTGTGCTCTGCTTTATGGCCGGCGCTGACACAGTGCAGGGAAGCTGACGCTGGGGGACGTGACAGACATTGGAATGTATGTGTGTGGTTTTTTTTTTTTTTTTACTTTACTTTTTACAATGGTAACCAGGGTAAATATCGGGTTACTAAGCACGGCCCTGCACTTAGTAACCCAATGTTTACCCTGGTTACAGGTGAACACATCCCTAGATCGGTGTCACACACGCCGATCTAGCGATGACAGCGGGGTGATCAGCGACCAAAAAAGGTCCTGATCATTCCCCACGACCAACGATCTCCCAGCAGGGGCCTGATCGTTGGTCGCGGTCACACAAAGATATCGTTGCATCCAGTGCATTTGTTTAGAGGCCTAGGCAGGTAAGAACCTCTGCCGTGTTTTGCTGTTTTTTTTCTAATTTTTGGAGGATCTCTGAATCTCGGCAATGCGACGGGTCGAATCTGACGCTAGTGTGAAAGTAGCCTTAGAGACCCAAAGAGGATGGAGGCCGGGCCATGCCTGATTTCTTGATGTATTTTATCTTTTCCCAATTGCAACTCCTTAGAGGCTGGATTAACACGGAGTTGCCTTCGTTATCTGCTAGAATGATACAGCGTGTCCTGGAGGTCAGGAATCTGATGGGTTTTCAGAGGTGTGGTTCCATTTACATGACTTTAATTGGAACTTGGTCCAAAGCCAAATTAACAATGGGATTTGTGATGTGTTCTAAGTAGTGATGAGTGAATATACTCGTTACTCGAGGATTCCCGAGGGTGTCCTCCGAGTATTTTTTTTTATTTTTTATAGTGCTTGGACATTGTTTTCTTCGCCGCAGCTGAATGATGTACAGCTACTAGCCAGCTTGATTACATATGGGGATTCCCTAGCAACCAGGCAACCCCCACATGTACTTAGCCTGGCTAATAGCTGTAAATCTTTCAGCTGAGGAGATGAAAACTAAATCTCCTAGTAGTCACCCATCTGGGGCAACGCTGCATATCCAGTATTCCATAAGTTGGAAGGTTTTTGCTTTTAGCAGAATAAAGGTCTTCGTCATATTCTGCTAATAATTCAGAACAACCAATTTAGAACCTTTTTAAGGAGCTTCTGGAAGAGTTCGATATTCAGAATAAAATGTTTAATCAGTATCTACAAATTATGGGAACTGCATTCTTAACATTGTTAAAGAAGGCTGAACCCAAGGGATAATCTCATGCAATTACAAATGTCTGATGGAGCAGGCCTTTAAAAGTGGGGGTGTAACTTTAACGTCTAAATAGGAACAAGATGTGGGGACAGTTTCTGACACTATTGTTTGATATCCTGGAATTCCTAAGGTATACAATGAAGCAAATAAGTATTTGATCCCTTGCTGATTGTGTAAGTTTGCCCACTGACATGAACAGTCTATAATTTTAAAGGTTGGTTAATTTTAACATTGAGTGATAGAATATCAAAAATAAAATCCAGAAAATCATTGTATAAATTTATTTGAAATTTGCCAGTAAGGAATAAGTATTTAATCCCCTACCAACCATTAGAAGCTCCTAATCAACTTATCTGCATTAAAGACAGCTGTCTCATGTAATCGCCTTTATGAGGGTATGTGCCCACGCTGCAGATTTTCCCGCAGCGGATTTGGAAAACCACTGCGGATTTTCTTCCGGTTTGTTCTGCGGATTCTTCTGCGGGTTTTCACCAGCACTTTCCTATTGGTGCTGGTTGAAACCCGCTGCGGAATCCGCACAAACCATTGACATGCTGCGGAAACTTTGGAATGGGCTACAAAAGCTTAAGTAAGACGCTGGGTGAGAAGGAGACAGCTGTTGGTGCAATAGTAAGAAAATGGAAGAAAGCCTGAACGTCCATGTGAGCGGACGGGTGATAGAGCGCTCCCGCTGCTAACGCTGACATTATCCTTATAAGCCGCAGCTGAGCGGCGATTCAAGACGCTTACCGGCTGCAGGAGAGTCCCGGGAGTGCGGCGGTGTATAGAGGCGGCCCCGAGGTCAATAAATATGACCAGGAGGAGGCAAAGAGATGCAGGAGCCGGCGAGGCTCGGATCAGCCAAGATGGCGCCGACGCCAGAGAGAAGGCGGAGAAGGACAACGCGGCATGCCAGAAGAGAATGGCGGCGGCGGCAAAGCTCCAGCAGTTTGCTAGAGTGGAGGCCGCAGGGAACACAGGAAAAGCAGAGGAGGACGCCGGAGCAGACACAGAAGGAGAGGAGGAAAGCCCAGCAGAGGAGCAGGAGGTACAACAGGGGAGCAGGGATGGTGACATGGCGGTGGTAGTAGGGGGACCTGAAGATAAGGAGTCAGGAGCAGAGCCCACCCTTAGAGATGTCTTTGCATTGGTATCATCATGCAAACAATCCCTGACCCAGCAGATACAGGAGGTCAAGGGGGATACAGCCCAGATAAATGCAGCCCTGCAGAAGATTGACAAACGTGTGGGGGCTGTGGAGGAAAGCGTGAGCACTGCAGAAGACCATATAGTGCAGCTGCAGAAAGCGGAGAGGAAGTTTACTCAGGCAATATCGGAGCTGGCTGCAAAAAATGAGGATCTGGAGAATAGGTCCAGAAGAAATAACATTCGTATAGTGGGTATCCCTGAAAAAACTGAGGGGAGGAATCCCACGGAGTATATTGAAAGCTAGCTCCTTGAGACATTTGGTGATGCAGCACTGACAAAAGTATTTGCGGTAGAAAGAGCCCACAGGGTCCCACCGAAACCACCTGTCCCTGGAGCAAGTCCCCGTACCATGCTTGCCAAAATCCTAAACTACAGAGACAGAGACATTATCCTGAGGAAGGCTAGAGACATGACTGATCTGACAATTGGAGGTCAAAGAATTGCTATTTACCCTGACTATTCCGCCCTGGTACAGAAACAACGGATGATGTTCACGGGTATCAAGAGACGGCTGAGAGAACTGGGAGTGCAGTACTCCATGTTGTTTCCGGCACGACTGAGAGTGGTAGCGTTGGATAAGATTCATTTTTTCCAGACGCCGGAGGACGCTACCCAGTGGATAGATCTTAACGCTAAAAAGCTTAAAGGGAAAGGAGATTGAAAATGAGGGGTGGGTTAGTCGGGAGGTATTTTAATTCTTTCAAAAAGGAGAAAAAGAGTTTGACTGACAGTACATTGATAATTGAAATGTGCAGGTTGGGTATTATTCAGGGAATGCACTGGGAGTGCTGATACGGCGGAGAAGTACGAGGGAGGAAGGGTGTGCAGCGTACTAAAGTTTATTTAGTTTCTTGTAGTTGTAATGTAATACAGGTTGAATTATATTGTTCTTCTAAGACTTGCGCCGAATTCTGTTATAAACTGTAGCGGGAGGCGGAAGGAGAAGGTTACGCTAACAAGAGTGTTCGCAATGGGTGATTGTGCCCCACTCTTGATAAGAGGCAGAATGTATAGTATTGGGGGGTGTGGGGGAGGAGGGGGGGTAAGGGTGGGGAGGGAAGTTAGACAGCTCAGAATCGGGAGTAACGACATAATTAAAGATGATGAGTCACATAATAGGAGACCGCTTTAAGATACTGAGTTGGAATGTGAGAGGTCTGGCGGATAAGTCAAGAAGAGCTGCGAGCTTGCAGTATGCGAAGGATCAGCGGGCTTCTATGATATGCTTGTTAGAGACGCACTTAATACAGGAGAAAGTGGATGTACTGAATAGACGGTGGATACAGAAAGGGTATCATTCTACCTTTTCGACGTACTCAAGAGGGGTGTCAGTGTTGGTGCCGATGGGAGTGCAGTATGAAGAGGTGAAAGTATGCGTGGATGCTGAGGGTCAGTATGTGGTGATACAATGTATATTGTATGGAGTCAGATTGTGTGTTGCGGCAATGTATATTCCACCTCCATATTCAAGTAAGAAGATCAGGGAGGTGTTGGAGAAGGTGGAACGATGGGAACCACTACCACTCTTAATTATTGGGGATTTGAACAATATCTGTGATGACTTTTGGGATAAAAATAAGAACACCCAGAACAGGTCGGAGGGGCACACTACAACATTTGGTACCTATGCGTGAAATAGGCATGATTGATCTATGGAGAGTTAGACATGTTGGGGAGAGAGGGTACTCGTGCTACTCGCCGGCTCATGCTATGCTATCCAGAATTGATATGGCGCTGGGTAACCGCCTGTTGGACACAATGGTGGGAGAGGTGCGTTATCTGTCGAGGGCCCTTTCGGATCACAGTCCAATTGAGGTGGAGGTTAGGTTGTTGGGGACACGGACCGCAAGTGGGAGAGAATGGAAGATCCATCCTAACTGGTTACAGAGTATTGACTTGGACGGTATAGGGAAGGAGGTGACGGAATTCTTTGCTTTAAATGATGGGAGTGCAGATGCTCTAACTGTTTGGGATGCAATGAAAGCGTTCCTGAGAGGGTTACTATTTAGAGACATTAGTAGGTGTAAGAGGAGGACAAGGGAGGCGGAGAGGGTGGCGATGGAGGAGCTGAAAGCCGCAGAGGACGAGATGGTAGTGCTGGGGACTTCCGAAGCAGAGAAAAGGCTGAGAATAGCGCAAAATTGTATGGAAAAAATTCTGCTGGGAAAAGCTGAAAGGAAGCGGGAGTTTCAGAGGGTGGCTTATTTTCAGGAGGGAGAAACAGTGGGTCACATGCTATCGGTGGTAGTCGCGGCTCAGCGTAGTACCTCGTATGTGCACTCGTTGGTTTCGGATGGGGGGAGCAGGGTATTTGAAACACCTGAAATTATAAAGGTCTTTACGGACTTCTACGCGGACTTATATTCCTCCAGGGTCAATGAGTCAGCCGGAGATACGGAGACTTTCCTTGAGAGTCTGGGTCTTCCGAAATTGAGTGAGGAGGATAGGGTGAGCCTAGATGCCCCTATCACCGAGGAGGAACTGAGTCGGGCGCTGAAGTCTATGGCCAATGGGAAGGCACCTGGGGTCGATGCGTTACCAGCTGAAATCTATAAAAGTTTGGAGGAAGTGCTGATTCCTAGATTAAAGTTGGTACTGGAGGAGGCTGGACGCCAAGGGTATCTCCCAGCATCTATGAGGGAGGCCACTATAGTGGTTATTCCGAAGGAGGATAAGGATCTGGGGAAGCCTGAGTCATATCGGCCAATCTCTCTGTTAACCATCGATGTCAAGCTCTTGGCCAAGGTGTTAGCTACCCGTTTGTCCAGCGTCATTGCTAACCTTGTACATCCGGATCAGTCTGGTTTTATGCCTGACAGGTCTACAGCGGTTAATCTGCGGAGGCTGCATATGAACCTGCAGCTGAAGTCTGACAACTGTGGCCGAAAGGTTATTGCGTCCTTGGATGCCCATAAGGCGTTTGACAGTGTGGAGTGGGGATATCTCTGGCGGGTGTTGAAGTGTATGGGTATTGGTCCGCAATTTGTGGCGTGGACTCAACTGTTATATTCACTACCAACAGTTAGAATTAGAGTGAATGGGGAACTCTCTCAGCCTATAAAGTTGGCCAGAGGTACGAGGCAGGGTTGCCCACTGTCGCCCCTTCTGTTTGCCTTAGCTGTGGAGCCACTGGCCGCCAAGATACGACAATCGGATGAGGTCCCTGGGTTCAGATATGGGAGTGTTGAGGAGAAGATCGCGTTATATGCAGATGACATCTTACTGTTCCTGGCGGACCCGGATGAAGCCTTGAATGGGGCTATCGAGATCATTGGGAAATTTGGAGACTTGTCGGGATTGAGGATAAATTGGGATAAATCGGTCCTCTTTGAGGTGGATGGGGTGGAGGAGAGCAGAAGTGAGCCATTGGGAGAGGGGCGGCTTAAGGTGGCATCCCTTTTCAAATACCTGGGAATATGGATCTCGATGCCAGTTACAGAGTTTTTGTATAGGAATTTGACACCTCTCATGGGCGCCCTTAAAGCAAAAGTGGATGCGTGGAATAAATTGCACCTATCGGTGGTGGGTAGGGTTAATCTCATTAAAATGGTTCTGATGCCCAAATTACTTTACGTCCTACATAATGCGCCAGTTTGGATTCCACGTGGGAAATTCCGGCAGATTAGTGCTCTTTTTAGAAGTCTGATATGTGGGAGGCGGTACCCACGTATTCGCCTGGAGACGCTTCAGCGACCCAAGGAAGATGGAGGATTGGCTTTACCCAATCCTGAGTTATATTTTCTTGCAGCCCAGAGCCAGCATTTGAAGGGCTGGGCGCGGGAGGCGTCTGCCAGTGCGGTACAGCACTTGATGGAGAGGGTGACGGACCGACGACCGGTGGCGCAGTGTCTGGAGGATGGCACCTTGAAAGTATTGGGGAAATTATACCCAACTATGTTTTTGATACATAAATTATGGACCAGACTGCGACAGATTCGGGGGGTTACGGGGCTGACTAAATTTACACCGATATGGCTTAATAATAATTTGGTTGAGTTTGCGGCCCTTGTAGTGCTGGCGGAGTGGCAGGCCAAAGGAATCCACTTGGTGGCTCAGATAGTTCAACAACGAGGATTAAAGTCCTTTTCGCAGCTGCAAGGGGAGTTTGGATTGAGACCGACTGGGGAGTATCAATATGCTCAGATGAAACATGCTTTTAGAGCTCAAAACAAGGGCAGTGGTATTGAGATCCAGGAGGACATAGTTCTGGAATACGTGTGTGGGGAAGGATCCACAAGGGTAGTCATTACCACCCTTTATAAGGACCTTCTACATGCATATTTGCTAGACTTCCCCCTAAAAGCGAGAGCGAAATGGGAAAGAGATTTAGGCCCAATGGAGGATGAAACCTGGGAGTCGGTGTTGGAGTGGGTTCCACGAGTGTCACTGAGCGAGCCGTATAGACTATCGCAGCTGTACATCTTGCACAGAGTCTATAAATCACCGGAAGTGTTGTGCAGAGCGGGGTTGCGTGCTGACTCTGAATGCCCGAGATGTAAGACTGAGAATGCAGGAATATACCACATGATGTGGACATGTCCAAGACTGGTTGCTTTCTGGTTGGTGGTAATGAGCCGTGTGGAAGGGGCGTATAAATGCAGAGTACCGAGAGATCCGATAGTGTGTATACTGGGACATGTAGAGGAAATTAGAGTGGACAACACCTGGAAGATAGCAATAGCTAGGCTATTATATATGGCAAGGAAGGTAATAGCAAGGAACTGGATCAAGGAGGAACCGCCTACAAGAGGTGAATTTCTGAAATATGTTAAACATGGTCTCAATTTGGAAAAGGGGGGTCTACAAAAGACGTGGGAAAATAGAAACGTTTGACAAAATGTGGTCTCCGTGGCTCGAGCTAGGATGAGTAGTTATGGGAAATGGGAGGATGAGGGCCTCTGAAAGGAAGAGATTGCTAAAGGAACAAGCGGACATAAGTGAGTCAAATGGCTCAAAGAACCATCAATACTGGTAACAAAAGTATAAATGGGTATGAGCTGTCAGGGGAGGGGGGAGGTTCGGGTTTTGTTGGGATTGTTGGGGATTTGGAAAATGTAAAAATTTTGTAAAATAATGGAAAAATGCATAAATTGTATTGTTCATATTCGACTTTAATAAAAACCTATTAAATAAAAAAAAAAAAAGAAAATGGAAGAAATACAAAATGACTGTCATTTGACATCAATCTGGGGAACCATGCAAAATCTCACCTCCGTGGGGTATCCTTGATCATGATGGAAGGTGAGAGTCAGCCTAAGGCCAGGATCACACATGCGAGAAACACGTCCGTGTCTGCATGTGAAATCCAAGCTCTGGCGCCGGTACTTCAGAGCGGAGCGTGCGGCTCCATGAGTTGCTATGCGGCCGCACACTCCGCTCCACAGTGCCGGCGCCAGAGCTTGGATTTCACATGCGAGACACGGACGTGTTTCTCGCATGTGTGATCCCGGCCTAAAACTACATGTGGGGAACTTGTTAATGATCACAAGACAGCTGGGACCTCAGTCACCAAGAAAACCATTGGTAACACATTATGCCGTAAGGGTATGTGCACACGTTGTGGATTTGCCAGCGGATTGACCGCTGAAGATTTGCAGTAGTTTTCCATCAAGTTTATAGTACTATGTAAATCTATGGAAAACCAAATCCGCAGTGCCCATGCTGCGGAAAATTCCACACGGAAACACTTGGGTTAATTTTCTGCAGCATGTCAATTCTTTGTGCGGATTCCGCAGCTTTTTACACCTGCTCAATAGGAATCCGCAGGCGTAAAAACGCAGGTGAAATCTGCACAAAAAACGCTGCAAATCTGCGGGTAATCCGCAAAAAGGAATTTGACCTGCTTTACCTTGAAGAAAAAAAAAAAGTGGGCTCCATGGCTGAACTTCTTGGGTCTCACTCCTCTAACCCTGATGTGGTCAAGGTTATTTGTTTTCTTCTTTAATTACTACCGTATATACTCGAGTATAAGCCGACCCGAGTATAAGCCGACCCCCCTAATTTTGCCACAAAAAACTGGGAAAACCTATTTACTCGAGTATAAGCCTAGGGTGGAAATGCAGCAGCTACCGGTGAATTTCAAAAATAAAAACAGATCATTATTTCCCCATAGCTGTGCCATATAGTGCTCTGCGCCGTTCATATCTCCCCATAGCTGTGCCCCATACAGTGCTCTGCAGCGTTCATATCTCCCCATAGCTGTGCCCCATACAGTGCTCTGCAGCGTTCATATCTCCCCATAGCTGTGCCCCATACAGTGCTCTGCACCGTTCATATCTCCCCATAGCTGTGCCCCATACAGTGCTCTGCAGCGTTCATATCTCCCCATAGCTGTGCCATATAGTGCTCTGCAGCGTTCATATCTCCCCATAGCTGTGCACCATATAGTGCTCTGCAGCGTTCATATCTCCCCATAGTTGTGCCCCATACAGTGCTCTGCACCGTTCATTTTGTCCCATAGATGCTCCACATAAATCTGTGCCGCTGCTGCTGCAATAAAAAAAAAAAAGCCATACCTCTCTTGCTTGCAGCTCCCAGCGTCCGGTCCCGGCGTCTCTGCACTGACTGATCAGGCAGAGGGCGCCGCGCACACTATATCTCCGCTCTGACTGTGCAGGTCAGAGGGCGCGATGACGCATAGACGCCGGGAAGATGGAGCGGCGCCCGGCGGCTGGAACGCGGACAGGTGAATATGACATACTTACCTAGTCCCAGCGATCCTCGCGCTGTCCCTCCCGTCCCACGGTCTTCGGTGCCGCAGCTTCTTTCTCTATCAGCGGTCACCGTTACCGCTGATTAGAGAAATGAATAGGCGGCTCCACCCCTATGGGAGGTGGAGCCGCCTATTCATTTCTCTAATGAGCGGTCCCACGTGACCGCTGAAGAGGGGAAGAAGCTGCAGCACAGAAGACCGTGGGACGGCAGGGACAGCGCGAGGATCACTGGGACTAGGTAAGTATGCCTCAGTGCCCTCACCCGCCGACCCCACCGCTACCGTGACTCGAGTATAAGCCGAGAGGGGCACTTTCAGCCCAAAAATTTGGGCTGAAAAAATCTCCGCTTATAATCGAGTATATACGGTAGGTACCTTTCATAACTTAAAACAAAAAAAAATAGGAGCAAAAAAATCGAACCAATCACATAATATAGTAGAATTCAAGTAGACAACAACAGAATCGACCCAAAAAAAACACTTGAAAAAAAGAATATATACCAAAATAAATCACAAACAAAAAATGTATTCAAATATAAATAAGTTTATTAAGGACACCAATCCAATTAGACACACACAATAAAAAACATATGACAAGTCTAAAAACTAAGGGAAACAGAGCACCACCAATAATCAGGACTAATTGCCTAAAATAAGCATATACTTTGATGCAAATCCAGCTATTATAAGTAAGGAAATATGTATTTCATGTCATCATTAACATATTAATTAAATAAAAATCCTAATCTGATCGGTATATCAAAGTGCTTTAAGTCACAGGGTACATATAGCCCCAAATAATTCATAAAGTGCACATACTAGGATTATAAATAGTAATCCCCAATGGGAAACCTAGCCAAGATAAAATGAATACATATACCAACCAGGATTCATTTCCCTCGTAGTGCTGCTGCTGTCCCGCACTCCAACGCGCGTTTCACACGTTGCTTCGTCAGGGAGTGATAGGGAATGAGGGCTACAGCCAGTTATATATAGCTCAGCATGACCTTTCATAACTTAGACTTCCACTTCTGTGCCTTTTTAAACACCTAGCTTCTGAGATATACCTGAGACGCTTTTAAAATTATAGGTGGATGATGGGATATCAAAGAATGTATACTTTGAAGTTGTGGCTGTATATTATTGGAATAAGGACTTGTGTGTATTAAGATTTGCTGTAAAATACTGTTTTATATGCATACTTGGATCTATCTGCCCCCTTACCACCCTCAGCCAGCAAGAGTGATGAGACTGTAAGGAAACTATGGACATTTCTTTGAATTCATCTACTACAGAGGACACAAACCTTTTTGGATTCAACTGGAACATCATTCTGCAGGACTCTTAGGCTATGTGCACATGTATTCTGGTCCACTGGGATTTGATAAATCCGCAGTGCAAAACTGTTGCGGATTTACCGCGGTTTTTCTACAGATTTCACTGCGGTTTTCTATTGGAGCAGCTGTAAAACCGCTGCGGAATCTGCAGAAAGAAGTGACATGCTGCGGAATGTAAACCGCTGCGTTTCCGCGTGGTTTTTTTCCGCAGCATGTGCGCGGCGTTTTTTGTTTCCCATAGGTTTACATTGAACTGTAAACTCATGGGAAACTGCTGCGGACCCGCGTCATTTTTCGTAGCGTGTGCACATACCCTTACTAGAGTTGGGTTTTGGTGGGTTTGGGAATGTATTGTGTTGGGGGAGGGGAAGTGTTCTTAAAAAGCTAGTTAGACCCTTTTCGGGTTTAAGATGGACTCAAAATCAACTAATAGTGATGAGCGAATATACTCGTTACTCGAGATTTTCCGAGCATGCTCGGGGGTCCTCCGAGTATTTTTTTAGTGCTCGGAGATTTAGTTTTTATTGCCGCAGCTGAATGATTTACATCTGTTAGCCAGCATAAGTACATGTGGGGATTCCCTAGCAACCAGGCAACCCCCACATGTACTTATGCTGGCTAACAGATGTAAATCATTCAGCTGCGGCAATAAAAACTAAATCTCCGAGCACTAAAACAATACTTTGAGTACACCCGAGCGTGCTCGGGAAATCTCGAGAAACAAGTATATTTGCTCATCATGATCAACTACCCAACCTACTTGTATGCTTCAAGCAGTGTTACAAAAAAGAGTCTGGACAATGCTTCAGCACATGCATTAAAGGGACACTGTCACCTGAATTTGGAGGGAACAATCTTCAGCCATGGAGGCAGGGTTTTTGATTCACCTTTTCCTTACCCGCTGGCTGCATGCTGGCTGCAATATTGGATTGAAGTTCATTCTCTGTCCTCCATAGTACACGCCTGCACAAGGCAATCTTGCCTTGCACAGGCGTGTACTATGGAGGACAGAGAATTAACTTCAATCCAATATTGCAGCCAGCGGGTAAGGAAAGGGTGAATCAAAAACCCCGCCTCCATGGCTGACGATTGTTCCCTCCAAATTCAGGTGACAGTGTCCCTTTAATGGCAGCGTTAACGGACTGTATTACACTGCGGTGTAACGCAGTCCGTCTAACGGACTGCCATAATGCAGTGTGGTGAGACCCCAGCCTTATGGTGAAGAAAAGTAGTCATCTCTGATCAGTGTCTGGGAGGCTGTGGTTGGCGCTGCCCAAAAAGTGGATTCCAGATTAAGTAACTGACAAACTCCCTGGATGAAAGGCTTATTGAAAATGGGGGGCTATATTGGTCACCGGGTATTTGGGGGTCAGATGTATTTTTGTACATTGAGAAGTTTGGTTATTCTCACTTTAACATATGACCGTAAGCAATTGAGATGGGAAACGTGTACTTTTTTTATGTAGTTGCATTATTCTGCATACAGATATTCCCAGAAAGGAACCGGATTTTCTTCCTTAAATATTCAGGTTTATTAACCTTTTGGATTGACTGACAACACTGATTGTTCAATAATAAAATTCTCAAATACAAATTGCCTAATAATCGTGCACAGTGTAAATTGTTGTTAATGTGTCTAAAAACTTATCATTCAATACACTGTTTGTGATGATAGTTCGGTTGTAACTGATGTATATATTTTTCTTGATGTTTTAAAGGATATTCCTTATTTTCCAGGTCTTCATCGTTACGTCTGGTTGGTCTATGAACAGAAAGAACAGCTAAACTGTGATGAGCATGTTCTGACCAATCGCTGTGGAGATCACCGAGGGAAGTTCAAGGTCCTTTCATTCCGTGAAAAATATGGCCTGGGAAGCCCAGTTGCAGGAAGTTGCTTCCAGGCAGAGTGGGATGATTATGTCCCAAAGCTGTATGAACAGCTGGCCTCCTAATGTGTAACTTGCCCCCATATTGCACTCCTGGAATCACCTAACTGTTTTAGGTTGTTTGCAGTTGCAAAGTGGGTACAATTTTTAGTTTGTTGCTTAAAAACCCAGCACAATCTCTCCAATACGTCCAGTGTTAGATCTCTATTGCCATCATTAGAATTGTGCAACCTTCTGGAAACCTTTTTATTTAATTCTAAAAGTTGTCTACTTTAAGCAAAATGGATCTGTGTATGTTTTGGTGCATGTTTATCCTGTTTAATTATTTTGCATGAAATTATGAAGTGCATTGGGTTTATAAACTTCTGGTTCTTATTTGCTGTATGTGTTTTTTTTCTGTGGTCATTTAATTGATTAGTTGTATATGTGTCCAAGAAGAAGTTGCAGTATGCTAGTAGATGGATTGTCCATTGCTGCGCGTAAGAAGTACGGTATGTAAATAACATATTAGAGCGCTTGTCCAGACATAGAATATTGATGAACTATAAATAATGGCTGATATGCAGGTCTCAGTGCCCAGCGCTACACATTGAAGAGAACTATGTGGTTCCCCTCCATTCAGTGTCTACTTCTGTAGTGTCACCAACTGCACCTATACTAAATGACAAAACAACTCTTTAAAGGCAGTCTATCATGAGTAAAGTACATTTTAATCAATAGATCTTTCTAGTAATAAGTTCCACAATTGGATGTGTTATAAAAGTGTCCAAAAAATGTAGAGCTGCTCCACTTGATAGCTGACACACACACACACCACCACCACCTCTGGCCAGAGGAAGAAGCTCAAGTCACTTATGATAAGTGAGTAGATACACTGCTCAAAAAAAATAAAGGGAACACTTAAACAACAGAGTATAACTCCGAAGTAAATCAAACTTCTGTGAAACTAAACTGTCCACTTAAGAAGTAACACTGTTTGACAATCAGTTTCACATGCTGTGTGAATGGAATAGACAACAGATGGAAATTATTGGCAATTATCAAGACACACTCAATAAAGGAGTGGTTCTGCTGGTAGGGACCACAGACCACATCTCAGTACCAATGTTTTCTGGCTGATGTTTTGGTCACTTTTGAATGTTGGTTTTGCTTTCACACTTGTGGTAGCATGAGACGAAATCTACAACACACACAAGTGGCTCAGGTAGTGCAGCCCATCCAGGATGGCACATCATTGCCAGGAGACGTGGAGGGGCCGTGGGAGGGCAACAACCCAGCAGCAGGACCGCTACCTCAGCCTTTGTGCAAGGAGGAACGCTGCCAGAGCCCTGCAAAATGACCTCCAGCAGGCCACAAATGTGTATGTCTGCACAAATGGTTAGAAACCAACTCCATAAGGATGGTTTGAGTGGCCGACGCCATAGACGGGGTTGTGCTCACAGCCCAACACCATGCAGGATACTTGGCATTTGCCACAGAACACCAGGATTGGCAAATTCACCACTGGCGCCCTGTGCTCTTAACAAACGAAAGCAGGTTCACACTGAGCACATGTAACATAGTTAGTAAGGCCGAAAAAAGACATTTGTCCATCCAGTTCAGCCTATATTCCATCATAATAAATCCCCAGATCTACGTCCTTCTACAGAACCTAATAATTGTATGATACAATATTGTTCTGCTCCAGGAAGACATCCAGGCCTCTCTTGAACCCCTCGACTGAGTTCGCCATCACCACCTCCTCAGGCAAGCAATTCCAGATTCTCACTGCCCTAACAGTAAAGAATCCTCTTCTATGTTGGTGTCATGTGACAGTGTAGACGCTGTGGAGAGCGATCTGCTGCCTGCAACATCCTTCAGCATGACCGGTTTGGCAATGGGTCAAATGGTGTGGTGTGGCATTGCTTTGGCGGGCCGCACAACCCTCCATGTGCTCGCCAGAGATATCTTGGTGCCTAATGGCAATCATGCTGAGATCCCCAGACCCCTTGTGAGACCATATGCTGGTGCGGTTGGCCCTGGGTTCCTCTTAATGCAGGACAATGCCAGACCTCATGTGGCTGGAGTGTGTCAGCAGTTCCTGGAAGATGAAGGCATTGAAGCTATGGCCTGGCCTGCCCATTCCCCAGACCTGAGTCCGATTGAACACATCTGGGACATGTCTTGCACCATCCACCAACGTCACGTACCACAGACTGTCTAGGAGTTGGCGGATGCTTTAGTCCAGGTCTGGGAGGAGATCCCTCAGGAGACCATCCGCCACCTCATCAGGAGCATGCCTGGGCATTGGAGGGAGGTCATACACACACCAGAACATCATTTCCTTGGCTTGAGGCATTTCCACTGAAGTTGGACCAGCCTATAATTTGATTTTCCACTTTGAGTATTAGTGATGAGAGAGTGTACTTGTTGCTCCGGTTTTTCCGAGCACGCTCAGGTGACCTCCCGCGTATTTATGACTGCTTGTAGATTTAATTTTCTTCACGGCAGCTGAATGATTTACAGCTATTAGCCAGGTTAAGTACATGTGGGGGTTGCTAGCGAATCCCCACATGTAATCAAGCTGTCTAGTAGCTGTAAATCATGCAGCTGCCGTGATGAAAACGAAATCTCTGAGCAGTCAAATACTCAGAGGTCACCCAAGCGTACTCGGGAAAACCTGAGCAACGAGTACACTCACTCATCACTATTGACTATTCCAAATCCAGACCTTAATGGATATTTTTGATTTACATTGATAATTTTTATGTTTTATTGTTCTCAACATATTCCACTATGTAATGAATAAAGATTTGCAACTGAAATATTTCATTCAGTGATATCTAGGATGTGGTATTTTAGTGTCTCGTTTATTTTTTTGAGCAGTGTAGATGAAACAGCATGGGCTTGCTGCTGTTTGTGTTAGGTAACAAAGTTCCCTGCCTGTTTTTATCACAGGAGCGAGTGTTTTTTTTTTTTTAATTATCATCAGTCATGTCTGCATAAAGTCAGAGACAAGTTCAGCAGCCACAGACGCTCCTGAATTGATGTATGATCAGGTCAGAAAGCTAAAGCTGGGTTAAACACTCACTCCTGTGATTAAAAACAAGCAGGGAAATGTATTCCCATTATACAAGTTCATCAAAAACTCACTCCAGTGATAAAGATACTAGGTAATAATACCTTAGAAATACTGGGTCAGCCTAGCACAGCTAATCTGTGATAGTATTATTTTCAAGAAAGGCATCCAGATAATTAACTATGAAAACTTTCTCCAGCAGATAAACATTTCCATACAATGTTGATGTAGAAATGCTTCCAGTACATGCAAAGGACAGCCCCTTCTACTTAGCTATGATTATAACCAGAACTCTGGTTTGGTTTTAACACACTTAGGCCGGAGTCACACTTAACGTATGAAAATCCATCCGTTTCTCTCGGCTGAGAGTCGCACAACGTTCTCCGTATGGTCATCCATTTGTAATGCGTTTGCAATGCAATGATGAGATTTCCTCTCATCTATGTATCCGTATGATATGCATATGGCTTTACATTTCTCACTGCTTTTCCCCCAATGAATTCAATGGTTCAATGGGCTGAATAGAGGAAAATGTGTGCGTATTTCTCGCAAGTCACACTGATGGTCCGTTTGCTGTCTGATTTTTTTTTTTTCTCGCACCCGTAGACTTGCATTGGTGAGACTCGGGCGACATACATGTAAAATCGCAGTATGCTGCAATTTCACTCGCACATAGAATACGCTCAAGGAAAAAAACTGATGTGAGCTTCCCCATAGATTTACACTGGGCTCAGTGCTGTGCGATGTTTTCTCACATAGCAGTCGTCTGTATTATATGCTAATGTGACTTCGGCTAAGGCTACACGGCAACTTTAGCAGGGCCGGCGGTTACATGATCAAGGTTTACTCTGTAATGTTACATCCCAATGTAACACAAGTGAATGGGGTCACATTGCGACCCCAAGCATACTGGAACAAGCTAATTGTACAACTTTTTTTTTTTTTTTGCGACTTGCTTGTTCCAGTACCTTTGTGGTCACAGTGTGGACCACATTCATGTGATACAAATGACAATTTGTAATTTGCAGATAAGTTGCAGAGTTGCACTAAACTTTATACATAATTATTTGACCAATGGCTTTCTCTATCCCAACACCCCCATCTTTGTTTTAAACCTTAAGGCTATGGGCACACATCTAGAAATTTCAGCAGCAATTCCTCAACTGTGCCACTGGTAAAACGCATGCGGAATTGGCATGCGTTTCCCCACTAAACACTATCGTTTTACAAGCGTAATTAGCTTGCAGAATGCTAGCGTTTTACAAGCGATCTGTAGCATCGCTTGGAAAACTGATTGACAGGTTGGTCACACTTGTCAAACAGTGTTTGACAAGTGTGACCAACTTTTTACTATTGATGCTGCCTATGCAGCATCAATAGTAAAAAGATCTAATGTTAAAAATAATTAAAAAAATAATAGCAGTGTTCCTGCTCCTTGCGATGCTCCAGTTTCCAATAATGCCTAGCGGCAATGACCTCAGATGACGTAGTGATCTCGCGAGGTTACCCTTTCTCAGCAGTTGCCCAAATAGAGGCTTTGGGAGGCCTCTCTGATTTTTTCACACTGCCGCATGTAACTACCTCTGACAGAGAGGGTCTTTAAGAGCGGAATGCGGGTGTAAAAGTTGTCAATGTAGAGGTGATAACCCTTATCGAGCAGTGGGTGCAGCAATTACCACACAATTTTCCCATCCTCAGGACTGGGAGGCATTCAAGGAAGCCATTCTGGGTGTCCTTCCCTTCGTAAACCCTACATTTGTGGGTGTACCCTGAGGTACTCTAGCTACAGTTTAATTCCTTACTTGCCCATTCTTACTGGGCTTGTATTGTCAGATTTATCAATACAGATTTCCCTTTGAGGGTTGACACCTCAGCAAGTTTTGCCGAATTGGTCAACTACTGGGCAAATTTACTATAGACTGCCAAAGTTAAGATTGTTTCGTAGAGGCCTCTATGCATTATCGCTATAATGCAACAATTTTTGGATTGCTTCAAATCACATCCTTTTCATGGCCATATGGAATACCAGTGTACTGTAGAGTATATCAGTACTCCAGTATTGCCAAAGCTCTGGTTTTCTGACTATGCCTAAATGCAGCACAATGCCCCAAAATGGCATAAATTGAGGAAAATTCAAGTTTGTCTGAACCACCATTTATTATTTCCTCGCTGAAAAATAATTTGAAAAAGTCCATTTCAATGAGTCCGGTGATATCAAATTGGATTGATGAGCTGCCAATGAATTCCGGAATAACAGGCAGATAATTTTCAGGGGGTGGAGTCTATATGAGATTGACTACTGAAGGGGTTACTTGGGTCTTAGGACACCTTGCTGGGGATCCCTCCTCCTCCAGGAGGAGGAGAAACAGAGGAATGTGGGATCTTCCTCACTGCCTGAATCCATGTTGGAGGCAAGGAAAGCGTATGCCTCCTCTGGTGAATAGCGTCTTCTTGATGAATGAGCCATTTTTATGTTGTTCTTCAAAACGCTGGGGATGTGTGTAAGTGGTGCTTTTACACATGTATTGTGTGGGGCTTGTGTAAAGGGTACTATTTATTATAGAGAAAACAAAAAAAAAAAAAGGAAAACTTTATATGAAGCACTAAGAAAAAAATGAAAATAAAAAAAATCAGTAGATGTAAAAAAAAAAGTTATATATAAACGACTTTCACTACGCTAATGCCCTACCTATAAAGTTACTCAGCGCTAACCATTTTTTATTTTTTTTGCAAAAGACAAACCAATGTCTATAACACTGACGTACCCTCCCCTAATGCACTAGCTAAAAATTTACTTGGGTCCAACAATTCTTTTATTTTTACAAAAGAAAAATGGACATTAACACTGCAACGTATGCTCCCCTAATGCACCAAGTACCTCATTCAATAATTTTTTTTTCTTTTACAAAAGAAAAACGTTACCTCCCTACCTATAAAGCTACTCTGTTTTTTTTAAAAGAACAAAAAAAATAAACAAAAAAAACCACAGATGTCACTTACTTCGACGTCCGCTACTCTAGCTAAAAAAAAAAAAAAGTCCCTTGGTACAGACTCTGATCAGCAGCAATACTCAGCACAGACAGCTCCACAAACAAACAAAAAAAAGGTGCAAAAAAATTGCGCAAAAAATGCAATTGGGAGTGGGGAGGACTGGAACAGGCATCGGGGAACTGAAGTTACGATCAGAGATCCGTCACAAAGCAGCCAGGACACAACGCAGGAGACAAGAGGCTGGAGACATAGAAATTCATTGGCGGCCAGTGCAATACTCCTGCGATATCTCTGGGTAACACGGGGTATACAACCACTCTGCATACTATCTTTACCTCAGAGTTGGCTTGAATAGAGGTGATAGGAAATAGCGGTACCGTGTATATATACTGCGCTTTGGAGTGAATGCTCCTGCAGCACTGTGTATACACAGCGCAAGTCGTTAAGGGGTTAAAACAGTTATATCACACAAAATAGTTAATCAAAAACATTTACCACATGTTGACTTTACATAAAGAAAAAAAGTTTAAAAACTTATGGTTATTTGTTAGGAAGTTAGAAGCGAAATTTTGATCAGAAATGTCTCAATTTACCAAACCAATTTTTGTAGGGACCACATCACATTTGAAGCAACTTTGAGGGGCCTATATGACAGAAAATACCCCAAACGTACAACATTTTCAAAACTGCACCTCTCAAAGTGCTCAAAACCACATTCAATAGGTTTATTAACCCTTCAGGCGCCGGACAGTGGAAGGGAAAAAAATGAAAGTTTTACTTTTTCCCACAAAAATGTTGTTTTAGCCCCATTTGCCCAAGGGAAACAGGAGAAAATGGACTGTATGATTTGTTATGCAATTTCTCCTTAGTATGTCGATACCCCATATATGGTGGAAAACTACTGTTTGTTGCACGGCAGGGCTTGGAAGGGAAGTAAGCGCTATTTGACTTTTGGAACTCAAAATTGTCTGGAACCTGGAGCGCACACCATGTCGTGTTTGCAGAGCCCCTGATGTGCCTAAACAGTGGAAACCACCACAAGTGACTCCATTTTGAAAACTACACTCCTCAAGGAACTTATCTAGATGGGTCATGAGCACTATAAACCAACAGGTGCTTTAAAGAATTTTATAACGTTGAACCATGAAAAAATACATTTTTCCCATCAAATTTTTCATTTTTCACAAACAGAAGTTACACAACAAATTGTAAGGTCCATTTTCTCCTGAAAATGTGGATACCGTATATGTAGTAGAAAATTACAGTAGGGCTCGGAAGGAAAGGAGCGCCAACTGAATTCTGGAGCTCAATTTTGGCTGCAACAGATTGCAGATGCCATGTCACATTTTAAGAGCCCCTGACATGCCAAAACACCCACAAGTGACCCCATTTTGGAAGCTACACCTCGCCTAAAGAAATTCATCTAGGGGTGGAATGAGAATTTTTCACCTTCCGGCGATTCACAGAATGGTGTAACATTAGGCTGGGTAAATGGAAAATTATTTTTTACACCAAAATGTTGCTTTGGCTCCTAGCTTATTCGTTCAGTTTCTTATTCGGAGCTGAAGTTGGTTTCTTATTCGTCCGTTTCTTATTCAGCAATTTTTTCTTTTCTGTTTTTTATAGGTTTAACAACAAAAACTAAGCATCACAATAACAACAAACAATTCAGTGAGGTGCCCTGATGTGAATACACTTAAAAACAGCTTAAAAAACAATAAAATTGGCACAAAAATGGGCATCAAAGAGTGTTGAAGAAAGGGTTAAATGCCTTTGGGCCACTGATCTCACACTGCAGACATATAGAACAGGGCGCCCCACATCAAAACCAGGTATCTCCAGCCTGGCCCTAATGGGTTCCGGGCATCAGAACTGGCATCAAAGTGGGCACACAGTCAATTTTGGCCATTTGAATAAGTAACTGATGTTTTTAAGGGGATAAATGCCTTTGAGCCACTGATACCACAGTGCATACATATAGAACAGGTAGTCCCACATCAAAACCAGGTCTCTTCAGCCTGGCCCAAATGGGTTTTGGGCATCAGAAATGGCATCAAAGTGCGCAAACATCTCATTTTCACAGATTTGAATAAGTAACTGATGTTTTTAAGGGGTTAAATGCCTTTGGGCCACTGATTTGACACTTAAAATACACAGACAGTGATGCCCTGCATCAAACCCAGGTCCCTGGGTCCCAGTCGTTTAACCCCTTGAAAACATCAGTTACTTATTCAAATCTGTGAAAATGGGCTGTTTGCTCCCTTTGATGCCAGTTCTGATGCCCAGAACTCATTTTGGCCAGGCTGGATGGACCTGGTTTTATTGTGGGGCTCCCTGTTCTGTATGTATGCACTGTGGTATCAGTGGCCCAAAGTCATTTAACCCCTTAAAAAAATCACTTATTCAAATCTGTGAAAATGAGCTGTTTGCACACTTTGATGCCAGTTCTGGTGCCCAGAACCCATTTGGGCCAGGCTGGAGGGACCTGGGTTTGATGCTGGGCATCACTATCTGTGTATTTTAAGTGTCAGATCAGTGGCCCAAAGTCATTTAACCCCTTGAAAACATCAGTTACTTATTCAAATGGCCAAAATTGACTGCCCACTTTGATGCCAGTTCTGATGCCCAGAACCCACTTGGGCCAGGCTGGAGATACCTGGTTTTGATGTGGGGCACCCTGTTCTATATGTCTGCAGTGTGAGATCAGTGGCCAAAGACATTTAACCCTTTCTTCAACACTCTTTGGTGCCCACTTTGATGCCCATTTTTGTGCCAGTTTTATTGTTTTTGAAGCTGTTTTTAAGTGTATTCACATCAGGGCACCTCACTGCATTGTTTGTTGTTATTGAGATGCTTAGTTTTTGTTGTTAAACTTATAAAAAACAGAAAAGAAAAAATTGCCGAATAAGAAACTGACAATTAGGAAACCAACTTCAGCCTCGTCTCTATCCCCCCAAACAAATTTATCTAAGGGTGCAGTAAGCATGTTGATACTACATGTACTTCACAGTTTTATACCATTGGGCAAATGTTTTAGGCCCAAGATTTTAATTTTTATAAGATATAAGAAAAAAATAGAAGTTGCACATCAAACTGTGAGGTCTAAGTGCATTAATACCTACATGTAAATCAGGAAATCATTTTCAGACAGTGGAAAGTTAAGAAGTGAAGGAGAGCCATATAATAGTGCAGATTTTGTTGTTATAATTTAGAGGTGCCATGACCTACTGGAAGGACCCCGGAGGTTCCAGAATAGCAGTACCCCCATAACATAACTTAATTTTACAGACTACACATTTTAATGAATCCAAGGCTGCAGTGATCATATTGACAGCACTAATGTGTCGCAGAATTGTAGATCATTGAGCTGTGAAGAAAAAATAACTATTTTACCAAAACAATTTTGTTTTCGCCCCAAATTTTACATTTTCACAAGGGGAAATGAGTAAAAATGGCACCAAAATTTGGCAATTTCTGCTGAATGTGGCAATACCCCATATGTGTCTGTACAGTACTTCTTAGGCACACGGCAATCTCAGCGAGGGAAGGAGCACTATTTAACTCTTTGAGAACAAATCATCGTAGAATACTTTGTGGACTCTATTTAAAGAGCATAAGTGCCAGAAGAGCAGAATTCCCTTTTAAGTGACCTAACTTTTGGGAGCAAAACGGTCTAAGAATGTATCTACATTTGGAGTGACTATTTTGACTACATGGATGTTTTCCATAAACAAGCAGCAATGGGTGTTGCTGACTGAAAATTGCAAATCTGCTAGTATAGTGCCCAGTACATTGTGCCCAGCTCGTACTTCTGGAGTCATGCACCGTACATTAAGTGGGCTCTCATCACTACAGCAATGCCAAACATGTGGACGTTAAATGTGGTTTAGGTACATTGTGGGGCTCAGAAGGGATGGGGTCATTTAAATTTGGGAGAGCAGAATTTGTTGGATTTCTTTGGGGTGCAAGCGTTTTTCCAGATCCTTTATACTACCTGTAACGTGGAAGCCCTCTATATTTTCATTCACAGATGACGGAGACAAGTGGGGATTTACTTTTTTTTTGTGGATTGAGTTGAAGCTATTGTTGGGAACATTTTGCATAACATTTTGGTCACATTTATCCTGTGCTCTATGCTGAGCGCTTACATCTCCGAATGACATAATTCAGATGAAACTTCCGAGAGATCTATTCCCTGTAATGAGGCAGCAGTTACTCTGGGCTACGTGTGGCCTCTGTTCAGCGTTGTCCTTCTCAAAAGTGCACAAAACTGTGGCCACGCTTTTATGCACACTTAAAGACAGAGACAGCCGGATCATAGGCCAGACGGCATCCACAGTGCCTCCCATCTGCCTCATTATAGGGAATCTTATGCGAGGGGTTCCATCATGTATTTTAGAGACAGACTAAACAAATCAAGAGCAGGTTATGAATTGGTTTTATTCATTTTATTATGCCTTTCTCATGATGTATAAGTGATTAGACTACTGTATTCTTTGGGTCTGTGCGATTACAGTGATACTAGATTTATAGAATTTTTTTTCCTGTTTGGCTGCTGTCATACTAAAAGACGCATTTTTTTTGCACAATAAAGTTGTTGCATTGCCATATTTTAAAAGCTATAATTTTTATACATATCTGCCAACAGAGTCATGTGAGGGCTTTTTTTTTGCGAGACAAGTTGATGATTTTATTAGTTCCATTTTTGGGAACATTTTTTGATGGCTTTCAATTCCTACCTTTGGGAGGCAGAATGAACAAAAAACAGCAAACGAGGAATTTGTTTTATGCCATTCACAATATGGTAAATGTGATAAAAACTTTATTCTGCAGGTCAGTACAAGTACTTTTTTTGCAGTTTTAACACAATAAAAACAATTTTACAGAAAGAATTGTTTTTGCATCGCTATATTCTAATAACTATAACTTTCAGTTCTCTGCTGACAGAGCAATATGGAGGTTTATTTTTTTGCGGGACAATAAAACATTTTTAGGTATACCATTTTTAATTACATTTGACTTTTCATCGTGCTTCATCGTAAGTTATTTTTGGCAGTATGATGAGAAAGCATTTTTTTGCCACACAATTTTATTTACAGAGTTTACTTAAGGGGTTAAATAGCGTGATAGTTTTATAGGTCGGGACTCAGGACTTTCTGGATGTTGTGATACCAAATATGTATAAATGAAAATCCCAGTTGCATCCTAAAACCAAATATGTGTATGTTATTTCTTTTACATAAATACACCTATTTACTGGTTTAATTTTGTATATTTAATGTTTGTTTTTAATTTTTTTTTTAAAACCTTTTTACTCTATTTGACTAACATTTTTTTGTCTGATTGCTGGTATAATGCATTGCCCGCATGATAGCCATGACGTAAACTTGCGTCACTTTCTGGGAACCCCTTCCTGATCATGACAATAGACTTATGTCAAATGTCTTGAAGGGACTAAAAAATTTGAAAAATAACATCTTCACCCCTCAAGCCTGTTTTCACCTTCATGACCAGGCTACATTTTGTAATTCTGACCAGTGATACTTTATGTCGTAACACTGGAACGCTTCAACAGATCCCACGGATTCTGAGAATGTTCTTTCGTGACATATTGTACTTCATGATAGTGTTGAAATTTGTTCGATATCACTTGCTTTTATTTATGAAAAAATAAATCTGAAATTTGGCAAAAATTGTGCAGTTTTCAAACTTAAGTTTTGACGCTCTTAAATCAGTTGTGTCACAAAAAAAAGTTAATAAATAAACATTTCCCGCATGTCTACTTTACATCAGCCCTATTTTTGAAACTTATTTTTTGTTCGGAAGTTAGAATGGTTAACCAAGTTGACTAGCGATTTCTCATTTTTACAACAACATTTTCAAAGCTTTTACATTTTAGGTGACTGGGGACCAATATGACAGAAAATACCCAGTATTGATACAATTATAAAAACTGTACCCCTAAAAACCACATTCAAGAAGTTAATTAACCCTTCAGGTGCTTAATAGGAACTGAAGCAAATTTGAAATGAACATTTAACATTAGACCAGATTTTTTCTTTTATTTTCACAAGGGTAACAGGAGAAAATGGTCCCCAAAATTTGTTGTGCAATTACCCCCGAGCACGTAGATACCCCATGTGTGGGAAAACTACTTTTTGGGTGCATGGTAAGGCTTGGAAGGGAAGGAGCACTTTTTGATTCTTTGAATGCAAAATTTGCTGTAATCATTAGCAGACGCCATGTCGTGTTTGACGAGCCCCTAATGTGCCTAAACAGGGGAGGCCCCCACAAGGTACCTCATTTTGGAGACTAGATCAATCCAGGAATGTATCTAGATGTGTGATCCCCCAGGTGCTTCACAGGAATTTATAACGTAAAGCCATGAAAACATGTTCTTTCAGCATTTTCACAAGGGTAACAGGAGAAAATGAACCACAAAATTGGTTGTTCAATTGCTCCTGAGCATGCAGTACCCCATATGTGGGGGAAAACTACTGTTCGGTTGCACGACAGAATGGGAATGGAATGGTCTGCAGGTGTTAAGTTGCCTTTGTGCCTAGACAGTGAAAACCCCCACAAGTGACCCCATTTTGGAAACAGGACCACTCAAGGACTCTAGTTGTGTGGTGGGCACCTTGAACCCACAGGGGCTTCACAGAATTTTACAACATGGATCTGTTTTAGCCCCAATTTTTTTATAAGGGTAACAGGAGAAGTTGCACTATACAATTTGTTGACCAAATTTTTCCCGAGTACATAGATACCACATGTGTGATCAAAAACTATGTTTAAGGCACAGGGCAAAGTTCAGAAGGGAAGGGGTGCAGTATTTGAGTTCAGATTTTTCTGGACTGGTATGAGGGTGCCATATCACATTAGCATAGTCCCTGAGGTGATAAAACAGCAGAAACCCCCAATAAGTGATCCAATTTTACAAACTACACCTCTCCATTAATTCATCTAGTGGTTTAGTGATTATTGAGACACTGCAGGTGTGTCACAGAATTTTATACCATTGGCCAGTGAAGAAAAAATAATTACATTTTTAACACCAAAATGTTGTTTTAGTCACAGATTTTACATTTTCACACAGGGAAATGAGTACAAACTGCACCAAAAGTTGTCCTACAATTTCTGCCGAATGTAGAAAAAACCCCATGTACAGTATTGCGTAGCCACACGACGAGACTCAGGAAAGACTAAGCCAGCAGCGTAGCTACCGGGGGGCAGAAAGGGTGGTTGCCACGGGCTCTAAGAGGACCCACCCGGGGCTACGCTACTGTAACTGCATCCACATCGCGCTGTTACATTCTGCGGCAGAGCAGGGAGAATTAATCCCCCTGCTCTGCCACCTGCTATGGGGCCCCTGAGCAGGTGGGGGAAGCCCGATGCCAGCAATGGCCCCCCGCCCATCATTCAACTGTATCGGTTAGATACAGCTGATCACATTGATGAGAGGAGCGTTACGCTCCCTCCCCCATCATCCCCCTCTCAGCGTCTGACATCACCGACGCCAACACAGAGAGCGAACGTGATGATGTCACTACTCAGTGCCTGTGGTCAGGAGATGAGCGGTTGCTGGAAGCAGCACAGTAACCAGGATGAAGAGTGGAATTTATTTTATGGGGCTGCATCATGCTATAGAGGCTGCCTATGGGGGTGGATTACGCTATAGAGGCTGCCTATGGGGATGCAATATGCTATGGAGGCTGCCTATTGGGGTGCATTACACTACAGAGGCTGCCTATGGAGGTGCATTATGCTATAGAGGCTGCCTATGCAGGTGCATTACGCTATAGAGGCTGCATTATGCCATAGAGGCTGCATATGGGGCTGCATTACACTATAGAGGCTGCCTAAGGGGGCTGCATTGCACTATAGAGGCTGCCTATGGGAGTGCAGTACACTATAGAGGCTGTCTATGGGGGTGGATTATGCTATAGAAGCTTCCTATGGGGGTGGACTATGCTATAGAGGCTGCCAATGGGGGTGGACGCTACAGAGGCATTACACTACAGAGGCTGCCTATGGGGGTGCATTACACAGAGGCTGCCTATGGGGGTGCATTATACTATAGAGTCTGTCTATGGTGAGTGCAGTATACTATATGGAGGCCTATCTTATGTATTATGCCATATGGAGGCTATCTAAGGGGCCATCATACCGTGTTGGAGCCATTAAACAGTTTGGGGATATTAATGGGTCAATACATATAAAGTGAGGGGGCATTATACTGTGTATAAAAGAGCATCATACTGTGTATAGAGCTGTACAGGGGGGAGACTCAGGACATTATTAAATGTAAAGTGGGCACTTATTGTTATAGGGGAACTCGGGTTACTGTGATTGTCAAAGGGGCACACACAGAGCAATATTACTTTTTAGGGGACAAAATGTAGGAACAGTTTTCTAGGGCACTTACACCCGACATTACTATATTCTAGAGAGTTGCTTTAGAATTTAGAGGGCAAATAGTGCCACAGTAGGTGCAGTAATAGGGACACATGGCAGCAGCAGCTCAGTACTAGGGTATCAGCAGGATGAGGAGTTTGTGCAGGTTGGGAATAGTCCCATTGGGGAGAGTGAAACGTGAAATGTGTCTTTGTTGAATTCTCTGCAGCCGAGTCCAGGCTGGAAAAAGTTGTCATGTCGGTCTGGGCTAGATGGAAGAGATGTGAAAAGTGAACAATTCCATCAGAAAGAACGTCAGCGGTAAGTCATTATCTAACTGTGCTGTGATCTCGTATGTGTTCTGTACGACTGGTATCTACCACTGACCATATGGCAGTAAGGCTGGTTTCACATTTGCGGTTGTGTCTGCAGCGTTTTGGATGCATACATCCACATGCGTCTTGATTTCATATCTTTAACATTGTAGGCGCAGGTGCATGCGTTTGTTTATGCACGCGTACTTTGGCATTCTGTGGCTGGGCGCACCCAATGCACCATGTTGGAATTTTTGTGGCAAATTTCTGCGACCATACACATGCGGATGCTTGTGGAAGGAGTGCGTCAATTAAACACATTAGTCTATGGGAACACATGCGTACGATTGCATTTACGTATGCATGCGTTTTTATTGGTAAACATGTCTAGAAACTTGTTTTAAGCCCTCCACTGAAGATCAGACCTCACAGAGTGGACAGGAGACTGAAGGGAGTACATTTTCTACTCATTGGTTAGTATTCACTGTCACTATTACACATGTGGCAAAATATTTATTTTTCTTTTTACAGAACCATTCCAGTGCAGAAGACCAGGAGCAGCAGGCTCAGGCCCAAGTTTCTGTGGCAAGACAGCATGTAAGTATTTTTGACTGTTTTTATTTATTCTTGACTGGTTTTGGTACTCAACTGTTTTTGTTTTTTGTGTTTTATCTTTCCAACATTAATGTCTTTGTTTCATTTCTAGGTTCCACAACGGGAGGAATACATAGACAATGACCTCCTCATCACCCTGGTGCAAGAGCGAGTTCCGTTGTGGGACACCCGGGAGCAGCAGCACTCAGACGCTGTGGTGATTGGGCGGCTTGAGGTGGCCCATGCGCTGATGGATGACTGGGTCAACGCCACAACAAGTCAGAAAGGTTTTTCTTAAGTATTGCAATGTGGTCGGATGCGGCAGTGAACCTGAAGGCCGGGATCACACAACCGTGTGTGATGCGATAAACTTCTGCCAGTTTCTAGCATCTCACACGGTTGTGTGATCCTGGCCTAAAGTGCATAGTTTAACAATTTTTTTTTCCCTATTCACAGTGAACAAAGTAAAAAACAGTTAGTGTTCGATGAAGGATCGCTTCAACAAGGACCTGAGATGGGAGATCCAAGTTCGCAGTGGTGCTGCAGCAAGGATAGGGAAATACAAGTACCACCGGCTGCTGGATTTCATGAGGCCTGTCCTTGCTCAGAGAACGTAAGTATTTTTGTGTTGTATTTCATTGTGTTGTATTCCCCAATCTGAATTTTTCTATTCCACAGAAGTTGGCGCTTTTACAATTGTTATTTTTGGTAGTAATGTTTTACTTTTCTTTTCACAGAACCTGGAGCAGCACCCTCGAACCTGGATAGTCCACTAGAACGGTCCTTCATCAAACAGCCACAGACCAGTCCCAGCCATCCACCAGCGATACAGCAAATGGGCCGGCGTCACAGGCTGGAGAACAGGCAGCTGGTCCTTCAGGTGTTCCCCTGTCCCAGTCCTCTCTTTTGGGGCTCTTCCCGCCAGTGGCAGAAGGCCTCGGACAGGTCACTCATGCCCGAGCTTATTCACTTGAGCTCGGTCTTCCAGAATGGCTTGAAGGCACTGGGAGATAGACTGGAAAGTGGTCTGACGCATATTAACACACTTTTCAAGGATGTCAACTGACGCCTTAACTGTCTGGAAGCCGACCTCCAGAGACCAGCACACCATTTTTTTTTTAATAAGATAGAGCTTAGCATGTCGGAACATCTTACGCCTGAACTCCAGTTCAACGTGATGCAGGCCTGCGATGCTGCCTACGTTCAGGCTATGCAGCAGACTCAGTACTTCCACCAGCCACAGGTGGTATTTCCACCTGTGTCACAAATTACACACTTAACATCAATACCGAGTTCTGCTGCATACCACTATATGGCCTCCACCATGCCCAATCCTGCCGCACACCACTACACCGCCACCACCATGCCAGGTGCTGCTCAAAGCCACTCCACCACCATGCCAATTCCTGCTCCTGCACGGCTGACCACCGCCACCAACACTAGGCCGCCTACAGATCCTGCACAGCAGCCCACCGCCGCCACCACTAGGCCGCCTGAAGATCCTGCACGGCTGTTCACCACCACTAGGCCACCTGAAAATCCTGCACGGCTGTCCACAGCCACCACCAGGCCGAGTCGACATTATGAACGACCTGCTGACCCCACCACTCCCAAGGAGACACAAAAAAGGAAGCTGCCACATAAAACTGGACAGAAAGCCAAAAGGACTCGTGGCAGCAGAAGTGTTGTGCCATCTCCACCCTCACCTCTCAATGTGTCTGTGTTGTCCAGTTTTTCTCTCCCTTCCAATGTGTCTCTCCCATCCCATGCTTCCACTCCTAATGTGTCTACCTCCATCCTTGACCTCCCAGACCCCACAAGTTTAGTTACCCCTTACCCTCTGGAATTCCTTTATTGTCCACCCATAGCCAATCCTCCCAGCTCCACCCCCCCCCCCAGGTCCATAACATTTCCAGCTCATCGGTTCAAATAAGTTAATTAATTTTTTTTACAATACATTTTTGATGTTTTTCCCCAATCACTGCTTGATCTTTGTCTTTCGTCGCCGGCAACACACACCGTGCGCAGTCAACACATGTCGCCGTGTACACAGTGTTTTTGCCACCTCATAGCTCCATGACACACAATCTATTGTCCCTCTTCTTTATTTGGTTAACACTGCAGCTTTGCTTCTTGTGTCTGTCATGGAGCTATGAGGTGGCAAATCACAATGAGGATTGAAAATCCTCCAAAAATATATTAATACAGTAAAAAAGGTCAGGGGTCAACAATGCTCACTTGTCCAGGTGTCAGCACTAGTGCACTCAGGATCCTGTGTTTTCTGCATCATTGAGTGCACTAGTTCTGACACAGGTAGGTGAGTAAAGATATGAGGTGGATTAGCTCCCTCATCTCTTCAGTCTGCATTAATATATAGAAATGCAGACTGAAGAGATGGAGCTAATCCAAGGTCACCTACCATAGCACTGACCTCAGAGGTGTAGTGTAAAGCATGGGTTACATAACCCAATTTGGTTATAATCCAATCCCTGTCTCATGCAATCTTTTTCGGCGACGAGGGCCCACGGGCCGCCTCCCATGTGCTGTGCTGGCACAGATATATTGATATTTTCTTTCTTTGGGATTTTATGGAGACGCTGAATTGGAATTCCTTTAACATCCGTTTGACCTATAATTATGACATCAAAAAGGTCAACTTCCTGGATGTCAGATTTGAAGTGGACACAAATGGGTCTATTCAAACGGATGTATATCGCAAGCCTACATCTGTTAATTCTTTGATTCATGCGTCCTCAGCTCACATTGCCTCTACCATTAGGGTCGTCCCGGTTGGACAGTTCCTCCGGATGAGGCGGATCTGTTCGTCAGATGCAAAATTTGAAACACAGGCCTCTGACCTTAAATCCAGATTTGCAGCACGTGGCTATTCTAACCGGTGCATCAAATATGGATATCGTAGGGCGCTGGCTACTCCGCGCGGCGATCTCCTTCAGGGTACCAGAGCTCGACCAGACATCAGAAACAATGGACCAATTCGGTTCATATCAACCTTTAATCATGAGTGGGAGGATATGCAGCAGATCCTTGCTAAACATTGGTCCATTTTGAGCACCGAGCCCTCCCTGGGAACTGGATTGGGTGATCATCCCCTTATGACTGCAAGAAGGTCCAAAAACCTTAAGGACATTCTTGTCAGGAGCCATTATGTACCCACCGTGAAGCACCCATTTGGCTCTAGGGGCCCTGTGCCAGGATCTATACCATGCGGTCGCTGTCTTGCCTGCGCAAATGTCCTGCGCTGCTCTACCTTCTGTAGCTCGGACGGGAGCAAAACCTTTGATATAAGACATCGGATTTCCTGCAGTAGCATGAATGTGATATATTACGCTACATGCGGATGCTCCAAAATTTACGTAGGACTTACGTCCAGGGAGCTCAGGATAAGGATACGGGAGCATGTGCGGGACATTTGCGCGGCCAAGACGGTGACCGATGTGACCCTCCTTAAAACTATCCCCCGTCACTTTAGACCAGTGTTTTTCAACCAGTGTGCCGCGGCACACTAGTGTGCCGCGACACATGGTCGGGTGTGCCGCGGGGAACGGGAGTCAGCTGTTCTCTGTGCCGACTGTCAAGCTGACAGCCGGCACAGAGAAGCTGCAGCGCGCCGGCTCCCGGAGATCAATTGTACTCGCAGACATCTACCAGCTGCGAGTACAATTGAGGCTCTGACCGCTGGGTCAGAGCGACGCCAGCAGCGTGATCAAGTCATGTGATCACGCTGCTGACGTCACTATCCGGCGCGCAGGAGACAGAAGACACTTGGTGGTAAGTGCTCCTGTGCTGTGGAGCTGAAGACACCGAAGATTCAGCGTGGGGTGGGTTTATGGGGAGTATGTGGGGGGATTTATTAAGTGTGTGGGGGGATTTATTAAGTGTGTGGGGATTTATTCAGTGTGTGGGGGGATTTATTCAGTGTGTTGGGGGGATTTATTCAGTGTGTGGGAGGATTTATTCAGTGTGTGGGGGGATTTATTCAGTGAGTGGGGGGATTTATTCAGTGTGTGGGGGGGATTTATTCAGTGTGTGGGGGGGATTTATTCAGTGTGTGGGGGGATTTATTCAGTGTGTGGGGGGGATTTATTCAGTGTGTGGGGGGGATTTATTCAGTGTGTACGTGGGGAGGGCTGGAATTTATTTAGCATGTGTGGGGCAGGGTGCATTTATTCTGTGGAAGGGGATGGATTTATTCTATCGGAAGGGCAGTGGATATATTCTGTGGGGGTGAGTGGGGAGATGGGGGTGGACACAGTAGCGAGGGGAAAAATGTGTGCTGACAGTACTGGGAGCAACGGTGATGGGATGTCTGAGGACAGTATGGGGAGTCGGGGGAATGTGTGAGGAGGAAATATGGAGCGAGCAAAGGGGTATGTTAGCAGGGGGGGATGTACAGGAGGAGGCTATTAGAAATGTGTGCAGACAGTATGGGGGGATGAAAGTGTGAGTGGACACATAATAGATACTGAGTAGTGTGAGGGTAACAGCCAGGAGGAGACAGTATGCCAAGTAGGAGGAGTGTAATGAAGGGGCACAGTAGAGAGACTGGGCTCTCTATGAGGGACACCGTATGAGAAGGCAGTGTGAAGTATGGAAAAGAGAGAGAGGGCAGTGTGGATGGCATGTACCATAAGAGGGACAGTGAGGGTCATATTATGTGCTGGGAATAAAGTGAGGGGCAATTATTTACTCAGGGGCTCAGCCTAGGGCAGATATTGTTATTCCGGAGCATTATAACACTGCTATCTTTAAGGGTGTTGTGTCGGGATGTGCTGCAGAAGACAGGAGAAGATGGAAGTCTGCAGAAACAAGCTCTGCCGGTGGATGAGAAGAGTCATCATGGCATCTGGACAAGGTGAAGATGAAAAGAAAGAGGCGACTCCACAAACAACGTCATCTATCAGGTACCTGGATGTAAATGTGTTTTTTTTGTGATACTAATTCTCATTTTTATTTGTTAGGAACATTAAAGGGGATGTCCAAGGTTGTGATGAGTCTGCAGTCATACTATGTGACTGCAGACTTCTGAATTCTCACAGTGCACACTGCTATCATAATTCTCTGATGTTGGCTGTTTGCATACATGTGGTCACGTGCTGACAAGACATGTGTGGCCTCATTCAATGAAAATGAATTGACTGAGGCCGGACACGTCTAGTTAGAATGTGGCCAGAAGTATCCAAATCACATACTTGTGCTGTCATGACCGTCCACTCTGGCCACCGGCAAGGGAGAATCCTGAAAGTGTGCAGTGTTTGCGCTGTGAGAATTCAGAAGCCTGCAGTCACATAGAATGACTGCAGACTTTCATCTCAAACCTGGACGCACCATTTTGGTTGGTGGTGTGCCTCGGGATTTTTTAAGTATAAAAAGTGTGCCGCGGCTCAAAAAAGGTTGAAAATCACTGCTTTAGACAACATCATAATAGTGATCCGTCTTCATTTAAGGTGAGGGGGATAGATGTTATTCATCTTGGCATAAGAGGGGGGGGGGGGGGACTACAAAAAAGTCCTGGCACAGGTTGAAGCGAAGTGGATTACAATTCTTGACACCCTGACCCCTAGAGGTCTGAACGAATCATTGTCCTTTTCCCCTTTTCTGGGGTCCTGAATATTCTGTACATCCTTTGTTGTAATTACGCTATCGGGTACCCACAATTTTTAGGGTGTAGTTTGTTTTTGTTTTTATATTTTTAATCTGTTATTAATTGTTTATTTCCATCATTATACCTAGTAATCTGCAGTGGGACTAATAAGTCTGTGGGCCTTCACTTCAACTCAATATACATGGACACTGTGTCTTCACATTCACACCATTGAAGTAACCATTCTGAAGTACACTATAGAGGACATTTATGGAATGCTGTGGAGAGAGACATGTCGCATCGCATTGAAAATGGACAGCTGCATTATGCATAAAATTATGTCTCTTCTGCTTTTCTTTGTTTCTGTTATTGCTATATTCATCTGTACCTCTATGTGCTTTTCTTATTGGGCGAACGGGGGGCGCAATATAACTACCATTATTGGTAGTCCTTAGTCTGTACAGCGCTCCTTGTTTCACCCATTGGTGATTCAGTGGTGCGCGACGCTCCGATGCACTGCCAGGACCTGGGGCTCGCGGTGCGCATGCGCCGCCTCCTAACCACTTGGATTGGCCCACACCCTGCATGTGATTCACTCTTTGACCTTTAAAAGGTCCTGCAAGCAGATCTCTAGGTACTCCCTTGAGAAAGCGGTCTATAGGGAGGCGAAACGCGCGTCGGGGGGCTTCCACACACACCCTGATTCCGAAACTCCTACTCCTACCTTTGGTAAGTGTATGTCCACCCCCTATAGTATAATTACTGCCCTACTTAGGGCTATACTCAAGATGGGGCATTTGTACGCAGACATGCTTATCTTTGTTTCAGCACATTGCACCTTATGGATAGCAGATTTTGGCGCCTAGGTACTAGGGTTTTAGGGTGGGTCTTGTCCACCTTGGTGTACTGTCTTTTTGCATATATATTTTTTCTGTTTAAATGTATGTCTAATATTTGTGTGTACTTGCAATAAATTTTGGATTTTATACTAAATACATATACCTAGTAGAGCTCTTCTTTCTCCTGATATAATATGATACAGTGAGTGGATTTTATAAAAACTGTAATTGTGAAATGGTGATCAACTTATTAAACTTTAAAAAAATATATAATATAGAGGGCACTTGGAACAGGTGTTTAACTAGAGGCTTTTTTATGGTCAGCAAACATTATAATATATTTTAATAATTACAGGTACATAACATTAAAAGAACACTAAACCATGCCATCTGGCCGGGACAAAGTAGGACGCAAATGCATCCCTCATTTGGGCAACTTCAACTGTTGTCATGAGAGGGTGATGATGGTAATTTGGCAATGGGTTAGAAACAGGTTCATCAAGTTCAACGTTGGGTCTTTCTTTAGCCATTATGTAGTTGTACAGAACCACACGCGCCTTGACAATCTCATCCACTGTCTGAATTTTGAGATTAATGACTGTCCCTAAAATTCACCATTTTTAGACAAGGATACCAAAGGCACACAACTGTTCTTCGTGCCCTGGTCAGTCTGTAATAAAAATCTTTTTTGTGTGTGTCAAGTCCCCACTGGAGTATAGTTGCAGGAGGTTTCCACACATCTGAAAGGCCTCATCCCCAACCACAACAAATGGCATTGGTGGGCCTTGAGTGTTGGGAAGAGGTTGTGGCAGGGAGAAATTGAAATGATTGCCATACAACCGATGGCCCATGTCAGAATTTTTAAATGTCTGGGAAATTACAGATTTTCCAGTATTTCTCAGCATTTTCCTGCCAGATTTCCATGGTGAGTAGGGGGATAAATTCCTCCCCGAGAACATCCCACAAAGCCCACCAGGTGTCTGCGATAATCCCAGAGTGCGGAAATTCCTATCCGGAACTGGAAATGGCTCTCTCTGATAGCCAGGAATCTGCAGAACAGATAAAAAAAATTCAGGACAATAATATTTAGGACGGGTTTTGCAAAACAGAGAAAGAAAATAAAATAAAGAAAAAGAAAATGGCTTTTATAATATTTAGGACAGTTTTTTTTTTTTAGAAAACGATAAAAGGGAAAAATATTAAGTACATTGCCAAACAATAAGAATTATGACACGCGTTAATGTTTAAACATAACGTACATTAGTGTCACCAGCAGACGTTCCTCAGCAGGAATCGCTCTACTGAGCTGGGTGTCCTGCCTGCTGATAGCTTCATGGAATTGCTGGACCGTGTACATGGAGCAGTCTTTACACATCCTCGTGTACTCTAAATATTTCTCCGAATTTTCACGGAGCTCACTGAATAAGGAGTGGTAGGCTCCACGGCTCTTTCGGAGTTCAAGAATCGGGTGCTGCTAAAAGCGCAGACGCCGTCTTCTCTGTCACTTTTCTGGTCTTGCTCACAAGCAAATGCAAAGGAAACAAACAAGTTGACATCTAAATTCAGTTTCCGATAGAAACTCTCCTTCTTGACACAGGATACAGGAGCCAAATGTGAGGATTTCATCTGTACAAGGGTTTATATACAGAAATCCCATGAGCCACGAATGGGCGTGGCTTGTCTCAAGGAAATTCTCCTGGAAAAATGTTTCTTATCAAACGCATGCGCATAAAAAAAGCAAACGCATGCAAACGTTGCGCTTTTTATCCGTCATGCATTTTCCATGCGCTTGCCGTTGTGGAAGCTACGTTGCGGACCGAACCACAAATGTGAACTTAGCCTAATATCAATGTTGGTATTTATATAGAGATTAATTTCAGCGTGGTCATTTGCTGAGGTTCTCCTACACTATTAGGGTGCATCACAGTTACAGTGCCTTGCGAAAGTATTCGGCCCCCTGGAACTTTTCAACCTTTTCCCACATATGCTTCAAACAAAGATACCAAATGTACAAATGTAATTTTTTGGTGAAGCATCAACAACAGTAGGAACACAATTGTGAAGTTGAACAAAATTTATTGGTTATTTTAAATTTTTGTGGAAGTTCAAAAACTGAAAAGTGGGGCGTGCAATATTATTTGGCCCCTTTAACTTAATACCTGTTACCCCAAGCGACTTGCAGCTGTAATCGCAGCAAAAGGTGGCGCATGTCTATCAGTTTTGTACATCGAGAAACTGAAATTCTTGCCCATTCTTCCTTGGCAAACAGCTCGAGCTCAGTGAGGTTTGATGAAGATCGTTTGTCAACAGCAGTTTTCAGCTCTTTCCATAGATTATCGATTGGATTGAGGTCTGGACTTCGACTTGGTAATTCTAACACCTGGATACGTTTATTTGTGAACCATTCCATTGTAGACTTTGCTTTAGGTTTGGGATCATTGACTTGTTGCAAGACAAATCTCCATCCCAGTCTCAGGTCTTTTGCAGACTCCAACAGGGTTTCTTCAAGAATGGTCCTGTATTTGGCTCCATCCATCTTCCCATCACTTTTAGCAATCTTCCCTATCCCTGCTGAAGAAAAGCAAGCCCAAACCATGATGCTGCCACCACCATGTTTGACAGAGGGGATGGTGTGTTCAGGGTGATGAGCTGTGTTGCCTTTACGCCAACGTATTGTTTGGCATTGTTGCCAAAAAGTTCGATTTTGGTTTCATCTGACCAGAGCACCTCCTTCCACATGTTTGATGTGTCTCCCAGGTGGCTTGTTGCAAACTTTAAACACTTTTTATGGATATCTTTGAGAAATGGCTTTCTTCTTGCCATTCTTCCATAAAGGCCAGATTTGTGCAGTGTATGACTGATTGTTGTCCTATGGACAGACTGTCCCACCTCAGCTGTAGATCTCTGCAGTTCAACCAGATTGATCATGGGCCTCTTGGCGGCATCTCTGACCAGTCTGGGGTTCAGAAGGGAGGGGGAAATTTGTATTTGGGAGCGCAGATTTCGCAGATGATAATGTGGACGCTCCCCATTTTTCCATTGACATATGACAGACTTGAGTGGGGATTTTTTATGATTTAGTTAGAGATCTTTTATTGGGAACACTTTATATAACATTTTGGATCACACTTATCCTGTGCTCTACGCTGAGTACTTACATCGGAGTTTCCATCTAAATCTCTGAGTGAGATGCTTTAGATGACCCCCCCCGAGGGATCCATTCACTATAGTAAGGCAACAGAGTTACTCTACACTCAGTCTAGTCTCTGTTCAGCGCTGTCCTTTTCAGAAGTGTACAAAACTGTTGCCGACCAAGCTTTTATGTACTCCTAAAAAAAAAAAGAGACGGACACCGCCCATTAAAAGGCTAGACAGAGTCCACAGTGCCTCAATATAGGGAATCTTCCACCGGAGGGGGGGGGGGGGGGGAGGGGTTCAGTCTGAATCAAGCATATCAGATATTTACATGCAAACCCCGATGTAAGCGCTTAGTGCAGGATAAATGTTCGCCAAGCCTTACTGCGATCTTTGGTAGGCAAATAAACCAACAGCAGGTGAACAACTGGTTTTATTTATTTTTGTACGCCGTTCCTTGTGCAGTATAAGCGATTAGACAACTTTTTCAGGTTAGTGTGATTACAGAGATACCAGTTTATATCTAGCTTTTATGTTTGGCTGCTGTCACACTAACAGACGCTTTTTATTGCAAAAACAAGTTTTTGCATCCCATTATTTTGCTAGATATACTTTTTCCATATTTCTGCTTATACTCATGAGGGCTCGTTTTTTTCTGGACGAGTTGCCATTTTTATTTGCTACCATTTTCGGTCACATGACATGTTTGAGCACTATGTTCAGATTTTCATGAGGCAGAAGGGACAAAAACTCGCAATTCAGGAATTTTCTTTTTAATGCCATTCTGTTTGTGGTAAAATTGATAAGGCAGCTTTAGTATTTAGTATTCAGGTGAGTACGATTACAGCAATACCTCATTTATGTTTTTTGTGTTTTGGTGCTGTTATACAGTAAAAACTTTCAGAGAAAATATTTTTGCATTGCTGTATTCTTTTTACGTTTCCGCTGATTGAGCTGTATGGCGGCTTGATTTTTGTGGGACAAGATATTTTCAGAGATACCATTTTTAGTTACATTCGTCTTTTTGATGGCGTTTTATTCCACTTTTTGTTCGGTGGTATGATAAAAGGCAATTTTTTTTTCACGCTCACTGAAGGCAACTAGTGTGACAGCATTGCTATGCTTTATAAACTGTCAGTGCTGCACTGACATACAAGCTTGATAAAACATGCTCTGAACATCGTGTAACAAGTTTGCTGCTCTGGTGACCCGGATGTAGTCATGGCAACATTGGGTCATCATGGCAACGATCGAACCCTTGCGATGACATCACGGGGCACCAATCGGACGAGGGGACGATAGCAGAATTTAGCAGGTTAAACTACCGGGAGCAGTGCAGGCACTGCTCCTGGCATTGAGTGCACGGTTCAGCTGTCATATCAAATTATCACGCAGGATTGATCGCCATGATGTACAGGTGCTTCTCACAAAATTAGAGTATCATCAAAAAGTTAATTTCAGTTCCTCAATACAAAAAGTGAAACTCATTTTACAGAGTCATTACAGAGTGATCTGTTTCAAGTGTTTATTTTTGTTAATGTTGAATATGGCTTACAGCCAATGAAAACCCAAAAGTCATCTCAGTAAATTAGAATACTTTATCACACCAGCTTGAAAAAATGATTTTAAAATCCAAAATGTAGGCCTACTGAAATGTATGTTCAGTAAATGCACTCAATACTTGGTCAGGGCTCCTTTTGCATCAATGCAGCGTGGCATGGAGGCGGTCAGCCTGTAGCACTGCTGAGGTGTTATGGAAGCCAAGCTTGCTTTGATAGCAGCCTTCAGCTTGTCTGTATTGTTTGGTCTGGGGTCTCATTTTCCTCTTGAAAATACCCCATAGATTCTCTATGGGAAGGTCTGGCAAGTTTGCTGGCAAATCAAGCACAGTGATAGTTTGTAAACCAGGTATTTGTACTTTTAGCAGTATGGACAGGTGCCAAGTCCTGCTGGAGAATGAAATTTCCATCTCCAAAAAGCTTGTCAGCAGAGGGAAGCATGAAGTGCTCTAAAGATTCCAGGTAGATGGCTGAGCTGACTTTGGTGTTGATAAAACACAGAGGACCTACACCAGCAAATGACATGTCTCCTCAAACCATCACTGATTGTGGAAAGTTCACACTAGACCTCAAGCAGCTTGGATAGTGTGCCTCTCCACTCTTTCTCCAGACTCTGTGACCTTGATTGTGAAATGAAATGCAAAATTTCCTTTCATCTGAAAACAACACCTTGGACCACTGAGCAACAGTCCAGTTCTTTTTCTCCTTGGCCCAGGTAAGACGCTTCTGACGTGGTCTATTGGTCATGAGTGGCTTGACACAGGGAATGCGACACTTGTAGCCAATGTCCTGGAAACGTCTGTGTGGTGGCTCTTGAAGCAATGACTCCAGCAGCAGTCCACTCCTTGTGAATCTCCCCCAAATTTTTGAATGGCCTTTTCTTAAGAATCCTTTCAAGGCAGTGGTTATCTTGATTGTTTGTGCACGTTTTTCTACCACACTTTTTCCTTCCACTCAACTTTCCATTAATATGCTTGGATACAGCACTCTGAACAGCCATAAACTTTTGTGGTTTACCCTTCTTCTGGAGTGTGTCAATGACTGCCTTCTGGACATCTGTCAAGTCAGCAGGTTTCCCCATAATTGTGGCACCTACTGAAACAGACTAAGGAAATTTTTTTAAACACTTAAGAAGCCTTTTGCAGGTGTTTTTGTTATTTTAAATTTACTGAAATAATGACGTTTGGGTTTTCATTGGCTGTGAGCTATAATCATCAACATTAACACAAAAACACTTGAAAGATCACTCGGTTTCTAATGACTATATGAGTTTCACTTTTTGTATTGAAGAATTGAAATAAATTAACTTTTTGATGATATTCTAATTTTGTGAGAATCAACTGTATATATACACCTCATCGGTCGGGATGTGCTTCCCAACCATGACATATATACAATGCTCAAAAAAATAAAGAGAACACTAAAATGCCACATCCTAGATATCACTGAATGAAACATTCCAGTTGTAAATCTTTATTCATTACATAGTGGAATGTGTTGAGAACAATAAAACCTAATAATATAATTATCAATGTAAATCACAACTAATATCCCATGGAGGTCTGGAGTTGGAATGATGCTCAAAATCCAAGTGGAAAATGTAGTTACAGGTTGATCCAACTTCAGTAGAAATGCCTCAAGACAAGGAAATGATGCTCAGTAGTGTGTGTGGCCTCTACGTGCCTGTATGACCTCCCTACGTCTGGGCATTTTCCTGATGAGGTGGCGGATGCTCTCCTGAGGGATCTCCTCCCAGACCAGGACTAAAGCATCCGCCAACTCCTGGACAGTCTGGGGTGCGAGACATAATGTCCCAGATGTGTTCAATCGGATTCAGGTCTGGGAAACGGGCGGGCCAGTCCATTGCTTTAATGGCTTCATCTTGCAGGAACTGCTGACACACTCCAGCCATGAGGTCTGGCATTGTCTTGCAATACGAGGAACCCAGGGCCAACAGTACCAGCATATGGTCTCACAAGGGGTCTGAGGATCTCATCTTGGTACCTAATGGCAGTCAGGCTATCTCTGGCGAGCACATGGAGGTCTGTGTGGCCCTCCAAAGAAATGCCACCCCAAACAATTACTGACCCACTGCCAAACCGGTCATGCTGAAGGATGTTGCAGGCAGCAGATCGCTCTCTACATCTCCAGACCCTTTCACATGTGCTCAGTGTGAACCTGCTTTTATCTGTAAAGAGCACAGGGCACCAGAGTCGGTTTGTAATCATTTGTGCAGACATGCATATTTGTGGCCTGCTGGAGGTCATTTTGCAGGGCTCTGGCAGAGCTCCTCTTGTTCCTCCTTGTGCAAAGGCTGAGGTAGCGGTCCTGCTGCTGGGTTGTTGCCCTCCTACGGCCCCCTCTATATATACTGGTGTACTAGCCTGTCTCCTGGTAGCGCCTCCAGCCTCTGGACACTATAATGACAGACACGGCAAACCTTCTTGCCACAGCTCGCATTGATGTGCCATCCTGGATGAGTTGCACTACCGGAGCCACTTGTGTGGGTTGTAGAGTCTGTCTCATGCTGCCATGAGTGTGAAAGCACAACCAACATTCAAAAGTGACCAAAACATCAGCCAGAAAGCATTGGTACTGATATGTGGTCTGTGGTCCCCACCTGCAGAACCACTCCTTTATTGAGTGTGTCTTGATAATTGCCAATAATTTCCATCTGTTGTCTATTCCACTTGCACAACAACATGTGACATGGATTGTCAAACAGTGTTGCTTCCTAAATGGACAGTTAGATTTCACAGACGTTTGATTTACTTAGGGCAGCACGGTGGCGGAGTGGTTAGCACAGCAGCCTTGCAGCACTGGAGTCCTGGGTTCTAATCCCACCCAGGACAACATCTGCAAAGAGTTTGTATGTTCTCTCCGTGTTTGCGTGGGTTTCCTCCGGTTTCCTCCCACATTCCAAAGACATACTGATATGGAATCTAGATTGTGAGCCCCATCGGGGACAGTGATGATAATGTGTGCAAACTGTAAAGCGCTGCGGAATATGTTAGCGCTATATAAAAATAAAGATGATTATTTACTTGGAGTTATATTCTGTTAAGTATTCCATTTATTTTTTTGAGCAGTGTACTTTAAATGTCAGGAAGAGATTAAACTTTATTTTTAGGTGACTGAAAGCTGCAATCACATGATTGCTTATACTATTTTCTACAATTCCAAAGTATTGCAGTATGTAATGAAAATTGTGATCTATTAATCTCAGCCTGTGGCTCATAGGAAATCTGCAATGACAAGAACGGGGGTCTTCTGCAGACCCCAGGCTGTCATGACAACCGATCAGAGCACCGAGATCACGTGACGAAATCCGCCAGCCTCAAGTTAAATGCTGCAAGGATTGACAGTTGCATTTAACATGTTAGCAGCCGCGGGTGGATTGAGATTCCACCTGCGGCTGTTAGGGGCATATGACTGCTGATCAAATCAGTTGTGCCAGGAAAGATGCGGGCTCAGCGCCGCAGCCCACATCAAATGCCAGAACACGATCTATGACATGCCTATACGTCATAGGTCATGAAGGGATTAAGAGACTTGAAGCTACACCTGGCTGTCATGACAACCCATCAGTGCCCCCCCAGATCATGTGACAGGGGTGCAGATGGGTGGGATTTGTGATGTGCTTCCGTTTTGCACATGTTAAATCCCCCGGTCAGACTGACAATGGGATTTAAATAGTTAACCGTGGATGGAGCTCCGATCCACCCCCAGCTGTTAAAGGAACATGACATGATTAAATCAGCCATCAAATGTGGGGGGAGATGCAGGCTCAAAGCTTGAGGCCACAAAGTCTGGGACATGACATAGGATGTAAATATACACCATGTCGTGAAGGTGTTAAACCTTAACTATAGTTTTAATTCATTTTAAAATCAATAGTACATCTGAAGATAAGCAACTTTGTAACATAACTTATTAGAGAAATCTGTTTTTCTCGGACAGAATAAATAATCATCAAAATTCTGAATGCTGAGGTAAAATCTGTATTCAAGAAAGACACATTCCCATTCCTGAGATAGGAGCTGCCACCTCACTGACACGTCAAGAAAAGTCATCAGCAGTCTATTCCCTGTAACCCCTACTCAGTAGCGGATTATAATGTCAATCTGGGCGGTAGCCTGGGGCACAGTGGTGTGGGGGGCTCTGGGCTACCGCTGAGATTGACCTCGGCTGCCATCAGGGCATTACTGCCCTGACTGGCGTATGGGGCACGGTGGGCAGAGGGGGCCCGCATCGGGCCCCGTTTCATCGGCTCACCAGGTCCGTAACGGCGCTGCGGCAGTTTAATGCTATTGACGTGCAGGCCCGTGCCCGCACGTCAATAGTTAACAGCCGCCAGCCAATCGAAGGCTGGCAGCTGATGTCAGCCGCAGCGCGCACGTCACCAGCGTCTGACGCGATTGTCAGTCGCCGGTGAGTGCGCGCTTCAGCTGCGTGGAGGGAGCTTTGCCGCAGGAGCGCAGCCAGGTGAGAACTTTTTTTTTTTTAAATTGAGAGCAGCGACACTGGGGGCAGAAGTGCTGCGGACACTGGGGGCAGAAATGCTGGAGAGAGGGCAGAAATGCTGGCGAGAGGGCAGAATGGAGATACGGGGGCAGAATAGAGATACGGGGCAGGATTGGAGACATCGCGCAGGATCATGGGGCAGGATGGATACAATGGAGACATATGGGGCAGAATGGATACTCATGAGGGCAGGATGCAAGAACATATGGCTGAAGCCAGGAATGAGGCACACAGGGGCCAGGATGGGGGATATTATTACCATAGGGACTAATTTAGGGATATTATTACTGCAGTGATGTATTTATTTTTTTGTAGCTGAGCTCGAGATAACTTATTTCCTGCAGAGATGAGCCCTGGCTGGAAGAAGTGATGGCGGTCTGTGCTGGATGAAAGATGAAGGACATCACCTAGAGACGTCACTGGTGATTCAGTATGTTACCTATACACTGACACTATACATTGTATACTATATAGAGCTCCTGTGTATAACGTCACCAGTGATCACTGTATAACCTCTACACAGACACTGCATACTAAGTACAGATCTCCTGTGTATAATGGCACTTATGGTGATAGTATGGTGTTTTAATTTTTGATTACTGATAAGTATTGTAGTATTCAGTCACTATGTGGTGGTAATATGTGGTCTCGACATGGTGTTGTGGTATTTGTTCCTTGCATGTGCTATTTGGTCACTTTGTGGTGGTAATTAGGGTTGAGCGACCTTTACTTTTATAGTATCGGGTCGGGTTTCACGAAACCCGACTTTTTCAAAAGTCGGGTCGAGTGAAATCGGCCGATCCTATAAAAAAGTCGGGGTCGGACGAAACCCGAAACCCAATGCAGTGCATTGGGTTTCCATGGTTCCCAGGGTCTGAAGGAGCGGAAACTCTCCTTCAGACCCTGCGATCCATATTTTAGTGTAAAATAAAGAATTAAAATAAAAAATAATCGCAATACTTACCCTCTGACGCGCCCTGGTACCAACCGGGAACCTTCCTTCCTTAGAAACAGCCTTCCAGGACCTTGCGGTGACGTCGCGGCTTGTGATTGGCCGCGCGGCCGCCCATGTGACCGCTCGCGCGGCCAATCAGAAGCCGTGACGTCACCGAAGGTCCTGGAAGGGCTGATTCTTAGGAAGGAAGGCTGCCGGAAAGAAGCAGGGCGCGTCCGAGGGTGAGTATATTCCTATTAGGTATATACTCACCCTCGGACGCGCCCTGCTTCTTTCCGGCAGCCTTCCTTCCTAAGAATCAGCCCTTCCAGGACCTTCGGTGACGTCACGGCTTCTGATTGGCCGCGCGAGCGGTCACATGGGCGGCCGCGCGGCCAATCACAAGCCGCGACGTCACCGCAAGGTCCTGGAAGGCTGATTCTAAGGAAGGAAGGTTCCCGGTTGGTACCAGGGCGCGTCAGAGGGTAAGTATTGCGATTATTTTTTATTTTAATTCTTTATTTTACACTAAAATCTGAATTCCGATACCAATTCCCGATATAAACATATCGGGAATCGGTATCGGAATTCCGATTCTAGATTCAAAAGATCGCCGACTTCATGGCCGACCCCACACAGGGGTCGGGTTTCATGAAACCCGACTTTGCCAAAAGTCGGCGACTTTTGAATATTTTCGACCCGTTTCGCTCAACCCTAGTGGTAATATGTGGTCTGGTCATGGTGTTGTATTTGTTCTTTGTATGTGATATTATTGGTCATTTTAAAAATTGAAAGATAAATAAAAATATACCTAAATTGTATTGCATATTTTAACAAATATTCAATAGGTTACAATAGAGTAGGGCCCGGCCAAAAGTGTCTACCGTGTTATGGTGGCGGCTTGAAAAATCTTTTGGCCAAAACAAAAGCTGCCGGTTGTGTGTGTGATCTGGTGATGGGAACTGTTACCACTGCATTTAACGAGAAAATTCACACTAGCAAATCAGACTCTCATCAATGACATCTTCTGCCTCATACATCATATGTTTAAAGGTCAACCTACCCTTTAATAAAATCAAATGTACAACCACTTTCATGGTGTGATCAAAGAATCTATATATTTTGTTTTCAAAACTCCCTGCAATCTGGTAACTGCTTTCTGCCTAATTTTTTCTCCAGCTCTTCCATATGCGTGAGAAATGGGCAGGTCATGTGACTATAGTAAACTAAATTTCCCACAAACACCTGTTCTTCCCCATGCCTATATAACATTAACCACTCCTCCAATTGCTCTCTGATCCGCTAGTGGCCCCCAGAGCAAAGCTGACAAATTGAGAGACAGTGCTGTGCAGTTTCTTTTGATACAGCAATAAAAGTAATTCTTGTCTGTACCTACCACCATGTATGTGCAGATGATCCAGAACTTGCGTTTAGGATGCAGCACATGTCCACTGCGCCCAAAGCGCTGCCTTCTATTGAATGCAGATGAATCCGCAGGTGAAAGAGAAATTGACATGCTGCAGTCTAGAGAGACGCGCCACATGTTCTTCGCTGCAGGTTTCTCTGGATGCATAGGGGACATGGGACTTCTTAAAATCCTGTCCACTATGCTGTAACATAATAATAAATAATAATAATAATTTTATTTATATAGCGCCAACATATTCCGCAGCGCTTTACAAATTATAGAGGGGACTTGTACAGACAATAAACATTACATCATAACAGAAATACAGTTCAAAACAGATACCAGGAGGAGTGAGGGCCCTGCTCGCAAGCTTACAAACTATGGGGAAAAGGGGAGACACGAGAGGTGGATGGTAACAATTGCTTTAGTTATTCGGACCAGCTATAGTGTAAGGCTCAGGTGTTCATGTAAAGCTGCATGAACCAGTTACCTGCCTAAGTATGTAGCAGTACAGACACAGAGGGCTAATACTGCATAAAGTGTATGAGAACATGATGCGAGGAACCTTTTTTTTTTTTTTTATTATAAATAGGCCACACAGGGATCGTTAGGTTAATGCATTGAGGCGGTAGGCCAGTCTGAACAAATGAGTTTTTAGGGCACGCTTAAAACTGTGGGGATTGGGGATTAATCGTATTAACCTAGGTAGTGCATTCCAAAGAATCGGCGCAGCACGTGTAAAGTCTTGGAGACGGACATTGCGGGTTGGACGCTACACAAGTACACAGCGTCCAACCCGCCGCGTTTACTTACCCTAAACGTTTCTAGTTCTGGAATCCTGGATGTTTTTCTCATATATTCAATGACTTCTCAGTGCCCCAAAACCTATTGCCTTTAGTAACCAATCACAGTGCAGCTTACATTTTACCAGAACAGTTAAACATGAAATACAAGCTCTCCTTGGTTGCTGTGGGCCACTAAAACAGTTTTACTTTTAGGTAGTTAAAGGTAACCTGTCAAGCCCCCTCTGCCCTCAGAACCACCAGTAGTTGTGTCTGCATATGCAAATATAAAGCAAAAATGCAGCACTCCTAATAAGCAGGTGCTCTAGTATCCAAAACCATGAACATATAGCAAAAAACCTTGTGAGCCCACATCAAAGTTGCGACATGTCAGCTGTTTTGTACAGTTGATATGTGTGCGCAATAGCGGCGAGTGAAATCATGATTCACCCGCCGCTATTAACCTGTTAAATGCCACTGTCAAACGCTCACAGCGGCATTCAACTACCGCTTCCGGCCGCGCGGCCGGAGAAGAGCGCATCGCTGACCCCATCACATGATCGGGGGTCGGCGATGTGTCAGGATAGTAACCATAGAGGTCCTTGAGACCTCTATGGTTACTGATGCCGGCTAACTGTGAGCGCCCCCGTGGTCGGCGCTCATAGCAAGCCTGCCTTTCAGCTACATAGCAGCGATCTGATGATCGCTGCTATGTAGCAGAGTCGATTAGGGATTCCAGCTTCTAGGCTCCCATGGAGGCTATTGAAGTATGGCACAAGTTAAAAAAAAATGTTTTTAAAAATATGGAAAAAAAATAAAAATATAAAAAAAAGTTTAAATCTTTCGCCCCATCCTACATAAAAAAAATAAAACCTACACACATTTGGTATCGCCGCGTTCAGAATCGCCCGATCCATCATTAAAAAAAAGCATTAACCTGGTCGCTAAACAGCGTAGCGAGAACAAAATTCTAAACAACAGAATTACTTTTTTTGGTCACCGAGACATTGATTTAAAATGCAATAACGGGCGATCAAAATAACATATCTGCACAAAAGTGGTATCAGTAAAAACGTCAGCTCGGCACACAAAAAATAAGCCCTCATCTGACCCCAGATCACAAAAAATAGAGATGCTACGGGTATCGGAAAATGGCGCTTTTTTTTTTTTTTTTAGCAAAGTTTTGAATTTTTTTTTCACCATTTAGATAAAAAAAAAATAACCTAGACATGTTTGGTGTCTATGAACTCGTAATGACCTGGAGAATCATAATGGCTGGTCAGTTTTAGCATTTAGTGAAGCTAGAAAAAAAAGCCAAACAAAAAACAAGTGTGGGATTGCACTTTTTTTTTGCAATTTCACCACACTTGGAATTTTTTTCCCGTTTTCTAGTACAAGATCTGGTAAAACTAATGGTGTCGTTCAAAAGTACAACTCTTCCCACAAAAAATAAGCCCTCACATGACCATATTGACGGAAAAATAAAAAAGTTATGGCTCTGGGAAGGAGGGGAGCGAAAAACGAAAACGCAAAAGGGCCGCGGCGGGAAGGGGTTAATATCAGTCCAATGTTAGTATAGGATATCAGACATTTCAGTCCTAAAGACCTTTATCAGTAACGACTGCTCAAATAAAGGGAAAAAGAGTTCCTGATGTGCGGTTCATGCCATGTTCATACTGTTGCCTCATATATAGATATTAAATTCTGATGATACACACTGCAGGACACTGTCCTTCCCTTTCTTCGAGCAGTAGGCACACTGCTGAAGGTCTTTAGAACCGAAACGTCTGCAATTCTGTACTAACATTGGACTGCTATTAAAATTACTTCGGCTCATACCCATTTTGTGTATATGTAAATACTCTAACAGTCCCTTTATTACATTACACACAAACAGATCTTTAGACAAAGTATTTCTAATGTCCGTTTAGGACATGTTAATGATGGTTTTAAGGCTGTGTGCACACGTTGCGTTTTTTTCGAGTTTTTCCCCGATAAAAACGCTATAAAACCGCAAAAAAACGCATACAATAAGCATCCCATCATTTAGAATGAATTCCGCATGTTTTGTGCACATGATGCGTTTTTTTCCGCGAAAAAAACGCATCGCGGTAAAAAACGCAGCATGTTCATTAATTTTCCGGTTTTTTTTTGCGGATTTCCCACTCCAAAATGCATTGGGAAGTGTCCAGAAAAAACAGCGGCAAAAACGCGTGCGGTTTTCTTGCAGAAAATGTCAAGAATTCTCAGGAATTTTCTGCGAGAAATCCTGAACGTGTGCACATAGCCTAAATAGTTGGCCCACTTCGCATTTTATGACGCCCTGTGGGCATGATAACATGACTTGTCAGTGCTATACTTACCTCGCGCATGCTCACGGTTTCTCTCCCTCACTGCATTGATCCTCTGAAGTCGCGTGTACGAGTGCCGGCTTCAGATAGGTGGCACTGTGTATCATCAGCAGTCTCCTTCACTTTCGAACTTGCGCAGTGCGCCTCCCTGAAGCCGGCACGCATTCACCCGGTTAAAGATCAATGCAGTGAAGGAAAGAAGCGAGCACATACGAGAGGTAAGTATAGCGCTGACTTTGTGTGTAATGTAAGGCAGGGTATTTACATAAGCAGACAACTGCTGGTGGTGCTCTAAGATAAAAGCCTCTCTGTATTTACAGGTAGGTGGTGTCCACTATAACAATTATGGACAGAAATATCAAGGCGTTAATGAGGGAAAAGAATGGTCTGTGTGAGCATGAACAGAAATCGGATCCGGTAAACAATTAGAAGAGGGGTGCCACGTCCACCGATGCAGTTAGGACATTGCAATCACATGCACTAGCAGGGTACTGCGGACACGATTTATGATGGCACAAACACAGGTGCAAAAAATACCGATGAAACAACCACTTTCAATCCAGTGTTGGCTGTTTGGCATTAGTGCACAAAAAGATAAGCGATAATAGTCTGTATGTGGCGTTGTTCACACAGGCAATGCTAAGCATCTGGTTTACAGCCTATTACTGACGCACATATATGCGGGCCGCCCAGTGCCACAAAATGCATGCTATGTGAATAGAGGCCAACAGTTTACAGAGCCATCTTGGTCCGACCGCACCCTGCAAGATAAAGTGCAAAAAAAACACATATCAATGTGTGTAAGGTATTAGTTTATATTGGGGCCTTAATACGTAGGCCGGCAACCCACGTCAAGGGTCCTTACATTTTGCCAGTCCTAACGCTAAACAGAGTAAAAGCTCACCGACACAAAAAGAGAACTTAGAATCCTTGACGTGGGTTGCCGGCTTACGTATTGAGGCCCCAATATAAACTAATACCTTACATACATTGATATGTGGGTTTTTTTTTTTTTGCACTTTATCTTGCAGGGTGCGGTCGGACCAAGATGGCTCTGTAAACTGTTGGCCTCTATTCACATAGCATGCATTTTGCATCAGAGACTCATATCACACAAATTAGTTAATAAATAACATTTCCCACATGTCTACTTTACATCAGCACAATTTTGGAACCAAATGTTTGTTTTGTTAGGGCGTTATAAGGGTTAAAAGTTAAACAGCGATTTCTCATTTTTTCAACAAAACCATTTTATTTTAGGGACCACATCACAGTTGAAGTCACTTTGAGGGGCTTATATGATTTAAAATACCCAAAAGTGACGCCATTCTAAAAACTACACCCCTCGAGGTACTCAAAACCACATTAAAGAAGTTTATTAACCCTTCAGGTGCTTCACAGGAATTAACGGAATGTGGAAGGAAAAAATGAACATTTAACTTTTTTTCACATAATGATCTTTTAGCAACAATTTTTTTTAGCTTCACAAGTGTAAAAGGAGAAAATGGACCACTAAAGTTGTTGTGCAATTTCTCCTGAATACACAGATACCCCATATGTGGGGGAAAACCACTGCTTGGGCGCACGGCAGGGCTCAGAAGGGGCGCTATTTGACTTTTTCAAACCAAAATTGGCTGGAATTGAGATCGGACACCATGTCGCGTTTGGAGAGCCCCTGATGTACCTAAACAGTGGAAAACCGCTACAAGTGACCCCATTTTGGAAATTAGACCCTTCAAGGAACTTATCTAGCTATGTGGTGAGCACCATGAACCTCCAAGTGCCTCACCAAAAATTATAACGTTGAGTCGTGAAAAAAAATAAAACATTTTTTCCACAAAAATGATCTTTCAGCTACGATTTTTATTTTCCAAAGGGTTATAGGAGAAAATAGACAGAAACAGATGTGCAATTTTTCACGAGTACGCCGATACCCCATATGTGGGGATAAACCACTGTTTGGGCATACGTCGGGGCTCGGAATGGAATAAGTGACGTTTTGGATTGCAGACCTTGATGGAATGGTCACGTTGCATTTGCAGAGCCCTTTATGTACCTAAACAGTGGAAATCCTCCACAAGTGACCCCATTTTGGAAACTACACCCCTGAAGGAATTTATCTAGCGGCATAGTTTTATAGTATGGATTATAATGCTTTTGGTTTTACTGGTGTCTGAATTTATAATGTGGCGGTATGTGTAAGATGTGCGGTGTACATCAGATAATAAAAGTGTGTTGTGTCAACAGGGTATAAACTAATTTTATTAAAGGGACACGGTCACCTGAATTTGGAGGGAACAATCTTCAGCCATAGAGGCGGGGTTTTCGGGTGTTTGATTCACCCTTTCCTTACCCGCTGGCTGCATTATTGGATTGAAGTTCATTCTCTGTCCTCCATAGTACATGCCTGCACAGTGCAATCTTGCCTTGCGCAGGCGTGTACCATGGAGGACAGAGAATGAACTTCAATCCAATATTGCAGCCAGCGGGTAAGGAATGGGTGAATTAAACACCCAAAAACCCCGCCTCCATGGCTGAAGATTGTTGCCTCCAAATTCAGGTGACAGTGTCCCTTTAATTTGTGGATGTGTGGTATGCTTTGAAGCAATCCTTAATACAAAGGCCAGGTCTCTCAGGGCAGGTTTCACAATGGTAAATTGTGTCCTTTTGGATTCCCCTCTTGGAACATACTCTGCACTGTTTTTGTGATCGTCCTGTCCTCGCTGTTTGGGGAACCTGTCCTGGGAAATGTTGACGAGCAGGAGGAGGAGGAATAGAGGAATGTGGGATCTTCCAAACTGGCTGTATCCGTGTCAGATGCAAGGATCGCGTAAGCCTCCTCTGGTGAATAGCGCCTTGCTGACGAATGGGCCATTTTTTTATTTTTCACCAAACCCTGGGAATGTGTATGTAAGTGGTGTTTTTACACGTGTAATGTGTGGGGCTTGTGTATAGGGTACTCTTTATTATAACCAATCAGAGAGAAAAAAACTAGTGAGAAAAAAAGTAGAAGAAACAAGAAAAAAAGATGAAAAGAAAAATCAGGTGTTAAAAAATAAGTTTGTATATATATGTATATATATATATATATATATATATATATATATATATATATATATATAAAAAGTATAAATTTACCCTACGCAACTAAATCTTTTTTTGCAAAAGAAAAAACGAACGCCACTAACAGTGTGACGTATGCTCCCCTAATGCACTAGAGATAATCCGGCGATAGATTTTTTTTAATGCAAAAAAGACGCTACCTCCCTACCTATAAAACTACTCTACGATTTTTTTTTTCTAAAAGATGATCGGTTGTCACCAACGCTGTGACGCCGGCTACACTAACACGCTACCACTAAACTACTCTGTACAATTTTTTTTTTCTCTAAAAAAAAAAAAAAAAAGACCAGTCGTCACTAACGCTGTGACACCAGCTAATCTACGGCTAAATCTACACTGTACTAACCACTGTTATTTTTTTTGTAAAAAAAAAAAAAAAAAAAAAAATCGGACGTCGCTTAGACTGCGAAGTCCGCTACACTAACTAGCTAAAAAAAGTAAAAGTCCTGTGGCGCAGTCTCTGATCAGCAGCGATACTGATCAAAGAGCTGCGGACACAGGAATAGCACGAATGCTCTGCACCAGGGGTGTCAAACAGCATTCCTCGAGGGCCGCAAACCATGCGTGGTTTCAAGATTTCCTTAGCTTTGCACAAGGTGCTGTACTCATTATGTGTGTAGGTGATTAAATTATCACCTGTGCAGTACAAGGGAATCCTGAAAACATGACCTGTCTGTAGCCCTTGAGGAATGCAGTTTGACACCTCTGCTCTGCACGGGACGCTGCACACAGGAACAAAAAGCGTAAAAAAGGCGCTAAAAATTGAATTGGAGGTGGGGAGGGGGGTACTGGAACAGTGATGGAGGGACGTCACCAAACACGGACGCCGGCTACGCTACCTTGTTACGTCTAAAACTACACTGTACTATTTTTGATCTAAAAAAAAAAAAAAAAAAAAAAAAAAAAAAATGGACGTCGCTTAGACTGCAATGTCCGCTACGCTAAAAAGTCCTGTGACGCAGTCTCTGATCAGCAGCGATACAGATCAGACACTGCGAACACAGGAAGAGCACGAATGCTCTGTGCGGGACGCCGCGCACAGGAAAAAAAGCGCAAAAAAGTACGCAAAAAATTCAATTGGAGGGTGGAGAAGGGAGGGGGTACTGGAACAGGGATGGGTGTGGTGCTGCTGCCGTGATCACAGGCCTCACACAGCAGGCAGATGGCAGCAGAGAGCATAAGCACAGAGCACGGAGCTGGAGATCAGCACAGCACAGGAGATCGCCGGGTTGATCACACTGGCCACCAATGGATTCCTTCACTCAGGTCAGACAGAGGGGCTTGGACAACCGCTCTAAACGCCAAATCTGAGATAAAGATGGCGTGCAGGGCGGTGATCTGTATTTTAAATTAACCCCTTTGGCGCTACTTGGCTAGAAGCCATTATTCAGCCAATCAGTGCCATAGGGGTTAATCAGGTGAGGCGACGTGGCGATCACCTCACCTACTGTGACAGCCATGATTGGTGCGACGTCACAGCACCAATCACAGCCTGTCACATGCTTTTTTTTTTAACTTTATTGTCATGTCGCTGTGATTGGCTGGTCACAATTGACCAGCCAATCACAGCGATCGCCGATGCGGGGGGTGGTGCAGCCCCCCAGGGCTACTTGCAGAGATGGTCTGCTGTCAGGGACAGCAGCCATCGGAACCCGATCACCGTGCGATGCCACGCGGTGACCGGAAAATGGCGGCGCCGTACTAGTACTGCGGCTGGCACAAATGCGGGGCCCGCAGCGGCGCGTGGCACGCAGGGGTTAAACTATAACTGCCAGTCATTTCAAGAGCAGCTTACAGCAGTTTCTTTATCAGGGGCAGGATTACAATAAAAGGCAACACAGGATCCACTAATCAGAATAGGCAAAGTCACAGCTGACCCTGCTTCACCTCCCTTCACAACCACCTTTGCACACTACTCATTAGATGCAGTTAATGTGGATGTCCAGAAACAATGGTAGGCCCCAAGTCATACATTTTTATATTAGAACAGAAATATGGTGTCAAATAGTTTAAAATAAGCCAAGTTTAAATGAATCCGATGCCTCAGACTCCAATACGCCCAATCATCAAAACTGGCGTGAACAATGCAGGACTCAAAAGAGAACCTGTCAGCACGATTTAGTAAAGTGAAGGCATGGTCAGAATGACGTCGTTATAATGATTAAATTGATACCTTTGGTAGAGAAATTCACTCTGGAGTTCTTGTTGAGTCAGCATACAAGTCTAAAAGGCCAATGTGAAAATGGTAAGAATTCTAATTTTTAACTAAGATTGTCTTACGGGGATAAAAAAACATTGTCAAAAGGATTTAAAAAAACAAACAAACAAGCAAAAAACGACATTTATTGCTTAAATCAGGCTTTTGTGCTAATCAGAAAATTTCTTGCCATTCGCTTTAATGTAGAAATAGGTGCAGTTGTGGATATACAGTATACATATTGGTTACTGTTCCTCCATACTGACTGCTGATTGGCTCCATTTGTCCTCCACCAAAAGAGGAAGTCAGGAAACCAGTGGCGAACACCGTGCAGGAGTCTGCACGACCATGGGCCCATTTGTACATTACGGTGGCTCAGTGGTTCGCACTTTTGCCTTTCAGCGCTGGGTTCCTAGGTTCAAAATCCACCAAGGACAACATCAGCAAGGAGATTCAATGTTCTCCCCGTGTTTGCGTGGGTAGCAATAAAAGAAAAAAAAATTAGTTCACTCACGGAACAATGATCCCTGATAAAAGGATAAAGGCTTGTAGCAAATTATATATTATATATACCGGTATATATATTTTCACGTCTTTTGCTATGAAGCCCTTAAACATCTCTGATGCAAGCAATTCCCTTCATAAGTCACATGCTTAGTGAAAGGAAGTCCACCTGTGTGCAATCTAAGTGTCACATGGTCTGTCAGTATACACACACCTTTTCTGAAAGGCCACAGAGGATGCTACACCATTAAGCAAGATGAACTACTAACCAAACACCATGAAGACCAAGGAGATCTCAACAACTTTGTCCCTGACTTTTTTGGCGAAGAACAAGTCAGGGTTGGGTTACAAAAAAAAAAATCCCAATCTCTGATGATCTCCTGGACCGCCATCAAATCCATCATCAAATGCAAAGCACATGGTACCACAGCAAACCTGCCAAGAAAGGGCCACCTACCAAAACTCTCAGTCCAGGCAGAAGGGCATTAATCAGAGAGGCAGCACAGACACCAAAGGTAACCCTGAAGGAGCTGCAGAGTTCCCAAGCAGAGACTGGAGTATCTGTCCATATGACCACAATAAGCTGAACACACCATAGAGGTGGCCTTCTTGGAATATTGGAGAGAAAAAGCCTTTACTTATCCACAAAAATTGTATGGCTTGTCTTGCATTTGCCAAAAGACATGGGAGACTCCCTAAATGTATGGCGAAAGGTGCTGTGGTCAGAGACCAAAACTGAACTTTTTGGACACCAAGGTAAACGCTATGTCTGGCGCCAATCCAACACAGCTCATCACCCCAAGAACACCATTCCCACAGTGAAATGCTTTGGGGACATTTTCCGACAGCAGGGCTAGGGAAAATGGTCTGGGATATTCTTGAGCAAAATCTGATTCAGTCTGTCAGTGATTTGAAACTGATACGGAGGTTCACCTTCCAACAACAATGATCAATTGCATACTGCTAAAGCAATCTTCGAGTGGTTTAACCCCTTAGCGACTGAGCCAAATTTTTTAAATCTGACCAGTGTCACTATGTGGTAATAACTCTGGAACGATTGAACAAATCCCAGTGATTTTGAGATTGTTTTTTTCGTGACACATTATACTTTATGATAATGGTAAATTTAAGTCGATATGTTTTGTGTTTATTTATACAAAATATCAAAATTTGAGAAAACTGTAAAAAAAATTAGCAATTTTCAAACTTTGAATGATTATCCCTTTAATCCAGATAGCAATACATACCATACCATAGCAAAACATTAACAACATTTCCTTCATGTCTGCTTTACATCATCCTTTTACTAGGCACTGCTCCTAATAGCCAGTTTCCTACTCCACACTGATGAGGGGCAAATACCCCGAAACAACCGTCTTGTGGATGGATACCATGTTTTGGAATAGGTGGTTTTCCTTTTTGGATGCTGCCCTTCCCGTGAAAGACCTGGCTATTTATTGCTTGCGTTGAACACGTGATGGTGTCTCCGCGGCTTTTCTACATGCTTTACATCAGCAGCATTTATAAAATGTTAGTTTATTAGCATTTTAGGAGGTTTAAAAATGTAGCATTAATTTTTCATTTATTCAAGGAAATTTACAAAATTTATTTTTTTAGGTACTAATCCATATTTGAAGTGCCTTTAGCGGTCCCATATATTGGGAAACCCTCAAAAGTTATACCATATTAAAAACAGCATCCCCATATATATTGAAAACTGCTGTCATGTAGTTTATTAAGCCTTTAGGTGCTTTTCAGGAATTAAGGAAAAGTGGCATGATAGGAATGAAAAAGTGTACTCTAAGTCCACTATTTGGTCATGAATTGCCATCACAAACATAAGGACGACACAATCATGATCTGAGGGCACCAATTGGGATAAAGAAGAAGCCCCCCACTCTGTTAGGCCAGTCTCACACGTCCAGATAATTACGCTACTGGAGTTATCCGTGTGCTCTCGTAGGCCATCCGTGTGGGATCCGTGTGATGTCGGTGAGTACGTTTTTAGGGTCCGTTTGCTGTACATGTGTCCGTGTATTGCAACAATTTTTACAATTTTAACCCTGTGACAGGAAAAACGCACATGGACAGCATCCGTGTGCGGTATGTGTTTACACAGACCCATTGACTTTAATGGGTCCATGTGATCTGTGCGCTCCCAGGAACACTGACATGTCTCCGTGTTTTGCAAACGGACACACGGTCCGTGAAAACACGCTGACATGTGCAGAGACACATTTATTTTAATGTGTCTACATGAGTCAGTGTCTCCGGTACGTGAGGAAAGTGTCACCACACGTACAGGAGCCACCGACGTGTGAAACCGGCCTTAACCTTTTATAATGATTAGTCACTATTGACAGCAGAATATGAGGGGTTAAACAGATATGAACGGTGCAAACACTGACCGTGGCTGATGCAGCAAGTAGTCAGCTATAGTGGACAGCCGACAGCTGCTGGATTGTCACCTGTGTGGAGAGGCTATTCTCATATCTCAGGTCAGTTAAAAGACACATCGGCGGTCATTAACCCCTTTACCCCCAAGGGTGGTTTGCACGTTATGGACCGGGCCAATTTTTAAAATTCTGACCACTGTCCCTTTATGAGGTTATAACTCTGGAACGCTTCAACGGATCCCGGTGATTCTGACATTGTTTTCTCGTGACATATTGTACTTCATGTTAGTGGTAAAATTTGTTTGATATTACCTACGTTTATTTGTGAAAAAAACCTGAAATTTGGCGAAAATTTTGAAAATTTTGCAATTTTCCAACTTTGAATTTTTATGCAATTAAATCACAGAGATATGTCACACAAAATACTTAATAAGTAACATTTACCACATGTCTACTTTACATCAGCACAATTTTGGAACCAAAATTTTTTTTTTTTTTTTAGGGAGTTATAAGGGTTAAAAGTTGACCAGCAATTTCTCATTTTTACAACACCATTTTATTTTAGGGACCACATCTCATTTGAAGTCATTTTGAGGGGTCTATATGATAGAAAATACCCAAGTGTGACACCATTCTAAAAACTGCACCCCTCAAGGTGCTCAAAACCACATTCAAGAAGTTTATTAACCCTTCAGGTGTTTCACAGGAATTTTTGGAATGTTTAAATAAAAATGAACATTTAAAGGGACACTGTCACCTGGATTTGGAGGGAACAATCTTCAGCCATGGAGGCGGGGTTTTTGATTCACCCTTTCCTTACCCACTGGCTGCAATATTGGATTGAAGTTCATTCTCTGTCCTCCGTAGTACATGCCTGCACAAGGCAATCTTGCCTTGCACAGGCATGTACTATTTAAGACAGAGAATGAACTTCAATCCAATATTGCAGCCAGCATGCAGCCAGTGGGTAAGGAAAGGGTGAATCAAAAACCCCGCCTCCATGGCTGAAGATTGTTCCCTCCAAATCCAGGTGACAGTGTCCCTTTAACTTTTTTTCACAAAAAACAAATTGGAGCTGAAGTAAATTTTATTTCACCAAGGGTAACAGGAGAAAATGGACCCCAAACGTTGTTGCACAATTTGTCCTGAGTACGCCGATACCCCATATGTGGAGGTAAACCACAGTTTGGGCGCATGACAGAGCTCGGAAGCGAAGGAGCGCCATTTGACTTTTCAATGCAAAATTGACAGGAATTGAGATGGGACGCCATGTTGCGTTTGGAGAGCCACTGATGTGCCTAGTGACACCATTTTGGAAAGTAGACCCCCTAATGAACTTAACTAGATGTGTGGTGAGCACTTTGACCCACAAAGGGCTTCACAGAAGTTTATAATGCAGAGCCGTAAAAATAAAACAAAAATTTTTTCCCACAAAACTTATTTTTTAGCACCCAGTTTTGTATTTTTCCGAGGGTAAGAGGAGAAATTGGACCCCACAAGTTGTTGTTTAATTTGTCCTGAGTGCGCTGATACCCCATATGTGCAGGGGGGGGGGGGACCACCGTTTGGGTGCATGGGAGGGCTCGGAAGGGAAGGAGCGCCATTTGGAATACAGACTTAGATGGAATGGTCTGCAGGCGTCACATTGCGTTTGCAGAGCCCCTAATGTACCTAAACAGTAGAAACCCCCCCCAAGTAACCCCATATTGGAAACTAGACCCCCCGAGGAACTTATCTAGATGTGTTGTGAGAATATTGAGCCCCCAAGTGTTTCACTACAGTTTATAAGGAAGAGCCGTGAAAATAAAAAAATCTTTTTTTTAGCCCCCAGTTTTGTATTTTCCCAAGGGTAACAGGAGAAATTGGACCCCAAAAGTTGTTGCCCAATTTGTCCTGAGTACGCTGATACCCCATATGTTGGGGTAAACTCCTGTTTGGGCACATGGGAGAGCTCGGAAGGGAAGGAGCACTGTTACTTTTTCAACACAGAATTGGCTGGAATTGAGATCGGATGCCATGTCGCGTTTGGAGAGCCCCTGATGTGCCTAAACAGTGGAAACCCCCCAATTATAGCTGAAACCCTAATCCAAACACACCCCTAACCCTAATCCCAACGGTAACCCTAACCACACCTCTAACCCAGACACACCCCTTACCCTAATCCCAACCGTAAATGTAATCCAAACCCTAACCCTAACTTTAGCCCCAACCCTAATTGTAGCCTTAACCCTAGCCCCAACCCTAACGGGAAAATGGAAATAAATAAATTTCTTTAATTTTTCCCTAAGGGGGTGATGAAGGGGGGTTTGATTTACTTTTATAGCGGGTTATTTAGCGGATTTTTATGATTGGCAGCCGTCACACACTAAAAGACGCTTTTTATTGCAAAAAATATTTTTTGCGTTACCCTATTTTGAGAGCTATAATTTTTCCATATTTGAGTCCACAGAGTCATGTGACGTTTTTATTGGTAACATTTTCGGGCACGTGACATTTTTTGATCGCTTTTTATTCCGATTTTCGTGAGGCAGAATGACCAAAAACCAGCTATTCATTAATTTCTTTTGGGGGGAGGCGTTTATACCGTTCCGCGTTTGGTAAAATTGATAAAGCAGTTTTATTCTTCGCGTCAGTACGATTACAGCGATACCTCATTTATATCATTTTTTAGGTTTTGGCGCTTTTATACGATAAAAACTATTTTATAGAAAAAAGAATTATTGCATTGCTTTATTCTGAGGACTATAACTTTTTTATTTTTTTGCTGATGATGCTGTATGGCTGCTCGTTTTTTGCGGGACAAGATGACGCTTTCAGCGGTACCATGGTTATTTATATGTCTTTTTGATCGCGTTATTCCACTTTTTGTTCGGCGGTATAATAAAGCGTTGTTTTTTGCCTCGTTTTTTTCTTACGGTGTTCACTGAAGGGGTTAACTAGTGCGACAGTTTTATAGGTTGGGTCATTACGGACGCGGCGATACTAAATATGTGTACTTTTATTGTTTGTTTTTTTTATTTAGATAAAGAAATGTATTTATGGGAATATATATATATATATATATATATATATATATATATATATATTTCTTTATTTAGGAATTTTATTTACTTTTTTACACATGCACAGCACTCTGTCAGATCAGCGATCTGACTTACAGGGCTGCAGGCTTACCAAGCGCCTGCTCTGAGCAGGCACTTGGTAAGCCACCTCCCTCCCTGCAGAACCCGGATGCCGCGGCCATCTTGGATCCGGGCCTGCTACAGGGAGGGAGGTAAAAAGACCCTCGCAACGCGATCACATCGCGTTGCTGCGGGGGTCTCAGGGAAGCTTGCAGGGAGCCCCCTCCCTGCGCGATGCTTCCCTATACCGCGATCATGTTTGATTGCGGTGTGCCGGGGGCGGTCCGTGACCGCTCCTGGCACATAGCGCCGGATGTCAGCTGCAATAGGCAGCTGACACCCAGCCGCAATCCCCCCGTGAGCGCGGCCGATCGCCCTGGACATACTATTCCGTCCTTGGGAATTTAGGCCCACCCCACATGGACGAAATAGTACGTCCAATGACAGAAAGGGGTTAAGGGGAAACATATAACTGTTTTTGAGTGACAGTCAAAGCCCAGATCCTAATTCAATTGAGAACATGTGGTTAGACTTGAAGATTGCTTTTTATCCCCACTCCAAAGACATACTGGTTGAGAATTTATATTCTGAGCTCCAATTGGCACAGTGATGTGGATGTTTGTACGCAGGGACATGCGTTGTATGCGGATGCGTCCGCATGCAATGATTTGACGTGTGCGGCGGTGCAAAATGTTTGCGTTCCCGTGCAGTCAGCAGGCACGTCAAAACTCCGCATACGACGCATGTCCCTGCATACCCAATTGTAAAGATAGGTACGCAGGACGCATGCAGAAGTGGGCGGAGCTTAAGGGAGGATGTGCACAGCCATCCGCAGACCAGCCATACACAAGTGTGAATTGAGCCTTAGGAATCCTTGTGTTTTTTTTATTTACTGAGATAATGACTTTTGGGTTTTCATTGGCTGTAAGCCATAATCATCAACATTAACAGAAATAAACACTTCAAATAGATCACTCTGTTTGTAATGACTCTATACGAGTTTTCACTTTTTGTATTGAAGAACTGAAAAATAAATTAACTTTTTGATGATACTCTAATTTAGTGAGAAGCACCTGCAGTACTACACAGCTGCATATGGGGCATTGCCACGTTCAGTAGAAATTGTGGGACAAATTCTGGTGCCATTTTCATCCATTTCCCAGTATGAAAATATAAAACTTGGGGCTAACAGTCTTGGGGATATAAATGTGAATTATTTTAACTTCACAGCTCAATGGTATAAAAGTCTGTGACACACCTGTGGTGTCAATATAATCACTGCACCCCTAGATGAATTCATTGAGAGGTTTACTTTGTAAAATGTGGTCACTTATTGGAGTTTCTGCTGTGTTGGCCCCTCAGGGGCTCTTTCAATGTAACATGGCATCCTCAAACAAATGCAGCAAAATCTGCACTGTAATATGACGTTTCTTCCCTTCTGTGCTTTGCACTATGCCTCGAAAGTAGTTTTCGATTACATATGGGGTATCGATTAACTCAGGAGAATTTGCACAACAAACTTGGGGGTCCATTTTCTCCTTTTACCCTTGTGAAAATATAAAATTTGGAGCTAAAAAAGATTTTTGTCTGAAATGAGATTTTTTTTCTTTCACGGCATAAAGTTATAAACTTTTGGGAAGAACCTATGGGTTCAAGGTGCTCAATATATAGTGTCACTGTTTAGGCACATCAGGGGCTCTCCAAAAGCGACATGGCATCCGCTAATTATTCCAGCAAATTTTACATTCAAAAAATAGATTTCCCCACATAAGGGGTATTGGCATGCTCAGGAGAAATTGTATGGTCCATTTTCTCCTGTTAAACTTGCAAAAGTTAAAAAAAATAAAAAATCTAAGGGAAAATATTTGTGAAAGAAAAGTAAAGGTTTATTTTTTTTACTTCTACATTCCAAAAATACCTGTGAAGCACCTGAAAGGTTAATAAACGTTTTGAATGTGGCTTTAAGTAACTTGAGGGGTGCAGTTTTTAGAATGGTGTCACTTTTGGGTATTTTCTGTCACATAGGCCCCTCAAAGTCACTTCAAATGGGGTGTGGTCCGTAAAAAAAAAAAATAAAAAAAAAATTGATTTTGCAAGTTTTGTTGTAAAAATGAGAAATCGCTGGTCCGTTTTTATCCCTTTTATAACGTCCTACCCCCCCAAAAAAAAAATTTGCGTCGCCGCACACGTCAAATCGTTGCATGCGGACGCATCCACATACAACGCATGTCCCTGCGTACCCAACTGTAAAGATAGGTACGCAGCAGGGAACCGCAGGACACACAGTAGGCAGAGCTTCAGGGAGGAAGTACGCAGCCAGCCGCAGCCCTCCTGAACGCAAATGTGAAACCAGACTCAGAGGAGACTTAAAGGGAACCTGTCACCCCGTTTTTTCAGATTGAGATAAAAATACTGTTAAATAGGGCCTGCGCTGTGCGTTACAATAGTGTATGTAGTGTACCCCGATTCCCCACCTATGCTGCGAAATACATTACCAAAGTCGCCGTTTTCGCCTGTCAATCAGGCTGGTCAGGTCGGGTGGGCGTGGTCACAGCGCTGTTTCTTCCTCAGCTTTACGTTGGTGGCGTAGTGGTGTGCGCATGTTGAAGTGACGAATCCACTGTGGGCACGTGAAGAAGCAGCGCGCGATCTGCGCTATTACCCCCTTTCATCGGTGGGGGCGGCCATCTTCCTGGGGCCGCGCGTGCGCAGATGGAGTGCTCTGCTGCACGGGGCTTCAGGAAAATAGCCGCGGGATGCCGCGCGTGCGCAGAAGAGATCGGGGCGGCTATTTTCCCAAAGCCGAGTTTGCATCTCGGCTTTGGGAAAATGGCCGCCGCGATCTCTTCTGCGCACGCGCGACATCCCGCGGCCATTTTCCTGAAGCCCCGTGCAGCAGAGCACTCCATCTGCGCACGCGCGGCCCCAGGAAGATGGCCGCCCCCACCGATGACAGGGGGTAATAGCGCAGATCGCGCGCTGCTTCTTCACGTGCCCACAGTGGATTCGTCACTGCGACATGCGCACACCACTACGCCACCAACAGAAAGCTGGGGAAGAAAAGAGCGATGTCACCACGCCCACCTGACCTGACCAGCCTGATTGACAGGCGAAAACGGCGACTTTGGTAATGTATTTCGCAGCATAGGTGGGGAATCAGGGTACACTACATACACTATTGTAACGCACAGCGCAGGCCCTATTTAACAGTATTTTTATCTCAATCTGAAAAAAACGGGGTGACAGGTTCCCTTTAATAGCTATCTGCAAATGTCTGAAGGGATGTCACAGCACAGAGGGATCATTATTCTCATTTCTATATGGAAACACTAGAAGCAAAAAATTAAACTGAAAGGGAGAAGATACCGATTAGATATTAGAAAAAACTTTTTCACAGTGAGGGTGATCACTGAGTGGAACAGGCTATGGGGAGTTCTCTTTCAATGGAAGTCTTCAAACAGAGGCTGGACATCTCTGTCCGAGATGGTTTAGTGAGGTCCCTCCCAACTCTAACATTCTATGATCCGACTGATACCTTTAAATGATAAAAATTGATATAAAATAATAAGCAGAATTAAGTTTGGCCCTCCGCAGCAGTCTTTAATATGGCCCCTTGGAAAAAATATTTTCCCACTCCTGGTTTAGAGTGAAGCTATAGTATTAATTGAACTACAAAAGGTCAGCACAAGTTATGCTGTGGAACATTCAGCTACCAATGGTTTGTTGTGCAGGCTACACTGCTATTACTATGATGTTTACACAATAAGGCATTTGTACAAGCACACAGCTTTGGACATCAGAGCCATGATTAAATGGAACGGAGAGCCATGATTAACCCCTTCATGACCTTGGGATTTTCCGTGTTCGTTTTTTGCTCCCCTTCTTCCCAGAGCCGTAACTTTTTTATTTTTTCCGTCACTATGGCCATGTGAAGGCTTTTTTTTTTAGCAAAACAAGTTGTACTTTTGAACGACATCATTGGTTTTAGCATGTCGTGTACTAGAAAACGGGGAAAAAATTCCAAGTGCGGTGAAATTTCAAAAAAAGTGAAATCCCACACTGGTTTTTTGATTGGCTTCTTTACTAGGTTCACTAAATGCTAAAACTGACCTGCCATTATGATTCTCCAGGTCATTACGAGTTCATAGACACCCAAATATGTCTGGGTTCTCTTATCGCAGTGGTAAAAAAAAATTCCAAACTTTGCTTAAAAAAAATAATTAAAAAAATAAATAAAATTGTGCCATTTTCCGATACCCGTAGCGCCTTCATTTTTCGTGATCTGGGGGTTGGTTGAGGGCTTATTTTTTGCGTGCTGAGCTGGCGGTTTTAATGATAGCATTTTGGTGCAGATACATTCTTTTGATCGCCCGTTATTGCATTTTATCGCAATGTCGCGGCAACCAAAAAAACGTAAATCTGGCGTTTCAAACTTTTTTCTCGCTACGCCGTTAACGCTCAGGTTAATTTTTTTATTGAAAGATCGGGCGATTCTGAACGCAGCGATACCAAATGTGTAGGTTTGATTTTTTAAAATTTTGAATGGGGCGAAAGGAGGGTGATTTAAACTTTTATATATATTTTTTTTTACTTTTGCCATGCTTCCATGGGAGGCTAGAAGCTGGCACCACTCGATCGGCTCTGCTACATAGCAGCGATCATCAGATCGCTGTTAGGCTACGTTCACATTGGCGTTCCGCCAATGTGCGTCGCTGTTGCGCCGGCGACGCAGCAGCGACGCGCCCCTATGTTTAACATAGGGGACGCGTGCGTCGTTTTGGTGGCGTTTTTCGCCACGTGCGTCGTTTCCGACGCTAGCGTCGGACGCAAGAAAACGCTACATGTAGCATTTTCTGTGCGTCCGATTTTCGTCAGAAAACGACGCACGCGTCGCAAAACGCGCGCGTTTTAGCGTGCGTCGCCGACGCACGGCGGCGCAACGCTAATGTGAACGTAGCCTTATGCAGCAGAAATGCAGGTGTGCTATGAGCGCCAACCACAGGGGGGGCGCTCACAGCAGGCCAGCATCAGCAATCAGAGGTCTCAAGGACCTCTATGGTTACCATTCTGACGCATCGCTGACCCCCGATCATGTGACGGGGGTCGGCGATGCGCTCATTTCCGTCCGCCCGGCCGGTTAAATGCCGCTGTCAGCGTTTGTACTGCAGTGCGCAGGTGCCGAGAAATAGGGATTTTTGTGTTATTCACCGTAAAATCCTTTTCTCCGAGACGCTCATTGGGGGACACAGGACTGTGGGTGTATGCTTCTGCCGCCAGGAGGCTGACACTAAGTAGACATAAAAAAAGTTAGCTCCTCCTCCGTCGTATACACCCTGACACTGGCTACCAGAGAATCCAGTTTGGTGCAAAAGCAGTAGGAGAAGTAAAAATAATATTATCAGCATAAATACAGAAAACTTAAGTCTAGAAAAAACCTCACTCTGATAATATCAGATACAAAAAGACAGTAGCCACCAGGGAGGGAGCTGTGTCCCCCAATGAGCGTCTCGGAGAAAAGGATTTTACGGTAACACAAAAATCCCTATTTCTCCTTCGCCTCATTGGGGGACACAGGACTGTGGGATGTCCTAAAGCAGTCCCTGGGTGGGAAATTAACTCACCAATAATAATTATCCAGACCACTGTTGTCTATGGCCATGTTCACACAGTGCGTTTTTTACTGCGGAACCGCAGCGGTTTTGCCGCTGCGGTTCCTCAGCTGTTTTCCATGCAGGGTACATAACAATGTAACCTGCTTTGCAAAAAGGAAAAAAAAGAGCATGAACCGCACATCCCAAAATCATACGTTGATCTAAAGCCGCTAGGCAAAAATTTATATACTGAACATGAGGTTTTCAGTTTAACATTCTGATCAGACTGTATGAAGATTTTGGGATGTGCGGTTCATGCTCTTTTTTTTTTCTTTTTTGCAAAGCATGTTCTAGTCTTCTTCTTGGACCAGCACTCCTCCCATTTGGCACAGGTGATTTTAATTAGCAGGAGACTGCAAAGTAAGGGGTCTAGCCCATTTTGGCTCTCACTGAAGAGCTGGAGGAAGGTGAGTTTAAGTGCTCCTTTCATTTTGGTGTTGGTGCTGTGTGGCGGCCATTGTTGCTGTGGCTTTGTGCTGGTGGGGCGGCGCGGTCTGGAGTCTTGGGGACTCAGTCTTGCAGCATGGGTGCTGTGGGGCAACAGGCCGTCCGCCCTGCTGGTGCATGGCCGCTGTGGCGGTGGGCGCCGCACGGCTCCGCTCCGTTAGGGCAATAGGACCCACTACGAGGTTTGCCGTGAAGTGGCAGTGGGCTTCATACAGTCTGATCAGAATGTTAAACTGAAAACCTCATATTCAGTTATATTAATTTTTGCCTAGCGGCTTTAGATCAACGTATGATTTTGGGATGTGCGGTTCATGCTCTTTTTTTTTCTTTTTTGCATAACAATGTAACCCTATGGAAAACAGTCACTGCTGTGCACATGATCCGTAATTTCGTTTAAAAAGCCGCGCAGAATAGCTGCGGCAAAAAAGAAGGAGCATGTCACTTCTTTTTCCTGAACCGCAGCGGTTCTGCACCCATAGACCTCCATTGTGAGGTCAAAATCGCAGTAAAACCCGCAGATCAAAAATATATCTGCGGGTTTTACTGCGATTTGATGTGCAGAACCGCTGCAGCAGGAAGTGCGGGGGAGCGGGCGGAAGTGCGTGGGCGGCGTGTGGCTGCCCCCCCCGTGCTCCGATCCCGCCCCCCGTGCTCCGATGCCCCCCCCGTGCCCTAATCTCCCCCCCTTATACTTACCCGGCGTCCCGGTGTCCGTCCGTCTTCTCCCTGGGCGCTGCCATCTTGCAAAATGGCGGGCGCATGCGCAGTGCGCCCGCCGAATCTGCCGGCCGGCAGATTCGCTCCAAAGTGCATTTTGATCACTGAGATATAACCTCTCTCAGTGATCAAAATAAAAAAATAGTAAATGACACCCCCCCCACTTTGTCACCCCCATTGGTAGGGACAATAAAAAAAATTAAGAATTTTTTTTTTTTTTTCACTAAGGTTAGAATAGGGGTAGGGTTAGGGTTAGGGTTAGGGTTAGGGTATTTTCAGCCATTTTAGCCCTAAAAAGCTTCCTAGGAAACACACAGTCTCTGCATAGAAAACTGCATAAAAAAAGGATAAAAAAAACGCATCAAAAAACGCATCAAAAAAGGACAAAAAAAGGACCAAAAAAAGGACCTGCGTTTTCTGCCAAGAGCTGCAGTTTTTAAAAAAAACTGTCCTGAAAAAAAAAGGATGGAAATCCTGAACGTGTGAACATACCCTATAAGAGCGTTACCGCCGCTTGAAGAATCCTTCTACTCAGACTTGCATCTGCAGAGATCTGGGAGAGGACGTTATAATGTTTGACAAAGGTATGCAAACTAGACCAGGTTGCAGCTTTGCAAACCTGTTCTGTTGAGGCCTGATGCTGAATCGCCCAGGAAGCCCCCCACTGCTCTAGTGGAGTGAGCTTTGATTCCAGCCGGAACCATCATGCCCTTGGTGCGATAGGCCTCCAGAATGGCCGCACGTATCCACCTGGCCAGGGTAGATTTTGAGGCCGCGCATCCCTTCCTGCGACCTTCTGGGAGGACAAACAGAGCATCCATCTGACGGAAAGGAGCCGTACGGGAAATGTATCTCCTCAGCGCTCTCACCAGGTCCAACGTATGGAGAGCTTTTTTTTTTTTTTTTTTTTTTTTACACGGTGCGTAGGCGCCAGGCAAAAAGAAGGAAGAACTATATCCTCATTAAAATGGAACGAGGAAACAACCTTCGGCAAAAAGGAAGGTACTGATCCGAGTACTACCTTGTCCTGAAGAAAACGTAAAAAGGGAGTACGACAGGACAGGGCTGACAGTTCTGATACCCGCCTTGTGGAAGTTAAGGCCACTAAAAATACGACTTTCCAAGAAAGGAAAGTCAAGGAAATATCCTCAAGAGGCTCTAAGGGAGCCTCCTGCAAGGCCCTTAAGACTAAATTAAGGTTCCAAGCTTCCAAAGGAGACTTATAAGTAGGGACCATATGAACGACTCCCTGAAAAAAAAAAAAAAAAGGTCCTGACCTGACAGGTAGTAGCAATCCTACGCTAAAAAAAACAAAGAAAGACCGATAAGGCTGAAATTTGCCTTTTAAGAGTACTTGGAGCAAGCCCTGAATCCAGTCCTGCTTGGAGAAAGGCTAGAATATTAGGGATGGAAAAACGCACAGGAGGCAGCCCGCGCCCTCAACACCAAGAAAGAAAGACTTTCCAAGTGTAAAGAAATTCTGGCCGAAACGGTTTTACATGCATTAATCATGGTATCTGATACCTCTTGGGAGAACCCTGCCTGAGTTAAAAACCCAAGATTCAACGGCCAGGCCGTCAAACGCAGGACCCCTGAGTTCTGGTGGTAAAAACAGCCCTTGAGATAGAAGATCTGGACAATTGGGGAGCCGCCACGGAACTCTGGCGAAAAGCTGTACTAGGTCCGCATACCAGGTTCGCCATGGCCAACCCGGAGCGATCAGAACAGCCGGCGCTCCTTCTGACTTGATCTTCTTGATTACCCTCGGGAGCAGCACCAGAGGAGGGACAGATAAGAGAGATGAAACTGGTTCCAAGTCAGTACTGGCGCATCCATGGCGATCGCCTGTGGATCTCGGTACCGGGAGACAAGTCTGGGTACCTTGGCATTCCACTTGGACGCCATTAGATCCACATCCAGAGTCCCCCATAGATGGCATATTTGCTGAAATACTTCGGGATGGAGAGACCATTCCCTTGACGCCAGACCCGGACGGCTGAGGAAATCTGCCACCCAGTTCTCTTCGCTCGGGATGTGGACTGCGGGAATCACCGAGTGATTCCTCTCAGCCCAGAACAGAATTTCTTTTACCTCCTGCATGGCTGCCTTGCTGCGGGTGCCCCCCTGAAGATTTATGCAGGCCACGGCTGTGGCGTAGTCCGATTGAATTCGGACCGGGCGACCCGCCAAAAGATAGCAAAAATAATGCAAAGCTAGTCGAACCGCCCGAATCTCTAAGAGATAGATTTGGAGATCTGATTCCTGAGGAGACCAACGCCCCTGAGCTGTGTGGTGAAAAAAAAAAACACTGCTCCCCAACGGAGGAGACTGGCGTCAGTTGGGACTTACCAGCCAATAGGTTGGGGGAAAGAGCTTCCCCCCCCCAGAAGGGACGAGCTGTTTAATCACCATGAAAGAGACTGCCTAACCTGGGGAGACAACAGAAAACTGTGGTTGAGAGAGAGTTGATTCTTGTACCATACTGCTAAGATTGCATGCTGGAGAGGTCAAAGATGAAGCTGTGCAAATGGTACTGCTTCTACAGCTGCAACCATCCTTCCTAACACCCTCATACAGGATCGGATCGTATGAGGGTACGGTTGCTGGAGATTCCTCACCTCCCACTGAAGGGCTAGGACTTTGTCCTGGAAAAGGATCGACAGGACTTGAGAGGAGTCGAAAATCACGCCTAGAAATGAAATCCTCCGAGATGGATCTAGGGATGACTTCCTTAAATTTACTAGCCAACCCAGACAAGAAAGGGAGTCTAGAACAAGCTGGCCCTTTTACCTACACAAATAACATGACCTTCGTGAACACCCTGGGAGCGAAGGCCAGCCCGAAGGGAAAAGCCGTGAACTAGAAGTGTAGGTTGTTTAGGGCGAACCGGAGAAATCTTTGATGAGAAGAAAAAAATGGGAATATGTAGGCAGACATCCTGAATGTCTATTGAGGCCAAGAACTCTCCCTTTTCCATTGAGGCAATAACTGACAAGAGAGATTTCATCCGAAAGTGACGAACGCGGACAAACCTGTTTAAGCGTTTCAGATCCAGAATGGGTCTTATTATTCCGTCCTTTTTGGGTACTACGAAAAGATTGGAATAAAATCCTTGAAACCTTTCTTCTCTTGGAACAGGAGAAATAACCCCGCAGAGACGAAGGGACCCTATGGAATTGTACTGGTCTTGTCAGAGGGACCCGGACCTGGAAAGAACCGGGGAGAAGGCTGACAGACTAGCTCTATCTTGTAACCTGAAGATACGAGCTCTCCCACCCACTGGTCGTGGATAACTTAAAGCCAGACCTGGAGAAACAAAAGTAGACTTCCGCCTAATCTGTTGGAGACACTCCGAGGAGGTCTCCAAACACTTTTGAGTCCTAGATTCCCTGGATATAGTTGACTGGGAAAGCATCTTTCCCCCTTGATGGGCCGTATAGGAGACTCGATTGTCTCGATCCTGATTGGGTCGACCCTGCTCCGCAGAGCCCGATGCTGGAGCCCATCTAGTATTACGAAAGGATCTGAAGCGGGCCTGGAATGGCGACGCAAAGGCTGTCTAATCCTCTGCTGAGGAGAAAGCCAGCTCTTCCCTCCTGTGGAGTTGGAGATAAGCTGATCCAGCTTTTTTTCTTTTCCCCCGAATAAGCCACCCCCCTGGTAGGGTAGGGTTGAAAGAGACTTTTTTAGAAGTAGAATCGGCCCATGTACTTAACCAGAGCGTCCTCCTAATGGCAATTGCATTAGCCGCAGCAGAAGAAGGTACAGTCTGCAGCATCAAAGGATGCATTGATCAGATAGCTACCCGCAAGAGCATCTGAGAAAAATATTTCTGACAGCTCTGCTGGCAAATCCCTTTCTTGAAGAGCCTTTGTTAAAAACTCTGACCAAGACAATATAGCCTTAGTAACCCAAGTTGCTGCAAAAGAGGGAAAAAATGCTGAACTTGAAGCCTCAAAAAATGGAACTAGTTAAGCTCTCTATAAGACGATCCGTAGGATCCTTAATGGACAAGCCTTTAGGGAGAGATGGCAAAGTGCTAGCAGCTAAACGAGACACCGGGGGATCTACTGAGGGATCTTCTGCGCATTTACTACATAACTCAGTAGCAAAGGAATACCTAGCCTGCAAGGTTTTTTTTTTTTTTTGCTCCGATAAAAAGCTTGTCCGGGAGCTCCCGATTCCGAATCAGGTCCTCAAACTCGGGGAGAGAGGAAAAAACCCTATGGGACCGTTTGGCCCGCTTAAATGAGACCTTGTGATCAGAGGGTAAGGCGAGTTCGTCTTCTAACCCCAGGGACTGAATTGACAGTCTCAATCAGGCTATCGACAAACTCCTGAAACCCCAGAGCCTCAAAGTTAAGGGAAACTTCTGACTCAGACTGTCTCAACTTCTCCACCTCTACTGAGGAAGGCAAGCGAGATACGGACCTCCAGGGTGCCGAAGCCCCAGACGGCCCGAGCGACGCTGTGCGAACTCGCTTTCCACGCGTCTCTAGTTTGAGCGCGGCCCAGCAGGCCGAAGGCTTTTGAGACCCTGAGGCCTTCTCTGAGACAGATGGGCTGCAGGCCCTGACCGCCGGGGTCTGAACGGACTTGATTGCTTCAGTTAGGGTGACGGGCAGGAGCTGGAGAGATTGCTGGGGAACTCGCGGAGGGGGGGGGGGGGGTGTGCTCCTGAGCGCGTTCAGAGTCGCAGACCTCACAGAGACGATTGCTCTGGGCATACGGGAGGGCAGCACGGCAAGCTACACAAACGGTATATAGGACCGTGTGAGACTTGACCTATCTAGACAGTGATTCTGTAAAAGCTATACCCAGGGCTTTAGACAGGGAAAAACAACAGTGCTTCAGCTGTCAGGCTGGAGGGGGAAGCACTTACCCCAGTCCTGTGTTGCAGTGTGGAACCGAACACAAAAAGTGCCGCCTTGATCCCCAGCTGTCTTCAGGGGGCGGAAACGCCATGATTGCAGCGTTGGAGCGGCCTGTAGTAGGCCGAAGCCGGGACCTCGATTTTCCCCAGCATGGAGAGGAGAGGGCGGACCGGAAGTAAACGCGCCGGAGGGGGCGGAGCCTCACAGCGCAGTCTGTTCTGGGTGGAAGCCGGGCCAGAATGACCCGGAAGAGCACCCGGGACGCCAGGCTGGAGCCTGGAGCCCCTGAAAGGCCGCGGCGCCGGCCGCATTGTACTGCTGCGGCGCCGACTAGCGCCGGACGAGCCGCAGCGCTGAAGGGAGACTGCAGAGCCGCTCTTTACCTGGCGCCGATCGGCGCAGGGACGCCCGGAGCTGCCTAAGAGGTAAAAATCGCTTGCATCAGGAGCCCCTTTCCTATCCGTCCCCTATTTTTGCAAGCTGAACCCTCTGAGAAAAGAGGGCTAGCGGGGGAGGGCAGAGAATATGACTGTGTTAACCCTAGCTCCATTTTCCACCTTTGGGAAAAGGAGAGGGACCGTCCACCACCCCTCTTACACCACAGCAGAACCTAGGTGTAGAAATCAGGGGGATCACACGGACATCAGAGAGCACCTGTACAGCCTATGGTCTTAAATACCTTAGGGTGGTCAGGGCCAAGTCCGGAGTGCAATCCCACGTCGCGGGAAAGGATACGTGGAGATACTCGCACGTGCTTGCCCGTTGCTGGTTTGAGGAGATCGGACCCTCAAAAGGATCTGTCGCCCCTCTCAATCCATATGAAGTTGAAAGAAATAAGGGTCCGATCCGGGACCCAGAGGTGTGCCTCCTTCAGACACTAAGCAAGAACTGGATTCTCTGGTAGCCAGTGTCAGGGTGTATACGACGGAGGAGGAGCTAACTTTTTTTATGTCTACTTAGTGTCAGCCTCCTGGCGGCAGAAGCATACACCCACAGTCCTGTGTCCCCCAATGAGGCGAAGGAGAAAGGTCAGAGAGGCCCGGCACCTGCGCACTGCAGCACTTTGCTCTGCCCTCAACAGGGTAGACAAAGTATGCCTGTGCCGGAGCGTAAAGACAAGAAGAGGACGTCATCCTATGAAGATAGGAGGGCCTGGACCGGACCGTGACGCCCATCGTACCAGAATCGCAGTGGGAACGCCCCTGGGTGAGTATAATCTAACCTCTTTTTCTCATCTTTCAGGATACATCGGGGGCTTATCTACAGCATTCCAGAATGATTCATTGGTGATGGGTTCCCTTTAAGAACTTTCAAATATCTTTTTAAACAATAGGTTATTTTTTGATGATTGTTTTACTTTAGACCCGTAATGGTGAACCTGGGGAACATAGAGCACTCCCAGTGGGCATACACACCATCACTCTCCGCTGCCCACACTGAGGAGGGCGAGCGCTGTTGTGCTAGTCCTGAGTCGCACATGCAGAGGAGGGTGGCGGCGGTGGTAGCACGGAGATGGCGGCGTGTGTGCCCAGAGGTAGGACTGTGATACATGAAGAGTCAGCAGCAGGTGGGGGGAACAAGCAGAGGTTGTTTTTTTTTTTTTTTTTTAATGTAGGGACACTTTACACTGCCCGCAGCACCACATGGGGCCACATTATGCTGCATGGAGCACCACTTGGGGGCATTACACAGTATGGAGCTCCATGTAGGGCCATTACACAGCATGGAGCTCCATGTATGGCCATACATAGTATGGAGCTCTATGTGAGGCCATTACACAGTATGGAGCTCCATGTGCGTCCATTACACAGTATGAAGCATCATGTAGAGCCATTATACTGTATGAAGCACTAATTGGAACCATTATACTGTATGGAGAACTATGTGGGGCCCGTTACACTGCATGAAAGGCTATGCATGGCCCCGTTATACTGTATGGCGGACTATGTGGGGTCCATTACATTGTATGGAGCCCATTGCACTGTATGGAACACTACGTGGGGTCCACTGCCCTATATGGAGGACTATATGGGGCCACTACATTGTATGGTGATTACAGTTTGAGAATCAAACCGTTATTTGGTCACCATTCTTTGTTGGGGGATTGTGTTGTGAGGGGTACAGTAGGGTTATACCATGCGCAGGGAGGAATTCACTGTGGGGGTATCATACTGTGTTTGGGGGCACTTTTATTTTCATCATACTTTATGTTTTATTAAAGGTTTTTATCCATTGCTTTTACATATTTAAATTAGTTAATTTGCCTTTTACTGCTCTTACGTAATATATTACCGTATATACTAGAGTATAAGCCGTCCCGAGTATAAGTCGACCCCCTAATTTTGCCACAAAAAACTGGGAAAACTTAATGACTCGAGTATAAGCCTAGGGTGGAAAATGCAGCAGCTACCGGTAAATGTCAAAGGTAAAAATAGATACCAATAAAAGTAAAATTAATTGAGTAGGTTGTGTTTTTGAATATTCATATTGAATCAGGGGCCCCATATAATGCTCCATACTAGGGTTGAGCGACCTTGACTTTTTTAGGGTCGAGCCGGGTTTCGCGAAACCCGACTATCTCAAAAGTCGAGTCGAGTGAAATCGGCCGATTATGGCGAAAAGTCGAGGATCGACCGAAACACGAAACCCAATGCAAAGCCAATGGGAAATTTTTTTTTTTTCCCCCCTCTCTCTTTCTCGCCAAGCGCGTCATACGAAACGCGACTTTGGCGCAAAAGTCGCGTACCGCATGATCGACCCCACACAGGGATCGGGTCGGGTTTCATGAAACCCGACTTTGCCAAAAGTCGGCGACTTTTGAAAATGAACGATCCGTTTCGCTCAACCCTACTCCATACAGTTCATAATAAGCCCCATAAGATGCTCCATATTAAAATATGCCCCATATAATCCTGCATAAAGGTTTATAATAGCCCCATAAGATGCTCCATAGACACATTTGCCCCATATAATGCTGCACAAATGCTGATTATGGCTCCATAAGATGCTCCATAGAGATATTTACCCCATATAGTGCTGCACAAACGTTATTGCCACATACGATGCTCCATACAGACACTTGCCCCATATAGTGCTGCACAAACGTTAATTATGGCTAATAAGGTTAAGTGTTTTTGAATATCCATATTGAATCAGGAGCCCCATATAATGCTCCAAAGTTCATTATGGCCCCATAAGATGCTCCATATTAAAATATGCCCCATATAATCCTGCATAAAGGTTAATAATGGCACCTTAAAGGGAACCTGTCACCTGAATTTGGCGGGACTGGTTTTGGGTCATATGGGCGGAGTTTTCGGGTGTTTGATTCACCCTTTCCTTACCCGCTGGCTGCATGCTGGCTGCAATATTGGATTGAAGTTCATTCTCTGTCCTCTATAGTACACGCCTGCACAAGGCAAGATTGCTTTGCGCAGGCGTGTACTATGGAGGACAGAGAATGAACTTCAATCCAATATTGCAGCCAGCATGCAGCCAGCGGTTAAGGAAAGGGTGAATCAAACACCCGAAAACTCCGCCCATATGACCCAAAACCAGTCCCGCCAAATTCAGGTGACAGAGTCCCTTTAAGATGCTCCATAGACATTTGCCCAATATAATGCTGTACAAATGCTGATTATGGCCCCATAAGATGTTCCATAAAGATATTTGCCCCATATAGTGCTGCACAAACCTTGATTATGGCCCTATAAGATGCTCCATATAGACACTTGCCCCATATACCGTAATGCTCCACAAACGTTAATTATGGCCCCATACAAATACTTGCCCCATATAGTGCTGCACAAACGTTATGGCCCCATAGATGCTCCATACAGACACTTGCCCCATATAGTGCTGCGCAAACGCTATGGCCCCATATAGTGCTGCACAAACGTTATGGCCCCATATAGTGCTGCACAAACGTTATGGCCCCATATAGTGCTGCACAAACGTTATGGCCCCACATAGTGCTGCACAAACGTTATGGCCCCATACAGTGCTGCACAAACGTTATGGCCCCATAGATGCTCCATACAGACACGTGCCCCATTTGCTGTTGCTGCGATAAAATAAATAAATCACATACTCACCTTACCGTCGCTCAGGCCCTCGACACTTTCAATATTCACCTGCTCCTCGTTCCGGCGCCACTCCATCTTCTGCACTGACGTTCAGGCAGAGGGCGCGCACCAACTATGTTACCGCGCCCTCTGACCTGAGTGTTACTGCTGAAAACAGAGCAGCGCCCGGAACGGAGAGCAGGTGAATATTGTGCAGCGCAGCGCTCCCCTCCCCGTTATACTTACCTGCTCCTGGCGCGGTGCAGTCCCTGCTTCCCCGAAGCCGCAGCTTTCTCCTGGACTGAGCGGTCACCGCTCATTACAGTAATGAATATGCGGCTCCACCTCTATGGGAGGTGGAGCCGCATATTCATTATTGTAATGAGCGGTACCATGTGACCGCTTAGTACAGGAAGAAGCTGCCAGCGCCGGGGAAGCCAGGGACGTTCAGGGACCGCGCCAGGAGCAGGTGAGTATAATTAGCCAGCCCCCGCTCCCCCTCCCCTGCCGACCCCCGGGTATGACTCGAGTATAAGCCGAGAGAAGGACTTTCAGCCCAAAAAAGTGGTCTGAAAATCTCAGCTTATACTCGAGTATATATGGTATATTATTCCAATATAATTCCAAAAGTTAATTGTTTTATTGGATAAAAAAAAAAAGTCTACAACCGAGGACATTTTTCCTTAACAAATATCAAGGTTGGCTCGGGACTTTGTCCAAGCTTTTAATTTTGGCACTCTGCAATTTGTAACCCTTTATTGTGATGAGAATAACCCTTTAAACCAGGGATTTCAAATTCAAATGCACAAAGAAAAACTTCTTTGCAGTTTTACTTTTGATTTAAAATCCTATACATTCTCAAGAACAGACCTCCACTGCAATCGGTGGCTAGTATCTTAGGCTTAGAGTGCAGTGCTTACAAGCACTTTGCCATTATAGACTCTATAGCGTGCGAACGTAGGAGTTGTTTTTCTAAACGAGAACCTCAGTATTCAGGTTAAATTGCAGTGTTGGCACTTTGCGATAAGTGGGTTTTGGATTGCAGTTTGAGCACTGTTTCTAAACTGTTCGCCATCACTGCTTTAGACGGATGAATTCTTGCTGTAAATGTGAACGATTTTGGTAAAAGAAAAATAAATAAATTAATTAATCCAATTTAGGTTATGTTCACGTGAAGTAATGATGCGTTAGAACAGATCCAGCAGCAATCTTTTGGAAAAAAGTTGTGCAGACATACTTTTGAGACCGTTCTTAAAAAAAAAAAAAAAAAAAAAAAAAAAAATCTCTGCTGGATCTGTTTTTCCTTTTTTCTTTATATTGAAGTATATGGAAAACAGATCCGGAAATTAGCCATCCGTTTTTTTTTTCTTTCATTTGTAAAAGATCCTTTACAAATGGAAAAACAACATAGCCTTATAAAGAATTGTTCTACTAGTGTAAATATACTGTAATGTTTGTCAACTTGAGTGTTAATCTTCTGACCGTAGCAGGTTTTAGCAAGTGTGGTGTGTGACAAAGTAAGTTTTAACTTACTGTAAAAGAGTTTAATTATCAAAAAGATTAATTCTTTCTTACCCCACCAAACTTTTCTGTAGCAGGTTGGGTGGCATGGTTAGGATCCAGGCTGCAGACTCCTCTTCTGTGCCAAGCTGCTGATAACTTAAGACTTACCTTCAGAGACAATGTAGCACAAAATGGCTCTAAAATAATATTTAAAATGAAAGACATTTTTATGGCAAACACATTCTCTCTGAAACCCAAAATATTTGTTTCTGAATGGCACAAAAACGGCTTATAAATGAGATCCTCATTACAAATCATGAGACAGGCAGGCGATGAACATTTTTTTTATTTACAAATATACTAAAATATCTCCGACAGCGAGTCACACCTGCTCCCCCGCCCCCCACCAAGGACCTGAAACGAATTTTCTTTGCCTTTTTTCCTTTTAAAGTGCATGCAAAAAAGAATTAAAAGCCTTTGTTTTCTTTCATCGATTTTTTTAAACGTTTTCTTTTTATTGTAAGAAAATACACAGCTTGAAAACGTGGATAATGTAATATTTAAAAGACCAAAAAAAGACAGGAGGGGACAGGGCAGAGGACAAAAAAAGAAAAAAAAAATTATCAAAAAAGATCGGGCTGATTGCGTTAAGATTTCCCATCTTTAAATACTGAACTGGAAAAGAATCCCTCGTCCCGGTTGAAAAAAAAACAAACTAAAAGAAGTATAATTACATAAATAATAAAAATGATTTAAAAAAAAAAAAATACAAATAATAAACAAAAAGAGGGAGAGAGATAAAGGTTAATTTTCTGATCTGAATAACAGCTGTTAAAATACAATAAGAAAATATGTAAAATCTCTCCTTAAATTCATTCTATACAGAAAATACATGATTTTTGGCCACGGTCCCTGTGTGGTTTTTGTGCTAGTGGGACTGTGGGCGCTGGGATGCTGTGTGCACACACCCTCTGCTTAACAACTGTTACAGCAGCAAAACCAGTGGAGCAGAGCATTGCTTTGAATGGCCTGTGCTTATTCAGAGTCCACTCTCCGGCCAAGTCAAAGGCTGAGTTCTTTCAGAAAAAAAAGTCTTTATGCTGAGCTGTAGAAGCCTGCACAATGAGGCTCTGCCAGGAGCATAAAAACGAAACATCTTTTTGCTTCAAGAAATGTTTGAGGCTGCAGACCATACAGACAATAAGCACCATTACACCCCCAGAACACTACTTTCAGCACTGCTCCAGAGGTGTGTAATGAGAGAACATGGACAGCATATACAAAAACAGTGAGGCATCAGTCCATTAGATCCCACAAAGCCACCTTATAAGGTACCTTATGTACAGAACAACTTCACAGCAAAGAACAGCAGTACAACTTCTGTAGAACAATAAGTGCAAGAATATACCTAATAAAAGCACAATTAGAAGCTCCTTCTTTTTACTCAGTAGTACTCGAGAGTTTGGTCTTTAGGCAGTGATATCACATCTACCCATGGAGGCAGGGTTCCGAAAACAAGTAACAAACTGCATAGTAATGACAACGTAAAACAATGGTAAAAACGCACACACTAAACACACAAACATTGTAGCGCATCAATTACCAGAAAACATAGGTACCAGTTTCAGATTTCTAATAAATGTTGCAAGACTTTTGCATCTTCGGTGATTCATCGGAGTAAAAAACAAGGATGGGTTACATTCTAGTAAATGCATCAGTAGATGGCAATCCATTCAATCACCATACGTAAAGAGACCACTGGAAATAATGGACTGCCAAAGAGACTCAAAGAGCTTATGAGAATGCTTTACTGCCACACAAAAAAAGAAACCTTCAGCATTGAAGGGTATGCTTCAGTGTTTAACATGGCATGTAACAGTAAAGTCTTGACCACTACGCGGCACAGGGTCCTTAGAAGTAAAACAGAAAGAGGGCACCATGGTCTACCACTGCCATCTGTATACTGCTAAAGGCATCACAAAGAGCAAAACAAGCATTCTTCCACCCCGTTCCACACACTGTTAGCACCTTAACTTCAGAACAGGTTTGTTCGGCAAAATGATACGGTTCCTTTGCTATAGAGAAAAAGCACTGCTGCATCACTAGTCAGATGTCCCAATAGCAGCAACAAAATTACAGTACCATTATTCATTTAAAGCAATGAACTATTTAGAGCTGCTCGGGAAAAAGGTAACAAGCCTGCAGCCACAAAGGTTTGTTCTGTTTTGTTATAAAGAGAGTGGGGCCCAAATGAGCACAGGAAAGGTGTGGATGTGTTCTAGAAGTGCATGAAATCATGCACCGCAGAAAGCTTATTCAACTCCAGAATATTAGATTTACGTACCCAGTCCTGGTTTTACATTTCTATTCCAGCTTCTAGAAGATCTGTATACATATTGCACTTACAATTCCCAGGCTTAGTTAATACATCGTACACAAAAACTCCACCATTTTTTTTTTTTCATGTTGGCCCAGAAATTTCCAATATTTCTTCAAACATTTCATTTAGCACAAATAATAAATCCATCTGTATCAATTTTCAGGTTTATTTTGTGTATCATTGTGCCAATTCCCAAAAACTAAATACTGTAAAATATTGTATATGCTTGACCTCAAATTCAGGTTTCTCATCATTACAAGGATGCACTCAAAATGATGAAAACAATAGGATTATTTTTTTCTTTTTTTTCCCCCAGATACTGGCTTTGGTGTCCAAAAATCATTATCATCAATATAATGGTCAAATTTCCGTATAAAATATTCTGCTAATAAATTCATTCTATGAACGCAAAGCAAAGAGTCATAAAAGAAGAAAACACAAAATGAAATTCGACTATTAGGAGTTTCAAAATTGTACACTTTTTATGTGACAGGTGCAGTGTGGCAAAAAAGGTGTCTTTGTGAACATACAGTTCCATATATCCAGAAAGAACAGACGATTCTATGAATTCATAACCGAATTGAATATGTACCAAAAATGTCAATTCCAGAGGACGTCTTCCCTTTCATTCATGAGGACCAAGATGTACTAAGCCAGAGTAACTGAAGAAACCATTAGTAATCAGAACAATTGAAACAGGATAAAGCTGGACTTGCCATTCTCAATGGCAGTGACAGGGACATCTTAGAAAAAAATAATTTGAGGGGGAAACCCCCCCCATAACATTAAATTTTATTGATTGAGACTAAATACTTCACAAAGTGTTTTTTCTTTTTTCCCGGTTTTCTTTTTTTTTTTTTTTTTTAATAATATTCTGGAGCAAATACAATACATTAATTGTCTAACAGCATTTTCTTTACATACTTTTCATCTTCAAAAATATTTTCTCTATAGAAGATGCTTTATTTTTTTTTTGTATTTTTATTCATTTTTATGAATGCCTTAAAAAGTTGCTCTTTGAGGAAACACTGACTCAGTACATCACAGCCATCGTCTATTCAATTTTAATGCCCCTTCCCAAAATAGAAAAGAAAATAGGAGGAAAGAAAAAAAAACAAACATATATACATAATATACGTGTATATATATATATATATATATATATATATATATATATATATATATATATATATATATATATATATATATATATATATATATATATAAATTTGAAATTTTAAACATCCATCCCTCTTGTCCTCGCAACTTTGAAATTTTTTTAAAATAAAATTTAGGTTGGGCCAAAAAGTAATATAGAACAAATGCTCTCAAACAGATCAGGGAATTCCTTCCAAACTATAGATCAAAAAGAAAAAAAAAATAATTAAAGAAATAGGGAATATATATAAATATATATAAAATAAAAAAAAAAAATGTTACTGTAGAGGCATTTTTATTCACAGTTTAATATTTTAAAATGAGGTGTTAATACGTCTAAATCAGGACTAGGGAAGGAGAAATTTGTAAACCTTCGCCTCGAGTACTCTTTTCAAGTCCAGTTTTATAAGTGTTGTGTCTATACCGAGGCACATGAACTGACTGTGCTCAGGCAAGGACACTTTAATACAACCTATTACAGCCATTGGAGGAGAGGGATGAAAATACAATCATTTTTGTTACCAATGTTCAAACTGCTGTATTACCAGATACACAGTGTAAATAAACATTTTTTTTTCTTTTACATCCTGGTATACATTAGCAATATATTGCAAAGGTTTAGCAAAAGTTATCCTTTGGCACAATAAAGTACCAAAGCCTTTGAGTAAATAGTGTATTTTGGTCTTAATTTCCCAGCTGCCTTATGTCAGTAAAGAATACATCTGGTATATACATATAAGAAAACCAGGACTGGAGTAGAAAGTACTGCTGATTTAGAGCCAAAAGTGCATTGAAAATTCAAAGTCAATTTCTGCTCCTGCCAGCAAAAGTCTTCAAAATAATATAAAAAAAAAAAATTAAAAGAAAAAAACAAAAAAATGTAAAAAGAAAAAAAAAAAATTATATATTTTCACAAGACATTCTACCCACCCCATCTGCCCAAACAACCCCACCCCAGTTCTGCTTCTCCCCCCCCAACAATATGTCTATATATATACAACATGATTGGTTTCTGTAAAATGTATCAAACCTCAATAGTTTAATAAAATCTCTTCTTTTTTTATTCCTGACGAACAAATACCAAAAAAACAACAATGTTTAACGCAGCAGCAGTAACCTTAAGGCTGCAGTTTTATGCTTCTCTCTCTCTTTTATGTATTAAATTGTGTATATAATAATTATACATCTATAAATATACATATATGTATACATACATATATATATATAGATTTGTATTTTTATTTATTTATTTTTTGCTTGTACTTTAATAGAACAAAATGTTTGTAGAAACCAACAGATCTTCACATTTTTGTTGGCTCGTCATTATGGTTTTCTCCTCTTTTCTCTCTAGTCTCTCAAAATGTGTTACTGAACATCGATAAATTAATCTCTTCATCCCTGAGTTTTAGTTTGAAGTGTGAGGCACTTTAGAAGATTGGAAGGTTCGTCTTCACTGGATACCGACCCAGCATAAGAGGTGTCTTCTTGGTAACCAAACTTCTGAAAGTGCCAAGAATGACCCCCACTCAAAGTAAAAGTCATAGTAACCAGATCTTACTTAAAACACCACCACTAAACTGGCTCAGGGCTGAAGGGGTTAATCACAAGACTTTTACAACTGTTGTGCATCATGAGTTATGAAACCGATTTGATATTGTGGCCAGCCATCTTCCACAAAGTAGGACTTTTCACTGTACTGCAGGACACGGAGGCGAGTCCCAGCAGAGGAACTGTGAACACATAGCTTTCACTCCTCGATGACACCAGGGACTCACACCTCTCACCTTCGTCCCAATGCAGGCGGCTAGTAGACACATAACCCTCACAAGCCCTCCACTAGAGGCATCGGAAATACGTACCTCTCAATCCTCACACTGAGATAAAAAGCACATACCGCTCACCATCTTCCCCAAGGAACATCATGGACAAAACTTTGAATAATCAAGTTATCTCTTTCCACAAAAGGGGTTATGAATAAAGGAAGAGTTTCGACACAAAACACAACTGTTACTTCAAGACTCCTTCCCGCTGTTTGAATCTTCGGTTTGTATAACAAGCACCAATGTTCTGATGGATTGAAAATTTGAGTGACAATCAGGGACACTTGAGAGGTATGCCAGGGAGCTTGCTCCGTGCTCAGATTTGCCCAGAGGCACCCTGGTGAGTAAAAAGAATTACAGGCACTAGTGTCCGACGGACGTCAGAGATAGATAGAGACAGAGAGAAGGAGAGAGAAAGAGAGAAAGGGAGGGAGAGAGAGAAGAGAGAGAGAGCACGCCCGTTAAAATGGGGAATGTACGTTTTGCAGGTTCTCCTTGCTGTCATTGTTAATAATATTATTGTTCTTTTATTTAAATGGCAAAAACTGGCCTCTCTCATCTATAGTCCTCCTTGGGATATTCTAACGTCACCAGATTTCCAAAGCCCATCCGTAAACTTTCCATATCGAAGGTTTCAATTTCTCTTTCTTGGCGTTCAAATAAATGCTTGATCCTCTCGCTGCGCTCCTTCTGAAGGGCTGCCAACTCTTCCTCGATCTAAAAGAAAGAAGAAACCGCCCGTTCAGGATATAGAAAAATAGAGCAGAATGACATTTATTTTTTCCTTGTACGATAAAATATCAAACTCTGCAATACTAAACTCTAGATCTTTAAACCTGCCTGAAGCTAAATCTCCAAGTTATTTTAGCATGAGGCTTTATTGCTCATCCACCCATCGCGGGGTCCAGGGAGAAGGATGCCAAGTACTGCACCACACAAAGTCATGGGCTGCAATGAACTGCAGCGACAGCACATTGTTTGGCATAGCTGGGAATTCTGGCCTTCGCCGATTGGCTGGATCCGATCAGCCAGTCAGATGAGGCCAGTGATGACATCACCTGTTGCTAGGAGTTTCCAGCACAGGATTGTTGGTGAAGATGAGTAGCAGATTTTAAGAGTATGTATATTAATATAAAGCCTTCACTGGAGGATGGCATGTGCGCGCTGCAACGTCTCCTGAGCTGGGCACCAAATTATCTATTAGAAACAGCTTTTATCATTGTATGAGATGAGAATTGTCAAGTCCTAATGTATCAACTACAGAAAAAGAGAAAAAGAACAGATTTATGGTTATCTATTTAGGTGTATATGTGATCCTTTCAGAGTCAATGAATAAAATTAGTGTCTGTGGTCACGTATACTGTCTTACGGATAAAGATACTCCTCCTTTGCCCCCCAAACCCATTGTATATAAAAGCACAATGCTTAAAAGAACATTAAGGACATTACACCCCTTCATTGGTTGGGGTCTCTGTACCCGGACCCTTATCAATACCATGTTTTTAAGGGTGTCAGTAGATAGAAAAATATTAAAATTTGAGAGTCTTCAGTGGTTGATACCATCTTTTCAGTTAGCCATTAAAAGGTAAATAGCAGCTTTCGAGACTACTCAGGTCTCTTCATCAGGCATAGAACACCACAAAATCTGAAGAGTCACATATTTATACACAACAGGGCACAGAAATAATGCAGAAAATAAGACAAGTGACGTGAAGCAGAACTATCATTATCCCTTTCCCTTAAACAGTTGTGGCTATAAATATTGCAACAGTTCATAGATAAGGAGTGTGAAAGTTTTATTGTCCGGTGATTGAGGTCTGGTCCATGATTGTGATGCCCCCAAAAGATTTGAGGAGCACATTCCTTAGTTGATAAAGAAAGACATACTGTATTTTTCAGACTACAAGAAGCACTTTGTCCCTCCAAAAATGTGGAGGAAAATGGGGGGTGCGTCTTATAATCCAGATGTACCTGCTCTGGCTGTGGTGAGGGAGCGGCAGCGGCCGAGCAGCGGGTCACAGGAGGCAGGAGCAGGCGGCTGAGGCCAACTCCTTTGCCTGCTGCTAAAGAGAATGAAATATTCACAACATTTCCACCCATGGGAGTGGAGGGCAGTGAATATTCATATCCTTTATTAGCGGGCACACGTTAATGCCCGGCAGCTACAGGAAGCGGGCAGCTGCAGCTAACACTGTGCCCGCTACTTATGAGCAATAGATATTCACTGCTTTCCACGCACCGAATCCCAGGGTGGAGAGCATTGAGTATTCTGGCAGCTGTCCTCAGCTTGTAAGGCCTCTTTCACACATCCATTTTTTAGAATCAGTCGCAAGCCGTCAAAGTCTTGAAAAGACGGATCCTGTGCCAATTGTAAAAAACTGATGCACTGGATCCGTTTTTTTTTTTTTTTAACTGATCCGTTGAAGTAGTTGCAGACGGAATTTAACCCCTTCACAACATGCGCCGTATTAGTACAGCGCATGTCGTGTCTCCCCCTTTGATGTGGGCTCCGGTGGTGAGCCCACATCAAAGTCGCGACATGTCAGCTGTTTTGTACAGCTGACATGTGTGCGCAATAGCGGCGGGTGAAATCACGATTCACCCGCCGCTATTAACCTGTTAAATGCCGCTGTTAAACGCCGACAGCGGCATTTAACTACCGCTTCCGGCCGCGCGGCTGGAAATGAGCGCATCACCGACCCCCGTCACTTGATCGTTGATGCATCAGGATGGTAACCATAGAGGTCCTTGAGACCTCTATGGTTACTGATGCTGGCCTGTGGTCGGCGCTCATAGCAGGCCTGCATTTCAGCTACATAGCAGCGATCTGATGACGTAGCAGAGCCGATCGAGTGGTGCCAGCTTCTAGCCTCCCATGGAGGCTATTGAAGCATGACAAAAGTTAAAAAAAATGTTATTAAAAATATGAAAAAAAAAAAAAAAAAAAATGTAAAAGTTTAAATCACCCCCGTTTTGCCCCATCCAAAAAAATAAATAAATAAATAAATAAAAAAATAAAAAATCAAGCCTACACATTTGGTATCGCCGCGTTAAGAATCGCCCGATCAATAAAAAAAAAAGCATTAACCTGATCGCTAAACAGCGTAGCGAAAAAAAAATCAAAACACCAGAATTACGTTTTTTTGGTCGCCGCGACATTGCATTAAAATGCAATAACGGGCGATCAAAAGAACACATCAGCACAAAAGTGGTATCATTAAAAACGTCAGCTTGGCACACAAAAAATAAGCCCTCACCCGACCCCAGATCACGAAAAATGGAGAGGCTACGGGTATCGGAAAATGACGCTTTTTTTTTTTTTAAAGCAAAGTTTTGAACTTTTTTTTCACCACTTAATACAAAATAACCTACCGTATATACTCAAGTGTAAGCCGAGATCTTCAGCCCTTTTTTTGGGCTGAAAGTCCCCCTCTCGGATTACTCGAGTCAAACCCAGGGGTCGGCAGGGGAGGGGGAGCTGTGTAATAATACTCACCTGCTCCTGGCACGGTCCCTGGTTCTCCCAGTGCCTCAGCTTCTTCCTGTACTGAGCGGTCACATGGTACCACTTATTACAGTAATGAATATGCGGATCCACCTCCCATAGGGGTGGAGCCGCATATTCATTACTGTAATGAGCGGTACCATGTGACCACTCAGTACAGGAAGAAGCTGCGGCGCCAGGAAAACAGGGACTGCACCGTGCCAGGAGCAGGTGAGTAAAATGGGGTGGGGGAGCACTGCGCGATATTCACCTCTCCTCGTTCCAGCTGCTGCTCCGTCTTCAGCGTCTTCTGCAGTGACGCTCAGGCAGAGGGCGCGCCCTCTGCCTCAATGTCAGTGCAGAAGACGCTGAAGACGGAGCGGCGGCCAGAAAAAGGAAAGATGAATATTTAAAGTGCAACGTTTGTGTAGGATTATATAGGGCGAATATCTTTATGGAGCATCTTATGGGGCCAAAATTAACGTTTGTGCAGCACTATATGGGGCAAGTGTCTGTATGGAGCATCGTATGTGGCAATAACATTTGTGCAGCACTATATGGGGTAAATATCTCTATGGAGCATCTTATGGAGCCATAATCAGCATTTGTGCAGCATTATATGGGGCAAATGTGTCTATGGAGCATCTTATGGGGCTATTATAAACCTTTATGCAGGATTATTTGTGGCATATTTTAATATGGAGCATCTTATGGGGCTTATTATGAACTGTATGGAGCATTATATGGGGCCCCTGATTCAATATGAATATTCAAAAACACAACCTACTCAATTAATTTTACTTTTATTGGTATTTATTTTTACTTTTGAAATTTACCGGTAACTGCTGCATTTCCCACCCTAGGCTTATACTCGAGTCATTAAGTTTTCCCAGTTTTTTGTGGCAAAATTTGGGGGGTCGGCTTATAGTCAGGTCAGCTTATACTCGAGTATGTACGGTAGACATGTTTGGTGTCTATGAACTTGTAATGACCTGGAGAATCATAAAATCAGGTCAGTTTTAGCATTTAGTGAACCTAGCAAAAAAAGCCAAACAAAAAACAAGTGTGGGATTGCAATTTCACGACACTTGTACTAGAAAACGGGAAAAAAATTCCAAGACATGGCAAAACAAATGGTGTCGTTCAAAAGTACAACTCGTCCCGCAAAAAGTAATCCCCCACATGACCATATTGACGGAAAAATAAAAAAGTTATGGCTCTGGGAAGGAGGGCAGCGAAAACGCAAGAACGAAAAAGGGTCGCGGCATGAAGGGGTTAAAGGGAACCGGTCACCCCCAAAATCGAGGGTGAGCTAAGCCCACCACCATCAGGGGCTTATCTACAGCATTCTGTAATGCTGTAGATAAGCATCCGATGTAACCTAAAAGATGTGAAAAAGAGGTTATATTATACTCACCTGGAGGCGGGCGGTGCGATCCGGTGGGTGACGCGGTCCGGTCCGGGGCCTCCCATCTTCATACAATGACGTCGTCTTCTGGTCTTCACGCTGCGGCTCCGGCGTACTTTGTCTGCCCTGTTGAGGGCAGAGCAAAGTACTGCAGTGTGCGGGGGGGCCTCTCTGACCTTTTCCTCAACAGGGCAGACAAAGTATGCCTGCGCCGGAGCGTGAAGACCAGAAGAGGAGGTCATCTGATGAAGATGCGAAGCGCCGGACCGCGACACCCACCGGATGGGACCGGGACCACCCCCTGGGTGAGTATAATCTAACCTCTTTTTCTTATCTTTCAGGTTACATCGGAGGCTTATCTACAGCATTACAGAATGCTATAGATAAGCCCCTGATGCTGGTGGGCTTACCTCACCCTCGATTTGGGGGGGTGACAGGTTCCTTTTAAAGAAAGAAACAGAATTCTGGAGAGGGAAAGAGATTTTCCCGAAAGTAAAAAATGGGTTCCGGGCATGCTTGGTTGCAAAAAACAGCATCCGTCACTGGAATCTGTCTTCTGACGGACAGCGACGGATCTTGCACCCATAGGCTTCCATTATAGCCAAAGACGGATGCCGCAAGATCCGTCGCTGTGCTTTTTTTGACGTACACAAAAAAAGTTAGTATGTGCGTTGTCTCTGTCAGATGGACGACTTTACGACGTATCCATCAAAAGATGGATGAAACGGAAGGTCATCCCTCACAATCCATCGCTAATACAAGTCTATGGGAAAAAAACGGATCCAGCAGCATCATTTGCTGGATCCATTTTTTTCTAAAAACGACGGATTGTGACTGATTCTAAACTGCCATGCACTGCTTACAAGCATAAATCAGTTGCTGACATCGGAACAAGACGTTGTGAGGCAAGTATAATGGTTTAGGCTTTCTTTTTAGGGTAAGTTCACACAGGATGTTTTTGCTGCTTTTTTAATGCTAATTTTCAGCTGCTTTTTACTCCTCTAAAACCTAGGTGTGTCTTATGATCCGATGCTTCTTATAGTCCGAAAAATGTGGTAAATCCATATGACACGTTCATTCCTGCACTGAGTCAAAGGTCGTCATAAGTTTGTACTTCCACATTTTTCTGCCTCTATGATATTTGAAGTTACCTTTAAATATAAGCAACTAGTAGTAGTCACCTTTATTACAAAAAGATGCCCGATTACAATTTAAATTTCCAGACCCCACGTCTGTGTTTTATTTTAGGCAGCCCCCAAATATAAAAAGCATCACTGTCAGAACTGTGCAACCAGAAAAAAATGTAAAACCTGTCCATTTATAATGACCACGGACAAGATAAAGATCCCCAACTCACATCAGGACTATAAGATCCCAGAAACTTTCAGCAGCATCACATGTAGTGTGGTGTACTTAATTATATGTACCAAATGACCAGCTGGGGGTCTGTATGTAGGGGAGACCGGGCCAAAAAAAAAAAAATCACCGACACAAAAAGGACTAAAAATCCTCAAAAAAAACCCACCAAAAACTGAAAAAGGCAGAGATACTTACCTGCCTAGGGCTCAAAACAAATGCACTCAGGGTGCAGTGGACCTAATTAATTATGACAACACAGGTGCAGCAATACCAATATAACAATGACTCTCAGCCTACTAAGCCATGGAGGGGGTGATTGTTTAGTATACTAGTGCACACTGAAAAATCTCCAATCTATATGCGGCATAATTCACACAGGCAATGCAGAGCATCCGGCTTACAGCCCAATACCAACGCCCATAGTTTCAGATCAGGCGGGCTGCCCAGCTGGAGATCAGGCTCTGTAGTTGTGGCCTCTGTTCACACAGGGTGCATTTGGGAGGCACTGGGTAGCCCGCCTGATCTAATGTCTGCGCCTGGAATGAGAGATTTTCTATTATGTTAATATTCTATCATATATCAGATTTCCTTTTAGTGTAATGTTTTATGTTAGCTATATAGGGGAACTGACAGCATAGAATGGCTGTTCAAACCAAGTCCAGGTGCTCAGTGCATCCATGGTGCAGCCAAACATTTAAGTACAGCTTCCCACTTGCTTGTTTTCCATCCATCTCTGCCCTTCTCTCTCACTATGAAGTCAGAGCTGTTGACCAAAGTAGGGAGTGGGGCGAAGAGATTAAAAATCAAGCAGGTGCACTTAAAGGATCTCTGTCAGCAAAGAATGATCGTTCAAATTTAGTACCACCGCTCCATGCATCATGGCGGGCCCAAACATTTTAAAGGGAATCTGTCAGCAGGTTTTTGCTATGTAAGCTTTAGACAACATGCTGTAGGGGGTAAAACACAGATTTCAGTGATGCCTCTCTTATCAAGCTCTATGGTTTTGTTTGCCTGCAATGATTGTTTTAGAACTAGGAGCTTCTCATTGCTGTAACCCAGCAGATGTGCCTCCTAGTCCGGCTACACCCCTCCTGTGATAGAAAGCTCACTGTCTATAGACTGTGTACTTACAGAGTCTGGGTTTGCAAGTTTAGCTTTATCAGCTCTGCTTCATTGCTAAATCAAAAATCTGATTGTCAGAACGCCAGATCCCAGTAATTTAAGTGACACATTGTTGGATTCAGCTTTTTTTTGCCTACATCAGGCTGCTCTCCGATGAGGTAGCAAAAGCCTGCTGACAGATTTTCTTTTAGTACACCTTCCCACCTGCTTGTTTTCCCCTTTATCTCCACCCCCTCTTTGATTGACAGCTGTGTTTTCATAGTAGAGATAGATGGAAACCATGCAGGTGGTAAGATGTATATAAATGATTGGTCCTGCCATGAAGCCCCGAGCGCTTGTACTTGGCTGAACAGTCATTCGATGCTGACAGAGTCCCTTTAAGTTTCTTTAGAAACGTGATTAACTCGTAATACGACAAAAGCTTCAATCAGTATTCGATAGAGTGGTCATGGATGCTCCAATGGCTGACCGGCGTCTGTTTTATACCTAATCTGATATTGGGCGTTGAAGACGCGCTGCTCTACATGGGCGTGACAGTTCCTGAAGCACCCATTCAGTCACCCCATTAGGTAGGTTAGCAGCTAGGCCTGGATTAGTTGCCTCAGTAAATGTTCCACCACATAGAAAAGTCGCTACACCAGATGTCATATTGGATAAAAACTAAGGCGCCAGACTAGCAGTCTAAGCGAAATTTGCAAGAAATCAGCCACATGTTGATGTGGAAATCCATAACAAGCACAAATAAGGAAGTTGGGGGTGGCGGTAGCATGGGGGGGTGGGGTTAGAACAGTTAATAATTTAAGAAAGAATAGAAGTACAGAGAGATACATAAAATGTATGTATACTAATGCCAGAAGCCTCGCCAACAAAATGGACGAATTAGAACTAATGTTGTTGGAGCATAATTATGACATGGTGGGGATATCTAAAACGTGGCTGGATGAGAGCCATGACTGGGCTGTTAACTTGCAGGGCTATAGTCTGTTCAGAAATGACCGCACAGATAAGCGAGGGGGTGGGGTGTGTCTATATGTAAAATCGTCCTTAAAACCCATCCTGCGTGATAATATAGGTGAATTTAATGAAAATGTAGAGTCCCTGTGGGTGGAGATAAGGGGAGGGGGAAAAAATAATAAATTACTGATAGGGGTTTGTTATAAGTCTCCAAAAATAATGGAAGCAATGGAGAATATCCTTGTAAAGCAAATAGATGAAGCTGTGACTCAAGGAGAAGTCATTATCATGGGGGAATTCAACTACCCTGAAATAGATTGGGGAACAGAACCTGCAGTTCCAGCAAAGGTAATCGGTTTTTGACAACTATGAGAGACAATTACCTTTCACAATTTGTTCAGGACCCAACAAGAAGGGGGGCACTGCTAGACCTAATATTAACCAACAGGCCAGACCGCATAGCAAATATAAAGGTTGGGGGTCACTTGGGGAATAGTGATCACAAAATAATAAGTTTTCATGTATCCTTTAATAAGATGTATAGTAGAGGGGTTACCAGGACACTAAACTTCAGGAGGGCAAATTTCCAACGGATGAGAGAGGATCTTAGTGCAATTAACTGGGACGATATCCTGAGACATAAAAATACACAAAGAAAATGGGAGACGTTTATTAGCATCCTGGATAGGACTTGTGCACAGTATATACCGTATGGGAATAAACATACTAGAAATAGGAGGAAACCAATATGGCTAAATAGAGCTGTAAGGGGCGCAATAAGTGACAAAAAGAAAGCATTTAGAGAATTAAAGGAAGTAGGTAGTGAGGAGGCATTAAATAAATACAGAAAATTAAATAAATTCTGTAAAAAACAAATCAAGGCAGCAAAGATTGAGACAGAGAGACTCACTGCCAGAGAGAGTAAACATTATCCCAAAGTATTCTTTAACTACGTAAATAGTAAGAAACTAAAAAATGATAGTGCTGGCCCCCTTAAAAATAGTCTGGGTGAAATGGTGGATGAGGAAAAAAACAATATGCTAAATTACTTTTATTTTTTCATCAGTATTTACACAAGAAAATTCCATGGCTGACAATATGATCAGTGGTAACAAAAATTCCCCATTAAATGTCACCTGCTTAACCCAGCAGGAAGTACGGTGGCGTCTAAAAATCACTAAAATTGACAAATCTCCGGGCCCGGATGGGATCCACCCTCGAGTACTGCAGGAATTAAGTACAGTCACTGATAGACCATTATTTTTAATCTTTAAACACTCCATAATAACAGGGTCTGTACCACAGGACTGGCGTATAGCAAATGTGGTGCCAATATTCAAAAAGGGGACAAAAACTGAACTCGGAAATTATAGGCCAGTAAGCTTAAAGGGAACCTGTCACCCCGTTTTTTCAGATTGAGCTATAAATACTGTTAAATAGGGCCTGCGCTGTGCGTTACTATAGTGTATGTAGTGTACCCTGATTCCCCATGTATGCTGAGAAATACATTACCAAAGTCGCCGTTTTCGCCTGTCAATCAGGCTGGTCTGGTCAGGTGGGCGTGTTCACAGCGCTCTTTTCTTCCCCAGCTTTCCGTTGGTGGCGTAGTGGTGTGCGCATGTCCAAGGTCCGAATTCCCTGCGCCCACGTGAAGACACAGCGCGCGATCTGCGCTGTCATCCCTTTCATCGTGGGGGCGGCCATCTTCCTGGGGCCGCGCGTGCGCAGATGGAGTGCTCTGCTGCACGGGGCTTCAGGAAAATGGCCGCGGGATGCCGCGCGTGCGCACAAGAGATCGCGGCGGCCATTTTCCCAAAGCCGAGTTTGCATCTCGGCTTTGGGAAAATGGCCGCCGCGATCTCTTGTACGCACGCGCGGCATCCCGCGGCCATTTTCCTGAAGCCCCGTGCAGCAGAGCATTCCATCTGCGCACGCGCGGCCCCAGGAAGATGGCCGCCCCCACCGATGAAAGGGATGACAGCGCAGATCGCGCGCTGTGTCTTCACGTGGGCGCAGGGAATTCGGACCTTGGACATGCGCACACCACTACGCCACCAACGGAAAGCTGGGGAAGAAAAGAGCGCTGTGAACACGCCCACCTGACCAGACCAGCCTGATTGACAGGCGAAAACGGCGACTTTGGTAATGTATTTCTCAGCATACATGGGGAATCAGGGTACACTACATACACTATAGTAACGCACAGCGCAGGCCCTATTTAACAGTATTTATAGCTCAATCTGAAAAAACGGGGTGACAGGTTCCCTTTAACCTCTACTGTGGGTAAAATCCTGGAGGGCATTCTAAGGGATGCTATGCTGGAGTATCTGAAAAGGAATAGCCTCATGACCCAATATCAACATGGGTTTACTAGGGACTGTTCCTGTCAGACTAATTTGATCAGTTTCTATGAAGAGGTAAGTTCCGGACTGGACCAAGGGAACCCAGTAGATGTAGTGTATATGGACTTTTCAAAAGCTTTTGATACGGTGCCACACAAAAGGTTGATACCTAAAATGAGAATAACTGGGATAGGGGAAAATATGTGTAAGTGGGTTAAGAGCTGGCTCAGGGATAGGAAACAAAGGGTGGTTATTAATGGAGCACACTCGGACTGGGTCGCGGTTAGCAGTGGGGTACCACAGGGGTCAGTATTGGGCCCTCTTCTTTTTAACATATTTGTTAATGACCTTGTAAAGAGCATACAGAGCAGAATTTCAATATTTGCAGATGCCACTAAACTCTGTAGGGTAATCAATACAGAGGAGGACAATTTTATATTACAAGATTTATGTAAACTAGAAGCTTGGGCTGATAAATGACAAATGAGCTTTAAAAGGGATAAATGTAAGGTCATGCACTTGGGTAGAAGTAATAAGATGTATAACTATGTGCTTAATTCTAAAACTCTGGGCAAAACCGTCAATGAAAAAGACCTGGGCGTATGGGTGGATGACAAACTCACATAGTGGCCAGTGTCAGGCAGCTGCTACAAAGGCAAATAAAATAATAGGATGCATTAAAAGAGGCATAGATGCTCATGAGGAGAACATAATTTTACCTCTATAGAAGTCACTAGTTTGACCACACTTAGAATACTGTGTACAGTTCTGGTCTCCGGTGTAAAAGAAAGACGTAGCTGAACTGGAGCGGGTGCAGAGGAGGGCAACCAAGGTTATTAGAGGACTGGGGGGTCTGCAATACCAAGATAGGTTATTACACTTGGGGCTATTTAGTTTGAAAAACGAAGGCTAAGGGGTGATCTTATTTTAATGTATAAATATATATGTGGGGACAGTACAAAGACCTTTCTGCTGATCTTTTTACTCGTAGACCTGAGGCAGGGACAAGGGGGCATCCTCTACATCTGGAGGAAAGAAGGTTTAATCATAATAACAGACGCGGATTCTTTACTGTAAGAGCAGTGAGACTATGGAACTCTCTGCTGTATGATGTTGTAATGAGTGATTCATTACTTAAATTTAAGAGGGGACTGGATGCCTTTCCTGAAAAGTATAATGTTACAGGTTATATACACTAGATTCCTTGATAGGGCGTTGATCCAGGGAACTAGTCTGATTGCCGTATGTGGTGTCGGGAAGGAATTTTCCCCCAATGTGGAACTTACTCTTTGCCACATGGTTTTTTTTTTTTGCCTTCCTCTGGATCAACATGTTAGGGCATGTTAGGTTAGGCTATGAGTTGAACTAGATGGACTTAAAGTCCTCCTTCAACCTTAATAACTATGTTACTATGTCCTAAAATATGTGCGGATTTATTTCTGCCATGTGGGAGTGGGCTTCCGCATCTCATACACAAAACCTGTAACAAACCTGCCACAAGTGACCGCGGCCCAAGGCTGACATACACAGTTTGCAAATTAAAAACATTAACACACTTGCTCCACAATATTAAGTATTGTAAGTACAAATAATATTTTTGATTTTAGTAAAATGCCAATAAGAGTGAGAGTAGATTACAGTCTCATATAGGAGATTCTAATAATTATCAGTATAGACTTACCAACATATCACAATTTAGCTGCAAAAAATATGTTTACCTTCTGTTCTAGGTGCGCTCTGCGAAGGGACACCCTCTGTTCCAACTTTTGCAGTTCACGCTCATGCTGTGCCTCCGTCTGCATCTTGATCTTGCTCTGGTAGGCATTGAGCAGCTCCATCTCCTGTTGAAGCTGTTGCCTTAGAGCCTGGCATTCTGCTTCTTGAGCCTCATCCAAGCGCAACTAAAATAACAGTAACATTCTAAATAAAACACAAAGCAGCGTCCACTCATGGAATATTTAGCATATGTAACAGTTGGTTAAAGATAATCTATCACTGACAAGTTGCTGCTACCCCATCGGATAGTAACAAGCTGTACTGGAACAGACACGGATTCCAGCAATGTGTCACTTACTGAGCTGCTTGCTGTTATTTTGATAAAATCACTGATTAATCTGCTGCAGATCTAGCAGTTTTCTGAATGCAGGACTCTGTATGTTATATACCCTCACCACCAATTGCCAGCTTTCTACTGGAATGTGTTTATACAGTTTGAAGAGTTTCATTCAGTCCCTTCCTGCCCTATGCCACAATAGTATGTTGCTGTACTATGCAATTCCATTGAGCAACCATGTAACTTCAGTGTAACCACAGGACCTGTGCCAACGCCATCACTTGAAGGTGCCCGCAATATTAAACAGCTGAAACCCCACTCTGATGGCCAATATGACAGGCAACTCTGATCCTCCAGATCAAATCCTTAGACACAATGGTTAGATATATCAACTCATCACTCACCTGCAAAAAGTACGGTTTTATTATTTTTGTGTTTTATTTTATTTTTTTAGTTCACTTATCAAAAAAAGGCAACAAAAAGTAATGAAAAAGCTACATGCACCACAAAAGGTCACCAAAGACCAACTACAAATCATCTCCTAAACACGAGCCCTCACACAGCTATGTCGATGAAAAGGCAATCAGGTTATGGGTTTATGACAGCGATAAAAGAAAATCTCTTTCAAACAGAAAATATTTCTATTGGGCAAAAGTGGAAAAACCTAAAATAACCTATTTTGTATCTTCCTAATCAACAACCCACAGACTAAAATCATATCACTTATGCAGTAAAGTGAACAAACAGGGTCTGATTCATTAAAACTGGAGTTTTGCTCCCCAGTCTTCATGATTGGTGTGCAGGAGTAAGACATGCCTGACACATTAAGAGGCACCCGCCACCTAATGATTGAGGCACATTATAGGCACACATCTCCACTCACATCTGTCTGGCCAGAGAGTGGACTAAATTTCTGGTGTAAAAAAGTGTTGTAACTTTTGAAGTTGGCGGATGGGCTTCGCCACAACAGATGTACGCTTTTCCCACTTTGGTGGACCTCACCGGGATGGGAGTGAACTCAAAAAGTCACAACATTTTTGCAAAACAACATTTTACGACCAACCATAGATGGAGGAAAGAACATAATTGCAATTTCCTGTACACAAAAAAGGTTTTGTGTGTCCTGTGGATGAAAGCTGCAGCGGCTAAAGTGAAGAAGAGGACAACATCCCCAGAAGTGGTATATGTTCATACATCTCTACGGCTTAGATAGAAATATGGGCGGATCTAGTGTTGTATACATATCAAATTCTGGAGCCTAAAGAGGCACAACATAATCCTCTCATTATAATGATTGTTAGGGTAGGCAAGCACAGTTCGTGGCATTTTCGGTAGTTTTGCTCTGCATTGCTGCTTACAAGTACTAAAGATAACTGTGGATTGCAGTGGAAACACATCTTCTCTGATCATATCCACACAAAAACTGCCAGCACTGATACAAGTAGTGATAACATTTCTTCTAACTAAATACAAGGTACAACAATGCATCATTACAGGACTGATACCGGTGTCTAGACTAGTGAATCAAGTTAATACCTATCTGAATGGATGAGAACAACTTCTAGACTTGCTTACCGCCTGGGAGGCCATCATTTCATTGATGCTTTGCTCATACTGCTCAGCAAGGATGGCCAATTTGCGTGTCTGCTCGTCCTTCAGGGACTTGAGTATTGTCTTGTGCTCACACTTTGGGGATACCTCCAGCTGGTGATTCTTCAGGGCCTTGTACTGTTTCGTCTGCACTTTGCATGTGTCCTGAAACTGCTTCTTAATCTGCATTTCCATGACCTGAATAATTAAAATCAAATGTAATTGCATAGCCACCTATTATTCTGGCCTATACATACAATGAAGTTCAGCTACATTTCAGGATAAGCAAGAACACAAAATAATTTCCCCTTTGGGTAACTTCATTGTAGTGTGACACAGGTCTAACCATTTACATTGTGAAAATGTCTAACAAACAAGTGTGTACAATGAAGAAATATGGGCCTTGTATAAACAGCAACAGTAAATGATAGTTCTGAGGTTGGAAGAGGTCATTAAAGAAACTAGTAAAGTAGCCCTTAACCTATAAATGGGTACACTTGGCTTGGGCAACAAAGCAAGTTTCTTGTAATGGCAGGAGGGAAGCAACCTATCCAATCAAGGCAATGTAAAACATCATGGCATCTTCAACAGTCAGACAAATCACAACATTTATCCAATATATAGTTGCTGATAGAAAGGTTCCTGAGCAATAGAAAAAGAACGAATATATCGTATACAAGCCGACCCGAGTATAAGCCAACCCCACTAATTTTGCCACAAAAAACTGGGAAAACTTATTGACTCGAGTATAAGCCTAGGGTGGGAAATGCAGCAGCTACCGGTGAATTTAAAAAATAAAAAGATGCCCCATACCGTTCATTATTGCCCCATAGATGCTCCATAGAAAGCTGTGCCATATATAATGCTCTGCACCGTTCAGTATGGCCCCATAGATGCTCCATAGAAAGCTGTGCCCCATATATATTGCTCTGCACCGTCGATTATGGCCCCATAGATGCTCCATATATAATGCTGCTGCTGCTGCAATAAAAAAAAAAAAAAAATCACATACTCACCTCTCTTCGCTCAGGACGCCGGCGCTTTCAATATTTACCTGCTCCTCGTGCGGCTCCGTCTCCAGCACTGACGCTCAGCAGAGGGCGCGCACTGACTACGTCACCGCGCCCTCTAACCTGAGCGTCACTGCTAGAGGACGCTGCAGATTGAGCCGCACCGGAGCGAGGAGCAGGTAAATATCGCGCAGCACTCCCGTATACTTACCTGCTCCCGCCGCGGTCCCTGCTTCTCCCGGCGCTGCATCTTCTTCCTGTATTGAGCGGTCACAGTTACCGCTCATTTACAGCAATGAATATGCGGCTCCACCCTTATGGGAGGTGGAGCCGCATATTCATTGCTGTAATGAGCGGTAACTGTGACCGCTCAATACAGGAAGAAGATGCAGCGCCGGGAGAAGCAGGGACCGCGGCGGGAGCAGGTAAGTATACGGGAGTGCTGCGCGATATTTACCTGCTCCTCGCTCCGGCGCTGCACTCAAGAAGCTGCAGCGCCGGGAGAAGCAGGGACCACGCCGGGAGTAGGTAAGTATAACTAGACAGCCCCCGCTCCCCCTCCCCTGCCGACCCCCGGGTATGACTCGAGTATAAGCCGAGAGGGGGACTTTCAGCCCCCAAAAATGGGCTGAAAATCTCAGCTTATACTCGAGTATATACGGTATATTAAAAATAAAAAAGATTGATTATAAATAAATGCCTAGATACCGTTAATTATCAGATCGTTGGGGGTCACACCCACCAATCTACTGTTTCAAGCGCCAGACGGACGTGCTCAGTTGTGGAGAAAACTGCTCCATTAACTAAAAAGTAGCTGCTGCATGGTACTGCAAAACTACCCTAATCATGTGAATAAGTACTCCACCTCGGTCACTATACAGTTTAAGAAGCTGTTCCGCAACACAACGAAGCACATCCAGCCAGCAACAGGAACAGCAGCTTGGCAGATGTCGCACCCACACCAATCTGATATTGATGACCTATCCTAAGTATAGGCCATCAATATAAAAGTACTGGACAACCCCCAACAGAACACGTCTGAGCATGTGCAGCAGTATGTGCTGCTACTGGATAATTTGATTTAATTCTGGAGATACCAGGGGTGCTGAGGTAAGAAGAGGCTGCTCACACTGCAGTCAACCTCATTTTGCTAAATTTTGAGCCACTGCTGTGACTTGCAGATCTCTGGTGGTAACAAGGTCGGGGCGTGGGGGGTTGAATTAGTTTGTTTGAAAGAAAAAAAAGTTGTCTCCAGGTCACAGCAGCAGAAGCTCCCTCCTGCACATGTATCCGGTCATATTAGAAGTTATAGGCCAGGTGTAGCGCCATATTAATATACTATAGTGATTAGTTCCCTAGACAAAAGGAGTGCGATTTGCAAATTCAAAAAGGTATTTAAGAGTTTATTTATAATGAAATTTCTTTTACAAATAGATTAATGTTCTATTCCTCAAAAAAACAAACAAAAAATATATATATTTGGGGGTTTCCCCACATAAGTAATTCATCACCTCACCCACAGGATAGACCAATGCCTGATTGCTAGGGGTGCATTGCTGTGACCCCCCACAGCAAGGAGAATTCTGATCTGGATCCCCCGCCTTCTCCTTACAATAACGAACACTTGAACATGACTGTTACAGCTTCTTTGAGTCTAAGAGACTGGCGGAGTTAGTACGGCACTGTACTATCTGCAGTCTCAGAAATTTAGAGGAACAGCGCAGGAATGGACAATGTCACTTCATTAACTCCCAATTGCAATGAGAAGAAATGGAAGATCGTATCCCAAGGGTGGGGATCCCAACAATCAGATATTTATCACCTTTACTGGATAGGTGATAGAGGCATTTTATTGAAAAAACCCTCAGGTAATAAAAGATAGTCCAAATTAAAGAATGATGGAAAATACCTTGAGATTCTTGGGTTGCTGCCGGAGTTCCATCACATGTTTCCGATGCAACTCCCTTTCCCTGCGCTTGTTGTATTCCAGCTGATTCTCCAGTTCAGTCTGATGCTGCAGACGTATAAGGTCCATCCGAAGTTTCTGCAACATGTGCAGCTGCCGATACTCCAGCTCCCGAGTTGACTCGTCGTGCCGGATTAACATGGCATGCTCCATTTCTTTCTGGGTTCGCTTCTTATTGAGCTCCTGAGAAGGATATTAGTGTTAGATGCAGACAAAGACCATTGAACTGGGTGGAAAACAGACTGAATTTCTGTGTCCATCTGCTTGCTAAATGTCATTAAAACTTCTGGATTACTATTCCTATCACTTACATTTAGAAAACTTGCAGTGTGTGATAATCGGCAGTATTAAGAGAACGTGCATGAGCTACTGCTTGGTTCTTTAGGACACAAGCTAGAAAATTGCTGAAACCTCAAGTGTAATTTAACATGGATTGGTCACTGTGTTTTTGGCTTTCCGACTGTGCTAAGCTATGAAAACTACTAAACCGCATATGCACAAAAATATCCCATTAAGTCTTCCTTAAATTCCCTCCTTTTCTTTGATCACATTTTGTCTCATATACATATAAATCTTCGTGTGTCTTAGCAGATGGGCCGTGTCCCCACTTCTCCACACTGTTTTATGAGCTGGCTGTAAGACTACTGGCTGCAGCAGAAGTCTTCCCTCTTTGCCTTGTAACTATAAAAAAATACTGCAGAATAAATAAAAAAAAAAAAAAAAAAAAAAAAAAAAGAGTGAGCGCAACTAGATTTCTTCTCAATTTAAACATTTATTTTTATAATTTCTTTCATAAACTTGCTCTACTCCATTATAAACTGTTGTATGTAGCTATCATCTTTTAGCACACCGTAGCTAATCTACTTTGATTACAGACCTACAAAGATGTATGAAAACAATTCATAAACTGGCGATAAAAAATACGAAGAGGTAAAGAAAAAAAGGGGGCAGAAGTCGTTACATAGGTCCATTTTGGGCATTACCTGTTGTAGTATAACTCAATCAATAATTTCCCAATTGCATAAGGAGTAGTAACTCCAAATGGAAAATAATTAGGTAGCACATATACCTGCAGAGAGTTCAGAAACATGCAGCCACAGAGTAAGCAACCGTACCTCACGGATGTGCTGCTGCTCAACTTCATGCCTTTTAATCATTATCTTCCTCTTGAAGAGTCGGCAATTTTTCTCATAGTACAGTCTCTGCTGGCTAAGGAGTTGAGCTTCTTCCTCAGCCTGAGTGTGCTGGAGGTTCTCTTTATGCTTTGATATGCGTTCCTGCTTTTCCTTCTTGGGCGTGCTATGGTCCTCGTTCATTTCCTGGATGTAAGAGGTGGCCAGTCACTTTTTTAGATTCATAATATACTATAGGTTTATTAAGTTTGAGAAGGGAGCAGTCACTAAGGCTTGGCTCTCCTTGCTATATATTACCCCCCAGCAATCAATCTAACCACTATCCAGAAGTGACACATGGCCTAAAGAATTATATAGGAAACACATGTTGTGGCGTGATATAGCAGAATACAGCATTAAGAGTCAGTTTTGACTAGTGATGAGCGAGTGTGCTCGTTGCTCAGGTGACCACAGAGTATTTGTAAGTGTTTGGAGATTTAGTTTTCATCCCGGCAGCTGAATGATTTACAGCTATTAGCCAGGCTGAGTACATGTGGGGGTTGCCTGGTTGCTAGGTAATCCCCACATGTAATCGAGCTGGCTAATAGCTGTATATCATGCTGCTGAGGCGATGAAAACTTAATATCCGAGCAGTCATAAATACTCGGAGACCACCCGAGCGTACTCGGGGAAAACCCGAGCAACGAGCACACTCGCTCATCACTAGTTCTGACCAATCATCCTAAGGAGCGAGCCTGTTTAAATATGGTTGTTACCTTTAGTTCCAATCAGGTTTGTGAGTAATTATTGTTGGTGCTCAGCTTCGAGGTCTTTTCTTGCCAATACGCACTTATTTTTTGTGTGGATCTTAGGCCACATTCACACGATTATTTGGTCAGTATTTTACCTCAGTATTTATAAGCCAAATCCAGGTGAGGAACAATCAGAGGAAAAGTGTAATAGAAACACGTCACCATTTCTGTATTTTTCACCCACTCCTGGTTTTGGCTTATAATTACTGATGTGAAATACTGACCAAATACTGAACGTGACCTCACTCACTTACCGGTATATAGCACCCATTAATCCAATAGTGCTTTACAGACATTAATGGTACAGTCCCCATTGAGGGTCACAATCTAGACTCCCCATCACTATGTCATTGGAGTGTGGGAGACAATCGGAGAAAACCCACGCAAACACAGAGAACAAACAAACTACTTTCAGATGTTGTCCTTGGTGGGATCTGAACCCAGGACCCCAGAGCTGCAAGGCCAACAACTGAGCCACCATACTGCCCTTATTACTACTATATTCATGACCCAATTTTTATCAGCGTTATTATATATTATTTATAATTACTACCCAGTATTTCTACACTGAGTGTTCCCATCTTGATTAAACACATTGCTTACAGCAAAATTGAGTCTTTATGTGCAGTGGATAATTCTTATCTATTATAAAGCGGGTGAAAGTATTGAACACGTCAACAATTTTCGACGGAAACATATTTCTAGAAGTGTTTTTCGCATGAAATTCTCACTTGATGTCGGTAACAACCTAACCAACTCTTTGAACAAACTATTAAACAACATGTATGAAAGTACCTGGATGAAAAAGAGGTGATTAACCAGAGTCAGCATGGGCTTGTAACTAATAATTCATGTCAGACTAACAATTTCCTTCCATCACAGAATCACTGACCAGGTGGATGAGGGAAACAGTAGATATAGTATATCTTGACTTCAACAAAGCATTTGACAAAGTATCTCGTACCACCCTTACTGAAAAAAAAATCACCAACTATGGAATGGACGAGGCAACTATTAGGTGGATTCATAACTGGCTTAGTCATCGGACACAGTGGTCATAAATGGTTGGACATACATTGAAAGAATATCTCAAGTACGGTACCACATGGCTCTGTCCTGGGCCTGTTGTTCAATATCTTTATCAATTTAGATGAAGGAATTGAGGGTACACTGATTAAATTTGCTGATGACACAAAGCTAAGAGGGATAGTTAATATCAAAGAGAAGAAAGGAGAGGATTCAAAATGATCAAAACAAACTGCAACTATGGGCAGCAACCAACAGAATGGTTTTTAACAGGCGAAATGAAGTCCTACATCTGGGCAGGAAAAATAAAAGCAGCATTTACAAATGGGAGGGCTAAGAAACAGCACATGTGAAAAAGATAGATCACAGACTAAGCCTGAATCAACAGCGTGATGCAGCAGCAAAAAAAGCAAACAATTCTGGGTTGCATTAACAGAAGCATACAGTCTAGATCACGTGAAGTAATTGTCTACCTCTACTCCTCTTCGGTCACACCTCATCTGGAATCTGTGTCCAGTTCTGGGCAAGACATGAACAATCTTGAGCAAATTCAGAAAAGAGCAACCAGAATGGTGACCGGTCTACAAACCATGTCCTTTGAGGAACGGTTAGAGGATTTGGGAATGTTTAGCTTGCAAAAGAGAAGGCTGAGAGGAGACTTAAAGGGACTCTGTCACCTGAATTTGGCGGGACTGGTTTTGGGTCATATGGGCGGAGTTTTCGGGTGTTTGATTCACCCTTTCCTTACCCGCTGGCTGCATGCTGGCTGCAATATTGGATTGAAGTTCATTCTCTGTCCTCCATAGTACACGCCTGCGCAAAGCAATCTTGCCTTGTGCAGGCGTGTACTATGGAGGACAGAGAATGAACTTCAATCCAATATTGCAGCCAGCATGCAGCCAGGGGGTAAGGAAAGGGTGAATCAAACACCCGAAAACTCCGCCCATATGACCCAAAACCAGTCCCGCCAAATTCAGGTGACAGGTTCCCTTTAATAGCGGTCTACAAATTTCTCAAGGGCTGTCACACTGCAGAGGGATCAGCTTCATATTCATTTGCACCAGACAAAACTAGAAGGCATGGGATGAAACTGAATGGAAGGAGACAATAGATATTAGAAAACATTTTTTGACAATGAGGGTGATCAATGAGTGGAACAGGCTGCCATGAGAGATGGGGATGATTTAGTGAATCCTGTATTGAGCTGGGAGTAGGACCAGATCAACCAGTATGTCCCTTCCAACTCTATCATTCAATCAGCACAGGCAAAGAAATTGAACCATATATATGTCCATAAATTACGTGTAATATTGAGAAATTACACACAAAAAAAATTGAACATGCTTACTAAAATGTAATAGCTTTAAGATGATCTTGTATGGAGAAACTATTTACATGCATTGCTCAGATGTGAGTTTGGCCCATTCTTCCACACAAACACTCTTTAAATCCTGAAAGTTCAATGGACTCCTCCTATGAACTCGGCTTTAGTTGCTTCCATAAATTTTCCACTGGATTCAGGTCAGGTGGCTGGGCTATTTTCTAGTTTTCTTTTCTCTGAAACAAATTGCGAGTTTTCTTAGCTGTGTGTTTGGAATCATGGTCTTGCTGAAATGACCACCCTCGTTTCATCTTCATCATCCTGGTAGATGGAAGATTTTTATAAAAAATGTCTTTGTACTTTTGTCCATTCATCCTTCCTTCAACTATAATAAAGTTTGCCAGTGCCGTATGCTGGAAAACAGCCCCACATCACGTTCCCAACTCCAAAGTCTGGTATTTTGAGAGTGTTCAATTTTGGTCTCATCGGATCAAAATATTCTCCCAGTATTTCACAGGCTTGTCTAAAAGTTTGCTCAACAACATTTAAAACACGCTTTAACATGCTTTTTGTTCAGCAATGGAGCCTTGCGTGGTGAGCATGCATACAAGCCATCTAGGCTGAACATATTTATAGCTTTCTTAGAAACAATTGTACCTGCTGTTTCCAGGTCTCTCTGTAACTCTCCACAGGTGGCAATTGGCTCTAGGACAACGCTTCTGATAATTCTTTTCATGCCTGTCTAAAATTTTGTGGGGAGCACCAAGTCATAACTGGTTTATAGTGAAATGATGATCTTTCCACTTCCAGGTTTTGGCTCCAACAGTGCTCAGTGGAACCTTCAGTAGTTTAGAAATTATTCTGTAACTAATTCAATCAGTATTTTTTGCAACAATAAGGTTGAGGTGGTCTTCAGATAACTCACTGGTTTGACCCATCATGAGGGGTTTCATGTGGCACCTTGGTAATGGGATATCTTTTTATAGGCCATCAGCTAAACCAGCTGCTATGGTTGCCCAAGTGGCAGGATTGCTTTCTAATTACCGATAGATTTCAGCTAGTGTCAAACTTTCCATGGTTTTTCGCACCTTTTTTTCATATGTTCAACACTTTTTCAGTGTAGTTTCTTATTAATACACAACTTAATTTATGGACATCTATGGCTTGATTTTTATGCCTGTGTGCACTGGATGGCTGGTTACAGACATCTGTTGAGAATTGATGTCATTAGCACCTGTAGAAATATATTTACTTAGAAAATTGGTGACGTGTTCAATACTTATTTCACTGGCTATATATCCAATTATTCATTGCTATAGTTTGTTTCTCATAGTATTTATAAAGCTCTGCAGAGGTCTAAGTAATCTGTGGGAGGCCTCAGGACCTAGACACCCACTGACCTACAGGACGTTTATGGGGCTCCAACACATCAAAACACTTCTAAAAAGTTTAGTCACACTCACTGTAGAAACCTACTGAATAATGGGTAGTCACGTCATAAAGTTAACACTGTATAAAGTTAGGCAATATACATAAACATTGGCAAAATTGTACAAAGCATCCCATCCGGTTGATGATTTCATTTTCCAAAGAGCTATTGAAACATTCGATTTCAAATCTGGTTGGATGATATTGGAGGTATTCAGCCTAGGCAATCACCTGAGCATGAGGACGGATTGAAGCAAATCCTCAGAACACTGGGATTGATTACATTGAATTATTTGTAGCAAATGCCCAGATATAACAAATATTTGCTTTCGCTTTCTTTTTTCCATTTCAAAGTTGTTCAAAGTATAAAATAAACGTGCATAACATACAATGATCATGCTTTATTTACTTAAGTTTGGAAACGTTAAAAGGGACTGCCATCACAGAATTACTGGTCAAGCCAAGTATAGGCGCTCAGTATATAACTGCGGGGCCAATCATTTATATGCACCTTCCCACCTGCTTGTTTTCCATATATCGCCTCCCTTCTCTGGGTCTATGAAGCCAGAGCTGTCAAATAAAATGTAGCGGGGTAATGATAAAAGGGAAAACAAGCGGGTTGTAATGTGTACTTAAATGACTGGCCCCGCAATGAAGCATCGAGCGGTGGGACTTTGATAATTCATTCTGTGCTGACAGTCCTTATAAAGAGGGGTTGCATTGAAGGAACAACCCCTTTTAAAATACAAGCCGTCCAGCTGGTTCAGATTTCTACACCCTATGCCATTGGACAGATATTACATGAATCCTTGCCATTAGGCGGACCACATTTTCCTTGCAGCAGAATACATAGTCAGGTGGGGTCCACCAGAGTGCAAGTCTTGCTTTTATAGCTGCTGTTCAATCAGGTGTATCAGGTTCTTGAAGAGGTTGTCCAATACTTTCACATTGGTGACCTATTCTTAGGAGAAGTCATCAATGTCTGATAGGCCAGAGTCAGACACCTGGTATCCACACTGATCAGCTGTTAGCAGTGTTGTATTCACTGGCCGAGCTGCTCAGTCTACTTGTAGTGGCAGCCGCAGGGTACTACATATCCGTCTCCTATTGATTCTAATAATAGGCGGATGTGTAGTACCAAGCCCTGGCCACTACAAGTAGACTGAGCAGATTGGCAAGTGAGTTCTTCTGGTTGCCCTCACTGATGACAGCTGATTGGCGGGGTGCTGGACTCCAACCAATCAATGTAAAAGTGTAGTGGACAAACTCTTTAATTCCTGTTATCCTAATACTTTAAAAACAACAAGTAGCTACAGATTTGTTTCACGAGTCAAGTTCTCTTACTTCTCTAGTCTTACTTCATAACAAAAGATCCATTCTAACTGATCTAACACTTGGATTAACTCTTTAAAAAGATAGCCTATGGGAGAATTTGCAGCATTTAAAAAAGTTCTGCATTATAAAAGAAACTTAACACGCTGTAGAATGGTAGCTATACAGAGAATCATGCATCCAGCTGGTAGAGACTTTCTTTTACACATCTGCCTCTATAGGGCTACTTCATGTGACTGCTTATTCCATTCATATTCCTCTTAACTACATCAGTATTTGTTAGTCAATACAGAACCGGGTGCAAAGCATGGAAAAAAAGCAGAACTTTCGATTAAACTTTTTCTCTTCGTGTTACACTCTTTTTTTACTTGCAAATGCTGATGCAAAATACAGTCATGTGAAAGTGGATTAATGTTGACACACGGCATTCAAATCTGCCATAAATTTTCAGTGGCAGAACAGAGGGGAAGCTTCAGATTTCTGTTTCACAGTGCCAGATATCAGCACAGGCATGTCCCACTGTTCTTTCCATTGCTACTTATTTCCACAAAAGCACCAGAAACCTGAACAGAAAATGTGAACAGGGTAGGAGAAACACCATTCACATGAATGGAGTATGGATTAATATATAAAACACCAAAAAAAGAAAAAGACAATAGAAATTTCAATGTTAAACTTCTTAATCTTAAAGCGAGCTTGTCACCAGGTTTGGCCAATATAAGATACGGCCACTGCCTTTCAGGGCTTATCTACAGCATTCTATAATGTTGTAGATAAGCCCCCAGTCTGTCCCGAAAGATAACAAAAATAAGTTTTATTATACTCACCCGGAGGGCGGTCTGTTGGGTGTCACAGGTCCGGGTCCAACGCCTCCCATCTTCTTATGATCGCCACCCTCCTGCTTGCTTCATCGATCCCCTGAGCAGCCGTACTTATCTGCCCCATTGAGGGCAGAGTTAAGTACCCAGTGCGCAGGCATTGGGCCTCTCTGACCTTTCCTGGCGCCTGCGCACTGCAGTACGTTCCACTGTCCTCAACAGGGGAGATAAGTACGCCCGCGCAGGAGCGCGATGCTGGGGGGAGATAAAGAAGCAGGAGGGCGGCATCGCAAGAAGATAGGAGTGGCTGGACCCGGACCAGCGACAGCCATCAGACCAGACTGACCTCCGCGTGAGTATAATAAAACGTATTTTTCTTATCTTTCAGGTTGGATCGGGGGCTTATCTACAAGCATTATAGAATGTGGTATATAAGCCCTGAAAGGTGGTGGCCCTATCTTATATTGGCCATACCTGGTTACAGGTTCCCTTTAAGTGTGACCCTGATGCCCTTCATGAAAGTAACGCAAGCACAATAGAGATCTGTGGACCAAATGTATTCCTCCACATAAAAGAGATCAGCTTAAAACTGCAACTGGTCAATCCTTCTCTCCACAATCTGTCAGGGAAGGCCATTAAAAGGGTTTTCACTTTAAGAAAAGTGGTCCTCAAAAGCATTTATACTAGTCTAACAAACAGAGCAGGTACTCCCCTAGTACATTTCCAGACCACCACTGCTGCAGCGGTGAGGTCACGTCCACAGCACACATCATTGCTTCAGCCAATCACCAAGCTCAGCACCTTGTGCCATCAACATTAGCAGGGCAGCTGAGTTCAGCGATTGGCTGCAGCGTTGATGTGTGCTGTTGACGCGACATCCCTGCTGCAGCAGAATCGGACTGGCGCAGCAGTGGAGAGCTGGCAATTGACCAGGGGACAGCAAGTACCTGCTCTGTAATTTTACAAAGATATAAGCATTTAAGACAGTTATTTCCTCAGGTCTAAAACCCCTAGTTAACGATCATTGGAGACTGAAGTTTTAGCCTCTGTTTATGATTAGCAGAAAAAAACAAACTGGAGGTTTGCCTCTTATCTGGATCAGGGATAGACAACTGGAGTGAAGTAGACATCCATTGTATTAATACAGAGAAAGGTAAAAACTTCCAGCATTGGACCTCTGAAAAGGTTTTTTCGATTACATGGACCTAAAACAGAATATTTGCAAAACATTTTAGGACCAATTGTCAAGGGTCTACCAGTAGTTGCAAGAGAATATATTGACTCAGTTGTTTATTCCCCCCCAATCTTACAAAGTACAGCTCTGGCAAAAATTAAGAGACCACTGAAAAATGTTCAGTTTGTCTGATTTTTCTCTTTATAGAGTACAAGAACAATTTACATTTTACTCAAAAATATACCTATAAACTTCTGACATGTTTCCGAATTTCCAAGCAATAAATTTTGTATTTTATTTTCTGAATAGTAGAAATGGTCAAATTTTTTTTTTTTTTTAAAAGCCCAGTTCTTTCAGACCACAAATAATGGAAATAAAACAAGTTCATAATCATTTTGACAAGAATACTAATTACGGTAGACAATTCTAATGTTTTAACTCAGGAAGAGTTCAGAAATCAATATTTTGTGGAATAACCAGGATTTTTAGTCACAGCTTTCATGCGTCTTGGCATGCTTTCCTCCAGTCTTTCACACTGTTCCTGGCGCAAAAATGTAAGCAGTTCTTCTTTGTTGATGGCTTGTGACTATCCATCATCCTCTTGATTACATTTCAGAGGTTTTCAATGGGGTTCAGATCTGGAGATTGGGCTGCCCATGACAGGGTTTTGATGTGGTGGTCTCTTAATTTTTGCCAGAGCTGTATAATATTTTCAATTTTGACTGCGGTTTTATACATATCTGTCTGTTGTGGCGATATTGGTTTCATTTTCGTAGACATCAGTGGTTGATACCTTTTAATGGCTAGATGAAAAGGTGGTAAACAGTGAGCTTTCTGGACTACTTAGGTCTCCATCAGCCACAGTCTTGAAGAGCTTGCTATTTATTACCATCTTTTACAGTTAGCCATTAAAAAAATGTATCAACCACTGAGGACTCAAATTTTAATATTTTTCTATTTACTGGCTAACACTGTACAAACAATTTTCCAAGATAGAAAATGAACATGAGTTATTACAAAACAGAACAAGTCACCATAAGGGGCTAGCAATACAGGGACTCCTTTGTTTCACCACAAAGTGGTTACTTCCACTCAGTACACAAATGGTAAATTCTCAAGCTTTTCTCATAAAATAATTTTTTTTTAAAGAATAGTACAAATCAAAGTTCTGTTATTCATCCCAGAAATGGGTGTGATCATTGCTCAATGTCAAAAGCGCGTGTCTTTACAGTTTGATACTAGTCACACCAAGATTATTCTTACATTTCTAGAAGGATAAACAGAGAAACCGCTACTTAAAAGATCAGAACAGATCAACTTTTTTTTTTTTTTTTTAACCTCAGCCATTCAAAAACCCTTAGTCTAGGAGTGCCCAATCATCACAATTCACAAGTTGAGCAGATGACTCCATGTTACCATGATACCGCATCATAGCTGCAATACATTAGGAGTTCTGAGTTTACTGCAAGGCAATAAGCATTAAAGGGACACAAGGCGGACGATCAGTCGTTACTAGCTAGGGGCAGCTGGATGTAAACATTGAGAAGAGATGATCAGCACAACTGTTTAATGTCTAGCGAAGGCTGTGGAGTACTGCTGACCTCCTCTTGAATAGGATCTGATCTGCAGCGCCAGGCAGCACTTACTTATTGGCGGCAGCTGTGCTGTTCATCTTTGTTAAATGCTCACATCCGACTGATGCTTACAGCAAACAACACAAACGACACCGGGCGGTCTGGTGAGATGGGTGTCGCTGGTCTTGGTCCGGTGCCTCCCATCTTCTTGCGATGCCGCCCTCTTGCTTGCTTCGTATGGATGACGCATCTCCTTGGCTTCGCACTACTGTGCAGGCGCACTTCTCTGCCCTGTTGCTCAGGTGCTGGGAAAGGTCAAAGAGCTCCGGCGCATGCGCACTGCAGTGCTTTGACCTTGACAGGGCAGAGAAGTACGCTTGCTCAGGAGCGCGGTGCCGAGGAGACGCGTCATCCATACGAAGCAAGCAGGAGGACTGGGATCATAAGAACATGGGAGGCACCAGACCAAGAAGAGCGATGTCCATCGGACCGGACCGCCCCGCAAGCGAGTATAATGAAAGTTATTTTTCTTCTCTTACAGGTCGGGTTGGGGGCAGATATACAGCTTTATAGAATGCTGTGTGTCAGCCCTGAAAGGTGATGGCTGTATCTCTTATCGGCCAAACCTGGTGACCGGTTCCGTTTAAGGTGGTCATACACATTAGTAAAGTTAATTAAAGCAATCAATCCAACAGGTGAAATAACAACGAACGAACATTTTCGTTTATCTGTGACAAAACATTGCCTGGAAGACAGCCGGTCGCATTTACATTATCTTCCAATAAATATTTTAAAATGAAAGAATGCTCCAAGATAATTCCTAAAAGTAGTTTGCCTTTGGTCCTGTGTCATTGAACACAAATGGCCAGTCTCAAGACTGGCAAATATTATCTAAACTGTATATAGCTGTGTCCACGTAACACAAGTTCACCAGACAATTATTTGTTCAATGGATGTTCTTCCATCCTCCTACTTTTATCTAATGTGTATGGCCACCTTAAGCCGATTATTAGTGATAAACTTATGAAGATAAAATAAGCTCCAATGATAACAGAAGATAGGCTTGGAAGATTGATGAGTAACAGATAAGGTGCCATCGGTCTTCTGAAGTGTAAAGCAAGAAAACTATTGGAAATATTCTGTTGATGCTTCCCAGAGCCAAATTTACTTCTGCACGTGCCTCTTTAATCTTTTCCTTGCAAATCTTGTACTGTTTTTTCTGACTTTCTAAGAAGGATGTTAAGTCTTTCTTTTGTTGGGCTATGATCTGTTGCTGAAATCTCCTTTCATCCGCTGCAGCCAACTTTGCCTATGAAAATAAAAAAAGAAACAAAGAAATTACCACTTTTATTACGTTTATGAATTACTTTTTCTTTTCTTCAGGGTCATTAATAGTTTATTTTAAGCAACTCTAAACCAATGCTTTTTTTTTTTAGGACCAGTTTCCTCAGAATGTTGCAGGCATGGAATCATATGAATTTCAATATATGATACAGTGAGGAAGTTCCTCAATGACCATCATATTAAATCTAAATATTACTTTTTTTTACATAAGGAGTTTTCAATTATAATATTGATAACATTTTCGATTACCATCATTTTCTGGATACTACACTTTCCCAATTAAATGGTAGCTTTGCTTGTACACTCAGATTTTCACGTAAACTGGAATTAAGAACATCTGTCAGAACATGATCACCTATGGGAGGATACACATAAGTTGGCCCCTGTGCATGAACCGTACATGGGACCTTTGGTCCATTATAAAGTGCTATTGCACTGAAGGTAGAGTCAGATAACGTGCCTGCTTTGGAGGCATTGGTGGACCCCCTTCTATCCTCATCCTCTGTGCGGCTGCACACGTTGTACCAATAAATGTCCACCCCTGTGATTACCAGTTTCAAGAAAAGTGAAATGCAGTCTTACAGTGGAGAAAAAAAGCATGTAGCCAGCCACCAATTGTGCAAGTTCTCCCACTCCACATAACACATACCACATACAACCTAAAACCATTACCAGTTGTTTGACACAAAGATATAAGACAAAGATACAGGGTGTCCAAAAGAAGATACAGGGTGCTCTCGATCCCTAGGATCCCGACTATCTGAGGCCCTTGAGGGCTGATTGAGACCTGTGGTACCGGATGGACACTGTTCCCCACCGCACATTAATGGTTTAGAGTGTGATCTTTATCCTCCTGAATCGTCACTCAGATAAGTTCTCTAAATGCTTATAAGTATGTCTCCTGATAAACTGATTTCAGGGAAACGCGTCGAGATTTGCATACTTGAGAGAGAATTTCATATTTGAGAATTGTGTGTTTAGAATTTTTTCAATTTATTAATACGGTTTGGTGTGCTGTGTTTAGCCCCTTGGACATTCTTTTGGGCCCTGCCGTGTATTATTTCTATCTTTAAGTGTTGTTTTTGCCTCTATGTGTATATTTTGTGTGTTATTTTTGCTTATCCCCTTGCAAGTAGCCTAGGGTGTTATCAGGGGCAGACTACGTGGAGTGGGGGCGCCATCTGCGCAGGATTCTAGGGTGCCAACCCCCACTGGCAGGTAGGGTCACCTAGGGAGTTGCTACAGGTTTCCCTAGTCTGTTGCTTATCACTCTAAATGCAACATCCAAACGTGTTTTATGATATGCACTTATATATCTGGGCAAGTGCAATAAGCTCTTTACTATTAGTTATTATTTGTTTATGAGTGAATGTTCTGTTTGCCCTTTTTTCTATTTTCTTGCATGTAAGGGCCTATTAGGGCGATTTAGGGATAGCCTACGTTGAGCGGGGGCGCCATTGCGCAGGATATATAGGGTGCCAACCTCCGCAGCAAGGTAGGGGACAGATAGTCGGGATCCTAGGGATCGAGATCACCCTGTATCTTTGTCTTATATCTTTGTGTCAAACAACTGGTACTGGTTTTAGGTTGTATGTGGTATGTGTTTTTATTATAAGGAGTATTATTAAATGTTAAGTTTTATTGGGTATATTATTCTATTCATATATGGTGTTCCTTTGCTGTGAATTTTTGTTTTTGTTGGCACCTTCATTATATGTTCTGTGATATAAAAAGTTCTCCCACTTAAAAAGATGAGAAAGGCCTGTAATTGAAATCATTATTAGACAACAACTAAGAGTCAAAATGAGAAAAAAATTCCGAAAAGCAGTCTGATTTGGCAAGATTTAGTTAGCAAATTATGGTGGAAAATAAGTATTTGGTCATCTAAAACCATGCAAGATTTCTGGCTCTCACAGACCTGTAACAACTTCTTTAAGAGGCTTCTCTGTCCTCCACTCATTACCTGTAGTAATGGCACCTGTTTGAAATGGTTATAAGTATAAAAGACACTTGTCCACAACCTCAAACAATCACAGTCCAAACTCCACTATGGTGAAGATAAAGACCAAAGAGCTGTCGAAGGACAGCAGAAACAAAATTGTAGCCCTGCACCAGTGGCAGGGAAGACTGGATTTGCAATAGGCAAGCAGCTTGGTGTGATGAAATCAACTGTGGGAGCAATAATAAGAAAATAGAAGACATACAAGACCACTGATAATCTCCCTCGATCTGGGGCTCCTCGCAAGATCTCACCCCATGGGATCAAAATGATCACAAGAACGGTAAGCAAAAATCCCAGAACCACACAGGGGGACCTAGTGAATGACCTGCAAAAAGCTGGGTCCATCGTAGCAAAGGCTGCCATCAGTAACACTACGCCTCCAGGGACTCAGCTCCTGCAGTGCCAGACATGTCCCCCTGCTTAAGCCAGTACATGTCCGGGCCCATCTGAAAATTGCTAGAGAGAATTTGGATTATCCAGAAGAGTATTGGGAGAATGTCATATGGTCTGATGAAACCAAAAGTAGAACTGTTTTGTAGACACAAAAATTGTCGTGTTTGGAGGAGACAGAATGCCGAGTTGCATCCAAAGAACACCAAACCTACTGTGAAGCATGGGAGTGCAACATCATGCTTTGGGGTGGTTTCTCTACAAAAAGAGACCAGGACGACTGATCTATGTACATGAAAGAATGAATAGTGCCATGTATCGTGAGATTTTGAGTGAAAACCTCCTTCCATCAGCAAGGGCATTGAAGATGAAACATGGATGGGTCTTTCAGGATGATAATGATCCCAAGCGCACCGCCAGTGCAACGAAGGAGTGGCTTTGTAAGAAGCATATGATGGTCCTGGAGTGGCCTAGCCAGTCTCCAGATCTCAAATCCATAGAAAACCTTTGGAGGGAGTTGAATGTCCGTGTTGCCCAGCAACAGGCCCAAAACAACACTGCTCTAGAGGAGATCTGAAGGAATGGGGCAACATAGCACCAACAGTGTGTACCAACCTTGTGAAAACTTACAGAAACCGTTTGACCTCTGTCATTGCCAACAAAGGATATATAACAAAATATTGAGATGAACTTTTAATGACCAAATATTTATTTTCCACCATAATTTGCAAAAAAAATCTTGCCAAATCAGACAAGGTGATTTTCTCAATTTGTTTTCTCATTTTACATAGTAACATAGTTAGTAAGGCCGAAAAAAGACATTTGTCCATCCAGTTCAGCCTATATTCCATCATAATAAATACCCAGATCTACGTCCTTCTACAGAACCTAATAATTGTATGATACAATATTGTTCTGCTCCAGGAAGACATCCAGGCCTCTCTTGAACCCCTCGACTGAGTTCGCCATCACCACCTCCTCAGGCAAGCAATTCCAGATTCTCACTGCCCTAACAGTAAAGAATCCTCTTCTATGTTGGTGGAAAAACCTTCTCTCCTCCAGACGCAAAGAATGCCCCCTTGTGCCCGTCACCTTCCTTGGTATAAACAGATCCTCAGCGAGATATTTGTATTGTCCCCTTATATACTTATACATGGTTATTAGATCGCCCCTCAGTTGTCTTTTTTCTAGACTAAATAATCCTAATTTCGCTAATCTATCTGGGTATTGTAGTTCTCCCATCCCCTTTATTAATTTTGTTGCCCTCCTTTGTACTCTCTCTAGTTCCATTATATCCTTCCTGAGCACCGGTGCCCAAAACTGGACACAGTACTCCATGTGCGGTCTAACTAGGGATTTGTACAGAGGCAGTATAATGCTCTCATCATGTGTATCCAGACCTCTTTTAATGCACCCCATGATCCTGTTTGCCTTGGCAGCTGCTGCCTGGCACTGGCTGCTCCAGGTAAGTTTATCATTAACTAGGATCCCCAAGTCCTTCTCCCTGTCAGATTTACCCAGTGGTTTCCCGTTCAGTGTGTAATGGTGATATTGATTCCCTCTTCCCATGTGTATAACCTTATATTTATCATTGTTAAACCTCATCTGCCACCTTTCAGCCCAAGTTTCCAACTTATCCAGATCCATCTGTAGCAGAATACTATCTTCTCTTGTATTAACTGCTTTACATAGTTTTGTATCATCTGCAAATATCGATATTTTACTGTGTAAACCTTCTACCAGATCATTAATGAATATGTTGAAGAGAACAGGTCCCAATACTGACCCCTGCGGTACCCCACTGGTCACAGCGACCCAGTTAGAGACTATACCATTTATAACCACCCTCTGCTTTCTATTACTAAGCCAGTTACTAACCCATTTACACACATTTTCCCCCAGACCAAGCATTCTCATTTTGTGTACCAACCTCTTGTGCGGCACGGTATCAAACGCTTTGGAAAAATCGAGATATACCACGTCCAATGACTCACCGTGGTCCAGTCTATAGCTTACCTCTTCATAAAAACTGATTAGATTGGTTTGACAGGAGCGATTTCTCATAAAGCCATGCTGATATGGAGTTAAACAGTTATTCTCATTGAGATAATCCAGAATAACATCCCTCAGAAACCCTTCAAATATTTTACCAACAATAGAGGTTAGACTTACTGGCCTATAATTTCCAGGTTCACTTTTAGAGCCCTTTTTGAATATTGGCACCACATTTGCTATTTTCACTCTCATAGTTGTGGTCTACCTATGACGTCAATTACAGGCCTCTCTCATCTTTTTAAGTGGGAGAACTTGCACAATTGGTGGCTGACTAAATACTTTTTCCCCCCACTGTATATTTATTTTGAGTTATCTTACTCGCTTATAAAGAGCTATTAATTCCACAGCACTTTAGACATCATCACTGTTCCCATTGGGGCAATCTTGATTCCTTATCAGCATGCCTTTGGGCGGAAATCCACACAAACACGTAGAGAAAATATAAAAGACTTAGGCTGTGTGCACACGATGCGGAATTAGTGCGGATCCGCAGCCGATTTTTCCGCGCAGAAACGCTGCAGTCTCGCACAGAGATTTACAGTACAATGTAAATCAATTGGAAAAAAGCTGCGCTAATGGTACGGAAAAATCTGCATGAAAACTGCTGCGAATCAAAAGAAGTAGCATGCTACTTCTGTTGTGCGGAACTGCAGCGTTTCTGACCCCATCCATTATAGAAATCTACAGGGGTAAAAAAAAGCAGAAAATCCGCATCAATTCCGCAACAAAAACGCACAAAATCTGCACCTGCGTTTTCTGCCAGGAGATGCGGATTTTGTGCGGAAAATTCTGCATCCCAATCTGCAACGTGTGCACATAGCCTTACAGTTGTTGTCCATGGTGGAATTGGAATTCAGAACCCCAGCGCTGCAAAGTGTTAACCACTGAGCCACCGTGCCGACCATAAACACGAAACAGGTTCCCTTTAAGACTGATCAATGTGTGAGCTCTGTTAGCAGGAATGTGCATAGTAGCCTACACAGTGTCAGGTTGGTGCCATTAATACTGATTAAAATGTTACCTTGGATGATGAAAACAGTCTTAGGCTATGTGCATACGCTGCAGATTTTGCTGCGGATCCGCAGCGGTTTCCCATGCGTTTACAGTACAATGTAAACCTATGAGAAACGCAATCTGCAGTGCACATGCTGCGGAAAAAAACACGCAGAAACTCAGTGGTTTACATTCCGCAGCATGTCAATTCTTTGTGCGGAATCCACAGCGGTTTTACACCTGCTCCATAATAGAAAACCGCAGTGGAATCCGCGATAAATCCGCAATAAATCCACAGGAAAAAACACCCAGTTTTTGCCCTTCGGATTTATCAAATCTGCTGCGGAAAAATCCACAGAGGATCTTTCTACGTGTGCACATAACCTTATGGTTGCTCTTTAACCCCTTAGTGTCGGAAACAATTTGCAGCTTAATGACCAAGCCAATTGTTACAATTCGGACCACTGTCACTTTATGAGGTTTTAACTCTGGAACACTAACAGATCCCGCTGATTCGGAGAATGTTTTTTCGTGACATATTGTACTTCATGTTAGTGGTAAAATTTATTCGATATTACTTGCGTTTATTTATGAAAAAAAAAGGAAATATAACAAAAATTTTTTAAATTTGGCAATTTTCTAAATTTGAATTTTTATGCCCTTATATCAGAGAGATATGTCACAAAATAGTTAATAAATAACGTTTCCCACATGTCTACTTTACATCAGCACAATTTTGGAAACAAATTTTTTTTTTTGTTAGGAAGTTATAAAGGTTAAAAGTTCACCAGTGATTTCTCGTTTTTACAACAAGATTTACAAAACCATTTCTTTTTAGGGACCACCTCACATTTAACCCCTTCCCGCCGCGGCCCTTTTTCGTTTTTGAGTTTTCATTTTTTGCTCCCCTCCTTCCCAGAGCCATAACTTTTTTATTTTTCCGTCAATACGGTCATGGGAGGGCTTATTTTTTGCGGGATGAGTTGTACTTTTGAACCACATCATTGGTTATATCATGTCTTGTACTAGAAAACAGGAAAAGAATTCCAAGTGCGGTGAAATTGCAAAAAAAGTGCAACCCCACACTTCTTTTTTGATTGGCTTTTTTGCTAGCTTCACCTAACATGTCTAGGTTATTTTTTATCTAAGTGGTGAAAAAAAAATTCAAAACTTTGCACACACACACAAAAAAAAGCACCATTTTCCGATACCTGTAGCGTATTTTTCGTGATCTGGGGTCGGGTGAGGGCTTATTATTTGCGTGCGGAGCTGACGTTTTTAATGATACCACTTTTGTGCAGATGCAATCTTTTGGTCGCCTATTATTGCATTTTAATGCGATGTCGCGGCAACCAAAAAAACTTAATTCTGGCGTTTCAAATTTTTTTATCGCTACGCCATTTAGCGATCAGGTTAATGCTTTTTTTATTGATAGATCGGGCGATTCTGAACGCTGAGATACCAAATATGTGTAGGTTTGAGTTTTTTTTTTTATCTTATTTTGGAGTGAAAAAGGGGTGATTTAAACTTTTATATATTTTTTAATTTTTTCTAAACTTTTTTTTTTTTTTTTCCTTTTGCCATGCTTCAATCATCAGATCACTGCTATGCAGTAGAAATGCAGGCTTGCTATGAGCGCCGACCACAAGGGGGCACTCACAGCAGGCCGGCATCAGTAACCATAGAGGTCTCAAGGACCTCTATGGTTACCATCCTGATGCATCGCCAACCCCCGATCATGTGACGGGGTCGGCGATGCGCTAATTTCCGGCCGCACGCGCCTGTTAAATGCCGCTGTCAGCGTTTCACAGCGGCATTTAACAGGTTAATAGCGGCGGGTGAATCGCGATTTCACCCGCCGCTATTGCACGCACATGTCAGCTTGCTGTACAAAACAGCTCACATGTCGCGACTTTGATGTGGGCTCACCGCTGGAGCCCACATCAAAGCAGGGGACCCGACATGCGCCATACTAGTACGGCGCATGTCGGGAAGGGCTTAAAGTCACTTTGAGGGGTGTACATGACAGAAAATACCCAAAAGTGACACCATTCTAAAAACTGCACCCCTCAAGGTGCTCAAAATAACATTCAAGAAGTGTATTAACCCTTTACATGCTTCACAAGAATTGAAGTAATGTGGAAAGAAAAATTAACATTTAATTTTTTTTTTACAAACATTTTACTTCAGAAATATTTTTTTTTTTTCATTTTCACAAGTGTAAAAAGAGAAAATGAACCACAAAATTTGTTGTGCAATTTCTCCTGAATACCCCCATATGTGGGGGTAAACTACTGTTTGGGTGCATGGCAGTGCTTGGAAGAGAAGGAGTGCCGTTTGAATTTTTCAATGCAAAATTGGCTGGAATTGAGGCCGGACGTCATGTCGCGTTTGGAAACCCCCGACAAGTGACACCATTTTGGAAACTAGACCCCTTAAGGAACTTACCTAGATGTGTTTTTGAGCACTTTGAACCCCCAAGTGTTTCACAGAAGTTTATAACGTAGAGCCGTGAAAATAAAAAAAAGGCGTATTTTTTCCACAAAAATGATTTTTTTCGTCCCAAAATTTTTATTTTCACAAGGGTAAAAGGAGAAATTAGACCCACAATGTTGTTGTGCAATTTGTCCTGAGTACGCAGATACCCCATATTTTTCAATGCAGAATCTGCTGGAGAGAGCTCCTGATGTGCCTAAACAGTGGAAACCCCCCACAAGTGACAACATTTTGGAAAGTAGACCCCTTGAGGAACTTATCTAGATGTGTGTTGAGCATTTTGAACCCCCAAGTGCTTCACAGAAGTTTATAACGCAGAACCGTAAAATAAAATAAAAAAAAATAATAATTTTTCCTTCAAAAATGATTTTTTTTTTTATTTTCACAAATAACAGGAGAAATTGGACCCCAAAATTTGTTGTCCAGTTTGTCCCGAGTATGCCGATACCCCATATGTGGGGGCACCACTGTTTGGGCACACATCGGGGCTCGGAAGGGGAGTAGTGACGTTTTAAAATGCAGACTTTGATGGAATGGTCTGCGGGCATCATGCTGCATTTGCAGAGCCCCTGATGTGCCTAAACAGTGGAAACCCCCAACAAGTGACCCCATTTTGGAAACTGGACCCCCAAGGAGTTTATCTAGACCCCCAAGTGCTTTACAGAAGTTCATAACGCAGAGCCATGAAAATAAAAAATCATTTTTTTTCCACCAAAAAATTTAATTCAGATCTAATTTGTTATATTTTACCAAGGGTAACAGGAGAAAATTCCCCCGGCAGCAAGACCCCGGAGAAAATCCAACTCTGGGTGGCGCTATACACTTTTTCCACAGCGCCGTTAATTTAAGTACCCTTAACTACGGCCGTTAAAAGACGTATCGGCGTTCGTTAAGGGGTTAATCTTTATTTTCATTTTGTAATTAATGAGATTCTCATGCCCTAAGATGGGGCTGGTGTCTGTGGTGCTCTGATTATATATTCATAATGCAGCCTACTGACTGTTCACTGATCCCTCAGTGACCCGCCCCCTAGTTTGCATAATGAAAACCTAACATACTGAGGAAAGAGACAAAAATGCTTCTGCAGGCAGGTGCCGGCCGTGGCACCCGTTCTGCAGCATAATCGCATGGTTATTGTGGCAATAATTCATTTCCTGAATGTTATCCAGCTAGGGGAAGAAAAAAAAAATTTTAAACGGCGCCGCCTGCGCAGCTCTCTGATCACAGCTATAGACACAGAGCTGCTACTGCGCAGGCGGCGCCATCTTGGAGGAGTAATTTTTCTTTCTTCTCCAGTAGGTTGGTGTTGCCGGCGCATGTGCAGTAGCAGCTATCAGGATCACAGCTAGACACCTACAGCTGCCACTGCGCGGGCAGCGCCAATTTCAAATTGTTTTTTTTTTTGTTTTTTTTCACCCCACTGGATAACATCAAGAAAATGCATTACCACCACACTAACCATACGATTATGCTGCAGAGCAGGGGCCACGGCCGGCACCTGCCCGCACAAGCGTTTTTTGTCTCTTTCTTCAGTATGTACAGATATTCATTATGCAAACTAGGGGCAGGTCAGTGAGGGATCAGTGACCTGTCAGCAGTCTGCATTATGAATATATAATCAGAGCATCACATACACCAGACCCGCCTTAGGGCAAGAGAATCAACTACAAACTGAAAATTAAGATTAAAGAGCAACCATAAGACGGATTTCATCAGCCCAGGTATCATTTAATCAGTATAATGGCGCCGACCTGACACTGTGTGTAGGTTACTATGCACAATCCTGCTGACCGATTCCCTTTAAGAATCATTCAAAGAGGTATGAGTGCATTTTAGTATTAGTACTATGGCACATATCTAGACCCAATCGTGGGTTTTAAGCTACAAATTACCGGTACCTGTATAATTATGTGGTTAGTTCAGGTTTGTCAACTATTCAGTCAGGCGAGGGCCTAGCGCCCTAAATTAGTTGCTAAAATGTGGCCACATTACGGTCATCAGAGTGAGGCCTCAGAAGAGGAAAAAAAAAAAAAAAAGTGTTCACTCATAGGATCCATTTCAGGTTTCATTTTCTCACCAAAGATTGCACCCCCAGGTTTATCAGACACACACATCATACACCCGGGGGAGCTGATGTGTTATTGCCCCCCCATTCCCTCCCCAATTAGTACATGGGCACTGGCGTTGTTAATATCTCATCTACTTACCAGCTACTGCAGATTTTAGTGTGTAAATCCACAGGGAAATTATGCAGCACTGCAGTCCTGTGTGGACATACACTTACAGGATCATAAGTTAATCAGTCATAAGCAAAATACTATAGTTGTGAATAATTGGATGGATCAGCCGAGTAGCCAGTGTGACAAATATACGACCTGCTATGGAATTTATCATAGCTATCAATATAAATCCTCAAAATTCCGAGGTTATACAGTGATCCCTAAAGATGTCCCTATTGTTTAAAAACAGGCATAACTCTCCATCCTGCTGCTAAAAGAGGTCATACTTGAAGAATGGAAAGATAGATGTTGTAGCATGTCACCAAATTGTTCATTCCATGTCTGGAAGACTTGGTGCGGTCCTTAAAAATCATGGAGGTCATACAAAATACTAGATGTAGTAGTTTTTGATGAGGGGTGTTTTCACGGTGTATATTAATTTATTTAATTCTAGAACGATTTTGAGTTATTTCAACACTGGAGATTGGCCAGAGCAAAGTTTTAACCTGCTGTTAACCAGGCTCCGGAAAACTGACCAGCCTTGATGTAAATCATGATGCATACATGCTCTGTGGCCAGTAATGTACAGTACAGCTTCCTTCGTACGATCCTCAGACGTCCCAATGTTTTCCGTTTGCAACCACTGATTGTCCGTAGGATTCACGTGGCATAATACAGTACAGACCTAAAGTTTGGACACACCTTCTCATTTAAAGATTTTTCTGTATTTTCATGACTATAAAAATAAAAAAATTGTACATTCACACTGAAGGCATCAAAACTATGAATTAACACATGTGGAATTATATAATTAACAAAAAACTGTGAAACAACTGAAATTATTATTATATTCTAGGTTCTTCAAAGTAGCCACCTTTTGCTTTGATGACTGCTTTGCACACTCTTGGCATTCTCTTGATGAGCTTCAAGAGGTAGTCACTGGGAATGGTTTTCACTTCACAGGTGTGCCCTGTTAGGTTTAATATGTGGGATTTCTTGCCTTATAAATGGTGTTGGGACCATCAGTTGTGTTGAGCAGAAGTCTGGTGGATACACAGCTGATAGTCCTACTGAATAGACTGTTAGAATTTATATTATGGCAAGAAAAAAGCAGCTAAGTAAAGAAAAACGAGTGGCCATCATTACTTTAAGAAATGAAGGTCAGTCAGTCCGAAAAATTGGAAAACCTTTGAAAGTGTCCAAGTGCAGTGGCAAAAACCATCAAGACGACAAAGCTACAAAGAAACTGGCTCACATGAGGACCGCCCCAGGAAAGGAAGACCAAGAGTCACCTCTGCTTCTGAGGATAAGTTTATCCGAGTCACCAGCCTCAGAAATCGCAGGTTAACATCAGCTCAGATTAGAGACCAGGTCAATGCCACACACAGTTCTAGCAGCAGACACATCTCTACAACAACTGTTAAGAGGAGACTTTGTGCAGCAGGCCTTCATGGTAAAATAGCTGCTAGGAAACCACTGCTAAAGGACAGGCAAAAAGCAGAAGAGACTTGTTTGGGCTAAAGAACACAAGGAATGGACATTAGACCAGTGGAAATCTGTGCTTTGGTCTGACGAGTCCAAATTTGAGATCTTTGGTTCCAACCACCGTGTCTTTGTGCACCGCAGAAAAAGTGAACGGACGGACTCTACATGCCTGGTATACACCATGAAGCATGGAGGAGGTGGTGTGATGGTGTGGGGGTGCTTTGCTGGTGACACTGTCGGGGATTTATTCAAAATTGAAGGCATACTGAACCAACATGGCTACCACAGCATCTTGCAGCAGCATGCAATTCCATCCAGTTTGCGCTTAGTTGGACCATTATTTATTTTTCAACAGGACAATGACCCCAAACACACCTCCAGGCTGTGTAAGGGATATTTGACCAAGAAGGAGAGTGATTGGATGCTATGCCAGATGACCTGGTCTCCACAGTCACCAGACCTGAACCCAATCGAGATGGTTTGGGGTGAGCTGGACCACAGAGTGAAGGCAAAAGGGCCAACAAGTGCTAAGCATCTCTGGCAACTCCTTCAAGATTGTTGGAAGACCATTCCCGGTGACTACGTCTTGAAGCTCATCAAGAGAATGCCAAGAGTGTGCAAAGCAGTCATTAAAGCTAAAGGTGGCTACTTTGAAGAACCTAGAATATAAGACATAATTTCAGTTGTTTCACAGTTTTTTGTTAAGTATATAATTCCACCTGTGTTAATTCATAGTTTTGATGCCTTCAGTGTGAATGTACAATTTTCATAGTCATGAAAATACAGAAAAATCTTTAAATGAGGTGTGTCCAAACTTTTGGTCTGTACTGTATTATGCCACGTGAATCCTACAGACAATCAGTGGTTGCAAATGGAAAACATCGGGACGTCTGAGGATCGTACAAAGGAAGCGAGAGCACAGAATCCCAATAGCGAGTGATGACTGGCTGCCGGGCTCACATGGCATAAATGTCACGCAAGCCCAGGTAGACCTGGCGCCAACAATATCTGGAATGGAACCGGAACGGGAGTACACCGTGTCTATATTGAAGTGGTTTAACACCTGCACAAGAGGATTGGTCAATGTACCTGATCCTACCTTCCCCCTAAATGTAGAGGCCAGGCTTTGCACACAATACACTAGGTTTGGTCAGGTTTACATGCCGTTGCTCTAGGTACAACGTAACCCAGGGGTGTCAAACAGCATTCCTCGAGGGCCGCAAACTATGCGTGTTTTCAAGATTTCCCTAGCTTTGCACAAGGTGCTGTAATCATTATGTGTGTAGGTGATTAAATTATCACCTGTGCAGTACAAGGAAATCCTGAAAACATGACCTGTTTGCAGCCCTTGAGAATTGCAGTTTGACACCCCTGACGTAACCGGTAATACAGGAGCAATCTAAACATCTTATAAAATTCTACAATCCTAAATAAGAAACAAGGTGATACAGCCGTACTAATCTAATATTGTTCCAACAAACCACATTTTACAGTTGGTGGCATACAGGTAGTAACTGCAAATGGCTTATTGTCTCCCCACGTTTTTTGGCTCACTGACATACAGATACAGCAGTAAAGTCATATCACAATTCTGTAAAATAACAACTTATCCCTACCTTCCAAAATACCAGAATTATTACTTTGTTACTTGCAGGCCTGATTGGAGCAGGATAAAGCCAGTTCCCACATGAACACTATGGATAGTTATTCAGCGCTATACCTAGCTGACCCCACTTCCCTGGCAGTAACGCAATCTTTTGGTGGATCGCTAGTAATGGGACTGCCATACGTAAGTATGGTATAGGATATGATACTGAGATGTGCATGTATGTGCCTGGACAGCTGCAATGAGTCACATATACTAGACAGACCCTCTGGAGGATCACTACTACAATGGAGCATGTGCTGAAGTTTGTAAAGCATAGATGAGGGGATTAAAACAAAATGGCCTCTGCATCCGCAGAATATTTGTGTGAGCAGCTTTATCTTAACATAAACTCTTAATCTCGGGATCTGTAAAAACACGGATGAGTTGTAAGAGCCCAAGGTAAAAGGACTCCACTGCAGAAAGCCCTGTGCGGAGGAGAGGTCCTCTAAGCCCTCGATGTGCTCCTATACATGGCTGGATGTATTGTGGGGACCACAGGCGATGCCAGCAATGAATCGGCACATACTAGACATTGCAGAAGCAGCACCAGGGATGTGGCACAGACCATCTGATGGTGGTTCTCCTGCACTTCTGTACACTACACATCCAGCTCCAGGGACAAAGTCGCTGCTTTAGTAACATTTGGCATCATAAAGGCTAGCAAGGTTGCTAGCACAATCATTCCATCCCATAAAGGGTTACCAGCATATGCAGCCTCTGCAGAGAACTATGCATTTGCCATCCATAATTTACAACATCCTAGCGCTGAAATATCAAATGTACAGTCAAAACAATAAAACATGTAAAATGCTACATGCCAGCCACACAGCTACCCGGGAAAATAAAGCATCCCCCCTTCAAACTACAGATGAATGGTAAAGTCTAAGAGCTGTTTGACAGCTGAGTGGGGAGACAGGTTCAGTGTATCCATGACAACAGCCTGAGCCCGATTGCTCCATTTCTGAACATCGTGTGCATAAGACACCTATGGTAGCAGGATAATAGGGTGTGCAAGTTTTGCTGAGTGGAGCATTCGTTTCACAAGCATAATCCATCATCCAGGGAAGGCTGCTCGTCTGGTAGAAGGAGCTGGGCTGCAGACATGCATCACACAGCACCAATGCAGCACAGAAGACAAGTGTCTGGCTCTCCCCGTCACTACGCCTCCATTTACAATGCCATGGATTGCTTCTATGTCACATGAAGCCAAACCGCCACAAATGCAGACTGAGCGTTTCCTCTGCAGCTCTATGCAGCACAGGGAGAAACAAGCAGTATGTGAGCGTTCTGTGCCCTTATATCTATGCAAGAGGTCACACAGAAAAAGCAGCCGATCATAAGGGGCAAACATGGTGACTACAGGCATCTGCAGGACTCCCCGGAAAAATTGTACTCTGTGTTGCAGGCAGTATTACCACCCTGCAGAACCTCCAACCCATGTCTGCAGTATTACAGTAATATAAATACACCAATCACAGGAGCTCTTTGAGGCAGTTGTCTAAGGAGATTATATATATATATATATATATATATATATATATATATATATATATATATATATATATATATATATATATATATATATATATTTTTTTTTTTTTTTTTTTTTTCTCTCTCTCTCTATACAAATACCTTTTTCAAAATCTGCTGCCCACCCTACATGCCCGCTGTGCCCTGGAGATCACTGTATATTCTAGGTTATCTCCAGACCACTGGGCACAGCAGTGTGTGCAGCCTCTTCGGCCGCTTTCACAGCAATGTCGGCACCAGTTGTGACCCAAACCCCACGGCCTCAGTACGTATCCAAAGTCGCCCAGTGAAAACCAGGTGTCGGACACCTGCCTTACCCTCCGCACTAACGACGTCTCCGCCAGAACTAGATCCAATACCCTCTAGGAGTCTAGGAGCACATCTTCCTACACATGAAGGGAGACAGCAGCCATTATGATGGACTACACTGATTATATCCCTGGACAACATGAATGTTGTCAATTATGATTATTTTCTGTAGTTTTTCGATTCCTGTATCATCGGTTATTGGTTAAAAGCAAGAAAAATAAATAAGCAAAAAAACAAACAAGGGGAGGGGTGTTATAGGGTCACAATGGCAGCGATAAATACAAGACTGTCAGACGTCAATCAAACAAGAGCTGCTTGCTGCTCCAAAAGATGACTGATTATTCAGGAGCGGCTTGGCCCCATTGCAGCTAATCTCAACTAATTTCCCCATATCTGCCCACACGTACCCTCAGGTCCTCACAAGACCTCCTCCTCTCACGCACGTTTCTCACCCAATCATTTTCAACCAAAAAGAATTCTTCGAAGTATCCCCCTCATCCTATGGATTTCTGTGCCCCAAAACATCCAATTGTTTCCCACATTCATAAGCTTCAGACAGAACTTGAAAATCCATCTCTTCAAGACCGCTTCCAACCTGCACTGACCCAGCTACCACCACACCACCACCGGAGATGCTGCACCCCCCAACCTACTGTCTCTTTCCCTTCTGGACCAATCTGTCACTCATCTTGCTCATTGTAACTTAAATTGGGTTTCAACTTTCAACTGAGATTATACAGAAGCAAATTTAGAGAATTTCCCAATTTTAGGTTAATTCCTTTTAAATGCTGATTTCTCAGTAATGGTTGCATGGACTGGCCATGTAAGGGTATTGATGGACTAATCTTTCAAAGAGCTACCTGCACATACAAATACTTTAGTCTGTGAAATCCTGCTGACAGATTTCCTTTAAGCCTTCAAGGACCTGGCTATTTATCATGTTTGCACTTTAGATTTTTGCTCCCCTTCATCGATGAACTGCAACCATTTTCTGCCAACATAGCAGTATGAGGGCTTGTTTTTTTGTGCAGCTAGCTGTAGTTTTGAAAGGCAACATGCTTATTATCATTTATCGAACTGGAATATGGGGAAAAAAATATCAAGTGCAGTAAAACTGAAGAATAAGAGAAAAAAAACAAAACACAAACACCTCAATTGTAATTGTGCAATCATTTTTTGTTTTTCACATTTTCTATGAAGTAAAAAATAAAATAAAAATCTCACAGAAAAACTATCTCCAGTTCACTACCATTAGGCTGTGTGCCCACGTTGTGTTTATGCGTTTCTGCCGTGTTTTTTGCCGAAGTGGCAACACATAAAAACGCTTAAAAACTGCATTCCCATGCAATCCTATGGGATTCCGCAGTTGCTGTGCCCACGCTGTGGATGTTCCCACTGCGGAATCGCATAGCGGTAAAATCCGAAGCATGTTCATTATTTCTGCGGAATCGCGGAGATTTCACCGCCATAGGATTGCATTGAAAAGCTCACTTTATGCATGTGGCTATGCCCACCATGTGTAAAGTGAGAGCTTCATGTGTGGATGGTACCCGGGTTTGGAGGAGAGGAGACTCTCCTCCAGGCCCTGGGTACAATATCCCTGTAAAAAAAAAAAAAGAAAAAAAGAAAAACTGAATTAAAATAAAAAATAGGGATATACTTACCTTCTGATGGCCCCCGGAGTCCTCCTGCCTCTCAGCTACAATTGAGACAGGCATGGTGATCTTTAGCAGACCCCCAGGAGGTCAAGAAAACCCAAAGGGGGCTGAAACACCACAACCAATTGGGTGGTGCGCTGTGATTGTCGCTGGGGTTGTCCCACAAACAAAGGTACATTTTAAATCAATAGATCTTGGAATAGAAACTCCCACAATTGGATGTGTTTAAAGAAAAATGTTGCGCAAGTATGCAGAGTCCAACCCGCAGCGTTTACTGATCGTGCGCACATACCCTAAACCATTTCACTGCCTGTTTTTAAACAATATTTTACTTCAAAGCATCACGATCCCATGCTGTAATGTCTCCACACCTTTTTTTTTTCCTTCCCCCCACCTGCCCAGGAGCTGTGATATGATCAGACCATATCCACAGTACACAGCAGAGGCACATTTATAAGATTATCTCAGCACAGGAACTTTTTTTTTTTTTTTTAAAGGGAACCTGTCACCCCGTTTTTTGAGATTGAGATATAAATACTGTTAAATAGGGCCTGTGCTGTGCGTTACTATGGTGTATGTAGTGTACCCCGATTCCCCATGTATGCCGAGAAATACATTACCAAAGTCGGCTTTGGGAAAATGGCCGCCGCGATCTCTTCTGCGCACGCGCGGCATCCCGCGGCCATTTTCCTGAAGCCCCGTGCAGCAGAGCACTACATCTGCGCACGCGCGGCCCCAGGAAGATGGCCGCCCCCACCGATGAAAGGAATGACAGCGCAGATCGCGCGCTGTGTCTTCACGTGGGCACAGGGAATCCGGACCTTGGACATGCGCACACCACTACGCCACCAACGGAAACCTGGGGAAGAAAAGAACGCTGTGAACACGCCCACCTGACCAGACCAGCCTGATTGACAGGCGAAAACGCCGACTTTGGTAATGTATTTCTCGGCATACATGGGGAATCAGGGTACACTACATACACTATAGTAACGCACAGCGCAGGCCCTATTTAACAGTATTTATATCTCAATCTCAAAAAACGGGGTGACAGGTTCCCTTTAAACACATCCAATTGAGGAAATTATTATTATTCCAAAATCTATTGATTAAAATGTACCTTTTCTTTGTGGGAAAACCTCTAACAGGTTAACTACTAAGATCTGCCAGGAATGAGGCCATCTCAGCCCCTTCCCCACCCCATGAATGGTTTTCTTTGTTAAGGGGTTAAAGGGAATCTGTCACCAGATTTTTGCTACCCTAAGAGCGGCATAATGTAGGGACACAGTCCCCGATTCCAGCGATGCGTCAGTTACTGATCTGTTTGCTGTAGTTCATAAGGATGAAAATAACTTCTCTGCTGCAGATCTGCTAGTTTCCTACATGCTGAGCTCTGTATAACTCCACCCACACTACTGATTGGCAGCTTCCAGTGTACACTGCGCATAGGCAGAAAGCTGCCAATCAGTGGTGAGGGTGAGGTTATACAGAGCTCCTGAATATGGAAGGCTACTTGGTAGCAGGTTTATTAGACCTCTAGTGATAAAAATCACGTAGTAGCAGCAGCAGTTTTTGGCTTTTTGATTTAAAAACAAAAAAGATGTATGATGCCATGTTTTAGGCAGTAGTAATTGTATTATCAGTCTTGGCAATTTATGTGTGTACATATAAAATAAGATGTACCTTATACACAAAGTTTGCTTTCATATAGAAAGAAAATTGGCTTTGATATACTGTTGATATTTCATGCTAAATAACTTGACGTATTATTTTGATATATTTTCTAGGGGGTGGGGGGTAGGTGGGAGACTGTACAGTGGGTACAGAAAGTATTCAGACCCCATTAAAAATTTTCCACCCTGTTTCATTGCAGCTATTGCCGATGTTTACCCTGGTTACCAGCGTAAATGTAAAAAAAAAAAAAAAACAGCACATACTTACATTCCGGTGTCTGTCCCTTGCCGTCTGCTTCCCGCACTCACTGACTGCCGGCCGTAAAGTGAAAGCAGAGCACAGCGGTGACGTCACCGCTGTGCTGTGCTTTCACTTTACGGCCGGCAGTCAGTGAGTGCGGGAAGCAGACGGCAAGGGACAGACACCGGAATGTAAGTATGTGCTGTTTGTTTTTTTTTACATTTACGCTGGTAACCAGGGTAAACATCGGGTTACTAAGCGCGGTCCTGCGCTTAGTAACCCGATGTTTACCCTGGTTACCCGGGGACCTCGGCATCGTTGGTCGCTGGAGAGCTGTCTGTGTGACAGCTCCCCAGCGACCACACTACGACTTACCTACGATCACGGCCAGGTCATATCGCTGGTCGTGATCGTAGGTAAATCGTATAGTGTGACGGTACCCTAAAGTACAGAACTGTGCCTCGGGACAGTGGGTTTCTGAAAACGCAAAACCCCTTTAAGGAGACCACATGCAAGAGGTTTTCAGATGGATATTTTCTAAATGACTTATTCTGTGAACAATGTTCTCTGTAGTTTGTGGACTAGACCATCTACTGAGGAAGAACGGGCAATCAGTTTTAACAAATTCAACACCACCTCTCTATTTTACGCAAAGGTGCAGAAGGTTGGAAGGAAAGGGTCTAAACTACCAAACCCTGTAAGGCCAGCCATACTTCATACAAAGTCCCCAAATCTAGCCACACATCCTATATCAATACAGAATATCAATGAGGAAACGCACTGTAATCAGTGCACTGTACGGTTTATGGCTTCTAATAGAGTCAGCACATTAGCTCTAGCTGAATTTGCACTTTATGGGTATCATAAGTCCCTTACCTTATAGATTAGCATATTTGGATGGACTTGCAATCAGACTTTATTGCACCACGATATACTCCACGTTTTCACAGGCATTGGATTAACTATGCTATAACAAGTACCTATTGGCAATGCCATATTTGCACTTTATTAGATTGGTATTTCTTAATCCTATAGAACAATTTTTTGCATACTAATAACATATTTCATGTTTTGATCCATGTCAGTGATATAATTTGTGTGTCATATTGATATGCACTGCATAACTGTACTTATCTCATACCTATATATCTATTTATATAAAGGCCACATTCACACGTTCCTTTTTCTGTCCCGCGGGTTTTCCCGCAGCGGATTTGATAAATCTGCAGGGCAAACCCGCTGCGGTTATCCCTGCAGATTTATCGCGGTTTGTCCTGCGGGTTCCGCTGCGGGATTTACCCCTACTATTGATGCCGCATATGCAGCAATATGCAGCATCAATAGTAATGTTAAAAATAATAAAATCATGATGATATACTCACCCTCTGACGTCCCGATCTCCTGGGCGCTGCAGGCGGCGGTCCGGTTCCAAAGATGCTGTGCGACCAGGACCTTCGGTGACGTCACGGTCATGTGACCGCGACGTCACCGAAGGTCCTGGTCGCATAGCAAACCTGAGACCGGACGGCCGCGTGCAGCGCTGAGACTTCCGAGGGCGAGTATACATGATTTTTTATTTTAATTCTTTTTTTTTTAATACAAATATGGTTCCCGGGGCCTGGAGGAGACTCTCCTCTCCTCCACCCCGGGTATAACCCGCACATTATCCGCATTACTTCCCGCATGGTAGGCACAGCCCCATGCGGGAAGTAAGCGGATCAATGCATTTCTATGGGTGCAGAATCGCTGCGATTCTGCACAAAGAAGTGACATGGTCCTTCTTTTTTTCAGCAGCAATTCTGCGCGTTTTTTTTTTCCGGGTTTTTCCGCATCATGTGCACTGCGGTTTCTGTTTTCCATAGGGTAACATTGTACTGTACCCTGCATGGAAAACAGCTGCAGACCCGCAGCGGCAAAATCGCCGCGGTTCCGCAGTAAAAACCGCATAGTGTGAACATGGCCAAATACCTTGTAATGTTTTAATTTCCTGTTCTGTCTAGTTGTCACCGTATCCCAGAATTCCAAGCGGAGGAAGTTCACAGACTGCCATATTGGGACCACCCAAGTAATGGGTGTCTCAATATGGAAACTACAGCTGGTACCAACCTATCGCGTGGTACCACCAGCAGAACACACACTCTCACGCAGCCTCTTGCGCGGTACCACCAGCGGAACACCGGCGCGAACACGTCGCCGCCGGGATCAGCCGAATGATTTGCTGACTGCCACCATCTTTGTACAGGAGGCGCGCATGTGCAGTTTTAATGTGACCGCCGCTATCTGTCTGCACAAAGATGGCGACGGTCTGATTTACTGAATGAATTACGCACAGATGCAGTGAATCATTCGGCTGAACCCGGGGGCAGATGCGCGACGTGTCTACAGGCAGAGGAAGCCAGTCACATTAAAGGGGTTTTCCCACAAAAGTTAATTTTAAAAATTGACTGTCTGACCGTGTACGGAGCATACCACATCTCCTGGGCAGGGGAGGAGGCAAAAGACAATACTGATATTACAGCAGGGGATCACAGTGGATTAATTTTGTGAGGTAAAATATTTCACTGTTTTTAACCCCTTAACCCCAAGGGTGGTTTGCATGTTAATGAGCAACACAATTTTTACAATTCTGACCACTGTCCCTTTAAAGGTACCTTCACACTGAACAATATCGCTAGCGATCCGTGACGTTGCAGCGTCCTGGATAGCGATATCGTTCAGTTTGACATGCAGAAGCGATCAGGATCCTGCTGTGATGTCGTTGGTCGCTGCAGAAAGTCCAGAACTTTATTTCGTCGCTGGACTCCCTGCAGACATCGCTGAATCGGCGTGTGTGACGTCGATTCAGCGATGTCTTCACTGGTAACCAGGGTAAACATCGGGTTACTAAGAGCATGGCCGCGCTTAGTAACCCGATGTTTACCCTGGTTACCAGCGTAAACGTAAAAAAAACAAGCACTACATGTCCCCGGCGCTGTGCTTCTCTGCTCTGGCTGTGAGCGCCGGCCAGCACAGCGGTGACGTCTCTGCTTTCCGGCCGCTGTGCTCACAGTCAGTGCAGGAAAGCACAACGCTGGGGGACAGACAGCGGAAGGTAAGTATGTAGTGTTTGTTTTTTTACGTTTACGCTGGTAACCAGGGTAAACATCGGGTTACTAAGCGTGGCCCTGCGCTTAGTAACCCGTTGTTTACCCTGGTTACCGGGGACTTCGGGATCGTTGGTCGCTGGAGAGCCGTCTGTGTGACAGCTCTCCAGCGACCAAACAGCGACGCTGCAACGATAGACATCGTTGTCGGTATCGCTGCAGCGTCGCTGAGTGTGAAGGTACCTTAAGAGTTTATACCTCTGGAACGCTTCAACGGATCCCGGTGATTCTGACAATGTTATCTCATAACATATTGTACTTCATGTTAGTGGTAAAATTTCTTTGCTACTACTTGCGTTTGTGGAAAAAAAAACGGAAATTTGGCGAAAATTTCGCAATTTTCCAACTTTGATTTTAAGGCTATGAAAATTCACAGAGATGTCGCACAAAATACTTAATAAGTAACATTTCCCACAGGTCTACTTTACATCAGCACAATTTTGGAACCCTTTTTGTTTTTTTTTTTTAAAGGGAGTTAAGGGTTAAAAGTTGACCCGCAATTTCTCATTTTTACACCACCATTTTCTTTTTAGGGACCACATCACATTTGAAGTCACTTTGAGGGATCTATAGGATAGAAAATACCAAAAAGTTACACCATTCTAAAAACTGCACCCCTCAAGGTGATCAAAACCACATTCAAGAAGTTTACTAACCCTTCAGGTGTTTCACAGAAATTTTTGGAATGTTTAAAAATAAAAAATGAACATTTAACTTTTTTTTCGCAAAAAATTTAATTCAGATCTAATTTGTTATAGTTTAACAAGGGTAACAGGAAAAATTGGTCCCCAAAAGTTGTTGTACAATAAATCCTGAGTACGCCAATACCCCATATGTGGGGGTAAACCACTGTTTGGGTGCATTGTAGATCTCAGAAGGGAAGGAGCCAGATTTTACTTTTCAATGCAAAAGTGGCTGAAATTGAGAGCCCCTGATGTGCCTAAACAGTGGAAAGTTACCCCATTTTGGCAAGGAGACCCCTAAGGAACTTATCTAGATGTGTGGTGAGCACTTTGAACCCCAAGTGCTTCACAGAAGTTTATAATGTAGAGCCGTGAAAATTAAAAAAATCACTTTTTTTCCCACAAAAATGATATATTAGCCCCCAATTTTGTAATTTCCCAAAGGTATCTGGAGAAATAGGACCCCAAAAGTTGTTGTGCAATTTGTCCTGAGTACGCCGATACCCCATATGTTGGAGAAAACTACTGTTTGGGCGCATGGCAGAGCTCGGAAGGGAAGACATGGCATTTTGGAACGCAGACTTTGATGGAATGGTCTGCGGGCATCACGTTGCGTTTCAAAGCTCCTGATGTACTTGAACAGTAGAAACCCCCCACAAGTGACCCCATATTGGAAATTAGACCCCCCAAGGAACTTATCTAGATGTGTTGTTAGAATGTTGAACCCCGAAGTGTTTCACCACCGTTTATAACGCAGAGCCGTGAAAATAAAAAATATTTTTTTTGCTACAAAAATGATTTTTAGCCCCCAGTTTTGTATTTTCTCAAGGGTAACAGGAGAAATTGGACCCCAAAAGTTGTCCAATTTGTCTTGAGTATGCCGATACCCCATATGAGGATAAACCACTGTTTGGGCGCACGGCAGAGCTCGGAAGGGAAGGACCACCGTTTCACTTTTTCAATGCAGAATTGGATAGAATTGAGATCAGACGTCAAGTTGCGTTTGCAGAGCCCCTGGTGTGCTTAAACAGTGGAAACACCTCCCACCCCAATTCTAACTCCAACCCTAATCCCAACTCTAACTACACCCCTAACCCTAATCACTCCCCTAACCCCAACACACGCCTAACCCCAACACACCCCTAACTCTAATCCCAACCCTAAGCATACCCCTAACCCTGACACACCCCTAACCCATCTGTAAACATAATCCAATCCCTAACCCCAACACCAACACTAGCCCCAACCCTAACTTTAGCCCCAACCCTAATGGGAAAAAGGGAAAAAAATAATAAAATTTAAAAAAAAAATGTATTTATTTCTAAACAAAGGCGGTGATAAAGGGGGGTTTGATTTACTATTTATTGTAGGTTTCTATGTTTGGCAGCTGTCACACACTAAAAGACGCTTTTTATTGCAAAAAATATTTTTTTGTGTTACCACATTCTGAGAGCTATAATTTTTCCATATTTTGGTCCACAGAGTCATGTGAGGTCTTGTTTTTTTGCGGTACGAGTTGATGTTTTTATTGGTACCATTTTCAGGCACATGACATTTTTGATTGCTTTTTATTCCGATTGTTGTTGGGCAGAATGAACAAAAACCAGCAATTCGTGAATTTCTTTCTTTTTTTTTTTTTAAAGGCGCGGCGTTTATACCGTTCCGCGTTTGGTAAAATTGATAAAGCAGTTTTATTCTTTGGGTCAGTACGATTACAGAGATACCTCATTTATATTTTTTTTTAATGTTTTGGCGCTTTTATACAATAAAAACTATTTTATAGAAAAAAGGGGTTAACTAGTGGGGCAGTTTTATAGGTCGGGTCGTTACGGCCGCGGCTATACTAAATATGTGTACTTTTATTGTTTTTTTTTTATTTACATAAAGAAATGTATTTATTGAAACAATATTTTTAACAATCTTTTACACATTTTTTTTTTTTTTACTTTGTCCCAAGGTGGGACATCATGGCATAGTGTCAGATCACTGACAGTGATCTGACAGGCAGGGCTGCCGGCTTGCCGGCGCCTGCGAGCAGGCGCTTGCAAGCCACCTCCCTGTAGGACCCGGAAGGAGCCCCGCTCCATCTTGGATCCAAGGCCTGCAGGGAGGAGACGCTTGGAACAACAAGATCACATCGCATTGTTCCGAGGGTCTCGGTGAAGAACGCAGGGAGCCCCCTCCTAGCGCGATGCTTCATTTTTCCACCAGAACACTGCGATCATGTTGGATCGCAGTGTTCCGGAGGTTAATGTGTCGGGAGCAGTCCGTGACCACTCCTGGCACATAGTGCCGGATGTCAGCTGTAATAATCAGCTGACACCCGGCTGTGATCGGCCGCGCTCCCCCTGTGAGCGCGGCCGATCGCCTATGATGTACTATCCCATCCCTGAGAATTAAGTCCCAGGTCACCTTGACGGGATAGTACGTCAAATGGCAGAAAGGGGTTAAAAAATATCTTATCTCACAAAATGTATCCTCTGTGATCTACTGCTGTAATGTCAGTATTGACTTTTGCTTCCTCCCCTGCCCAGAAGCTGTGGTATGTCATGTACACGGTCAGACACAGGGAATTTTTAAAATTAACTTTTGTTAGTAGGGAAAACCCCTTTAAAAAGCAAATATCAGCGCCAACAAGGCTCCTCCTAAAACGTACGCCAGTGACAATGAAAGGAAAGCAGCATAGGCACAACGTCGAAGACAACAAAGGGCAAATGAGAATATTGAAGAGCAACAGCATCGCTGGGAGAAAAACAATGCATCTAAGCGTAGGCGTCAAGCACATGAGTCTCCTGATGCAAAAGTCATTAGATTATCACAGGATGCTATTAGACAACAACAATGTCGCATGCCTGCCCTCATGCATGCCTCCATCTAGTATATTACATAATTGCATTGCAAATCTATGCTAAAGCAATAGGCATCTACGATATAAAATAATGATACATACATATATGCCATTTATACAACAGTTCCTTTCTTGCATTTTGCACTTGTTCCATTCATTTTTCAGTATTATGTGCCTCCTTCCTGCTTGGTTTAAGACTCACTGCAAATTTGCTGATCATTTGTTCTTAAATCTCTTTAAGACCTTGGATGTATCCATATGTCCAGGTCGCCTGGTAGTTAACGACCTTGGACATATGAATAAGTCATATCTTTAATAGGGCAACGCGACAAAGCGCTAGCATTAAAATTCCAGCACCATCTTACCTCAGGGTACATGATGGCGTCCCTGCACAATTCTGAACAGCCAATCGCAGTGTTTCTCAGCATTTCAGGCAATCTGATTGCCTGAAACACTGATGTTGAGTCTAAGATCGGTACTGTAATTACACCTATCATAGGCTGGTGCTTGGCAAAGCCAGGCTCACCTGAGCCAGCTTTGATTGGTGCCATTGACGATTACATCGATCGCACCAATCAGAGCACACAGATGGCCGGTGACCCGAAATTTTCTGCCCTGTACATCCTTCTTCTAGCTTTGGATTTGTACAGCACGGTCACTCTGTCCCTCAGTGTGCCGAGCTGGGACTTGTGGTGACATAGAAGCATGTGACATCACAACTGCTGCTGCCAGTGGCTGCTGAAAAGAAGGCGAAGAGTGCCTGACCCCTGATCCTTGCCTGATCTCTCCACATCCATACCAATACGCCTCTCCCTCTTTTAAAGTACATCCTCACCACCTCTGCTGCCAAGCGCTGATCAGTATTTGATTGCTCGATTTTCGGCAGGTTTTTTTTTGTGTGTGCGTCCTGCAGCCGCTGATCAGATGTACACCACTGATACAACACCCGTGCTAGTTTCTGGCAAGGATTTTTTCTTTTCCGTTTTTTATCCCATTTTTACACCACATCCTTGAGTGCGTTCTACAGCCATCGAGCGCTGGTTGGTGAATCATAAAAATCATTTAGATTATTTGATAGGACTAGATTAGGGACAGTAAATATATACTGTTGTAATAGTCTACCAAAGGTTTTTTTTTCAACTGAAATGAGTTAGTTAAGAGTAAAAAATATACCGTAGTAATGGTCATCTACTACAGTATTTTTTACCGTATTGAGATCGTCAGAGCGGAAAAAGGAATCATCCGTGAGTCCTTCCTACAGCCGTCGAGCGCTGATCACTGACGTACATCAGTAATCAAACTCTGGTTGTTGCTTTTCTTATAGTTTCCAAAATGGGATCACATGTGGGGTATTTCTACTGTTTAGGCACATCAGTGGCTCGGGGTATCAGCGCACTCAGGAGGGGTCCAATTTCTCCCGTTACCCTTGTGAAAATAAAAAAAAAAATTGAGGGCTAAAAGATCATTTTTGCGGAAAAAAAATTAGATTTTTTATTTTCATGGCTATAAGTTATTAACTTCTGTCAAGCACTTGGAGGTTTAAAGAGCTTACCAGACAGCTAGATAAGTTCCTTGAGTGATCTAGTTTCCAAAATGTTGTCAATTTTGTTTTTTTTTGTTTTTTTCTACTGTTTAGGCACATCAGGGGCTCTCCAAACGCAACATGGCGTCTACTAATTATTCAAGCAAATGTTACATTAATAAAGTTAAATAGTGCTCCTTCCCTTCAGTCCGCCCAAACAGTGGTTTTCCCCATATATTTGGTATCTGGAAGTTCAGGAGAAATTGCACTATAAATTTTGGGGTTCATTTTTTCCTGATATCCTTGTGAAAATAAAAATTGGGCCTAAAGTAAAATTTTAGTGGAAAAAGTTAAATGTTCATTCTTTCCTTTCACACTAAATTAACTCATGTGAAGCACCTGAAGGGTTGATAAACTTCTTGTGGTTTTGAGCACTTTTAGGGGTGCAGTTTTTAGAATGGTGTAAATTTTGGGTATTTCCTGACATATAGACCCCTCAAAGTCACTTCAATTGTGATGTGGTTAGAGATGAGCGAATATGTTCTGGTCCCCTCTTATTCAGCAAGCTATAGCGCTTACCCAATAAGCTGCAGAGAGAACCCGGCTACCTGGATCTCTCATGCTGATCAGCTGTCCGGCACCGCAGCTCCATGTGTCACGGCTGTTTCACTGTCACAACACATGCATGGAGAGCCCAACAAACTGGTTCTCCAACAGCGACTGTGAAACAGCCGTGACACATGCAGTTGCAGAGCCAAACTTCCGACGCGATCCAGGTATCCAGGTTCTAGCTTTGGATTTGTACAGCTTTGTACGGCTCCCTCTGTAGTTTATTCGGTAAGTACCATACTGTGCCGACTAAGGAGGGACCTCGAACAAATTCGCTCATCTCTAGGTGTGGTCACTTTAAAAAAAAAGAAAGAAAAAAAAAGTGTTTTTTTTTTGTAAAAATGAGAAATCGATGGTCAACTTAAATCTTATAACTTCCTAACAAAAAAAAAAAAGTTCCACAAATTGTGCTGATGTAAAGTTGACATGTGGGAAATGTTGTTATTTAATAAATATTCTTGTGTGCCATGACTGATTTAAGGGCGTAAGAATTCAATTTTGAAAATTGCTGAATTTTTTTTCATAAATGAACGCAAGTCATATTGGATAAACTGTACCACTATCACGAAGTACAATATGTCACGAAAAACAATCAGAATCAGGGGATCCGTTGGTGCGTTCCAGAGTTATTACCATATAAAATGACTTTGGTCAGAATTGTAAAAATTGGCCTGGTCATTAACATGCAAACAGACTGGGGAGTGGGAGGAGTAAAAGTTAATAAAATAACATTTTATTGTATTTTATAACCCTAATCTATTTTTCTTTTGGTTTGCATTGCTACACTGAGGGTCATGCTCACTTTTCAGTCCAGCGAATATATGCAAGTGTAGCCCAGGTATTAAGAATGACAATCGTCATTACCAATTCTATAGATATTAGTATTGTGTAATATGTAAATATATATACATACTACTCAAAAAAAATAAAGGGAACACTTAAGCAACAGAATATAGCTCAAAGTAAATCAAACTTCTGTGAAATCAAACGGTCCACTTAGGGAGCAACACTATTTGACAATCAATATCACATGCTGTTGTGCAAATGGAATAGACAACTGGTGGAAATTATTGGCAATTATCATGACACCCTCAATAAAGAAGTGGTTCTGCAGGTGGGGACCAGAGACCACATCTCAATACCAATGTTTTCTGGCTGATGTTTTGGCCACTTTTGAATGTTGGTTGTGCTTTCACACTCATGGTAGCATGAGACGGACCCTATAACCCACACAAGTGGCTCAGGTAGGGCAGCTCATCCAGGATGGCACATCAATGCGAGCTGTGGCAAGATTTGCTGTGTCTGTCAGTGTAGTGTCCAGAGGCTTGAGGCGCTACCAGGAGACAGGCCAGTACACCAGGAAAAATGGAGGGGGCTGTAGGAGGGCAACAACCCAGCAGCAGGACAGCTACCTCAGCCTTTGTGCAAGGAGCCCTCAGCCTTTGTGCAAGGAGAACAGGAGGAGCACTGCCAGAGCCCTGCAAAATGACCTCCAGCAGGCAACAAATGTTCATGTGTCTGCACAAACTGTTAGAAACTGACTCCATGAGAATGGTCGTCGTGCCCGACATCCACAGATGGGGTTGTGCTCACAGCCCAACACCGTGCAGGATGCTTGGCATTTGCCACAGAACACCAGGATTGGCAAATTCGCCACTGGCGCCCTGTGCTCTTCACAGATGAAAGCAGGTTCACACTGAGCACATGTGACAGACGTGACAGAGTCTGGAGATGCCGTGGAGAGCGATCTGCTGCCTGCAACATCCTTTAGCATAACCGGTTTGGCAATGGGTCAGTAATGTTGTGGGGTGGCATTTCTTTGGAGGGCCGCACAGCCCTCCATGTGCTCGCCAGAGGTAGCTTGAATGCAATTAGGTACAGAGATGAGATCCTCAGACCCTTTGTGAGACCATATGCTGGTGCAGTTGGCCCTGGGTTCCTCCTAATGCAGGACAATGCCAGACCTCATGTGGCTGGAGTTTGTCAGCAGTTCCTGCAAGATGAAGGCATTGAAGCTATGAACTGGCCCGCCCGTTCCCCAGACAGACATGAATCCGATTGAACACATCTGGGGCATCATGTCTCGCACCAACCACCACCGTAACGTTGCACCACAGACTGTCCAGGAGTTGGCGGATGCTTTAGTCCAGGTCTGGGAGGAGATCCCTCAGGAGACCATCCGCTACCTCATCAAGAGCATGCCCAGGCATTGTAGGGAGGTCATACAGGCACGTGGAGGCCACACATACTACTGAGCATCATTTCCTTGTCTTTAGGCATTTCCACTGAACTTGGATCAACCTGTAAATTCACTTTCCACTTTGATTTTGAGCATCATTCCAAATCCAGACCTATGTGGGATATATTAGTTGTGATTTACGTTGATCAGTTTTAGGTTTTATTGTTCTCCACACACACACACAAACATATACATATATATCTATATATATATATATATATATATATATATATATATATATATATATATAATTGCCTAAGGGATACTTCCGTCTGTCTGTCTAACGGAAATCCCGCAAATCTTAGCAATAGAAATTTCATGAGTTCTAGTAATCCGAAGTGTTGGGAGGGATATCCGATTGTTTGGCGGTAGCGTAGACTACCAACAGCACAGGAAGGGCGGCTGTCATGGGCACTGCTGCATACTATAACTGTGCTGAACCGTTATGTTTGCATACTGGCCTAGAATGGGTGTTGGGGATAGCCAAATTATTACGGTAGTCTACTCCTCACATTAATCCTTAATAGAAGGCAGTAAAAAAGGGCCTTTTTTTTTTACTGTGGTCTGCTGTTCTTGACAGTACACCAATACTAGAGCTGAGCCTTCTCTTACTATTCTCAATCAATCCAGGGCTTTAGCAAAGTCTTCTAAGCAGATCGCTGATCATTATGTTCAATATATACTAAGAGACGTCTCAACAGAAGTCATAAAACACCCATCAATGAAGTGACAAAGAGGTGATGCAAGAGGGTAAAATCGACTACAAGCAGTGGATAAGCAAGCGGGGCTTACTGCTATCCCCAAAATCACCCTAAAATGTACTGACAATGCAAAAAAACAACTGCAACAGGAGCAAGACTACGGGTGTGTTTACACTAGCTGACTCATGGCTGTAAATAACAGCCAATCGCCAACAAAGGGGCAAGTTGGTGGCCGTTTAGTAAGTAGCCGCTTCATATGGCCCTACCTCTCTACTCATACGCACAGAACCATCAGTAATACCATTGTTCTGTACACAGAGAAGAGTCATTGCCCAAGACAGCACATGCTGTGTTTACCCAGGATGACGAGCTGCCGAGAATCAGTATTTTTAAACTTAAAAATTTAGCTGCAGGGGTGCTGATGGGCTGTCATGACAGCGATGTGAACATCGGCTAGTGGCCGGCGTTCGTAAGAAATATTCATTTCTCATATACACAGCTGAAACCCTGCTATGTGTAGCACAAGCAAACGAATGATCGCAGATTCATGTCTAAGGGAACTATAAAATACCAAGTGAAAAGAAAAAAAAAAAAACACAAAAAGGCTAAATTACTTCCCTTTTGCACCACTGAAAGTAAAAAAAAAAAAAAAAAAAAAAAAGAAAATAAATAAATGAAATGTCTGATTTAGCAAAATATAAAATAAATTAATCCAATTGGTAAAGAGCAACAAGAAAAAAAATAAAATAAAATCGAAGAGACATAATAGCGGGGTTTTTTGGTAGCCACAACAACGAATTAAGAGGAGATCAAAGCATCGTATTTACACCAAAATGGTATCAAAAACGTCAGCTCAGGGCCCAAAAAACAAGACATCACCCAGCCCCATATCTCAAAAAATCAAACCGTTACGCGTCTCTGAAAATGGTGACAAACGCAAAGATTTTTTTCATACAAATTTCCAAAAGTTTTCTCACCACTTAAAATAAAAGATAAACTACATGTTTGGTATCTGCGTAATCGTACGGACCTGGGGTATCAAATAGCTATCAGTTTTAGCACATAGTGAAGTAGAACTGCATTTTATTTTTTTTTTTTCAATTTCACCTCACTTGTGAGTTTTTTTTCCTGGTTGCCAGTACACTATATGGGAAAAATCAATGGTGCAGCTCAAAATTCCAACCTGTCCCGCAAAAAACAAGTCCTCATATGGCTATATTGACAAAAATATATATATATATAAAAAAAAATATGGCTATTGGAAGAATGGAAGGACAAAAACGAAAAACAAAACAAAAAAACATAATAAACAGAAAATTGCAGGAGGGTGAAGGGGTTAATACATCTTTTCTGTCCACTGGATTGAGCAGCATAAAAAGAAATTGAGCATTTACTCTCCCCCTTGTCCAGTGACGCGTCTCCACCGCTGCTCCGGCGTTAGTCACGACCTCACTGCTACAGTAAGTAAACTACTAAGAGTTCAGGCTACGGATTCTATTTGGAAAATGTATATTAGTATCTCACTGCTTGTAGTCCTTACATTATCCGTTTGTCACTCCACAGATTAAAAGTTATTTATTATGTAATTACAGGCTGTATTAAAACCTATGTTGAATTTTAGCACCCATAAATTAAGTTTTAGTTACACATGGATCACTAGTATGGTGCTACTGTGACAATGTAGTAATAGAAGGACCCGCAAGTGTACAAACGGGGATATTCGGCCGCTACATCCAACAGGAGCTTTATTGTGTACATACTACATTTTATGTAGGGATAGGTTTGTGGTGGGAAGGCACAGCCTTCTGTGGGTGGGTGCATCTCGGTGAAACCTGCTGATGGACTGAACACTCAGAGGATGCCCCAGCATCAGCCTCTCCGTTTCTGGCAATACTTGATGGCAATGTGTCAGCAGAAAATTACCTAGATTAAAATGAGGGTTTTGAGTAAATTCCCCTCCCCCCCCCCCCCCATTTCTGGCTTCCCCCTCCCCCCAACTGGCCACTAGAACTTGGTCCTCCTTGGTCAGGCCTCATCTGGACTACGGTGCCCAGTTCTGGGAATCAAATTTAAAAAATAAACAAACGAACATTGAAAAACTGGAGCAAGTTCAGAGAAGAGCCACCAGGATGGCAAAGTATGTCTTAAGAGGAGCGGTAAAGGATCTGTGAATGTTTAGCTTGCAAAAAAGAAGGCTAAGACAAGACTTAATAGCGGTCTATAAATATCCGAGGGATGTTACAGTGTAGAGAGATCATCCTTATTCTCATATGCACATGAGAATACGAGACAATGGAATAAAACTGAAAGGGAGAAGACAGATTAGTTATTAGAAAACACTTTTTGATCGTGAAGGTGATCAATAAATGGAATGGGCTACCATGAGAGGTGGCAAGTTCTCCTTCAATGGAAGTCTTCAAATAGAGGTTGGACATGGCAAGTTCTCCTTCAATGGAAGTCTTCAAAGAGAGGTTGGACATGGCGAGTTCTCTATCAATGGAAGTCTTCAAAGAGAGGTTGGACAAACCTCTGTCTGACATGGTTAAGTGAATCCTGCACTGAGGAGAGGGTTGAGCATGATGACCCTGGAAGTCGCTTCCAACCATAACATTCTATGATAAGTCACATAATACACTGCCCACAGCACTGATTGGCAGCTTGCTGATCATTCAGTGTACACAGTAAGCTGCCAAACCATGGTGGAGGCAGGGTTACACAGATTAGCTGGTCTGCTTTTACAGGATACCTGGCAGTGAATCTTCTGCTGGCAAAACACGGATTGCACTGAAACTACAGCAAACTGCTGAGCAAGTGACACATTCCTGCAAAATTGTTCTCTGCCCCTCCGTCATCTGAAATTATACTGCAAAAACCAGCTAATAGATTCCTTCAAAAGCAACTACCTAACAGATATTTGCTTAGCATCTACTGATATACGCCACACTACTCCAGAAATGCTACATACACAGGCTACACTGCATGAACATCACGGACAGCAATATCTCATTATTGTTTTTCAATAGAACCCTTGATGGGAGTCTGTGCTCAGAGGGGGTAGTAAAAGCCTGGTGACAATGTAGGGGCGAGGACCGAAATTCCAGTTATGTCTCACTTACTGGGCTGCTTGCTATCATTTTACTAAAATCACTTTGCTGCAGAGCTCTGAATGTTTAGCTTTGAATAACCCCACCCACACCACTGATTGGCTGCTTTGTGCCTATGCACAGGATGTACATCAGTGGTGGGGTAATTCAGACTACAGCTCTTTAGATAATCTAATATTGATTAAACTGGGACTGTATCAAAACTCCAGCAAGTAGTCAAGTAAAGCACATTGTTGGAATCAAGGTCTCTGGTCTCTACATCGTGGTGCTCTCTGATTAGGTGGCGAAAACTTGGTGACAAATTCCCTATAAGGCTGGTTTAACAAACAGCTTTTTCTGGAAAAAAAAAAACACCTCTTCTTTCTGCATTTTGAGTGAAAGCGAGAAGTGCATGTTGCAAAAAGGACACCAATTTATGCTTACAGTGTTTTGATGTAATCTTTTATGCATGAAAAACGCAGGCAATGGCCTGAAACCCGCAGGAGAAATTACATGCCAAGCCTTTTTGATCTCAAATGGGAAAAAACTGCCTGAAAAAATTGACACGTAGCATTTTATGTTTAAACTGCACTACAGGTTATATTAAAAAAGTAACAAAAAACATGTGAATGAAATCATAGAAATCTCATTAGGTTTGCTAAGCATGGTAAAAACACAGGCATTTTTTTTCTGTAAGACCCATCAAAACCCTTCCCAAACCCTACTTTAATATTCCTTGTTGCTTTCGAATGCCCTTGGCTCAAAACCACTGCATGAAAGACTGCCATAAACTGCAGTGTTTTTCCGAAAATGCTTTGTGCCAAACCACTCCAAACTAAAAATGACATCACAAAAGTATGATTTTTTTGTTCTGGAATATTAATTTTACAAAATATTTATCCAGAAATAGTGAAATATTTTTCCATGGACTGTGTTCTTATTATGGCTCCTCTTTTCAGTTTATAAAACGTTATCCGTCAGCAGGATTTTACCCTTCCCCCTCCCACTACCTAGCCCAACCATTCCTTTAGCTACACAGTCCATTCCTCAGCTTCAGAGAAATCGGTTTTTGAATTAGTGCTTTGAATGCTCTCTACAAGCCTCTGTCACTCTAGCTCTATTTCCTGTCCAGTACTGCTTCCTTCTGTCTGACAGCCTCCATGCTGTGCGACATCAGTCAAAGGAACTGTCAGTGAGACAGCAGCACTGGTGGAGAATAGAGCTGGAGTGATAGAGGTTGGAAAAGAACTTTCAAGCGCCAAAAGCACTGCAGTCTCACATATGCATATGTATATATGCATATACTGCAGTCTCACCGTGGGCAGCACGGTGGCTCAGTGGATAGCACTACAGCCTTGCAGCGCTGGGGTCCTGGGTTCTTATCCTGGGTATTATCCCACCCAGGACATCTGCAAAGAGTTTGTATGTTCTCTCCGTGTTTGCGTGGGTTTCCTCCGGGCACTCCGGTTTCCTCCCACATTCCAAAGACATACTGATTGGGCTCACAATCTAGAATTCCTATCGGGGACAGTGATGATAATGTGTGCAAACTGTAAAGCGCTGCGGAATATGTTAGCGCTATATAAAAAGATTATTATTATTATTATTATTAATTCAAACTGTAAAGCGCTGCGGAATATGTTAGCACTATATAAAAATAAAGATTATTATTATTAAATGCAGATAACGATTTCAGGGGAGGGAGGAATGGACTGTCTTGCCAAAAGGTATTGCTGGACTTGTCTTTGCAAGATGGACATGTGCATACAAATAGTTTAGAGGGGTGAAATCCTGCTGACAGATTGCCTTTAGCAGAGACAAACAGCGACTGTTTCTAGTCCTGGACAGCCCTAGAAACCATCTATTGTGCTACATAATACAGACTCCTTCCGCATCATAAAGATACTAGCCGAGTGGCTTTTTAATTGATTATTTCAGGTTTAACTGAAAAGATGCATCATCTAGAAGAAACCGTGTAGAATATATTCAATCCAAGCATAGTACAGCACACATGTTCACATTATATAAGCCAATAGATTTTGATTATTATTTTGTGTACTTGGTACTAGCTTTATTTGCTTCATAGTCCTCTTTTGGGCGTGATTTACATAGACATGGTGACTTCTATTCATAACCTGGGTGATTAACATTCAAAGTAAATAAATAAAATTGGCCATAAAAACAATGGACCAAGTTGCAGTGGTAAAGCTGCTCCCGATGTAAAACACACATCAACTCTTAATCTCTCCTCGCTGATAACTATATTGCTGATTTTTCCTCCTCTAGTCCATCTATGTCTCTGATGGCCCCTTACCATGTGGCTTCTGCATTCTGCTGAAACAGCATTAGCCAAAGTATCTAATAATCTCTTGTCGGCTAAATCCAATGGACAATTCTCACCGTTAATCCTTCTAGATCTCCTGCATTTGACACAGTAGATCACTCAATTGTTATCTGCTTTTCTTGCTCCTTTGTCCTAATGACCATATTGTTATTTGGTTTCCACTCATCTGCCCACCAGGTCTTAGGGTACCTTCACATTTAGCGACGCTGCAGCAATCCAGACAACGATCCCGATCGCTGCAGCGTCGCTGTTTGGTCGCTGGAGAGCTGTCACACAGACAGCTCTCCAGTGACCAACGATGCCAGTCCCCTGGTAACCAGGGTAAACATCGGGTTACTAAGCGCAGGGCCGCGCTTAGTAACCCGATGTTTACCCTTGTTACCAGCGTAAAAGTAAAAAAAAAAAAAAACACTACATACTTACCTTCCGCTGTCTGTCCTCCGCTCTGCTTCTCTGCAACGGTGTAAGCACAGCGGCCGGAAAGCACAGCGGTGACGTCACCGCTGTGCTCTGCTTTCCGGCCGCTGTGCTTACAGAGTGCAGAGAAGCAGAGCGGAGGACAGACAGCGGAAGGTAAGTATGTAATGTGTTTTTTTTTTTTTTTTACTTTTACGCTGGTAACCAGGGTAAACATCGGGTTACTAAGCACGGCCCTGCGCTTAGTAACCCGATGTTTACTCTGGTTACCAGTGAAGACATCGCTGAATCGGCGTCACACACGCCGATCCAGCTATGTCTGCAGGGAGTCCAGCGACGAAATAAAGTTCTGGACTTTCTGCTCCGACCAACGACATCACAGCAGGATCCTGATCGCTGCTGCGTGTCAAACTGAACGATATCGCTAGCCAGGACGCTGCAACGTCACGGATCGCTAGCGATATCGTTCAGTGTGACGGTACCTTTAATGTTATTTCTAGTGTGGGATCCTCCTGCTATCTCATTACAAGTTCACAATTGGGCAGATTCTCAGCTGCTTGGATTTCCATTGCCTCCTTTATGTGGATAACACTGAGCTTTTTACATCTTTCCAAGGCATTTCTTCTGCCATCCTAAAAATCACAAGTACTCATCTTTCAGCTGTATGTGTTGCCATGTCTTACCGATATTTGAAACTTAATGCATTTTTTGATAAACTGAGCTTTTTGTTTCCTCCTGTATCATGTCCACCATCACCCCCATCCTCCATAGATATCAAACATCATAACATGGAGTTAAGCTGCATTTACACTGCGAGATAATCGTGAACAAGTGTTAACGCTGCTTCAGGATCATCTTGCCATGTAAACAAGCTGCCGATCACCCGATGAACGAGCAAAACATTCGTTCATCAAGTGAAAATAATCTCTTATGCAGCGCAAAAAATCAGTTCTTGGTGGCACATTGACTTGTGTAAAAAGAACCCGCACTGCAGAGAACTATGGCAGACTATGAGCACCCAGCGATCTAGCATATGTCGCCCAGTGCGCGCTTACTTTGGTCTGCCCGTGTAAACAGGCATTAACACGACCGCTGATCGGTGAAAGTTTACCAAATCTGTGGTCGTACCGTGCCGCTTCATGTAAATGGACACTTGTACTAGCTCCTGATCTGTCCTTTCGTCCTCACCTCCAAACCATTGTTAAAACATGTTGCCTAAATCACTAACACCCATCTCTAAGGGTACCGTCTCACAGTGGCACTTTTGTCGCTACGACGGTACGATCCGTGACGTTCCAGCGATATCCATACGATATCGCTGTGTCTGACACGCAGCAGCGATCAGGTACCCTGCTGAGAATCGTACGTCGTAGCAGATCGTTTGGAACTTTCTTTCGTCGCTGGATCTCCCGCTGTCATCGCTGGATCGGTGTGTGAGACACCGATCCAGCGATGCGTTCGCTTGTAACCAGGGTAAACATCGGGTTACTAAGCGCAGGGCCGCGCTTAGTAACCCGATGTTTATCCTGGTTACCATCGTAAATGTAAAAAAAAAAAAAAAAAAACAGTACATACTTACATTCCAGTGTCAGTCAGGTCCCTTGCCGTCTGCTTCCCGCATTGACTGACTGCCGGCCGTAAAGTGAAAGCAGAGCACAGCGGTGACGTCACCGCTGTGCTGTGCTTTCACTTTACGGCCGGCAGTCAGTCAGTGCGGGAAGCAGACGGCAAGGGACAGACACCGGAATGTAAGTATGTAGTGTTTGTTTTTTTTTACGCTGGTAACCAGGGTAAACATCGGGTTACTAAGCGCGGCCCTGCGCTTAGTAACCCGATGTTCACCCTGGTTACCCGGGGACCTCGGCATCGTTGGTCGCTGGAGAGCTGTCTGTGTGACAGCTCTCCAGCGACCACACAACGACTTACCAACGATCACGGCCAGGTCGTATCGCTGGTTGTGATGGTTGGTAAATCGTATAGTGTAACGGTACCCTAACAGTTTAGCGATGCTGCTGAAACAAAGACATGAACGCACATGGACAAGTGAATTGTGTCTTAACAAGCAATGCATATGGTGTAGACTTTACTGTGGAAGAATGAGCATGTCGCAAATTGAAAATGCACATCATGCTCTGATTTTCAAGATGATATATATTCAGCTATACTAATGACTAGTATAATAGAATTACTGGTATCTAGTAGATTTCTAGACTCTTCGACTAGTCTACAAAGCTGCACCGTTACACATCTGATCGCCATCTTCTACTTCATTCAATAAGCAACTCACCCTCCCTTAAATTACTTTGGGCTGCAGACACTTCTCTTGTGCTTCACCTATTCTAAGGAGATCACTGCCCTGGACCATTTGATTTGTTCCTTACATTTTTTAAGCGTGCACATAACATATTTCAAGGAGCCCTACATCATTTGCCACATAGTTTTGGCAATATACATTAGGTTGTTTTTAATAATCCGATACCCACAAACAGAAATCTGAGATAAAAGAACATCTACCTAAATATATTTTACCAATGTACTTCATGCACATGCTTATGGCATAAGGCTGCCGTTTACCTCTTTATCCATGCCTACGATTTGCCTCTTGGAAAGCTTTTCCAGCTCGATGGACGCGTTGTTGGCATGAGTCTCCACCTCCTTCTGCAGCTTAAGGCGGTGCTCGTCCATCTCAGCCTTCAGCTTATTCTCCAAGGCGATCAGCTGCTTCTGGTGCTGGCGCCGCATCCGCTTATATCCTGACATCTGTTCCCGCAACTCGTTCTCCTGCTCATGCTCATGGATCTGCCTTGTAACCTATAAACAGAACCAGAAAGTGCATCCTTTTAGAAATGTAAGGCAAAAGGCTCTCTCAATAGCACTTCCCTACACATGGGGGTGGGGGTGGGGGCGGGGGCATGGGAGGAGATTTTAAGACGGGCTTCAAAACCTAAACCAGGACTAAACAGTCAAGTAGACCGAAAAACAAAACCAACTCAAATTCTGATCAATTATACTTTCATACATAGTCCAACACAAAAGTTTTTCTCCTGATGACAAGTAAAGACTGACCCTGCTACTATATGATTCAATAACCAAAAGAGGGAAAACAAGACGTTCAACATAAACCTCTCAAAAAAAATTCAACAAACAGTAAAGGTCTATAAAAAAAAGGGGGCTGCTACCATGGCGCCAAAAATGGAGTTTGCCAAGGAAATCTCTTTACAATTTAAAAAAAGAAATATTGTCCAATTAATCTGGCAGCAACCATAGGCCTCAGTGGGGACACTATTTGGTACAGCACAAAAACGCTGAGGACATATATTGGCAGAAGCCATTATGTGACTATTTTCCTGGAGTGATGACATGCCATAAATAATGGCGGGAACCACCGGAGCATCAGTTACATTTTTTTTTTCATAGCATTTTTTGCCACCAGATTAATTTATAATAATCTTGTACAATAGCTGTAACCTTCCGTGAGTAGTCTGCTACATCACAACTCTTAACGTTTGTGCTATAAAGCACCAAGAACTAGGCAACTTCCCATACAAAATGAACTGTAAAAAGCAAGTAAGCAAAGTTGACAAAAAAATCTACATAAAACTGCCACATGCTGCACCCACAAAACACAACCCACACTACAACTAACAAAAAACACAACAGCAAGGTAATCTGCTCTGCTGGAAAATATTAAAATTACCGCTTTTCCTGTCCACGTTCTAGCAAGATTTCTGCATTTAATCCTGAATTTATAATGAATAGTAGTGGTGACAACTACTTGGTCAGATCTTGAACACCTCTGTACATGGAGGTCACAAATAACTTCAGACTCCATCTCAAGCGGAAATCTAAAAGGGATGACCAAGGCTTCACCTTCCATTTCTTACTTAAATTTGCAATTTTCACATCTTCACTGATGGCGCCTCTAGAAGCCTCAAATACAGATTCCGTAGTTTTGAAAGGGAAAAAACAATCCACAATTCTTCCAGTAAAATAGTGGACAGGTCTAATCACATGCAGTTTGTCTGCTAGATGACTGCGCTGCCCCCTGTATTTATTGTGGTTTTTTATTCCTGTAACAGAACCTAAACTCAAAAAACTTTGTTTTATGTTCCTTTAGATATTGCAATTACTGCTTTGCTACATTTTTGGCTGGAGAAGCGGTGTGTTAGTTCTTTTTGGCCAATTTACTACAGTTATCAGGATGACTAGCACCAAACACCTATCCTTCCCACACTGAAATGACAAGCATATTTGACTGGTGGCACATTTTTACAGGTGAACCAAGCATTAAAGGGAACATATGGTAACTTAAAAAAAAATACATATTGACGATGCAACCCACATGCTGATATTTGGAAGTCTTTGCAACCAGTAATGCATGTCAGTAAGTGTAATAGACGCATTTTTCATCTTTCCAGCATTCGACAACAAATCTAACCCATCTGCGGTATTTCTGGGTTGTCGCCTCTGAAGAGAAAGATAATAAAGGGGAAAACAAGCACGCATTCAGTCACCAACCACCGTGGAGGCACGACGGCAAACATCACATGAGCACTCTGGCATGTGTCCAGCTGCTGTGATCTCGGGCATGCATGAACAACCAGTGCACTGTAGTGAAACTGAAGCTTTCTAACACTGAATGGATGAGTGATGTACTCAATAACATCACAAAACAAAAAAATAAATGTAAAAACTTTCAATGCCGCATCCCTTTAAAGGGATGGGCACTAATGGTCAGGAAATACGGTAGGTTGGTGTGACAGGGTGTCAGGAAGTGAAAAGTTTCTAAACTTGGTATGTTCACATGGATGAAGCACAAATGTAAAATATAGGATTTGCTCTTACCCTGACTCTCCACTGCAGCTTTGAGGAGGGAGAAAAAAAAAAAAAAAACTAAGCATTACCAAGCCACAGCAATCTGAAGGTCCAAAGAATTAACTATGCTAAACAACAAGCTCATATGATGAATAATGAGCAGACTATGATGTAGATTTTACACTCCTAACTATTCCTTACCCCAACCATCTCTACCTTACATGTACCATCCCATACTAGAGGACAGAGCATGCAGCAGTACCAACAAGACAACAGAACTAGAGATTTGCAGTGTCTCCGAGTGGTTCAAATGAAATGACAATGCCATGAAATAGGACCGCAGGCCTTAAGATTACACAATTATAGAGTAAATATCTTCTTACTAAGGGTACTGTCACAGAGTGGCACTTTGATCGCTAGAACGGCACGATCCGTGACGTTCCAGCAATATCCTTATGATCTCGCTGTGTCTGACACGCTACTGTGATCAGAGACCCCGCTGAGAATCGTACGTCGTAGCAGATCGTTTGAAACTTTATTTCGTCGCTGGATCTCCCGCTGTCATCGCTGAATCGGCGTGTATGACGCCGATTCAGCGATGACTTCACTGGTAACCAGGGTAAACATCGGGTTACTAAGCGCAGGGCCGCGCTTAGTAACCCGATATTTACCCTGGTTACCAGTGTAAATGTAAAAAAAAAAAAAACACTACATACTTACATTCCCGGTGTCTGGTCAGGTCCCTCGCCTTCAGCTTCCCGCACTGACTGGTGAGCGCCGGCCGGCCGCAAAGTACAGCGGTGATGTCACCGCTGTGCTTTCCGGCTGTCCGACGCTCACTGTCAGTGCAGAGAAGCACAGCGCCGAGGAACGCGACAGGAATGTAAGTATGAAGTGTTTTTTTTTTTTTACGTTTACGCTGGTAACCAGGGTAAACATCGGGTTACTAAGCGCGGCCCTGCGCTTAGTTACCCGATGTTTACCCTGGTTACCAGGGGACTTCGGGATCGTTGGTCGCTGGAGAGCTGTCTGTGTGACAGCTCTCCAGCGACGCTGCAGCGATCGACATCGTTGTCGTATCGCTGCAGCGTCGTTTTAGTGTGACGGTACCCTTACTCTCAAACTCCATGCTGAATGGGCTGTTTCTCCTGCCTAGTTCATGCACTTAGGAGCAGCTGTTTTGAACTGCAGATCTAAAATATACATACTCCTGCGTGAGCATACCTTCCCTGTCCCCATGATCAGATAGGGAGAGTTTGGAAATAGTGGGAGCACAGTAGTGATTAGCAGTCTGGTACTTTTTGGTGAGCTGGATTATATGGCTTTGGTACCCAAAAAAAGCCATTTCTTTTGGTTCCCAAACATACACCTAATACCGTAAATGCTTTTTTATCAGCAGAAATGATAAACAAAACCACCACAGACTAATGTGGTTAAAACAAAGCCTCTCTGCAACAAGCCAGTGAAAGAGCATTTTTATGGCAGTGTTTCAGTAGCATCAGCTGCCGAACAACCTCATCACACACCGTCCATGAGATCCACTGACAAACTACGGTAGTAAGTGGCCATCACTGGAGTGCCGTCTTCCTGAGGAGCACAATCACATCAGTCTGCAGTGCAAAACTGCTACATACACGGCAGAAACATGCAGCATGGAGTTTGGAAGAAAAAGCAAGAAAGGCAAGAAGTAGATTACAAAAATTAATAGTTTAGCAGAGATTGATCAATGTTTAAATATAAATTTTTGTTACTTTTTAAATCTAGAATTCTTGTATAAATATACACCGTAGAAACGAAGATCATGGGTGTTTCTGGGTAACCAAAACCTTTGCGAAGAACCTAACTTTATAATTTTACAACCTCAATTTCTCTACCTAATTTTAAAAATATCCCATTTTTAGATTCCTCAACCTTAGGTCTAGTTCAGAGAAGTGGCTTTCATATCTGTGTTGTCCATGTACAAAATGCTTCGCACACAGACCAATGTTATGGAATCTTATAGTTCAGCTGAGCGATTTTTTTCACGTGGACTAAACGTTTGGGGGCAAGGGGAGAAGAAAAACAGCATGCACTGGTCTCCTCCATTTTATGAATTAGACTCAACCATAGAACCCAATGGGAGCGTTCAATACAATAAAAAAAAGGAATACCATACAGCCATCATCTGCATTGCATCTGTTTTAAAGGATCTAATGAAAATTTAACATGGGAAAACTTTGTGGTTGGGTCTTAGACTATTGCTTCTTTTTTTTTTTTTTTTTTTTAAATATTAATATATTGATATAAAGAATCCATGACATACATTGTCAAAAGACCCAAAGATGTGAAAAAGAACTTAAACCATTGCTCATCCACAGTGTTTATATTAGAAGAAAAATACGGTAGGTGCTTTTTCCTATACATAGCGGACGTCTTAAAGAGGTCCTGTCCTAGGTTTCCGTTTTAATATTATTAGCACATCTCCATTGGGATCTCTTATTTTTTATTAGAAATATGCCACATGGTTCCAGAGATACAAGCCACTTTATAGCATTCACCCTATAGCTTATTTTTAATGTCCTGTACAAGAGTGCATTGCCCACAAGATATCTTAGGCTACGTTCAGACTAGCGTTGTGCGCCGCTGCGTCGGCGACGCAACGCACGCAAAAACGCGGCAAAACGCTGCGTTTTGCGACGCGTGCGTCGTTTTTTGCCGAAAATCGGACGCAAGAAAAATGAAACTTGTTGCGTTTTCTTGGTCCGACGCTTGCGGCAAAAAAGACGCATTTGTCGCAAAACACAACAAACAAAAACGCATGCGTCCCCCATGTTAAACATAGGGGCGCATGACGCGTGCGTCGCCCGACGCTAACCCGACGCACACTAGCACAACGCTAGTCTGAACGTAGCCTTAAGGATGCATAATTACTATGTGAGCCCTGAAAAGACAATCAAAAAATAGCATACTGGGAACCCTAAATATAAAAAAGGTTGCATCTCTGGGACAAACACAGACTTGATAAAGGGTCCTTGCTGTATATATATACTAGTGGTCAGGGATGAGCAGACCCAAACTTAAATGTTCGGCATTTGTACAGGACAGTTACACCAAACACGCACTTTCCCCAGAAGTCCATTGTCTTGTTAGGAGTTCCGAGGGAGAGAGAAAGACAGATAATTTTTAGGTTGGTTCAGAAGTCCGGGTCCCCATTGTTTTCAATAGGGTTCAGGCTCTGGTTGAAGTTCGGGTATCCGAACCAAACTTCGGAATAAAGCTCGGGTCGGGTAGCAGAACCCAAAATTCCACGAGTCTGCTCATTCCTAATAGTAATGGCAATAGGCAGTCAGGCCTTGCAAGTATGCAAAAGGGATCAAGTTTTAAATATACTGAAAAACCAAAAATTATATATATTAATGATATCAGCACACATGGATGACTGGTCGGGAGGGCTGAAATGGTCTGACAACAATCTAGGGTATATGCCAGTCTTAGGTTGGCTTCACACGCCTGCAATTCACAATCCGTGTGCTTTCATCATATCCGGCTCACCCACAGTCTCCTGAGCCAAAGTCAACAGCTTAGGGTTCATTCAGAAGAGCATAGAATTCATCTGTGTACTGTCCGTGTATGCCATGCACACGCAGAGCACAACGACCCATTGTGGTCAGGGTGCCGACGCACACGGCCAATGTTTCACACGTCAGGATATAAAAATCTGCAGCATGCACAACTGTGATGAGTTTTACAATGCAGACTAACGCATGCAATGTTCGGGTATGTGCACACGTTGCGGATTCCATTGCGGATTTTTCGGCTCGGATTCTATAGAATCCCAAGGTAAAATGACCTGCGTTTTACCTGTGGATTCACTGCGGGTTTTGTACAGATTTTGTGTGGATTTCGCCTGCGTTTTTACACCTGCGGATTCCTAAAATGGAATAAACATATGTAAAACACTGCGGATTCCGCACAAAGAATTGACATGCTGCGGAAAATTTACCCAAGCATTTCTGCGCGGAATTTTCCGCAACATGGGCACATTGGATTTAGTTTTTCCATAGGTTTACATGGTGCTGTACACCGCATGGAAAACTGCTGCGGATCCGCAGCCAAGTCCGCAATGTGTGCACATACCCTAAAGGCACTCCAGAGGGGGTGAGGGGAAAAAAAAAAATCAGCATTGTAGACAAGCACAATCACAATTTGTGATATAAAATAAACCCGGCACTCAACTTATGGTGAATCTCTTGGGATTTATTAGCAAGAGAGAGGATAAACGTTTCGGCCTATGTTGGCCTTCTTCAGTAACGTGCTGCCTACTGGAGCGGTGGATGGTGAGGCAGTGAAAATCTGCCAGTGCTGTTAATTCAGGAAGTAAATGGATGCAGGCTCACAGGATCCGACTGAGACAGGGTCTGGAATAACGTGGGTGGCCTGAGAGGAGCTGTGATTCAAGTGTGTCCTGGTGACGCGGTGTCTGTGAGACAAGCGGTGGACACCGCGTCACCAGGACACACTTGAATCACAGCTCCTCTCAGGCCACCCACGTTATTCCAGACTCTGTCTCAGTCGGATCCTGTGAGCCTGCATCCATTTACTTCCTGAATTAACAGCACTGGCAGATTTTCACTGCCTCACCATCCACCGCTCCAGTAGGCAGCACGTTACTGAAGAAGGCCAACATAGGCCGAAACGTTTATCCTCTCTCTTGCTAATAAATCCCAAGAGATTCACCATAAGTTGAGTGCCGGGTTTATTTTATATTGTTATATGGTGTGGGATCCTACCCGGGCACCCTCACAGGGTAGTGCTTACGGCTCTTTCTTAATCACAATTTGTGGACATGACAGATTCAGTTTTTCCATACAACCACCTTAAGGCTATGTGCACACGTTCAGGATTTCTCGCAGAAAATTCCTGAGAATTCCGGACATTTTCTGCAAGAAATCCGCATGCGTTTTTGCCGCGATTTTGTCGCGTTTTTTTCCGGACACTTCCCAATGCATTTTGGAGTGGGAAATCCGCAAAAAAACTGAAAATTAATGAACATGCTGTGGTTTTTACAGCGATGCGTTTTTTTCGCGGAAAAAAAAACGCATCATGTGCACAAAACATGCAGAATTCATTCTAAATGATGGGATGCTTATTGTATGCGTTTTTTTTTGCAGTTTTATAACGTTTTTATCGGGAAAAAACGCGAAAAAACCACAACGTGTGCACACAGCCTAAAGGGAACCTGTCACCACATTTCACCTATGTCAGCGTTTCTCAACTTCGGTCCTCAAGAGCCACCAACAGGTCAAGTTTTCAGGATTTCCTTAGTATTCCACCGGTGATAATTTCATCACCTGCTCAAGCATTAATTCCTTCACCTGTGCAATACTAAGGAAATCCAGAAAACATGATCTGTTGGTGGCTCTTGAGGACTGGAGCTGAGAAACACTAACCCCTACCTAAACTATTAACCCCTTTATGACCTTGCGATTTTCCCCCTTTTTTCAACCCTTCTTCCCAGAGCCATATCTTTATTTTTCCATCAATATGGCCGTGGGAGGGCTTGTTATTTTGCGGTACAAGTTGTACTTTTGAACAACATCATTGATTTTACCATATAGTGTACTTGACAACAGGAAAAAATTCTAAGTGTGGTGAAACTGCAAAGAAAAGTGCAATTCCACATTTTTTTTTTTTTTAACATGTTCACTAAATGCGAAATCTGTCCTGCCATTGCTCCTGGTCATGAAGAGTTCGCCGATAGCAAACATGTATAGGTTCTTTTTTATTTACCGTAAGTGGTGGTGAAAAAAAAAAATCCAAAGTTTGTAAAAATAAAAAAAGACCATTTTCCAAGACCCATAGAGTCATCATTTTTCGCGATATGGGGTGGATGAAGGTTTATTTTTGTGCGCCGAGCTGATGTGTTTATTGACACCACTTCGGGGTAGATTATTATTATTATTATTATTATTATTACTACAATGCTGCGTTGGCCAAAAATAAAATTAAAATAAAATTACATTGTAGTTTATTTTTTTCTTGTTACGCAGTTTATCGCTTTATTGTTTTAATATTTTGATACCAAATGTGTGTATTTTTTATGGTTTTATTTCGAATGGGGCAAAATGGGGGTGATTTGAACTTTATGAATATTTAAAAAAATATATATTTTTTTCTACTTTATACTTGCTTGAATGGTCCCCTTATGAGACTTGAAGCTGCGATCAACCAATCGCTTGTGCAACACACAGCAGTGCTTCAGCCCTGCTATGTGTAGCAAAAATCATTATGGACTACGGGCGCCAGCGTTCATAGGCGATCGGCAATGAAAAACACAGGGGTCTTCTGCAGACCTCGGGTAGTCATGCCGACCCATCGCTGCCACGCGATCATGTCACAAAGGTGACAACGGGTGGGGTTTATCACACGATGGCACGCTTTCTACAAGCGTTTAGTTAAGTGCCGCTGTCAGAGATTGGCAGCGGCATTTAACATGTTAATAAGCTGCGGGTGGATTGCAATTCCACCAGTGGCTGTTAGAGGCACATGACAGCTATTGCTATTAAGCAATGAGTACTTTCATAAGAAAGATGGAAGTTGTTGAGGTATGGGGGCATGGCCAATTTGCAGTAATGTTAAATGTGACTCCTGACAGGTGCAAAAAATATTTAATATCAATTATAACATACAGATGATATGTAGTGATGAGCGAGTGTACTCGTTACTAGAGATTTCCCGAGCACGCTCGGTTGTCCTCCGAGTATTTTTTAGTGCTCGGAGATTTAGTTTTTTCGCGGCAGCTGAATGATTTACAGCTACTAGCCAGCTTGATTACATGTGGGGATTACCTAGCAACCAGGCAACCCCCACATTTACTCAGCCTGGCTAATAGCTGTAAATCATTCAGCTACGGTGATGAAAACTAAATCTCCGAGCACTAAAATACTCTGAGGACACCCGAGCGTGCTTGGGAAATCTTGATAAACGAGTATATTTGCTCATCACTAATGATATGCCATACATGTGTGGTAGATATGGAGTCCCAGAGGTGGGTTCCATAATTCCCACAGAAAAGAATGGAGAGGGCGTACATGCAACACCACCTATTTATCCGCTGCCTGGATATAGTTGCCAGCAGACTGTGGAGATCTGAGGAACCCATTCTCCACGCAGGTACCACCTCTGGGACCCACATCTATCATTTATGGCATGTGTAGTGCTTAAGCCATAAATGTCTGTTTTTGGAAAACCTATTTTTGTAAAATGAACATTTCTGCTTTACAATCATCATTGTCTATGTCTGAGAACATTTTTAAAATAAGTTACAGTCTTACATGATACGCTCAGATGTTTTAGTATCCAGATTTTTTTTTGTCTACTTTTAATTAATGTAGATTTTACATATCTGTGGGAACTGCACTGAAGTAACGAAAGTTGAAAAGAAGAAAGTGACTACATTGTATAGTGAGGCATGGCTCGTACGCATGACATCTCTGTACTGCCGGCACGGTTGACTCACCTGCAAAGATAGCAAACATCTGAAGCATTACATGACCTTAGATTACTCAACTATCACTTCAAACTGATGCAGGCATCTCCATCTACATCATTTGCCAGTCTGGACTGTAAACACTATTACATAAAGAACTAAATACCCAAGAGAAACTATTATGTTTTATTACCAAGCTTCAAAAGCAGAGCACTCCCCTACAGAGAGAAAAAACCCAAACCAACAAAAGTAACAGTAAGTATATTTCCATATATACACACCCCTGATACCTCTCACACCCAAACCTTCCTGGCTGAAAAGATAGTCGCTCCCAAACAGCTAAAGGCGCTCATACTTCTTGACTGCTAATCACTAGAAGAACCTGGAAATACACAAGTTTCCTAGAAAATATGCATTACAATTGCACGCTACCATCCTGAAGCAGTCTTAGTGGACAATATGCCTATTGTTTGGGTGCCTCTCTCAGCAAGAGTATTTTATTATCGTGGCTCAGTGAATTTTTCAACCCCCCTTTTGATACCCTTTAGGGTCCTTCATCAGTCGGAAGGAAACACATTGGAGATAGTGTATGGAGGAAATATTTAATGCATACACCCGAGGGATTTATTAACAGTATGGGACTGCTAAGTATCGGTGTGCGCCATGAACAGTGAGCATTCACTCACTATCAAATGCACAAGATGTTTTCTTCCCAATGTGTTTTATTGATTACAGCATACAAAATATTTTTTTGTATGCTGGAATCAATGGAGAAACTTTCTTTTGGAGGAGAACATCTGGTGCCTTGGGTACTTCTGAACTTGAGCTATTTGGCAATACAGTAGAGAGGTGCGCCAAAACTGCAAAGACCAAGGAGTGGTGCACAGGATTCCAAAATTTTCATTAACAGGTCTCTTTTTTCCCATATTTGCACAGGTGTCCTTTGGTGTCCTGTCTTTGCAGCAGAGTCAGACCCACTAACACGTTATCTACCTATGTCAAATGTGTGCCTACAACTACCCAATCATCAATTGGCTTCTTGCTAAAGGCTCCTACTAAAATACTACAGTGACAAATCCTACAGATAAATACACTGAAAACCATTTTGTTTTTTTTATTTAATTCCTTGAAAGCCCTCAACTTTGGTCTACTCTTAAATCTCTGGAATTTGCATCATAAGCCACTTTCTTTCTAGGAAGGAGTTTCAGGTAACAGGAGTACGTAGCAGCGGGGCCTATGTATCCCCTGCAACTGTATTATCGCATATTTTGCAACATGCATGCACCATTTATGGAGTTCACATTGTGAAAGCAGAGGGGCTGACGCAGTGTGCTGTCAGCCATCACAACAGTCCCTCTGTTCTCTCCATTCACAGATCACGGGCACTGTAAACACCACCTGTATTTTGCTGACAGCGCTTGAAGAGCAGCTGTGCAGAATTTTAACTATCTGCTTCTCTTCTTCTATACTACCCACTTCATTCCCACTTGCCAAAAGATTCAAGTAATACAGGTCCATCGATAACAGATCACACAAAAAACTAGCTACAAAAGATGGAATTGCGCTTCATTTTGTCACAGTGTAATTATTTGATTAGCTCATATTTTACCGTATTTAATTATTCAGCAATTCCATAATACCGGTATATTTTTACAGACCAATAAAACGTCTATACTACAGCAGGAATTCAGATTCTCTCGTGCTGCTCTACCATTTACTCAGCCTCCACAGTCTTATAAGAAATGTACCTAACCTACTGATAACTGTGGGACCAGACGACCATCTGACGTGTATGTCGGAGGAGAGGAGGTTGGAGCAATGGGAATGTTGTCATCGGATTCTTATGACTTTGGCCAAGATAAGTCACTATTAGATGATGTCTAGCTGTGGCTTCCTCCTTGCTCCTGTTCCCTACACTTGAGCGTTTGGCCTAGCACGCGTGTATGGGGGAAACCAGAAGCCATAGCTTTCAGAAGGATCTTGCATGTATTGCCAGGGTTTCCCCACCAAATACATTATCTACACGATAGGTGATAACAGATTCCTGGAGGTTTGACCACTGAAGGACACATCGACCTCAAAAAGCTTAGTCCCAAAGTCCCTTAGTCCCAAAGTGAACGAGCCCTCTGCATAATTTTCAAGTGTGTACACCTAATGGAGGCAGACACTCAGACCTAGTCTATGGCCCTGTTGATGCATGTGTCTGAATCCAGTTTTGGGGGAAGTTTAGTCGTAAGCCCCGACAAGGCCATTGAAAGATGCTGGAGCGCAATGTGAGAGCACTAGGGGAAATAATTTTCTTCCTGAGAAAAGCGACATGAGTCCCTGACGCCCCATTCCCAAACACTTCTGTATGTCTCCACTGGAAGATTTAGAGAAAAAAAAAATAAATTTCCAGCCCTGAAGGGGAAAAAAAAAAATACTTCAAAGATCCTCTCTGTTCTGTCCTGTATTCCCCACTTATGTCATGGCTTTAACTTTTGACGGACAAACATGTGACTTATGCTGCCAATCACTGGCTGCAGAGGTAAGCAATTTGTCCATCCATCCATTGTAGCCAGGATGCGTCGCTGATGGGCAGCGCAGGAACCGTCGCTGAGCAATTTTAAGACGTGCAGAAAAAAACGTTCCTCTGAACGCCTTCTCTGCCTGAAGGACCGTTTTTTTTACGCAGGATCCAGTGCACGACGGATGAAACTCATGGCCATCCGTCACAATCCGTCGCTATTACAAGTCTATGAGAAAATGCAGGATCCTGCATTCTCAAAAATCGACGGATTGTGACGGGAGCTGAAAGACGGAAGTGTGAAAGAGGCCTAAGGCTCTGTTCACATCTTTGTGAAGGAGCAGAAGACTGGAATTCATGAATGGAACTGGATCATGAAATGATGGACTGTACAGACAACAATTCTGCTGCAAAACCTGATGTCATTTTTTTTGCAGATTTTTACCATAGGTGAAGTTTGCTGCAAAAACACAAACAAATGGCATGCGGCAGATTTAAATCTGCACGAAAAAAAAAAAAAAAATAGCAATGTGTGCACGAGACGTCAGAAATCTCATTTATTTTTGGGTACACTAGATAATTCTTCAGGTTTTGAAACAAAACAGAGCAGAAAAAAAAAGCGATAAACACAAAGTGTACACACACACTTATGCTCTCTGTCCTTTTACTTGACCTCTAAGGCAAAAACCTAATGACATATCTGCAACAGATAGGGCGGTCTGCCAAGCTAAAATGTGCAGCATGCCTAGAATCTGCTGCATCTGTTCACTTACATTACACAAATTTTGGGGCAACAAAAACATGCAAGTGTGAACTGATTTTTAGGCTGGACGCACGCTAGTGTATAACACGGCCGAGCGCTATGTGATGAAACATCACATAGCACTCGGCCCAGAGTTACTTTATGGGGCAGATCAGATCGATTATTTTCTCAGACCAATTTGGCATGAGAAAACAATTGCAGCAGGATGTGATTGCACAAAGACTCCACTCACTCGCACCCATACAAGTCTGAGTGCGAGCGAAACATCACACTTGGATATCACCTGAGTGCAGTTCGATATACACAGAGTCAGACCATGGAGAAATTACATTCTCCATCTTCTCTGGACCTGTGCAGCACTGAGAGAATCACAGCACGGTAGCATCACACTCGGCTCCCAATCGCAGCACAGTAGCATGACACTCGGCTCCCGCTCGCAGAACGGTAGCATGACACTCGGCTCCCAATCGCAGCACAGTAGCATGACACTCGGCTCCCGCTCGCAGAACGGTAGCATCACACTCGGCTCCCAATCGCAGCACAGTAGCATCACACTCGGCTCCCGCTTGCATCACAATCTGCTCACGCTCGCAGCACGGTAGCATCACACTCGGGTCCTGCACGCAGCACAGTAGAATCACAATCTGCCCACGCTCGCAGCACGGTAGCATCACAGTCGGCTCCCGCTCGCAGCAGGGTAGCATGACACTTGACTCACGCTCGCAGCACAGTAGCATCACACTTGGCTCCCGCTCACAGCACAGTAGCTTGACACTCAGCTCCCACTCGCAGCACGGTAGCATGACACTTGGCTCAAGCTCGCAGCAGAGGAGGAGCCGAGGGTCATTAGCATCTCGCTTCCCATGCCATAATCTAGTGTGATTCCAGCCTTAGATTGGAAATAAGTTTGCAGTTTGAGCCAAAGCCAGAAGTGGTTCCCGCAGAAAGGAGGTTTCTAAGACTATTATTTTTTCAATCCATTTATCCCTGTTAATACAATTGGAAACTAACACAAAAAGAAAACCCATTTCATGTTGTTACAGCTTTATTAGGCTTTGCCCATTTTAAAAGGCATTGTGGCTTAATATTACCTGCCAAATTTTAAGGGGTTTGTGACCAAAAAAAAATTGGGGAAACCTTACAGGAAATTAAAAGAAAAGGAAAAACAAAACAAGGTAAAATCAAACACTCATCTCTCCCAACTACACTGCATCCATGAATGTGCAACTTGGCCTAATGTTTAGTTTTTCAAAGGGGAAAGAAAGCCGCTCCCAGACATTTGAACTTAGGCCTCTTTCACACATGTCTCCGGTATGTGTGTAAACTGTCACCACACATACCAGAGACACTGACATGTAGACCCATTCAAATAAATGTGTGTTTCCATGGACCGTGTGTCCCACACGTAGACATGTCCGTTTTTTACCGTCAGCACAGATGGCATTGATGACCTATGTGTGACATGCATCAGCACTGGAGAAGCGCAACAGTAAACGCTGTTCCCCGGCGGCAGGTGCTGAAGACGGCTCTCACCATTCTCCCCTGCTCTGCCGGCGATAGGCATGAGCAGAGGAGAATGAGGAGTTATATTTAATTCAGAACGATGACAGTAGGTGGGGGCTTTTGGGACCCTTACTCACATCATCCGACACCTGCGATATAACGAAATAAATGAATGAAAAACCAGGCATGGGCTTCCCCCTATTTTTTTTAACCAACCAGGCAAAACTCACAGCTAAGGACTGCAACCCTCAGCGGTCCACTTCAGCAAGGTTGGTTATCACGAATAGAGGGGTCCTCGTGTTATTTTTTTTAAATTATTTAAATAATTTTAAAAACGGCGTGAGGTCCCCCCATTTTTGACAACCTGCCTTGCTAAAGCAGACACCTGGGGCTGGTATTCTCAGGCTGGTAAGGGGCCATTGATTTAGGCCTCCCAGCCTAAAAGCAGCAGCACGCAGCTGCCCAGAAAAGGCACATCTAATACTTTGCTCCCCTCTTCCCGCTTGCCCTGTAGCGGTGACAGGTGGGGTTAATATTTGTGGGGTTGAGGTCACCTTTGTATTGTCAGGTGACATCAAGAACACGGCTTCGTAATGGAGAGGTGTCTATAAAGGCACCTATCAATTACTAATCCTATAGTTATATGTTGAATAAAGACAGAGCCAGAAAAAAATCCTATAATTGAAATAAATGACAGACTCTAATATACTCAATTAAACCATACTTACGATCTCGCCTAATTCCACTGAAGCCCTCGATCTCCTGTAATAAAAATAAAATAAACAAACAACAATATACCATACCTGTCAGTCGTTCTGTCCCACTCCGTAATCCATGTCTTGTGGATAATTAGTTTTCAACCTGGACGGTGCCAAGATGCGACCGGCCAGGCTGAGAACCACTGGTTAATGAGCTGCTGAGAGCGCAGCATCATTCACCAGCGGTGACATTATCAGTGGCATTTTCCCATGGTCTTGAGGTCACCACAGTTCAGCCCAGCCTTGATAATGTCACCGCTGGTGAACGATGATGCTCTCTCAGTAGCTCATTCACCACTTGTTCTCAGCCTAGCCTGGAGTCTCATTTTTTTCAATTAAAGAATGTTATTCTGGCTGTGTCTTTATTTAATATACAAGTAAAATTACTAAGCCGTGGGGTTGATGTCACCTGACAATACAAAGTTGACATCACCCCCACAAATACGAAGCCCACTTGAAACAGCCACAGGACAAGTGGGAAGAGTCGGGCAAAGCGCCAGAATATAATAGAGGCGCCCTTTCTGGGCAGCTGTGGTCTGCTATTTTAGGATGGGGGGGGGGGGGGGGGGTGGGGGGGGGAAGGACGACGACTATATCAATGGCCCCTTACCAGCCTGAGGATACCAGCCCCCCCAACTGTGAGCTCTAGCAAGGCTGGTTAAAAATTTTTAAATTAGTTATTTAAATAATTTAAAAAAACAACAACATGGAGACACCTCTATTCTTGATAACCAACCTTGCTGAAGCTGACGGTTGCAGCCCCCAGCTGTGAGTTTTGTCTGGTTGGTTCAAGAAAATAGGAGGGAATCCACGCCGGGTTTTTCAATCATTTTTTTCGTTATATCGCAGGCAGCAGCTGAGGAATACCCCGATCATCCGCTCCTGCTGTCACTATTAGAAGCAGCAGGTGTCAGATGATGGGAGTAAAGGTACCGTGACACATAACGATATCGTTAACGATATCGTTGCTTTTTGTGACGTAGCAACGATATCGTTAAGGAAATCGTTCTATGTGACAGCGACCAACGATCAGGCCCCTGCTGGGAGACCGTTGGTCGCTGAGGAAAGTCCAGGACTTTATTTCGTCACTGGACTTCCCGCTGACATCGCTGGATCGGCGTGTGTGACGCCGATCCAGCGATGTCTTCACTGGTAACCAGGGTAAACATCGGGTTACTAAGCGCATGGCCGCGCTTAGTAACCCGATGTTTACCCTGGTTACCAGCGTAAATGTTAAAAAAAAACGAACACTACATACTTACCTTCAGTTGTCTGTCCCCCGGCGCTGTGCTTCTCTGCACTCCTCCTGCATCCTGTGTCAGCGGCGAACTGCGGGAAAGCACAGCGGTGACGTCACCGCTCTGCTTTCCGGCTGACCGGCGCTGACAGTGCAGAGGAAAGCAGAGCGCCGGAGGACAGACAGCTGAAGGTAAGTATGTAGTGTTTGTTTTTTTACGTTTACGCTGGTAACCAGGGTAAACATCGGGTTACTAAGCGCGGCCCTGCGCTTAGTAACCCGATGTTTACCCTGGTTACCGGGGACCTCGGGATCGTTGGTCGCTGAAGAGCTGTATGTGTGACAGCTCTCCAGCGACCAAACAGCGACGCTGCAGCGATCGACATCGTTGTCGGTATCGCTGCAGCGATCGACATCGTTGTCGGTATCGCTGCAGCGTCGCTCAGTGTGAAGGTACCTTAAGAGTAAAAAAAAAACCCCCACCTGCTGTCATCGTTCTGACTTTAATATATCTCTTATCATTCTTCTCTGCTGCGCCAATCACCGGCAGGGCAGGGGAGAGTGATGAGAGCTGTCTACAGCACCCGCCGCCAGGGAACAGGGCTTACTGTAGCACTTCTTCCCCCGTGACCGTCCGTGTTGTACTGATGTGGCACACTGTTGCCACACATGTGCTGCATGTATTACACACACACTGATATCTCCGGTACAGTTTTTTCCGGTACTGGAAATAAACAGACATGTGAAACAGGCCTTAGGCTGCGGTCAAACGGACGAATGTTCTCCAATGTGTGAGAATCGGGCTGATTGTGCAGATTAGCAAACTGAACGAAGTATAGAGTTTGAGCCGAGTGTCATCTTACGGTGATCAGATTCTTTGAAAATCACAGCACAGGTGTGGATAAGACAGAACGTCATTTCTCCATCATATCTGTCCACATAAATAGGAAGTCACTCGGATGACACCAAAGTGCAGTAACACGCTCTCAAACTTGGATTGGGTGCGCATGGTCCGATTTTTGGATGCACTGGCAGCATGCTGCAATTTCTCATTTTGGTCACTGTGCTGTGTGTGCACAATGACCAATGTATAGCAGGTCACACATATACTTTGACAGTCACATACGAATTCTTGTTCAAAGGCCAAGTGTCAGTTTTTCCCCCTCTTTCCGGCCATGATGAGTATGCACAACATTTAACTGTATAGGAAAATAAAGGATACTGTGTTGTCTTATTGGGTAAATTCACAAGAGTTAAAAAAAAAAATAATTCTAATTTGTCTTTTTATTATCTGCCATCCATTTTCATACATCATCAAGATCAAACAGTTTCCCGTTTTAACAAATTGCAATGCAACTGTAAAAATCGGAAACTATATGGTTTGCTCATACAAAATCAGATTTTTTTCTATGCACCTATAGACTTTAGGTGAATGTTATCCAAAATTTGGAGTAGACTATAGTGCATGCAAAGAGACCCCCCCCCCCCCCCACCCCATGGGCATTCAATCCGTGGGAAAAGAAAAGCAATCTGAACATCCCTACTGAATAACGTTGAAATGAGTGCTGTCAGTTCTTTTTCTTCACACCGACTGCGCTCAAAATGAAAGTATGGTCATGTGTAGCCATACAGAAGCCTCAAGGTGGCTCCAATTCATGGAAGGGGCCTGAAGGGTCATAGTGTCCAACACCCTGCTCCTCAATGCAGGATTCACTAAACCATCACAGACAGATGTCTGTCCAGCCTCTATGTAAAGGCTTCCACTGAAGGAGAATTGACCACTAGTGAGGATTGAACGTGCTCGGAAAATATGTTACAAATCAAAAACCTGACCTGCACATCCAAACATAGACTAAGTGTGAACAGGTGCTGAACCCAGAGTTGCCAACTCGTATATAGTTAAGTAAATAGGGCAGCACACTGCAGCGCCAAAACATGCAAACTTGAAAACACGAAATTTGAACTGCATTACTGCACTAGAAATATGAAAAATTAGAGCTTTTAGCGCATAAAAATGGCCAATTTTATGTGTACCTCGTAGCCACTTTACGGCATCTCTCTTATACGAGGTCCTACGCTTGACCTACCTCGCTGAGAATAAACATCTCCATCTGAACGGGTACATGTGAAACCTCTTCTTGGACTCAAATTCTCTCTCTCTGTGGAGGGGTATTGGACCTACTATAATTAAAACACCTGAAGCTAGGAGGCGTGTACATGTACCCGTAAAGTGGCTACGAGGTACACATAAAATTGGCCATTTTTATGCGCTAAAACCTCTCATTTTTCATATTTCTAGTGCAGTAATGCAGTTCAAATTTCGTGTTTTCAAGTTTGCATGTTTTGGCGCTGCAGTGTGCTGCCCTATTTACTTAACTATATACGAGTTGGCGACTCTGGGTTCAGCACCTGTTCACACTTAGTCTATGTTTGGATGTGCAGGTCAGGTTTTTGAAATGTATTCTCTAGCCTTCTGATCGTGCACTCCCCGCCTCCTAGCTTCAGGTGTTTTAATTATAGTAGGTCTAATACCCCTCCACAGAGAGAGAATTTGAGTCCAAGAAGAGGTTTCACATGTACCCATTCAGATGGAGACGTTTATTCTCAGCGAGGTAGGTCAGGCGTAGGACCTCGTATAAGAGCGATGCCGTAAAGTGGCTACGAGGTACACATAAAATTGGCCATATTTATGCGCTAAAAGCTCTTATTTTTCATATTTCTAGTGCAGTAATGCAGTTCAAATTTCGTGTTTTCAAGTTTGCATGTTTTGGCGCTGCAGTGTGCTGCCCTATTTACTTAACGGAAAATATGTTAGACTCGGGTCACATTGCGTTAGGGCAGTCCGTTTAGCGCATAGCGCTACGGACTGCGCTAACGCAATGTCCCAAAAGGGATCGCGTTAGCCGATCCCGCTAGCGCAGATCCCCGATCACTCAAATGACGGCACATCGCTAGTGCACGCCCAATGTGGGTGTGTGCTAGCGATGCGTTCGCCATTACAAACAATGGCGGCGTTAACGGACTACGTTACACCGCGTTATGCTGTCCTCTGCTTTACGGCCGGCGCTCACAGTAAGTGCGGGAAGCTGAAGGCGAGGGACGTGACCAGACACCGGAATGTAAGTATGTAGTGTTTTTTTTTTTTTTTTTACATTTACAATGGTAAATGCGCTTAGTAACCCGATATTTACCCTGGTTACCAGTGAAGACATCGCTGAATCGGCGTCACACACACCGATTCAGCGATGTCAGCGGGAGATCAGCGACCAAAATAAAGTTCTGATCATTCCCCAGAGACCAACGATCTCCCAGTAGGGGCCTGATCGCTGGTCGCTGTCACGCATAACGATTTCGGTAACGATATTGTTGCTACGTCACAAAAAGCAACGATATTGTTATGTGTGACGGTACCTTTACTTCTTGTGTGTCACTGTTCTCCACTGCCCTTATCTAATCTTATACTTGGTTAACCTCATGCTGCGCCAACCCCCCTACTTACAATGAATGAAACAAAGTGAAAATGTGACCGCGGTCATGTGACCGCGACATCATCACAGGTCCTGCGCGAGAAGGACCAGCCATGACGTCACAATCATGTGACTGCGACATCATCACACCCTGGGACCGGAAGCTGCCGCGTGCACCGCGCACAGGCGACAGAACTACAAGGGGCCCTCGGATCGGAAGGTGAGTATATGTTAATTTTTTTAAACCTGTGACATACGTGGCTGGGCAATATACTACGTGGCTGGGCAATATACTACGTGGCTGGGCAATATACTACGTGGCTCTGTGCTGAATACTACGTCGCTGGGCAATATACTACGTGACTGGGCAATATACTACGTGGCTCTGTGCTGAATACTACGTCGCTGGGCAATATACTACGTGGCTGGGCAATATACTACATGGCTCTGTGCTGTATACTACGTGACTCTGTGCTGTATACTACGTGACTGGGCAATATACTACGTGCTGGGCAACATACTACGTGGCTGGGCAACATACTACGTGGCTGGGCAACATACTACGTGGACATGCATATTCTAGAATACCCGATGCGTTAGAATCGGGCCACCATCTAGTTACAAATAAGCGGGGACATGTACAGACAAAGGCAATACAGAGTTAGACATACTACAACAGATACAGGAGGAGAGAGTCCTGCTCACAACATATATAATTATTCATAGCATTAAAAAAAAAAAAAATATTGTGTAGCATCTTATTTGTGGAGTTGTTCCTCCTGGAATAAGTAAATGGACAACCAGGCATCAACAATCCAATGGCGAAAACTGTCGCTACACATGGACATTATCCAATCAGCACTTAAGCAGGGATTTCAAAGGGCGTTTTGGGGACTGTAGGGTGCTGCATAGGAGAGTACCATGGGAGAAAACGACCGGGGTCCGCAGCAGCCAGTCCAGCTGTACTTCAATTGTACCCCCTGTGTATCCTTTTGTATTGGGTCAGGAGACCATTGTCAGGAAAGCATTGACATGTACATACATCCTTACAGTGTATGTCTGCAAATTGAGATACTGATTTGGCTTTTATCCTAAGTCATATTGCATGACTCGTTAAAGGGTTGATATAGTGACATGTAGGATCGCTACTTCCAACAGGTGGCGCTATAGAGTTTAAGTCCTCTTTTTCTCGAAGAGGCAATTTGCATATTAAATTTCCCAGAGGAGCATTGCATGGCGAATAAGCCTCCTTACCTTGACAAGCCAGAGCTGGTATGTCACTCTCCATAAGGAGAAACGTTACCCCTTAGACCTCAGTCCAGAGCCTCTCACCTAGCCAAATCAGTTCTCATGCTTCGCACTGACGAGGGCCAACAGCCCGAAACACTGTCTGCGAATTGAGACATTGATTTGGCTTTTATCCTAAGCCATATTGCACGATTCATTAAAGGGTTGATTGTGACTTGTAGGATCGCTACTTTCGACAGGTGGCGCTATATAGTTTAACCCCTTCATGACCCAGCCTATTTTGACCGTAAAGACCTGGCCGTTTTTTGTAATTTTGACCAGTGTCCCTTTATGAGGTAATAACTCAGGAACGCTTCAACGAATCTTAGCGGTTCAAAGACTGTTTTATCGTGACATATTGGGCTTCATGTTAGTGGTAAATTTAGGTCGATAATTTTTGCGTTTATTTGTGAAAAAAAATGGAAATTTGGCTAAAATTTAGAAAATTTTGCAATTTTCAAATTTTGAATTTTTATTCTGTTAAACCAGAGAGTTATGTGACACAAAATAGTTAATAAATAACATTACCCACATGTCTACTTCACATCAGCACAATTTTGGAACCAAAATTCTTTTTTGCTAGGAAGTTATAAGGGTTAAAATTTGACCAGCAATTTCTCATTTTTACAGCAAAATTTACAAAACCTTTTTTTTTTTTAGGGACCACCTCACATTTGAAGTCAGTTTGAGGGGTCTATATGGCTGAAAATACCCAAAAGTGACACCATTCTAAAAACTGCACCCCTCAAGGTGCTCAAAACACCATTCAAGAAGTTTATTAACCCTTCAGGTGCTTCACAGCAGCAGAAGCAACATGGAAGGAAAAAATAAACATTTAACTTTTTAGTCACAAAAATGATCTTTTAGCAACAATTTTTTTTTCCCAAGTGTAAAAAGAGAAACTGGACACCAAAAGTTATTGTACAATTTGTCCTGAGTACACCGATACCCCATAGGTGGGGGGAACCACTGTTTGGGCGCACGACAGGGCTCGGAAGGGAAGGAGCGCCATTTGACTTTTTCAATGAAAAATTGGCTCCAATCTTTAGCGAACACCATGTCGCGTTTGGAGAGCCCCTGTGTGCCTAAACATTGGAGCTTCCCCACATGTGACCCCATTTTGGAAACTAGACCTCCCAAGGAACTAATCTAGATGTGTGGTGACCACTTTAAACCCTCAAGTGCTTCACAGAAGTTTATAACACAGAGACGTGAAAATAAAAAATCATTTTTCTTTCCTCAAAAATTATTTTTTAGCCCACAATCTTTTATTTTCACAAGAGTAACAGGAGAAATTGGACCCGAAAAGTTGTTGCCCAGTTTGTCCTGAGTACGCGGATACCCCATATGTGGGGGGGAATCACTGTTTGGGCACACGTCAGGGCTCGGAAGGGAAGTAGTGACTTTTGAAATGCAGACTTTGATGGAATGGTCTGCGGGCGTCACGTTGAGTTTGCAGAGCCCCTGATGTGCCTAAACAGTAGAAACCCCCCACAAGTGACCCCTCTTTGGAAACTAGACCCCCCAAGGAACTTATCTAGATATGTGGTGAGCACTTTGAACCCCCAAGTGCTTCACAGAAGTTTACAACGCAGAGCCGTGAAAATAAAAAATCATGTTTCTTTCCTCAAAAATGATGTTTTAGCAAGCAATTTTTTATTTTCACAAGGGTAACAGGAGAAATTGGACCCCAATAGTTGTTGCCCAGTTTGTCCCAAGTATGCGGGTACCCCATATGTGGGAGTAAACCACTGTTTGGGCGCACGTCGGGGCTCGGAAGGGAGGGAGCACCATTTGACTTTTTGAATGCAAGATTGACTGGAATCAATGGTGGCGCCATGTTGCGTTTGGAGACCCCTGATGTGCCTAAACAGTGGAAACCCCTCAATTCTAACTCCAACACTAACCCCAACACACCCCTAACCCTATCTCTAGCCATAACCCTAACCACAACCCACCCCTAACCTTAATCCCAACCCTAACCCCAACACACCCCTAACCACAGCCTAATCTTAACCCTATTTCCAACCCTAGCCCTAAGGCTATGTGCCCACGTTGCAAATTCGTGTGAGATTTTTCCGCATCATTTCTGAAAAATCCGCAGGTAAAAGGCACTGCATTTTACCTGCGGATTTAACGTGGATTTCCAGTGTTTGTTGTGCGGATTTCACCTGTGGATTCCTATTGAGGAACAGGTGTAAAACGCTGTGGAATCCGCACAAAGAATTGACATGCTGCGGAAAATACAACACAGCGTTCCCGCGCGGTATTTTACGCACCATGGGCACAGCGGATTTGGTTTTCCATAGGTTTACATGGTACTGTAAACCTGATGGAAAACTGCTACGAATCCGCAGCGGCCAATCCGCTACGAATCCGCAGCGGCCAATCCGCTGCGGATCCGCAGCCAAATCCGCTGCGGATCCGCAGCCAAATCCGCTGCGGATCCGCAGCCAAATCCGCTGCGGATCCGCAGCCAAATCCGCTGCGGATCCGCAGCCAAATCCGCTGCGGATCCGCAGCCAAATCCGCTGCGGATCCGCAGCCAAATCCGCTGCGGATCCGCAGCCAAATCCGCTGCGGATCCGCAGCCAAATCCGCTGCGGATCTGCAGCCAAATCTGCTGCGGATCTGCAGCCAAGTCTGCTGCAGATCCGCAGCCAAATCCGCACCGTGTGCACAAAGCCTAATTCTAACCCTAACCCTAGTTCTAACCCCAATTCTAGCCGTAACCCAAACCCTAACCCTAAGGCCAGGTTCACATTGCGCTAGCAGCAGCCCGTTCAGCACATACGCCAACGGGCTGCTGCTAGCGCAAGTGCCAACGTTTGCATCGCGCTAGCGCAGATAGAGCATCTGCTAGCTCTATCTGCGCTAGCATTGACGGACCCGGAAACGCTGCAGCCCACGTCTCCGGGTCCGTCACTCAATGACGGCACATCCCTAGCGTACGCCCATTATGGGCGTGCGCTAGTGATGCGTCTGCCATTGCTGTCAATGGCGGCCGTAACGGACTACGTTACACCGCGTTTATGCCGTGGTGTAACGTAGTCCGTCTAACGGACTGCTTAGACGCAGTGTGAACTAACCATAACCCTAGTGGGGCAAAGAAAAAAAAATGTTTATTTTATTTTTGTCCCTACCTATGGGGGTGATAAAGGGGGGGGGGGGGTTTATTTATTATTTTTTTTGTTTTGATCGCTGTGATAGAACCTATCAAAATGTACCTGTAACAAATCTGCCGGCTGATTCGGCGGGCGCACTGTGCATGCGCCCGCCATTTTGGAAGATGGAGGCGCCCATCGAACAGACGGACGGACACCGGGAGGGTCACAGGTGTCGGTAAGTATGAGAGGGGGTGTGTGATCGGACAGCAGGGGGGGAGCATATCACGTATGCATATTTTTTGTGCAGTGGGGGTGCAGCTGAAATGCTGAAACAAGTAGTTGAAAATATGAAGTTTTGTCTTAAGCAGCACACCGCTTTCCGATCTCCTTATTTCCTTGTTGTTGGGGGGGGGCAGGCACTCCTTGAGTGACAGTTCTGGTTCTGTAACTTCATCCCACTATAGAGCTCAAGCCACTGTGATACATTAAAGGAAACCAGTCACACCCCAGGGCCTATTAAAGGGAACCTGTCACCCCCCTCAGGCGTTTATAACTAAAAGAGCCACCTGGTGCAGCACAAATGCTGCATTCTGACAAGGAGGCTCTTTTAGTTATGATGCCTGCACACGCTGAAATAAATCACTTATAAAATGTGCCCCCTCTTACCCGGAATGTTCCCAGTGGCAGGTCTTTCCTTGCTAATCAGACGCAGCACAGCTGTCATTCCGGGCCTGTGCGCCGCCTCCTCAGCGCTGTTTTGAAATGAGCCGGCGCCTGCGCTCTTTTCTCATGCCTTGGGCATGCGCAGTGAGAGCTGCCCGTCCTTTGTCCTCATTTGCAGTCTAGCTGACTGCGCCTGTGCGGCCGCCCTGCCAGACATCCCGCCCCGCAGTGTCTTCTGATTTATTCATATTGTGGCGGCGCCCGGCGCACACAGGCCCGGAGTGACGGCTGTGTTGCGTCTGATTAGCAAGGAAAGACCCGCCTCCGGGAACATTTCAGGGTAAGGCTGGGTTCACATTGCGTTGGGCGCGTCCGTTAGACGGACTACGTTACACTGCAGTATTAACGCGGTGTAACGTAGTCCGTTAACACTGCCATTGAGTCCAATGTCAGATGCATCGCTAGCGCACGCCCACAATGGGCGTGCACTAGCGATGTGCCGTCATTGAGTGACGGACCCCGAGACGCGGGCTGCAGCGTTTCCGGGTCCGTCACCGCTAGCGCAGATAGAGCTAGCAGATGCTCTATCTGCGCTAGCGTGCTGCCATAACGGCACTTGTGTTAACAGCACATCGCCCATCGGACCGTAAACAGAGCCCGCCAAATTCAGGTGACAGAGTCCCTTTAAACAAAGATCATACAAGTCTTCAAAAGCAATATTTAGACAAAACAGGATTTTTTTTTATACATTATTACAGATCTAAACAGGTTTTGTGTGTGTTCCAACAGAGCAAATCAGTATGTGATTTTAGGACAACCCCTGTAAAAGGTGTTTTCTACCATTTTTTACTTTAAACAGTGGTAAACATAGTTAAAGAAAACGAACGGGCATCTTGCCACCAAAAATCTTTTCAATTTTAGTCCTGGCACTACAGCACACTCTACCTAACAGCGACGATACTCACCTAACCTTGCAACTAATCTGTGGCACGGACACTTCTTTTCCTGCAGAGATCGTAGAAGTGGATACTGATGGAAAGTTTTACTTTTTTCTCCCGCTTCACAAAGGGGATTTACCATCAGGTTTAAAAATAATGAGAATCACATTAAAGAAGCACTCCTTCCATCAATTTTTATCCTCTACAATGTAGAGACCCCAATAGTTGTTGCCCAGTTTGTCCCAAGTATGCGGGTACCCCATATGTGGGAGTAAACCACTGTTTGGGCGCACGTCGGGGCTCGGAAGGGAGGGAGCACCATTTGACTTTTTGAATGCAAGATTGACTGGAATCAATGGTGGCGCCATGTTGCGTTTGGAGACCCCTGATGTGCCTAAACAGTGGAAACCCCTCAATTCTAACTCCAACACTAACCCCAACACACCCCTAACCCTATCTCTAGCCATAACCCTAACCACAACCCACCCCTAACCTTAATCCCAACCCTAACCCCAACACACCCCTAACCACAGCCTAATCTTAACCCTATTTCCAACCCTAGCCCTAAGGCTATGTGCCCACGTTGCAAATTCGTGTGAGATTTTTCCGCATCATTTCTGAAAAATCCGCAGGTAAAAGGCACTGCATTTTACCTGCGGATTTAACGTGGATTTCCAGTGTTTGTTGTGCGGATTTCACCTGTGGATTCCTATTGAGGAACAGGTGTAAAACGCTGTGGAATCCGCACAAAGAATTGACATGCTGCGGAAAATACAACACAGCGTTCCCGCGCGGTATTTTACGCACCATGGGCACAGCGGATTTGGTTTTCCATAGGTTTACATGGTACTGTAAACCTGATGGAAAACTGCTACGAATCCGCAGCGGCCAATCCGCTACGAATCCGCAGCGGCCAATCCGCTACGAATCCGCAGCGGCCAATCCGCTGCGGATCCGCAGCGGCCAATCCGCTGCGGATCCGCAGCCAAATCCGCTGCGGATCCGCAGCCAAATCCGCTGCGGATCCGCAGCCAAATCCGCTGCGGATCCGCAGCCAAATCCGCTGCGGATCCGCAGCCAAATCCGCTGCGGATCCGCAGCCAAATCCGCTGCGGATCCGCAGCCAAATCCGCTGCGGATCCGCAGCCAAATCCGCTGCGGATCCGCAGCCAAATCCGCTGCGGATCCGCAGCCAAATGCGCTGCGGATCCGCAGCCAAATCCGCTGCGGATCCGCAGCCAAATCCGCTGCGGATCCGCAGCCAAATCCGCTGCGGATCCGCAGCCAAATCCGCTGCGGATCCGCAGCCAAATCCGCTGCGGATCCGCAGCCAAATCCGCTGCGGATCCGCAGCCAAATCCGCTGCGGATCCGCAGCCAAATCCGCTGCGGATCCGCAGCCAAATCCGCAGGGTTAGTCTACATAGTGCAATTTAATATAATACTGTAGTTGCAATATATTAACTTACAATTGCCAATTTTGCCTTTCTACCCAGCTAATTCAATTTTTCCCATTAGATGTATGACATCACTTTATTAAAAACGGACTAGCTGAATTCTTCGAAGCACTATGTAGAAACAGGAGGTCAATTTTCCCTGTGCAAGTCACTGCAAAAGTCCCCGGCAAGGGCAGAGGGGTGGAGCACGTGGGTCAGAAGTTGAAGAGGGAAATGATTTTTGCAGGGACAAGAAACTTCCTATTTCTACACCGAACAGAGAAGAGAGAAGGGTGACCAGGGCAGAAAGGCAAAATGAGCAATTCTAAATACAGTGCTAAATATATTGCAATCATTATAAACAGGATAAAAACTTTGATGGGAGTGCTTCTTTAAGCATGGGAATAGTAAACTTATGGTTACCTAGACTTATAAAACATGGTTCTTCACTCAGGTTTTGCCTTTACCGAGACCCAGAACAAAAAGTGGTTCTATATATTTCATAGCCACAATCTACAAATATAAATTGCTCCAATATAGGTAAACTAAACCTTCCACTGGATTTCTTTTTGTTCAAACAGAGTGCCTCCTCCTATTGGTGCTGCTGTAACAATTCTGGGAGAGGTTTTTATTTTTTTTCAGTGTGCCTCCATTCCAAAGTTATGCCTCTCAAAAACAAAAATGTAAAACATCCCTTCAACTAACTGGGCGTATACCACATAACCTCTCCGTGGCCGTTTGCCTTTTCACATTAAATGCTAACCAATCAAAAGACTGCTGCGCCCCAGTGAGATTCTATGGTCTAAGGGCCAGATACAAAACAAAAACTTCTCCAGAATCAGTTAAGCAGCAACAATTAGAGTAGGTACGCAGTTTAAAATTGAAAAACAAATTATTTATTTTATAATATATACATATATTACAGCCCCCGGAAGAAGCCCACGCGAAACGCGCGTTGGGGCTGCTGTGGAGCGCACACTGGCGGATTATATTATGGGTAAGATGAGCGTCCTTTGATAGGGGTCAATGGATATTTCCCTATTACACCATGTTTGGTAGAATTTCAGCTTGTGGGGAATAGGTCACTGATATCCATGCAAAGAGGTTGTGTTGCACTTAGTGTTTAGCCCTATTATGGGATGTTACGAGTTATAATGGATGTTGGTTATCTTGGACTATATGCCTATTAGGTACGCTTACCTTCTCAGTCCGATATTTTAGATGTGCTGCTCTTTCTTCACATGAGTTTCTGTTTGGACCTTTTTTCATGTCTGTTTTGTACATATGTGTTATATTTTTATATATTGCATATTCATTAATAAAGTACTTTTAAATGTTCACCTGAGTGGGACATATACTCCTTTTGTGGTCTTGTGTAGGATTTATTATAATTAGAGTAGGTACGCAGTTTAAAATTGAAAAACAAATTATTTATTTTATATATATATATATATATATATATATATATATATATATATATATATATATATATATACATATATACATACACACACACATACATACATATACACACATACATACATATATACACACATACACACACACAGTACAGACCAAAAGTTTGGACACACCTCATTTAAATATTTTTCTGTATTTTCATGACTATGAAAATTGCACATTCACACTGAAGGCATTAAAACTATGATTTAACACATACTTAAAGTGTGAAACTACTGAAATTAGGTCTTATATTCTAGGTTATTCAAAGTTGCCTCCTTTTGCTTTGATGACTGCTTTGCACACTCTTGGCATTCTCTTGATAGGCTTCAAGAGGTAGTCATCTTACCTTATAAATGGGGTTGGGACCATCAGTTGTGTTGAGCAGAAGTCTGGTGGATACACAGCTGATAGTCCTCCTGAATAGACTGTTAGAATTTGTATTATGGCAAGAAAAAAGCAGCTAAGTAAAGAAAAACGAGTGCCCATCATTACTTTAAGAAATGAAGGTCAGTCAGTCCGAAAAATTGGGAAAACTTTGAAAGTGCCCCCAAGTGCAGTGGCAAAAACCATCAAGCGCTACAAAGAAACTGGCTCACATGAGGACCGCCCCAGGAAAGGAAGACCAAGAGTCACCTCTGCTTCTGAGGATAAGTTTATCCGAGTCACCAGCCTCAGAAATCGCAGGTTAACAGCAGCTCAGATTAGAGACCAGGTCAATGCCACACATTGTTCTAGCAGCAGACACATCTCTACAACAACTGTTAAGAGGAGACTTTGTGCAGCAGGCCTTCATAGTAATATAGCTGCTAGGAAACCACTGCTAAGGACAGGCAACAAGCAGAAGAGACTTGTTTGGGCTAAAGAACACAAGGAATGGACATTGGAAATCTGTGCTTTGGTCTGATGAGTCCAAACTTGAGATCTTTGGTTCCAACCACCATGTCTTTGTGCAATGCAGAAAAGGTGAACGGATGGACTCTACATGCCTGGTTCTCACCGTGAAGAATGGAGGAGGTGTGATGGTGTGGGGGCGCTTTGCTGGTGAGACACTGTTGAGGATTTATACAAAATTGAAGGCATACTGAACCAGCATGGCTACCACAACATCTTGCAGCGGCATACTATTCCCTCCGGTTTGCGTTTAGTTGGACCATTATTTATTTTTCTACAGGACAATGACCCCAAACACACCTCCAGGCTATTTAAGGACTATTTGACCAAAAAGGAGAGTGATGGGGTGCTACGCCAGATGACCTGGCCTCCACAGTCACCAGACCTGAACCCAATCGAGATGGTTTGGGGCGAGCTGGACCGCAGAGTGAAGGCAAAAGGGCCAACAAGTGCTAAGCATCTCTGGGAACTCCTTCAAGATTGTTGGAAGAACATTTCCGGTGACTACCTCTTGAAGCTCATCAAGAGAATGCCAAGAGTGTGCAAAGCAGTGATCAAAGCAAAAGGTGGCTACTTTGAAGAACCTAGAATATAAGACATAATTTCAGTTGTTTCACACTGTTTTGTTAGGCTACTTTTACACATCAGGTTTTCAGTGTCAGGCTAAATCCGGCTAATTTTCAAAAAAAAAAGGATCAGGCGAATGTTGCCACCAGATCAGGTTTTTTCCCATAGACTTGTATTAGTGCCGGATTGCACCGGATGACATTGCGTTTCGTCCGGTTCCGGATCCGGCAACTCTGCCGCTTCCGGTTTCTCGAAAAAACGTCCATAACAACGTTTTTTGTCTCCGGCGAAAAAGCCTGGAGCGCCAGATCCGGCGCTTCCAGCTGTTTGCTAGAATGGAAGCCTATGGGAGCCGGAAGGTGACGGATCCGGAAAAAGGTGGATCCGGTGGCCTGATCCGTTTTTTTTTTTAAACTGAGCATGCTCCAAATTTTTTTTTTTATCTAATAATCTAGATAGGCTAGCCGGGTCCATCAAAAAACGGATCCGTCACATCAGTTTTTCACAATCTGCGCCGGATCGTTTTTCCAACATTCGCCCGATTTAGCCTGACACTGAAAACCTGATGTGTGAAAGTAGCCTTAAGTATATAATTCCACATGTGTTAATTCATAGTTTTGATGCCTTCAGTGTGAATGTACAATTTTCATAGTCATGAAAATACAGACAAAATCTTTAAATGACAAGGTGTGTGAGAGAGAGAGAAAGAGAGAGAGAGAGAGGGAGGGAGAGATCACCTGGGAATTTATCAGAGTGTTGTTTAAAGGGGTTGTGCGGTGTGAGGCTGAAAACTTGCGATCACTGACTGCAGGCTTATGAATCCTCACATTGCACGCCCTGCACCCCGTGAGGATTCTCCAGTGCCAGCGCTGGGATTGGGGGTCATGTGACCCTAAGTATGTCATAAACATACTCCTGGTCACACGACTAAAATGCACTGAGCGAGGTTGCGCCCATCTGATCAGAATGTGTATCACATGTTGCATTTGCATGACCGCACGCTACTGGAGAATCCTCACAGCATGTAATGTGAGGATTGACATGTCTGCAGTCATATGTGACTGCATACTTGTAGCTTAAAACCATATAACCCTTTTAAAGGAGTTTTCTGGGACCCGATATTGGTGGCTTGTCCTTAGGAGAGGTCATCACTAACCAATTGATGGGGTATTACAATCATCACTTCAGCTGATCAGCTGTTCCCCATGCTGATTAGATATGCAGAGTTGACAAACTGCGTAGTGACCATAGCTGGGAAAAGCACAGTCACGAAGCCATAGCCACTATGCAATTGATGGAGCAATGCAGCTTAGCATCTCATTGGCGGCCGTATATTTTAAGCAAGGATTCGGATGTAGAAGCCACCCCCTGACAGAGGTATGCACCGAAAAACGCGTCGGGGTGAGCGCCACACTCCATGCAGGATCCCATAACACCCAGGTAACAGAGCATACACTCATCTACCCGACACATTGTCTAATTTATGATAGATTCTTAGGCTATGTGCACACGGCGATTTTGATGCTGCGGGTCCGCAGCAGTTTCCATTGCGTTTACAGTAACCTGTAAACCCTATAGAAACCGCAAACCGCTGTGCACATGCTGCGGGAAAAACCGCGCAGAAACGCAGCCGTTTATAACACGCAGCATGTCACTTCTTTGTGCAGAATCGCAGCGATTCTGCACCCATAGAAATGCATTGAGCCGCTTACTTCCTGCATGGGGCTGTGCCCACCATGCGGGAAGTAAGCGGATAATGTGCGGGTTATACCCGGGGTGGAGGAGAGGAGACTCTCCTCTAGGCCCCGGGAACCATATTTGTGGTTAAAAAAAAAGAATTAAAATAAAAAATAATGTTATACTCACCTCTCAGCGCTGCACGCGGCCGTCGGGTCTGGGTTGCTGTGCGAGCGGGTCCTTCACGAAGGTCCTTCTCGCACAGCATCTTTGGAACCGGACCGCCGCCTGCAGTGCCGAGGAGATCGGGACGTCAGAGTAGGAGTAAAATCCCGCAGCAGAACCCGCAGGACAAAACGTGATAAATCTGCAGGGATAACCGCAGCGGGTTTGCCCTGCAGATTTATCAAATCTGCTGCGTGAAAATCCGCAGGGACCCGACGCAACGTGTGAACATGGCCTTATAATATCATTGGTGATGGACTGTGTTGCTATCTATACAGGCATGTGTAATATTGGTACACATAGTATGATACCCTTATATCAATGCGTTTTCACAACTTCCATTTTCTGACAGCATAGTTTGTGGTCAATGGCTCTACAGATTGGTATGTTGATTCTTTCATACTTAAACATGATTAAGGATATAATTGCATATTTACCTGAGGCATATACCCTTTTTTCTCAGGCGTCACATCCCAATTAATCATATACAGGTGGTTTGACTTAAAGATGTATTTACTTACCGTATATACTCGAGTATAAGCCGAGATTTTCAGCCCATTTTTGGGGCTGAAAGTCCCCCTCTCGGCTTATACTCGAGTCATACCCAGGGGTCGGCACGGGAGGAGGAGCGGGGGCTGTGTAATTATACTTACCTGCTCCCGGCGTGGTCCCTGGACGTCCTTGCTTCTTCCCCGGCGCTGCATCTTCTTCCTGTATTGAGCGGGCAGCGTTACCGCTCATATACAGTAATGAATATGCGGCTCCACCCATAGAGGTGGAGCCGCATATTCATTACTGTATATGAGCGGTAACGCCGCCCGCTCAATACAGGAAGAAGATGCAGCGCCGGGGAAGAAGCAGGGACGCAGCGCCAGGACCAGGTAAGTATACGGGGAGGGGGAGCGCTGTGCGATAGTCACCTGCTCCTCGGTCCGGGTGTCGCTCTGTCTTCAGCAGTGACGCTCAGGTGAGAGGGCGTGGTGACGTAGTCAGTGCACGCCCTCTGCTGAACGTCAGTGCCGAAGACGGAGCTGCACGAGGAACAGGTGACAGTGCCGGGGTCCTGAGCGATGGAGGGGTGAGTATGTGATTTTTTTTTTTTATGGCAGCAAAAGCAAATGGGGCAAGTGGATGTGCGGAGCATCTTATGGGGCCATACTTGTGCAGCATTATATGGGGCAAGTGGCTGTGCGGAGCATCTTATGGGGCCACACTTGTGCAGCACTATAAAGGGCAAGTGACTGTGCAGAGCATCTTATGGGGCCATACTTGTGCAGCATTATAAGGGGCAAGTGGCTGTACGGAGCATCTGTATGGGGCCCTAACACTTGTGCAGCACTATATAGGGCAAGTGGCTGTACGGAGCACTATAATGGGGCCATAACACTTGTGCAGCACTATAAGGGGCAAGTGGCTGTGCAGAGTATCTTATGGGGCCATAACACTTCTGCAGCATTATATGGGGCAAGTGACTGTACGGAGCATCTGTATGGGGCCATAACACTTGTGCAGCACTATAAGGGGCAAGTGACTGTACGGAGCATCTTATGGGGCCATAACGCTTGTGCAGCATTATATAGGGCAAATATCTCTATGGAGCATCTTATGAGGCCCTTATTACCCTTTATGCAGCATTATATGGGGCATATTTTAATATGGAGCATCTAATGGGGCCCATCAAACTTTATGGAGCATTATATGAGGCTCCTGATTCAATATGGATATTCAAAAACACTTAACCTACTGATGTCTCAATTAATTTTACTTTTATTGGTATCTATTTTTACTTTTGAAATTTACCGGTAGCTGCTGCATTTTCCACCCTAGGCTTATACTCGAGTCATTAAGTTTTCCCAGTTTTTTGTGGCAAAATTAGGGGGGTCAGCTTATACTCGAGTATATACGGTACATTCTTACCTTGGTTTTGTCACTGCCCGTGTACCGATTTTTTGTACCCATTGTTACACTGTGAATATTAACCATTCTGTATCTAGACCATTTGGCTCAGGCGTTTCCCTGCTATAATTTTTTTTTTTTTTTTTTTTTAGGGACCATATGTTATTTTAACAATTTAATAACCCAATAAAATTATGTACCCAAGTACAAATAGGTACGCGCTTGATAATAGCCAGTGAAATATTTACAATAGGGAGAGGAGTGGAATGACCAATATGGGTAGTAAAAGATAGTGCAGTTTCTCAATATTTCCACCAAAAACTACCCTTGTTAGCACCAATGGTCGGTAGGAAGAATAATGAGCGTAAGTGTTCCTACCTCCAGTGACAAGTCCGCGGTGAATTGAGAAGCTGTAGTACTGCCGCTATGTTTCCGAGGAACTGCAGGTACAGAGTGCTGATAAAAAATCCAAACTGGTGGCTGCCCCGGCCGGTAGCAGCCACCTGAAACTAACCTCCGGGTTGGAACGGGGTCCTGTGATGCCAGACGCCACGTGGTGTGAGAGCGGTAAGTCCGGGTGAAGCGCAGGACCTGCGTGACGTATCTGGTCACGTGACCGTTACCAGGGCCCGGGAGTGAGTACGGAACGCAGTGAGGGTCAATCAACCAACGCGTTTCTGAGACTGCTGTTTCCTTCAGGGTTAACCCTTGCTCCGTACTACCAATCCTTATCTAGTCTAGTCTCTCCTTTTTATTTATATCCTTTAAAAACTGATTAAGAGAATCCCAACCACCAGACCAAATAAAAATGACATCATCTATAAAACGCCGCCAGAGGACCAGGTTCGCGCGCAGACGACCCCCGGGTAAATAAATGACTCCTCCCAGCTACCCACATAAAGGTTCGCGTAACTCTCAACATTTTACAGAATACCATGAAGGAAGGGCACATCATATGAAAGTGTCAGGTATAGCGAAAGTATTGCGCCACTGGAGAGGTGGCGATTATATTAAAGCCATGTCTAGAGCCGAGACCAAATGGATCTTCACTTTAGATACCATTGTACCCAGAGGTTTAAATATCGGCACGGAACTCTTTGGATTTCAGTAAAGAGATCATGTCAGGAGAGACTATATAAGGATTGGTAGTACGGAGCAAGGGTTAACCCTGAAGGAGATAGCAGTCTCAGAAACGCGTCGGTTGATTGACCCTCACTGCGTTCTGTACTCACTCCCGGGCCCTGGTAACGGTCACGTGACCAGATTCGTCACGCACGTCCTGCGCTTCACCCGGACTTACCGCTCTCACACCATGCGGCGTCTGGCATCACAGGACCCCGTTCCAACCCGGAGGTTAGTTTCAGGTGGCTGCTACCGGCCGGGGCAGCCACCAGTTTGGATTTTTTATCAGCACTCTGTACCTGGAGTTCCTCGGAAACATAGCGGCAGTACTACAGCTTCTCAATTCACCGCGGACTTGTCACTGGAGGTAGGAACACTTATGCTCATTATTCTTCCTACCGACCATTGGTGCTAACAAGGGTAGTTTTTGGTGGAAATATTGAGAAACTGCACTATCTTTTACTACCCATATTGGTCATTCCACTCCTCTCCCTATTGTAAATATTTCACTGGCTACTATCAAGCGCGTACCTATTTGTACTAAGGTACATAATTTTATTGGGTTATTCATTCATTTACCAACTAAGTGTGGAGGTTGGTTTGGTATCGCAGCAAGGATTGATAGCTTTTTCACATTCTGCGCCAACATTTATATTAATTTTTATTTATTTTAACAATTTGTATGCACACAATGCACTCTATTTTAATAAAAGTACTTTTATAAATCCCCTTCCTTGGACCACTTATTCGGGTTTCTTAATTATTGGCTTCGTTCTGCTACTCCGCACGCACAAATATTGCTCACCACTCAGAGGTACAGGGCCATCAATATAGAAGTGCAGGACAACCCCTTTAAAGGCTCACTGCACCCAAATCTTTTTTCGGTTAAATGCTAAAAACTCCTCCTTATTGATAGAATTGTTGACTGCAAGCAGCTAAACAGTTTATAGGAAGTTTCTATAACTAAGCGAATATTTGCACATTTGAAAGACCTAAAAAGAGATCTAAAATGTTTTCTGTATGTTTAGCCAGAAATAGCACTATAGGTGCCTTCACAATGTGCTTTTCTCCACGTTCATTGGTTCCTCTGGGGCTTGCGTCCGAAACCTCCCACAAAACGGAATTCAGCCATATGTGCCTATAGGGCCATAGACTAGAATGGTGCCGGCAGAGCGGATGTAGTAGACTCTGCCTGTTTGTCCGCCACCAGTGGGCATATATGCCTGAGAATTATGCACAGCAGAGCACAGGCTCGCCTTGTCGGTGCATACGGCCAAATACGGTTTTGTGGGAGTTTCGGATGTAAATCCCAACTGGGCCACTGAGGAGGTGCCTAAACGCAATGTGAAAGCGCCCCAAGTCAATTTAACCAGATCCTAAACATGAGAATCACATTGCAATTGCCACCTTCAGCTCTTTACAAATCATTGTTCAATTTCCAATTGCTCTAGCAAATTTATTGTTGGCACCTAACTCTTTGATGGCTGGTCACTGGACAAGAACAAGTAAACCAAGCTAGTTTCTGTAGTGAATAAAACACATAAAAGGGAATGGCTCAAGACTACAGTATCAATAAAGCAAAGATAACGAGGGCTCCAGTATTCTCCAATTGCCCAAAAACAAAACATTCAGCAGGAAACCAGCATATACAGACACTGAAATCTCATTTTACACATAAAACAATCAGAATCCAGGCAATACACCAGTGAATACTTGAGGACCCCATGTTTGATCACTGTACCTGTGTGTGCCAATACTTGAGGTCCACTAAAATTATACCAGAAAAATCTTATTTGGATAAAGAATCACGGCTGCTCCAGCTTTTAATGCAAAAGACAATTGTGCTTTTAATGCGTTTTGTTCTGGACTCAAGTCCTACAGTTGCACAATTGTCTGTGTAAGTGGTATGTGAATGAACTAAAGTCCTGGAGTAATAAACAAGTATTAGTAGAGACTAGATGGTGGCCCGATTCTATCGCATCGGGTATTCTAGAATATGCATGTCCACGTAGTATATTGCCCAGCCACGTAGTATATTGCCCAGCCCACGTAGTATATTGCCCAACCACGTAGTATACTGCACAGAGCCATGTAGTATATTGCCCAGCCACGTAGCATATTGCCCAGCCCACGTAGTATATTGCCCAACCACGTAGTATACTGCAGAGCCATGTAGTATATTGCCCAGCCACGTAGCATATTGCCCAGCCCACGTAGTATATTGCCCAGCCACGTAGTATACAGCACAGAGCCACGTAGTATATTGCCCAGCGACGCAATATACAGCACGGAGCATATTGCCCATCCACGTAGTATATTGCCCAGATACGTAGTATATTGCCCAGTGACGTAGTATACAGCACAGAGCTACGTAGTATATTGCCCAGCAACGCATGTCACAGGTTAAAAAATAAAAAATAAACATACTCATCTTCGGATCCAAGGGCCCCTTGTAGTTATCTCGGCAGCTTCCGGTCCCAGGGTGTGATGACGTTGCGGTCACATGACCGTGACGTTATGGCAGGTCCTTCTGCCATACCATCGTTGCCACCGGAACTTGCCGCTTGCATGGAGCGGTTACCAGAGCGTAGCGAGGAGCGGGAAAGGCGGCAGAAAGTGAGTAGATAAAAATAATTTAAAAAAAATAAAAAATCATTAACATTAGATATTTTTACTATTGATGCTGCATAGGCAGCATCAATAGTAAAAACTTGGTCACACAGGGTTAATAGCGGCGGTAACGGAGCGAGTTACCCGCGGCATAACGCGGTCCATTACCGCTGGCATTAACCCTGTGTGAGCAGTGACTGCAGGGAGTATAGAGCGAGCGCCGGGCGCTAACTGAAGGGGAGTAGGGAGGGACTAATCGGACTGTGGCCGTCGCTGATTGGTCGCGGCAGCCATGACAGGCAGCTAGCGAGACCAATCAGCGACTTCGATTCCATGACAGAGGCTGCGACCAATGAATATCCGTGACAGACAGGAGGACAGACAGAAGTGACCCATAGACAATTATATAGTAGATAATAGAGGCACTTAGATGATTCTATCCAAAAGAGTGTTCAGAAATTCATTGTCAATTACTCCAGAACTTAAATTGATTCATGTAACGCATACAGTATATCATACAAACACGGACACCTGTGCAACTGCAGGACTTGAGTCCAGAACATTTCAAACAGTTCAGTCTTTTACATAAAAAGCTATATAGCGAGTTTGAGATGGTAAGGTTTTCTTGATCGTTTCTGGAGTGATCTTATTGGCCACTAAAGTCCTCAGTAATTTATTTGTAAAGAAAAGTAAATGACAAAGAAAAAAAGCAGCACCGCTGCCATGAAGCTTGATTTTAGAATCTTAAGATGCCAATAGATATTTGATGTACATTGGCAAAAGCCGCTGAGACACAGCGCAACAAGGTAGATCAGTGGATAGCACTGCAGCCTTGCTGCGCTGGGGTCCTGGGTTCTAATCCCACCTTGAACAACATCTGCAAGGAGTTTGCATGTTCTCCCCGTGTTGGCGTGGGTTTCTTCCGGGTACTCCGGTTTCCTCCCACATTCCAAAGACATACTGATAGGGAATTCAGATTGTGAGCCCCATCGGGGACAGTGATGTTAATGTGTGCAAAACTGTAAAGCCCTGCAGAATCTGTTAGCGCTATATAAAAATAAAGATTATTATTTATTACTAGATGGCAGCCCGATTCTAAAGAATCGGGAGTCTAGAATCCATATATACTTTATTTATTCAAATGTAAGAATAATACAATTAATAAATAATAGTAAGAAAGAACAAAAATAATAGGCAGTATATGGAGAAAACACCAAACAAAAGTTCAAAATTGGTGTGAAAATGTCACTGAACCACTTCACAACTAAATATATATAGTTTTGGTAAATGGTATTATCATTTTTTTGACGAAATTCGGCAGGAGCTTGAAGAGCAACGTCACTGGGCCCGCCTCCACGCAGTAGAAACTTGCTGTGAGGTAAAAATTCAAAAATCACACCAAAATGGCGGGCGGAGTGTGTCACAGTACGGCACGTTTCTGATTGGTCGCTCGCAGCAGGCGGCAACCAATCAGACACTGGACACTGTTGACGTCACTTATCTCCGGACATTAGCTCCGGACATTAGCTCCGGACAAAGCCACGGAAGTTGGCACAAATTGCAGGAAGTAGTATTCTAGGCAATTAATCTCCGGACATTTGCTCCGGACAAAGCCACGGAAGTTGGCACAAATTGCAGGAAGTAGTATTCTAGGCAATTATATATTAGATATTATACTCGAGTCTCGGTCGGCGGGGGGTTGGCTGGTGAGGGAGAGAGACAATGGTCACATACTCACCTGTTCCTGGCGCGGTCCCTGCATGTCCCATGGTCTCCGGTGCCCGCACGTGGTACCGACCGCTCATTAAAATAATGAATATGGACTCCACTCCCATAGGGGTGGAGCCGCATATTCATTACTGTAATGAGCGGTACCAGTGACCGCTGAACAGAGGAAGAAGCTGCCGGCGCTGGAGACCATCTGTCCGGGAGAAACTGCCAGGGACCGCGCCTGGAGCAGGTGAGTATTTCATATTCCCCTTCCCTTATTCCACCGCTGCCCCGTCTTCCGCATCCTCTGCAGTGACTATTCAGGTCAGAGGGTGCGATGACGTATTAGTGTGCGCGCCACCCTCTGCCTGAACAGTCACTGCAGAGAGACAGGACGCTGAGGAGCAGCGGGAAGCGACGAGAGGTGAGTATGTCTTTTTTTTTTTTATTGCAGCAGCATTATGTGTGGCACATTGTTAAATGGAGCATCTTATGGGGTCATAATGAACCGTATGGAGCATTATATGGGGCACATTGTTATATGGAGCATCTATGGGGCCATAATGAACTGTATGGAGCATTACATGTTGCACATTGTTATATGAGGCATCTTAAGGAGTTATAATAAACTGTATACTGTATGGAGCATTATATGTGGCACATTGTTATATGGAGCATCTTATGGGGCCATAATCAGCATTTGTGCAGCATTATATGGGGCATATTTTAATATGGAGCACCTTATGGGGCCCATCGAATTTTATGGAGCATTATATGGGGCGTATTTTGTATGGAGCATGGTATGGGGTCCATCATGAACTGTATGGAGCATTATATGGGGCTCCTGATTCAATATGGATATTCAAAAACACAACCTACTAATGTCTCAATTAATATTTTTATTGGTATCTATTTTTATTTTTGACATTTACCGGTAGCTGCTGCATTTTCCACCCTAGGCTTATACTCGAGTCAGTAAGTTTTTCCAGTTTCTTGTTGCAAAATTGGGAGGGGGGGGAGGGTCGGCTTATACTCGAGTATATACGGTAGCTAAATTCGGTTACTGGCATTTTTCATTGCATTGCATTTTTGAGTGCATTTTTATTATTTGACACTGCGAGTTTTGTCTTTTTCTGTGTCATTTTTTAAATTAAGCTGCTTTTTTTTTTAATATTTCCTGGTATTTGGCTTTGACAACGGTCGTGTGGGTTATGTACATTTTTTCAGCAGAAATGGACTAAACATGCATGTCCAACGATGAATCAGGAGATTAAGTGGTGGATAAAATAAAAGTTCACAGAATTAGGCTGGATCTCATCTCCAGATATCTGCCATCGGCATCAGGGGAACAATTGAAAGGCCCTCCCATTCACATTCTGCAGTGCTTACTAAATCTATTCTTATTAAATAATATTCACTGGTTTATTAGAACAAGCTTACGACATGCAGCACCATAAATTGATTTTATTCCATGTCTGTCAAACATTTGGTGCCAAGGTGCTTCCACCCAAGTTTGCATGCATGGAGCGAGTGCTGTATAGGTGGTCACAGACAGCCCTGCCGACTGAAGAAAGCACACAGTGGCTATGGCACATGACAGCACTGTAAAGTAGCAACATTTTGGCTGCTGTCTACGGTATACGTTGCTTCCTATACGGTCTGTAGAGTATATTGGAAGGAAGGCCTGCCTGTGATAACAGAAAGCAGCACAGAGGATTGGGACTGGGTATGAAAAGAAGTTCGGTGAGGGTTGGGGGAGGTACTACTCTGGTCACCACTAGAAAAGTGGTCACTGACCATTGGTAAGAGCACAGTTTTCACTACTAAAGAAGAGGATGGCAAGGTACTGCGGTAATCATCATTACATGTCCCCAATATACTCAAATACATGAGCTGAGAACCGCTACTCAAGAGGTTACTCAAGGTCATCCAGGGTTGCACGTTACCTATTCATACAGTGATTTAACAATGCATATTTTGTCAAGTAAGACGACCAAAATATCTAAGACATATTAAAGGGACACTGGTCGTCAACTAAACTAACCAGAGGTGGGGCTAACCAGTTGTTCAGAGCTAACTCAGAGTAAACCATAAATGCTGGCTTGAAGGGAAACCGTCACCATATACATGCTGTCCACACATCAGGACGCAAGCGGCAGACACTGGCTCCATTCCTGCAGTTATTTATGTTTGATGAGACACTGTAGGATTTTAGAGAAAACATGACTTAAAGTGGAGTCCAGGAATGATGTGACTAAGAAAAGAGGACTTCTCCCCGATCAACTTACAGGTCCCTTCATATACAGTTAGGTCCATATATATTTGGACAGAGACAACATTTTTCTAATTTTGGTTATAGACATTACCACAATGAATTTTCAACAAAACAATTAAGATGCAGTTGAAGTTCAGACTTTCAGCTTTCATTTGAGGGCATCCACATTAAAATTGGATGAAGGGTTTAGGAGTTTCAGCTCCTCAACATGTGCCACCCTGTTTTTAAAGAGACCAAAAGTAATTGGACAGATTAAATAATTTTAAATAAAATGTTCATTTTTAGTACTTGGTTGAAAACTTTTTGTTGGCAATGACTGCCTGAAGTCTTGAACTCATGGGCATCACCAGACGCTGTGTTTACTCCTTTTTGATGCTCTGCCGGACCTTCACTGTGCTGGTTTTAAGTTGCTGTTTGTTTGTGGGCCTTTCTGTCTGAAGTTTAGTCTTTAACAAATGAAATGCATGCTCAATTGGGTTGAGATCAGGTGACTGACTTGGCCATTCAAGAATATTCCACTTCTTTGCTTTAATAAACTCCTGGGTTGCTTTGGCTTTATGTTTTGGGTCATTGTCCATCTGCAGTATGAAACGACGACCAATCAGTTTTGCTGCATTTGGCTGGATCTGAGCACACAGTATGGCTCTGAATACCTCAGAATTCATTCGGCTGCTTCTGTCCTGTGTCACATCATCAATAAACACTAGTAACCCAGTGCCACTGGCAGCCATGCATGCCCAAGCCATCACACTGCCTCCGCTGTGTTTTACAGAGGATGCGGTGTGCTTTGGATCATGAGCTGTACCACGCCTTCACCATACTTTTCTCTTTCCAATATTCTGGTAGAGGTTGACCTTGGTTTCATCTGTCGTAAGAATGTTCTTCCAGAACTGTGCTGGCTTTTTTAGATGTTTTTAGCAAAGTCCAGTCTAGCCTTTTTATTCTTGATACTTATGAGTGGCTTGCACCATGCAGTGAACCTCCTGAATTTACTTTCATGCAGTCTTCTCTTTATGGTAGATTTGGATATTGATACGCCTACCTCCTGGAGAGTGTTGGTCACTTGGTTGGCTGTTGTGAAGGGGTTTCTCTTCACCATGGAGATTATTCTGCGATCATCCACCACTGTTGTCTTCCCTGGGCGCCCAGGTCTTTTTGCATTGATGAGTTCACCAGTGCTTTCTTTCTTTCTCAGGATGTACCAAACTGTAGATTTTGCCACTCCTAATATTGTAGCAATTTCTCGGATGGGTTTTTTTTCTGTTTTCGCAGCTTAAGGATGGCTTGTTTCACCTGCATGGAAAGCTCCTTTGACCGCATGTTTACTTCACAGCAAAACCTTCCAAATGCAAACACCACACCTCAAATCAACTCCAGGCCTTTTATCTGCTTAATTGAGAATGACATAACGAAGGGATTGCCCACACCTGTCCATGAAATAGCCTTGGAGTCAATTGTCCAATTACTTTTGGTCCCTTTAAAAACAGGGTGGCACATGTTAAGGAGCTGAAACTCCTAAACTCTTCATCCAATTTTAATGTGGATACCGTCAAATGAAAGCTGAAAGTCTGAACTTCAACTGCATCTGAATTGCTTTGCTTAAAATTCATTGTGGTATTGTCTATAACCAAAATCAGAAAAATGTTGTCTCTGTCCAAATATATATGGACCTAACTGTACACACATAGGTAGACACCTGTCAGTCAATGGGCCGGGAGAAGCCAATGGGGACCTCTCTGACTAGTCATCCTACTCGGCTTTTAAAGTAGGCACTATACAAAATGCCACAGTGCTACACAGGTTAAACATTAGTGTTCGGCTAATCAATTAAAAGAATGAAGAAAAAAGTTAAATAAAATGGCCACTTTCCAGTTCATGACCCCCTTGTACACATCAGCATGTAACCCCATCCAAGTACGATGCACTTATCGGCCACATTTCGTCACATACATACTCATGTGGCTGGTGAATTTGGGTTGGGAGACCCGTGACCGATCCGTGAACCACAACAAAAGGATGTATAAATGCGTCCTAACACAGATTCCTTTAGATGAGAGCCAAAGTAGTAGTTACCTACAATGTACACTATGAGGCATCTTCTAAAGGCACAATCACATGAGACTATATTTTATTGTCAGGTTTGATTATTTTTAGCCCGGGTTATTGGCTTAACATCATCCTATGTTACCAGGACATGTGCTGCCAAGAGCCAAATATTCTATGCACATAGATCGATATTATGACCTGTGCATGTACAATTTTGTACATGTTTCTCTGACTATTCAAATAGACCATTCACTGAACGGCAAATCGGTGGTTGTTTAATAGCCTGAACAGGCTGGAGGAAATTTGGGCGCTTGCTTTCTGGGAGAAAAGTTCAAACTCAACTTACAGTGGTCGGCTACTTTCCCTTTTTAGTGTAGCTTTCCTCACAATATGACCAGTGTTTCTGTCCATAAAATGCTAATAGTACAGGAACATGTGCCCAGACCGATCTATCGGCTCCTCCAATAAAAAAACAGCTTTCCCATGTGAAGTGTTGCACAACTGAAGGAAGCGGATTGATCCTCTGCCAGCAGCCTCTCTGTGGGCAGGGTCACATGACCCTCCGCCAGCAGCCACTCTGAGGCAGTCACGTGACCCTCGGCCCGCAGCCATTGTGTGGGCAGTCACAAGACCCTCCACCAGCGGCCATTCAGTGGGCAGAGTCATGCGACCCTCCACCACCAGCCATTCTGTGGGCAGAGTCATATGCTCCTCTGCTAGCAGCCATTCTGTGGGCAAAGTCACGCGACCCTCCACCAGTCGCTATTCTATAGACAGAAGTGTTGGTCATTTAGTGAGAAGCTGAACAAAAGAAAGTGGCCAAGTCCTTTATAGAGGGTATACCAGGCTAAGAAAACAAAAAATCTGCAGTTCCGGACAGCCTTATCGTGAATTTCACAGAATCCCCTGCGTGAGTGGGCAGTCATGTGACTACATGTATACAATTTACATATTTCCAGTCATGTGACAACCAGATTCTTATTCACATCTCAAAAGAACACCGAAGTGGACAAGAACGTCTCAAAAGAACACCAAAGTGGACAAGAGTAGTCGGCATGTGACCAATTCTATGCAAATCGAATGGCGAATACAGGAAAATTGTGAATGTGTCATAAGGGTCATTGCACTTACCACAATTCGGCAGTCACACAGACACAGCCCAGAAAACCCCTTTATAGTGACCAGTATAAACCATTTAGGTCAAATCTTAGACGAGCTAAAGGCTAGCACAATTGAGGTTGGAGCTTATCACAGTGCGGTGCTCCGCATTGGACAGGGAAGAAAGTGATGGCACCTCTCTGTTCCTCATTAATGGAGCCATAGCACATAATATGCATTTTATATAATACACATGCATACGGTAATGTGTAGCATTTTTAAAATACATGCTTAAAACTTTTGGGCCAACCAGCGGCACAACCTGGCTACCAGAACAAGGTGATCGGTAAACTTTCCCACTAGTCAGTCATTTAACCAGCTCGCATTTTGTCATTCATCAGGTGGCACACTTTCTACATGCATAATAATACGATAATCGTGAAAACAGGTGTTTTCTACAACGCTTATTCATGATTATCGTGCAACGTAAATGCAGCTTAAGAAATCTTTCAAAAATAGAAGGTGTTAATATTTATTTTTATCAAATTAACAAAATGAAAAGTGAATGACAAAAAGAGAAAGCTAATTCAAATGAAGTTTAGGTGTGGCCACCCTTTTCCTTCAAAATAGAATCAAAATATCAATTCCTCCAGGTATACGTGAATGCAGTTTTTGAAGCCACTCAGAAGCGAGGTTGTTCCAAACGTTGGTACACAATAGAATTCTGCAGATGTCGTTTGTGTAAATCCTTCTCTTTTTATGCAATACTAGACTAGATGATGTTGAAATCAAGACTCTGCAGGGCCAGACCATCACTTCCAGGACACCTTGTTGTAAACGGGTTGTCCACTGTGCCGATTGGCTGCAGGGTTCACGTGACAGGAGAGGCTGTGCAGACACCGCTAGAACAGATCACGCACCGGAGAGGAGAATAGTTATTTTACGGGAGCAGTGGTGAAACAGCGATTAAGTAGGGGACCACCACTTTAATGACATCGGCTATATGTTTTGGGGTTGCTGTCCTGCTGCAGAATAAATGTTGGACAAGTTTCTGCCTGTATTTCTCAGCTAAATACTCATCAGTCCAGAGCTCTGTTGCCATTTTCTGCACACCAGATCCTATGGTTTTGAACAGAGTTGAGACACTTAATTTTGTTTCCATGTCGAAGGTAGGATTTTATGGCTGCAATTCTTCCACAAATTCCACTTGTAGATAGACTTCTACAAACAGTAAACAGGTGTAGTTGTGCTTCTAGACATCCTACGATTTCGAATGGATGTGTTATTCCATCTACTGCACCAAGTTTCCTTGGTCGACCACTGCATCTACAGTCCTCATCGTTGCTGATAATTGGTTTTTCATCAAAAAAGCTTGACCAGCATATCTTGAAACCACTGTCTGCTTTGAAATCTTTGCCTGGGAGAGACCCTGCTGATGCGGTATAACTACCTTGTGTCTTGCTGCTAAGCAGAGTTGGTCTATTCCTCATCCAGTTTTAAGTCTCTTATTCAGATGTTTCAGCTGAAGTGAACCTGACACCTGGTATATGCTGGCCAATCCACAAGCAGCACGTATCAGACACTGGCTGTATGAACTCTGTCAGGTATGTTTGACTCTGAAACCAAAGCTATAGATAAGGGTATGTTTCCACGTTCAGGAAACGCTGCGTTGAGCCGCAGCGTCAGAAAACACAGCGCCCAGATGTTACAGCATAGTGGAGGGGATTTCATGAATTCCCGTCTCCACTATGCATTAAAAGAAGCATGCGGCATACCCACGGAAAGGCACATCCGGCGCGTCTTTTAAGAACGCAGCATGTCCTTACATTGCAGAAACAACGCAAGGACAACGCAGGTGACCTGCCAGTGACCTCAGGTGCAGATTTGGTCAGGATTTTACCTGCATAAAATCCTGATGCAATCCTCAATGTGGAAACATACCCTTAGTTGGACAGGTGGATGGTATGCAGAAACCGGTCAATCCAGGGCAGTGGATTGGGAGAAGCAGTCAGAGACACGTCTGTCCAACTAGCCTTTCGCTCGGTTTTGGTTACAGGCAGCTATAAAAGTATATTTTTCTCTGAAACGCTGCAGCATTTTAAGAGTCAGATATAACCTAGTTGAGTTCAGATATAACCTAGTTGAGTTCATATAACCAGTGCCCGATACATGCTACCTATGGATTGAGCAGCATGCATCAGGTTCTCTTTAATGACTAATTCACCCTACATATGAAAATGAGATTTATTATAACCTGACTATATAATCAAACAAATTCCTTGACTTTGTGTGCACCTAGAAGCGATGCGGTTTGGAAGGAAAAAGGGTGGTCTATATACTGATTAGAATTTCTGTTTTGTTCATTCACTTTCCATTTTACCAACTGATAAAAATAAACTATTAAGACTTACATTTTGAAGGTATTCTTAATTTGCAGCATTTTTTTTCACAACTGCCTAAAATGTTTGTGCAGTATGGTGTATATTACATACATGATGGATATATTCATATATAAAAATATTTGTTGAAACCCTTATGCCCCTTTTAAATTTAAGACAAATTAATGGCATTATAAAAGTTACAAAGCTAGCCATGAACACAAGTGACCAAGCCACTAAGGTGTTTTTGGTGCAGTAAGCAGAAATGAAGAATCCTGCAGCTTGTTACCAGAAGCAGCTATTCTGCCTTCAAGACTGTGGAAAAATCAGGAGCTGTCCAGCATGGTTCAGCAAGACAATGACCACAGCAATCCAGAATTTCTTCAGTAGGTATTGCACCTACTTTACTTCAGATTAAAGGCTGCAGAAGCATCTTTTACTAAGTCATGTGATTTAGGGATCAAAGTAGGTTTAGCAAAGAGGAAAACATTCTCCCTTGACCATCTGTTAATGTCCCTCAATAGTTACTACATTTGGAACTGGAAGGCAAACTTGTATCTTCTGCCGCCTGTGATGTTAACATGGCCACTTCACAGTGCGGTGCAGCTGATTATCATGTACACTTTCAGTGGAATTTGCAGTTTGATAACCTGTTTGAGGAGCACTTTATCTTACTAATGGATACATCAGGCTGGATTAGCGAGTCAAAAGATTACTAATGTCATTATATTAAGGCGAAAACTGCAGACTAGAGATGTGGATAAAGCATGTGGCATGTACATCAGCAACCTGAGATCTTCCAATTTCTTCTCATCTTAATTCACCTCCAACAATAGACACCTTGTCCTAGTTTGTTGCGTGGCCCATGGGTTCCTGATGTCTACAACAATGTACCATAACCACGATCTTCATATGGCGGTCAAATCTTGGTAAGGCATTTTAGAATGGTTAGATTACATTGGGGTGTGGGAATGATGAGTCATGAGCGTCAAAAATCTAGTACACTGAAATAGTCACAATTGTAGAGACAATACACAAAAACAGTTGAGGGTGCTCAACTTTACTCTCATCAAAGCAGATCATCAAAGCATCTCCAAGAAAAACCAAGCACAAAAAGAAGGGAAAGAAATAGGGAAATACTGGCAAGATCCTATTCTAGCTGACATTTACCTGTAACAAAGAACAGGTAGAACTGAACACTGCTCCAGAATAACTGATACTGCAGAATAAGCAACTTTCTCATAAGTACAGTATTAATCAAGGGTGGCTCAAGACACCAAGGACAACATCTGCAAGGAGTTTGTATGGTCTCCCTGTGTTTGCATGGGTTTCCTCCCACACTCCAAAGACATACTGATGGGGTATTTACATTGTAAACCCCATTGGGGACAGTGATGACTATGTCTGCAAAGCGCTGCAGAATAAGATAGCGCTATATAAACAAAGCAGAATAAGCAAAGCATAATAAATAAGCTACACTGCTTACATATAACCAAGAGAATATCCATAAACATGCATGTTTAAGGGGTCTTTAGAGTACCAAGATCAGCATCCCCATCATAGTCACAACAATGAATGACCGGGTGAGTTATGAAAATATATAGCCTAAGGAAAGAACACAAACTATCCAAAACACCACTCAAAAGAGGTAAATCTGAAAATATTTCTTTTTTCCAAAACGGATTCATTATTTAAAGAAAACATGAATTGGGGATTAAACACGATACATGTAAGAGGGATCAAAAAAAGAAAAAATACTCAAGTAAGAATTGGTGGTAGAGCTGAGTAATATCCGGCTGTGTGTATTGAAGTAATAGTAAATGAGCCCTAAATACCAGGGAAACACGTGTTGGGGCATCCGTGGTACTGCGGACGGGAATTTTACTGCACCATGGGTACGTTTTATATCAGATCCCTTTCCATGTGGTTTGACTAAATGGTTATTTATGGTTTACATTATATGAATTTGCTTACCATTTTGCCATCCCTGGTACTTAAGGCTCATTTACTGTTACTTCATTACCCACAGCCTGATATTACTCCGCTCTACCACCAATTCTTCAGTAGTTTTTTGACCCCTCTTGCATGCATCATGTTTATTATTATTATTATTTATTTATATAGCACCATTGATTCCATGGTGCTGTACATGAGAAGGGGTTACATACAAGTTACAAATATCACATACAGTAAACAAACTAACAATGACGGACTGATACAGAGGGGCGAGGACCCTGCCCTTGCGGGTTTATCCACTGCTTACATATGTAGTGCTTTATCCCTTTAAGAGCGGACAATTTTTCATTTTTGCTTTGCTTTTTTTTACCTTCTTTTAAGAGCTATAACTTTATTTTTTTGTCAGCATGTATGAGGGCTTATTTTTTGTGGAACAAGTTGTAGTTTTGAATTACAATGTACTGAAAAAAAAAACATGGAAGAAAATTGCAAGCAGGATACAATGATGGAAATAAATGCAATTTTGCCATTATTTAGGTTTTCCTTTTATGGCATTCATTATATAGTACAAAGTGACCTGGAAACATGAGTCTCTAAGCCATGTGCAATTTCAAAAATAAAATAAAATTAGAAAAAGGCATGGATTTTCTTTTTATTTCATTTGATGAAAATACATTTATAAGGCTGTATTAAAAAAAAACAAATATGTATTTTTTTTTAATGTGTGTTGCTTTTTTTTTTTTTGCAACTTACAACTTATTTTTCTGTTGATTAAGAGATATGACTGCATCTGCAAGGCTACCTGATGGTTTTACCATCCTTTATATATAATGTTTTGTTCGCTTTTTATTGTACATTTTTAGGAAGGTATGGTTACAGAAAAAAGGCACTTCTGGCATTTCAGGGTTGCTTTACTCTTTAAGGCATTTACCTTATGGGGAAATGAAGGTTATATTTTGATCGGACCTTTACAGATGTGGTGATCCTAAATATGTTTAATTTCAAAAGGAGAGAGGATGATTTGAACTTTACATTTTTTTAAAGGATTTTTTTTTTTTTTTACTGTAGCATCTCGTCTTAAGAAACTTGAAACCTGCTTGTTCTATATGCCACTGCATTACAATACATAGTCAAAACGGAAGTCTACTTTGAAGCTTGGCCTCTGGCAGGGCTTCAAAGGCATAGCAGAATGGCCTCCAACAAGCCCTGGGCTGCTATGGGAACCAATATGTATTCAGTGATCATATTAAGGGTGGCCAAGGTGACACCTCTACTATATTTAAATACTGCAGTCAGAAATAGACAGAAGTATCAAAATGGTTAGCAGCAGCAATTGGAGCTTAGCTCCAGTTGCTGCTGTTAGGGACACCACTAAGCAGGTATCTACTGCATGGTGAAGAAGTGCAGGAGGGAAATTGGCTCCTAAACCCTCTCCACATGTTGACCCCAGATATATTAATGTCCTTTAATGTGAAGGAGTTAACTATATGAAACCATTAATCCTCAAACATTATGTATAAGGAACGCAACACCGTTGTGAGATTGAAATTTTCTTGCAGTAATTTTTTTACAAAGCCAGCCAGACAGCAAACCAAGTCCGTTCAAAAAAAAAAAGAGAAAAAAAAAGAAAGGTGGCACTCACTGTTCCTTTAAAAATTATATATTGTGTATCTTCTAAAACAAAGATGCTAGAGAATGATGTGGAAACATGATGGAAGACTTCAGGACTCGTCGAAACGCAGGAGGCGCGAAACGGCCGTCGTCCACATGTATACACACCATTCTCCTGCACCCATGTTTTAAAAGCTACACAATGAGGAATTTTTAAAAGGACAGTGTCACCCCTCTCTTTTTTTTTTTTTTGGGGGGGGGGACGTATTTGCATAATTATATTTTCTGGTGAGCAGCAGAGATCTCAAAGGTTTTGGTGTTAAAAGTTTTTCCATGAAGCAGCATTACTCTAGCAGAGGCTGAACGTTGATGTCGGTTCTTTTCTTTCTTATACCGGTCAGCAGACCAAGTTCAGTTGTTCTACCTATTACTTCCACTACATCGCCTGTTTTCCAAAAATATAAAGATGGATTCCAGAATCAAAATAAGCTCCAAAAACAGTCTGACACACCAATTGGTTATCCCGTTAACACTTGCCTGCACTCTATACAAAACTTCAAGAATGAATCCTATAAACCTCATAAATGGCAGCATACTATAAACAAGAGGCAGTCATTATCATGTCAACCAAAGCCTTAGACAACTGGGGAAACCTGTAAAGTAATAAAAATGTGTTTTTGTAGAATCTGATTTGGATTTAATATGCCATAAGCTACATAAAAATGCATGCACAAATAAGGAGGAGAAGTGAATAACGCGTCTGACATCTGTTGTTGGTGGTGGAGCGGGGTGGATCTTATCCAAATCCCACCCAAAACTGAGCCAAAAAGACCAATCCCTGCTTCAATCTGATCATATTTCTGTTTTCTGGCCACAAAGTACTATTCATGGCAACCAGAGAAGCCACCTCTCCAGAGTTCAAAGGTAAGCAGCATGTCAACCATAGCAAGGCAGCAGGGTCCCAAAGACGCACGGATATCAAGTTACCCAGGCAGCATCTGTAAGGAAACTTCTGAGCAGTGGACTCATTCACACTTTTCCACCAAAAAAAGTTTCACAATTCACACAGAATAATAGCAAAACCAATGTTCACAAATGCGTTCGAGGCTCAGTCACAGATTCCACCAAAAACGCTGCAATATTTTTTCTGGTATGATGACTGATGCCATGTACATAACAGAATGGACCGCATTATGTTGGTATTTTGATGGATCTGGCTACATGAAACAAAACAGAGAACGTAGGATGGAGTTTATAGGTGAATGCCTTGTACATACACAGTGCTAGCACTATGCAGGACAATTTCTGGGCTTTTAGACACAACAGCAGCAATATACATAAATAATTCTGTTTCACTCCAATATAACAACATATCGATTGCCTTCACACAGGAGGCATCTTCACCAAAAAGGCTACCTAAAAAAAAAGCAGAAACAGGCAGATACACAACTGCTCACTACCTAGGAGCCAGATATCTGAAGAACACAGATATGATAGCAATAGTCAACCACAAAAAAACGTTCATCCACGGAGAACCATCAGCCACTCCTGGAGCCCTGTGCCAAATTATTGGCTGGAGAGCCATGATGTTCACCCAAGAACCCAACATCAGATTATGAAGTAACTTCTGTATGCAAAACAGGTGCCAGGGATTAAGCTCTTGGCAAGTCAAAGTCTCATGGGATTTTTGGAAACGGAAGATATTACAAGGCCAGTGTAATGGCCATATGAAATAAACTCAATTTTCCCACCAAGCCAATCATCCACTGCTGCACATCAATAGAAATGGTATTTTTGGGTCTTGAGGCCTACACTTCTTTCTTCCTTATGTGCACAAGCCATTTCTGCCAGGTAGACATTACCACCATTTATTTCCACTATGCACATAAAAAGCCACAATAAGGCCACCTCCTCATCACCATATCAGGTATGTGGACATGTCACTGGCCTAAATCACCATGTACCTGCAACCTAAGGGAGGTGAAGAACCAAAAATAACGGGAGGCACATACAAGCATCATGGCGACATACACCACCCAGGAATCCTCGCCTTATTAGCATGTGCATTGCAACAGAAGATTCAGCTCTTCCAAAATGTGGTGCTGTGGACGTGAGTAAGCATTTTACACAGACCTAGAATTGCCTTTCATGTCAGAAAAGGGGAAAACATAAAAACGAAATGGGCTGCAGAACAGCAAGTTCGGGGGATTGGAGAATAGGAACAATCAAAAATGGTTCCTGTTTTATGATGACCATGGAGCTACCGTGTAGGCACACTAGAAATGCAGCATGCATCTGCGACCAGCTCTCATCACAGGCTGTATGGCATATGCCAGCCTGTGGTGGAAGCGGCCACAATCCGAGCACTCTTGTGCCAGCCTCAGTACATGTCGGCTCTGCCCATTCTCCAGAAATGTAGCAATGGCAGAAAGGCAAAACAGTGACTTAGAAAGAGCCTCTATCCTATGTGCATGTACGTGTGTGGATGTGTAGAAGGGGTGTGACGTGCCCCCCTCCTTTTTTCCCCTCTTTTTGCAAGGACACCCATCTATTTCGGAGGGAATATCTGGGGGATTATGCAATTGATAGCTGTAGGAATGGAGACATTTTCCGCTGCCATCGTCGTCTCACAACACACTAGACATACAGCACCCGACACCAGCCAGGGAGGGTCAAGCCACGAAACGCTCGCCACCCATCACCGAAGGGACAGCGGAGGGCACTGGCACACAGGTGGCACTACAGGAAGCCCCAGCACACACAAAGAGCGCCGTCTGCCCACAGACATGTCCCTGCCCAGCTGGTATTAATATTGCAGCACTGGCAGCGGCACACTACGGAGCACACAGCTAGGACAATATGGAGGGATTTTTGTATTCCATGCACAGGGCTAGAATTCCTCCTTTGCAAGCCCTGGTTGCTATGCCAACAAACATTAAAACATGAACGACAGATAGGGGACGGGGGAGGGTAACCAGGAGATGCAAATCTCTTTTTATGGCGGGAGGGGTGGTGGGGTTGAGGGTGCCAGGATGAGGTGAGGGGAAGGTGCAGCACAAGACGGTGGGGGGGTGCGGGAGGAGGAGGGGGATGGGAGCGCGCACACACCGGCCGCAGCCGCCGCCGCTCTCTTACCAAAGATGCTGATTTGATTGTAGCGAATCGCTCGCGGCTCCGGTAATGAAGTGCCTGACTTTGCACTGACGGGGTAGGCCGCAGCTCAGGCCTGGGATCCCTGTGGTCCGCCTCATCCCTTATGAATGCATGATCCTGCAGGAAGGGGTGAAAAGCAGGAGAGAGGAGTGTGCGGCGGTCCCGGCTGCGGCAGCGTGTCTCTCAGCCCTCCGTCCGCGCCAGCACGGCTCGATGAGATGCATAGTTTAACGTGATTCCCCCACCCCCCTCCCTCCCGCCCCCCCGGCCGGCTCTCCCTCTCTCCCGCTGTCTCACTCCCCGTTGTCCCCCCTCCGGTGGGTGGCTTTTTCCTCTCTGGCTCGGTGATCGCCGAGGTCTCAGTGGCGGCGCCCGGGGCTCAGTCCCTGCAGCGGCCACCGGGCGAGGGGCGAGAGGAGAGACCGCGGCAGCCCATTGCAGCTGGAGCTCGGCGGGGTCAGCTGATCCGTGTGTGCAGGCTCCTCCGGCACGGCGGCAGCAGCAGCCTCAGCAGCTCCACAAGCCCAGCATCCAGCCGGAGGAGGAGGCAGAGGAGGAGCTGCGGCGGTGGAGGGATATATTTATTTATATCGCACACGTACACACTCCTCACACACACACAGCACACACTAGCGCCACGAGCCGTGCCCGCCGAGCGCAGCGCAGCCCCCTCCCTCGCCCCTCACTGCCTCTTTTGTCTTTTAGTGCCGCCGCCGCCGCCGCTGCTCTATTTTGGGCTTTGCCGTGCAGGCTCCGCCCCTCCTGGCTGCAATAGATCTATGTGTGATTTTATGTGCGGGAGGGGGCCGCTGGCCGCGCAGTCTGGGTGCAGGGGGTACGGCGGCGGGCACGGCTCCTCACACCCCGCTCCTTCTAGCACTTTCCAGCCTCGCTGAGGAGGGATCACTCGCGGAGTGGGATTTTTTTTCTCTTTTAAAGAGACCGCACGATCACTAAATCTGTGTGACATTTCCACAGCTGAGAGGCAGGGAACACCCCCAAAATGGTGGCAGCACAGGGATGCCCCTGACACCCAGGCCAGCACCTGCCCTGGCCCTCCTATGTGACCTAATAAATGATGAGCCGGGCGCTATGGCCGCACCAGTCCTCAGTAATGACCGCAGGGGCATGGTGACCACCTCCATCTCTGGAGCCCATAGACGAGGCCCGCGGAGCATGGTGATCACCTCCATCACTGGAGCCCATAGATGAGGCCCATGGAGCATGGTGATCATCATCACTGGAGCCGATAGACTAGGCCCGCAGAGCATGGTGACCACCTCCATCACTGGAACCCATAGATGAGGCCCGCGGAGCATGGTGACCACCTCCATCTCTGGAGCCCATAGACAAGGCCCGCGGAGCATGGTGACCACCTCCATCTCTGGAGCATGGTGATCACCTCCATCACTGGAGCCCATAGACGAGGCCCATGGAGCATGGTGATCATCATCACTGGAGCCCATAGACTAGGCCCGCAGAGCATGGTGACCACCTCCATCACTGGAGCCCATAGACGAGGCCCGCGGAGCATGGTGACCCCCTCCATCACTGGAGCCCATAGACGAGGCCAGCGGAGCATGGTGACCACCTCCATCACTGGAGCCCATAGACGAGGCCAGCGGAGCATGGTGACCACCTCCATCACTGGAGCCCATAGACGAGGCCAGCGGAGCATGGTGACCACCTCCATCACTGGAGCCCATAGATGAGGCCTGCGGAGCATGGTGACCACCTCCATCACTGGAGCCCATAGACGAGGCCAGCGGAGCATGGTGACCACCTCCATCACTGGAGCCCATAGACGAGGCCAGCGGAGCATGGTGACCACCTCCATCACTGGAGCCCATAGACTAGGCCCGCAGAGCATGGTGACCACCTCCATCACTGGAACCCATAGATGAGGCCCGCGGAGCATGGTGACCACCTCCATCTCTGGAGCCCATAGACGAGGCCCGCGGAGCATGGTGATCACCTCCATCACTGGAGCATGGTGATCACCTCCATCACTGGAGCCCATAGACGAGGCCCATGGAGCATGGTGATCATCATCACTGGAGCCGATAGACTAGGCCCGCAGAGCATGGTGACCACCTCCATCACTGGAACCCATAGATGAGGCCCGCGGAGCATGGTGACCACCTCCATCTCTGGAGCCCATAGACAAGGCCCGCGGAGCATGGTGACCACCTCCATCTCTGGAGCATGGTGATCACCTCCATCACTGGAGCCCATAGACGAGGCCCATGGAGCATGGTGATCATCATCACTGGAGCCCATAGACTAGGCCCGCAGAGCATGGTGACCACCTCCATCACTGGAGCCCATAGACGAGGCCCGCGGAGCATGGTGACCCCCTCCATCACTGGAGCCCATAGACGAGGCCAGCGGAGCATGGTGACCACCTCCATCACTGGAGCCCATAGACGAGGCCAGCGGAGCATGGTGACCACCTCCATCACTGGAGCCCATAGACGAGGCCAGCGGAGCATGGTGACCACCTCCATCACTGGAGCCCATAGATGAGGCCTGCGGAGCATGGTGACCACCTCCATCACTGGAGCCCATAGACGAGGCCAGCGGAGCATGGTGACCACCTCCATCACTGGAGCCCATAGACGAGGCCAGCGGAGCATGGTGACCACCTCCATCACTGGAGCCCATAGACGAGGCCCGCGGAGCATGGTGACCACCTCCATCACTGGAGCCCATAGATGAGGCCTGCGGAGCATGGCATGAGATGGTCCCAGTAATCGTCACTGGCCTCCTCCCAGTACCAGCTAACTACTGGAACTAGTGGCAGTCCTATTACATGGTGTTCATTCATATCTGGCCGTGTTCACATAAGTTTTTGTTTTTTGAGCTGGACAAACCCAAACCAGTTTGGTTTTATGCAGGACCTCTTCTGGAGGCGATTCTTTTCCTGTACATGCTGTAACGTTCTTTGCAGCAGAGTTTGGCGTAGATTCACCCAACATCTGCTTCAAAAGGGACAGGATTTTCTAAAGTCTCTTCAGGAAAAAAAGGCCTCCAAAATTCCTGGGTTTAGAAAAATTTCTAGGAAGTCTTTTTAAAGTGTTCTCTCGGGGTTCCTGCACACATTGTTTGATCAGGTGGATTCCACCCAAAAATGTGAAACTTTTTTTTTTTTTTTTTTTTTTTTTTTTTTAACATGCACAAGTCGTCTTGACATCACAGTGCAAATGTTACATCTTTTCAGGCTTTACAAGCAACTAAAAAGGGACTTGACTATAAAACTAGTGGGAGCCTCAAAAACTGAAGAAGCCAGAAGAATCTAATTTAAAAAAAAATGTGACGTCAAAGTCGCCACAAAATTACCTAAATGACACAAAGAAGACACTTCAGGAAAAACAGTTTTCCTGTAGAGTCTTCTCCTTCAGAAAGTCATCGGGTACGCCAGTGTCTACACAACATGTGCACTTGCCCCAAAGAAGATTGTGGGGAGGATTCTGGACCAGATCTACTAACAAAAAGAAACTCTGGGTAAACATCACCCAACATACGTCCCCGGTAGTTTATTTAGCCCATCAGAAGGGTCACTGGCTATTGTGGGTCGTGCTGACCCTTACAACACATTTACGTGTATACTGGTGTCCACACAACAATGAACTAGGCCAAAAAATGGACTGGAGTGAATGAGGGCAATTGTCACCATGATGATCTCCAGCATGAATCCACCATTCAGCCAATTAAGCGTGATGTGTCACAGGACTCTTGTCACAGATAAAGCCCACCCTTCCTAAAAGGGTTTTGTTGTCTGGTGTCCACCTCAGTGACCATTACTAGGACATTACAAGGGTTAACAATGAATATGGTGCTATTGTTACATGGCCAGATAACCTAAAGATTTTATTCTAGGCACCTTTGGGTTGTTTGGGGGCGGTTTGCGTATTGCGGTCTATATTTTAGTTTGCCTTTAATTTAGTGATGGGTTTTTTTTTTTTTTACATATTCGTTATCTCAAACGCAAGATTTTAAGTTTTACAATAATACACACATTCTTAAATTTTACCATAGGGCAAATTAAGGTAAAAACCCAGGTGCTTTATAAACAGTTTTAGATTGGCGACTACATATTTGGCATTACCAAGTCACCATGGTTGAGATCGAGCCGGAGGTGGTTTAAAAAAGGAAATTAAAAAGAATTGTCATTAAGTGTACTTTACCCACTAAATCATTTGTAAGAGGGAATAAAGCTGTGCAATATTATAAATGATCTTGCCTATGGTCTCTAAATCCACACCACCTCGCATTTGACACACACACACACACTCAGACTCAGTTAAGATCCTCCTCTTCATCCTCCTCCAGTTGTCTGGCAGCTGGTGCCATATACAAGTAGGCTCATACGTGGCAGATTTGTTGCAGATATATGGGTGACTAAAAATCCATTACTGACATCTGGACAGGGCTCCCAAAAGTCTGCCACGTGTGAACTTCCCCTACTTAACAGTAACCCCAAAAGTCAACAGTGCGACTGCATCTGGGTGACCGCTGCTCTTACTGCTCTGTGCAGAGATTCTGGAGCCATGAAGCAAGCATGCCATTCATTTTGGATTTGGGCCTTCTTAAATACGGCATTCAATATTTGTCAGGTCAATATGGAATCTGGCCACCAAACGGAGACCTTTTTTAGCAGACATCCTAGAACAAAAAATGCAGAAACAGAGGCCCTCAATTCATCATTGCTTGTGTCTCTTTTTCCCAGCAGGTTAAAATTGTTCTAATAGTGACTATTAGGTTTTGCGCTTTGCTTTTTAACTTGCTCTCTTTTCCCCACATTAAATTTGCCTACTTTTGTCTATTTTTGTGGCCATGGTTTACCTTAGCCAGATGTTTTAGCCCAATTCATCATTTGTGACTTTCCACGATCTTACAAAAATTTTGACAAATTGAAGACTAACATGAGACATTTCAAAGGCTCATGTGACTGAGCTGAAAAAGTGCAAAAAAAGTAAACGTTAATCTACGAAAATCTCCAATATTGCTCAAATTTAATCAAACCAATTTGCGCCATTCTGAAGAAATTGGTGCTAAAAACAAATGAAGACAAGACAAAAAAAAAGTCACTTCAAAATAACGGCAAATGAGGAATTGGGGACCAAAGGACTGCAATTGTGTGAGAATTTATACTGCACACAAGACTAATGTGCACACGGAGCTTTTACTTTAAAGGAGACCAAAAATGACAACATTTCTAGTGAAAAGGGCAACAGGAAACCCCGAGTTTTTCCACTTAGGGCATGTTCACACATTGCTTGCTTAGGATTTTGTGTGTGAGCTTTCCAGGACCAGCAAAGTGAATGAGATCTCTGAAATCTCATGCATATATTGATTATTTTTTCTTTGCCAATATGAAGCAATTTGAGATATGCAGCATGTCAATCTGGTCAGCATTTTTTGCAGCGTTTTTTTTTTTTTTTAACTACCTCAAAAGGGAAAATAAAAATGCTGCAAAAAAAAAAAAAAAAAAAGTGTGTTTTACACAACATTTTTCTGCCAAGAGACATTTGTGGTGCAGGAATGTCTGCTGCAAATTCTTCCAAGTGTGCACATACCCTTAAAGTGGTTTTGGAACATTTTGGAAGGTTTTTGCTTTTTTTACTAAAAGTCTTAGCAGCCTTTTGATTGGACAGTGCCTAGTTTGGAGCACTATCCATCAGAAGTGACATGCACTTTTTTTAAAGACTGAAGTGGGACAAGAGAAGAAAAAAAAAAACTGAATAAGTGACCAGCAAAGTGGTTTTACTATCGAAATTAGTAGGAAGAGTCTTTCCGGTATTTTTGCAGTGATTTCTCAGGTGTTTTTTTTAAATGGATCCACTGCAAAAACAAAACTCCTTAAAAAATCCGTGTGCACATGAGCTTGTCTGCACAGACCGTGATGCATGGAGTGGCCTGATACGAAAAATTATTTCTAACCTCCAGGTCTCCAGCTCATAAATCTGATTCCACTAAACAAAAAAAAAAAACTTGCTTACCTTCTTGGGGACCAAGGAGGAGGTGGAATCGAAAGTGCAGCTGTAACTTTGCATCAAGCTCAGGTCTGTGCTCAAGTCGTCCATGACTTCTTGCATGCTGTTCACACTGCTGCTCTGGCTACCCGTGCTCACCGACATACTTGGTAAGGAATGATTGCTGTCGAGGCTGTCCATTTTCCTGGTCACGCTTGTTGCGTGTTCACTGTCCTATAAGGGTTATTCAAAAATATTACCATTACCAGTCATATACATGTCTGCATTCACAGAAACCATCATTGGAACCTTTTACTGGTAATGTATGCAAGTCCATAGTCTGCAGAGTTTACACTTACATAACTAAGCAGATAAAACTAATTTAATCGTACAAGTCATAATTACCATAGGAAACTATTGTCTTAAAATACACTATTGTAAAAGGGGACTACTGTATTTGTTACTACTAATAGGGGTCTCTACAATTTATACCATTGCAAGAGTGAAGCCCTTCGGAGAGTGTAGTGTACACACAGAGCCCCAAGTCCTGAGAATTATTGATACACTAATAGACTGTAAACTGTGGATTTGTTACCCTACCACCTATGTATGGATACATTACTATTCTACCTGCAGCAGGCTTTACAGGCAGTGGTTAAAATGTTTTCATAGTTGCAGTATGGACTGTCACCCATGAACAAACCCAAGTGGGCCAGTACTTCACTAGTTAACTCCCTACATAAAGAATTATTGACATAAGGACAGGAGAAGATTAGACCCTGTATGCATGCAAGAAATTAAACTTTTGGGGGATTTTATCTGTCTACCAGAGCAAGCAGTTAGCAGATTTTTTTTTTTTTTTTTTGCAGAAACTTCTATACCTGAAAATCAGCAAGATACAACTGGAATTTTTACAAAACGCTATTAATATATACAAAACAGTTGTGGGGATTTCTGCAATCTGGTATATGGCTCAGTCAGGTGAACAATCCGATTTTAGTTATAACTACAGTGGGGCAAAAAAGTATTTAGTCAGTCAGCAATAGTGCAAGTTCCACCACTTAAAAAGATGAGAGGCGTCTGTAATTTACATCATAGGTAGACCTCAACTATGGGAGACAAACTGAGAAAAAAAAATCCAGAAAATCACATTGTCTGTTTTTTTAACATTTTATTTGCATATTATGGTGGAAAATAAGTATTTGGTCAGAAACAAAATTTCATCTCAATACTTTGTAATATATCCTTTGTTGGCAATGACAGAGGTCAAACGTTTTCTGTAAAGTCTTCACAAGGTTGCCACACACTGTTGTTGGCATGTTGGCCCATTCCTCCATGCAGATCTCCTCTAGAGCAGTGATGTTTTTGGCTTTTCGCTTGGCAACACGGACTTTCAACTCCCTCCAAAGGTTTTCTATAGGGTTGAGATCTGGAGACTGGCTAGGCCACTCCAGGACCTTGAAATGCTTCTTACGAAGCCACTCCTTCGTTGCCCTGGCGGTGTGCTTTGGATCATTGTCATGTTGAAAGACCCAGCCACGTTTCATCTTCAATGCCCTTGCTGATGGAAGGAGGTTTGCACTCAAAATCTCACGATACATGGCCCCATTCATTCTTTCATGTACCCGGATCAGTCGTCCTGGCCCCTTTGCAGAGAAACAGCCCCAAAGCATGATGTTTCCACCACCATGCTTTACAGTAGGTATGGTGTTTGATGGATGCAACTCAGTATTCTTTTTCCTCCAAACACGACAAGTTGTGTTTCTACCAAACAGTTCCAGTTTGGTTTCATCAGACCATAGGACATTCTCCCAAAACTCCTCTGGATCATCCAAATGCTCTCTAGCAAACTTCAGACGGGCCCGGACATGTACTGGCTTAAGCAGTGGGACACGTCTGGCACTGCAGGATCTGAGTCCATGGTGGCGTAGTGTGTTACTTATGGTAGGCCTTGTTACATTGGTCCCAGGTCTCTGCAGTTCATTCACTAGGTCCCCCCGCGTGGTTCTGGGATTTTTGCTCACCGTTCTTGTGATCATTCAGACCCCACGGGGTGGGATTTTGCGTGGAGCCCCAGATCGAGGGAGATTATCAGTGGTCTTGTATGTCTTCCATTTTCTAATTATTGCTCCCACTGTTGATTTCTTCACTCCAAGCTGGTTGGCTATTGCAGATTCAGTCTTCCCAGCCTGGTGCATGGCTACAATTTTGTTTCTGGTGTCCTTTGACAGCTCTTTGGTCTTCACCATAGTGGAGTTTGGAGGCAGACTGTTTGAGGGTGTGCACAGGTGTCTTTTTATACTGATAACAAGTTTAAACAGGTGCCATTACTACAGGTAATGAGTGGAGGAAAGAGGAGACTCTTAAAGAAGAAGTTACAAGTCTGTGAGAGCCAGAAATCTTGATTGATTGTTTCTGACCAAATACTTATTTTCCACCATAATATGCAAAAACAATGTTAAAAAAAACAGACAATGTGATTTTCTGGATTTTTTTTTCTCAGTTTGTCTCCCATGGTTGAGGTCTACCTATGATGTAAATTACAGACGCCTCATCTTTTTAAGTGGTGGAACTTGCACTATTGCTGACTGACTAAATACTTTTTTGCCCCACTGTAAACCAGGGAGTTCAACTGTTTTAAACGCGTAATAACTCCCTTGTCTTGTAGACCTCTCGTCTAATCTAATAATTGAACAGCCACTGATCAACAAGTTAACGATTTTGGAATAAACCGATTCTATCTATTCATGTGTGCTGGATCCCCTCACGCCTCACATCACATGGTACAAGGACAACACACAGACCAATGTTGTATTCACATCACATGGTACCAGGACAGCAGACAGACCAATGTTCTATTCACATCACATGGTACCAGGACAGCACACAGACCAATGTTCTATTCACATCACATGGTACCAGGACAGCAGACAGACCAATGTTCTATTCACATCACATGGTACCAGGACAGCACACAGACCAATGTTCTATTCACATCACATGGTACTAGGACAGCACACAGACCAATGTTCTACTCACATCACATGGTACACGGACAGCACACAGACCAATGTTGTATTTACATCACATGATACACGGACAGCACACAGACCAATGTTCTATTCACATCACATGGTACACGGACAGCACACAGACCAATGTTCTATTCACATCACATGGTACACGGACAACACAGACCAATGTTCTATTCACATCACATGGTACACAGACAACACAGACCAATGTTCTATTCACATCACATGGTACACGGACAGCACACAGACCAATGTTGTATTTACATCACATGGTACACGGACAGCACACAGACCAATGTTCTATTCACATCACATGGTACACGGACAACACACAGACCAGTGTTCTATTCACATCACATGGTACACGGACAACACAGACCAATGTTCTATTCACATCACATGGTACACGGACAGCACACAGACCAATGTTGTATTCACATCACATGGTACATGGACAACACAGACCAATGTTCTATTCACATCACATGGTACACGGACAACACACAGACCAATGTTGTATTCACATCACATGGTACATGGATAGAGCACAGACCAATTTTTCTATTCACATCAGATGGTACAAGGACAACCCATAGACCAATATTCTATTCACATCAGATGGTACACAGACCAATGTTCTAGTCACATCCGATGGTACACAAACACACAGACCAATATTATTCAATTGTGCTGTTCAGAGAAGCGTTTATTCACATAGTTTGAACATTCATGTGAGAAAAACTAAACTAAAATTGCAGAATGCACAATTTTCTTCCGTATTTCGGATAAACGTTGCCCACTCAAGCCTAAGGGTTTGCGAAAAAAAAAATTTGGTTACCTAAAATCTGGATTGTATAGAGTTTTTACATATTCAGTGCAATTCTTTACATAGGAAATCATTTTTGATCATGCACATTTTAAAACTGTAGATGTATGAAAACAGATTCCACATGAATGTAAAGAAACTGCTGCACGAATGACCATTACAATTTTGTTTTTCCTGGATGAAAAATCGAACAATTTGTCATAGGCTTGTCTGAACACTGCCATAAGCAGAGGATTTTACTGGTTTAAATTGTTTGAGTTGGACAAAGAGCAAAACAAAATGTAGGAGCCGCTGTATTAAAATAAAAATACTAAAAAATAAAATGTGTATTTTATTTCTTGATCTTAGTTTATAAAACTTATAAAACAGTATTAGGATGATTAAATAAAAGGAAAAAGTGTCAGCTATGTACACAAAAAAAATATAATTCTGCACATACACACAGAAGCACTGAATGAACATGAAGCAGTAATCTTCAAAATACTGATTGTCAGAAAGGAAAGTTATCTAAAGTTATCTGGGTCCATACTGCGTTCTGGCAGTCAGTTAACGCTGCCATTAACCCCTATTTCGGGCACATGGCCAACACATGCCATAATGGGCCTGTGCTAGCGATGTGCCGTTATTGAGTGACGGACCCTGGGACGCGGGCTGCAGCATTTCCGGGTCCGTCACCGCTAGCGCGCTAGCGTGATCACATTTCGGCACTTGCGTTAACGCAGTCCGTTTAACACATGCGTTGAACGGGCTGCTTTAACGCAATGTGAACCTAGCGGTGCTTCAGACATGAAACATATCTGGCTTGGGCTAGTACTTTACACTGAACTGATCGTTATTGGGTATATAATACAGTAGCACAGCTCCATCCTTGGTATATCTAGATGTCATGTTTAGCATATTAACTATGCAGTGTAATAAGTTACACATATGATAAAAGTCCTAAGTGAAGAGAGGGTGGTCTGTTAGCTTTTCCCTAGAGAGCCCATTTCTTGTACAGTCTGTACTAAAATATCTAATTAAATGGTCAACAGCCTATACTACACTATGGCAGAGAGTCAGGCCCATAAGTAATCTTGCAAACACATCTTGTGACCAATCGATAAGAATGGTGCAAGTATATTGGACAGAACACAAAACAATGTTATAGGCAGCATGAACATTTGTGATTATGCCATTTTATTACATCAAAATAAATCTGCTTGATTATTTAAAAGAAAAAAAAAAAAAAAGATACACGTCCCTTGTGCCTTTACATAGTTCTGGCAGAACCAGGTCCAAACATTTTTTTACATATACACACACAATTCTAATTGAGATATTTCTCACACATACATACTAATCTAGAGAGACAGATCTAGCAATCAATCGGGTATTCTACAATATGTATATAGCAGCCACATGGTATATAGCACAGGCCACGTAGTATATAGGAGCCATGTAGTATATAGCAAACAAATACTACGTGGCCTGTGCTATATACAATGTGGCTGCTATATACATATTGTAGAATACCCGATGCGTTAATACAGATCACGCAATATATAACAGTGGCCACGCAGTATATAACACAGCCACGTACTATATAACACAGCCACGTACTATATAACACAGCCACATACTATATAACACAGCCACGTACTATATAACACAGCCACGTACTATATAACACAGCCCACGCACTATATAACACAGCCCACGCAGTATACAACACAGGCGACGTAGTATATTACACAGGCCAAACAGTATATAACACTGGCCACGTAATATATAGCACAGACCACGCAGTATATAGCAGCCACGTAGTATATAACACTGCCCACACAGTATATATCAGCCATGTTGTATATAACACTGCCCACGCAGTATATAACAGTGGCCACGTAATATATTGCACAGCCCACGGAGTACATCACACAGCCCACATAGCATATAACACTGCCTATGTAGTATATAGCAGCCACGCGGTATCTAACACAGCCGACGTAGTATACAGCAGTGTGGGCTCCATATCCCGGTTAAAAAAAAAATAATTTAAATAAAAAATAGTTATATACTCACCCCCTGGGATCTACCGAAGCTCCGGCGACACGCGCACAGCTGCCGCCATCTTCCGTTGTTCCCAGGATGCATTGCGAAATTACCCAGATGACTTAGCGGTCTCGCGAGACCGCTAAGTCTTCTGGGTAATTTCGCAATGCATCGCCGGGAATGGAAAATGGTGGCAGGCGCGTGCGGCTCGGCAGACTATGGAGGGTGAGAATGGCATAGGCAGCATCAATAGTAAAAAGTTGGGGACACACAGGGTTAATAGCAGCGGTTACGGAGAGCGTTACCCGCAGCATAACGCGGTCCGTTACTGCCGGCATTAACCCTGTGTGAGCGGTGACTGGAGGGGAGTATGCGGGATCCGGGCACTGACTGCGGGGAGTAAGGAGCGGCCATTTTCTTCTGGACTGTGCCCGTCGCTGATTGGTCGTGGCTGTTTTGCTGCGATGACCAATCAGTGACTTGGATTTCCATGACAGACAGAGGCCGCGACCAATGAATATCCGTGACAGACAGACAGAAGTGACTCTTAGACATGTATGTATATATATATATATATATATATATATATATATATATATATATATATATATATATATATATATATATATATATATATATATATATATGTATATATATGTATATATATGTATATATATGTATATATATATATATATATATATATATATATATATATATATATATATATATATATATATTTTATCTGTATACATACATAGAGATCTAGACTTGGGTCTCTCTCTCTCTCTATATATATACATACACACACACACAATCTACAGTTGTGGCCACATGTATTGACACCCCTGCAATTCTGTCAGACAATACTCAGCTTCTTCCTGAAAATGATTGCAAACACAAATTCTTTGTTATTATCTTCATTTAATTTGTCTTAAATGAAAAAACACAAAAAGAATTGTCCTAAAGCCAAATTGGAAATGATCCCACGCCAAACATAAAAAAGGGGGTGGACAAAAGTATTGCCACTGTTCGAAAAATCATGTGATGCTTCTCTAATTTGTGTGATTAACAGCAAATGTAACTTACCTGTGGCACCTAACAGGTGTTGGCAATAACTAAGGGTACCGTCACACAGTGCAATTTTGATCGCTACGACGGCACGATTCGTGACGTTCGAGCGATATAGTTACGATATCGCAGTGTCTGACACGCTCCTGCGATCAGGGACCCCGCTGAGAATCGTACGTCGTAGCAGATCGTTTGAAACTTTCTTTCGTCGTCTAGTGTCCCGCTGTGGCGGCATGATCGCATGGTGTAACATATATCGTATACGATGTGCGCATAGTAACCAACGGCTTCTACATCGCACATACGTCATGAAATTATCGCTCCAGCGTCGTAGATTGCAAAGTGTGACAGCAGTCTACGACGCTGGAGCGATATTGTTACGATGCTGGAGCGTCACGGATCGTACCGTTGTAGCGATGAAAATTGCACTGTGTGACGGTACCCTTAATCACACTTGCAGCCAGTTGACATGGATTAAAGTTGACTCAACCTCTGTCCTGTGTCCTTGTGTGTACCACATTGAGCATGGAGAAAAGAAAGAAGACCAAAGAACTGTCTGAGGACTTGAGAAACCAAATTGTGAGGAAGCATGAGCAATCTCAAGGCTACAAGTCCATCTCCAAAGACCTGAATGTTCCTGTGTCTACCATGCGCAGTGTCATCAAGAAGTTTAAAGCCCATGGCACTGTGGCTAACCTCCCTAGATGTGGACGGAAAGGAGAAATTGACAAGAGATTTCAACGCAAGATTGTGCGGATGTTGGATAAAGAACCTCGACTAACATCTAAACAAGTTCAAGCTGCCCTGCAGTCCGAGGGTACAACAGTGTCAACCCTAACTATCCATCGGCGTCTGAATGAAACGGGACTGTATGGTTGGAGACCCAGGAAGACCCCACTTCTTACCCCAAGACATAAAAAAGCCTGACTGGAGTTTGCCAAAACTTACCTGAAAAAGCCTAAAATATTTTGGAAGAATGTTCTCTGGTCAGATGAGACAGAAATAGAGCTTTTTGGCAAAGGCATCCACAGAGTTTACAGGAGAAAAAAAGACGCATTCAAAGAAAAGAACACGGTCCCTACAGTCAAACATGGCGGAGGTTCCCTGATGTTTTGGGGTTGCCTTGCTGCCTCTGGCACTGGACTGCTTGACCGTGTGCCTGGCATTATGAAGTTTGAAGACTACCAACAAATTTTGCAGCATAAGGTAGGGCCCAGTGTGAGAAAGCTGGGTCTCCCTCAGAGGTCATGGGTCTTCCAGCAGGACAATGACCCAAAACACACTTCAAAAAGCACTAGAAAATGGTTTGAGAGAAAGCACTGGAGACTTCTAAGGTGGCCAGCAATGAGTCCAGATCTAAATTCCATAGAACACCTGTGGAGAGATCTAAAAATGGCAGTTTGGAGAAGGCACCCTTCAAACATCAGGGACCTGGAGCCGTTTGCCAAAGAAGAATGGTCTATAATTCCAGCAGAGCATTGGAAGAAACTCATTGATGGTTACCGGAAGCGGTTGGTCACAGTTATTTTGGCTAAAGGTTGTGCGATTAAGTATTAGGCTGAGGGTGCCAATACTTTTGTCTGGCCCATTTTTGGAGTTTTGTGTGAAATGATCTATGTTTTGCTTTTTGCTTCATTCTCTTTTGTGTTTTTTTCATTTAAGACAAATTAAATGAAGACAATACCAAAGAATTTGTGATTGCAATCATTTTTAGGAAGAAAATGAGTATTATCTGACAGAATTGCAGGGGTGTCAATACTTTTGGCCACAACAGCATCTGTATGTGTGTATAGTGGACATATACAATACACAAAACAAAAAAATTGTAACTACATGCATTATTATTTTTATTTCTTACCTCGTCATCTTCCTGAGACTCATTCAATGGACCATTTCGTGATTCCTGAAAGAGTATTTTCTTCATTTTCCTGTACTGTAAATTGTCCAGGTCTCTCACAGCATCTTTAGTCCTCTGAATCAAATCTATAAGGACTCGTGTCGGCCTCTCTCTGCGCACAAAGTCATGCTAAAATCCAAGATAAGTGCAAGTTACTTATGGAGTTAACATCTTGTTTTAATAAATTGTTTCAATAGAATATTTTTTTGCTTTTATTTGGAGTTTGTTTATCCCCCTTTATTTCTTCAGCTTATTGATGTACATCTATATACACCTTACACATTGTTTTATTACTTTATTTTACAATTAATAGAAGTTGCATTACATGCATTCATGTCCTAAAATGGGGACAGAAATGTCTAACTGGACCTTCAATGAGACAGCAATCTAACCGACTATGTGTGTGACTGTATCCATCATGTTCACTATTGGAGTCTTATCTAGAACGTAGAATTAAAGAGGTTATGTTTTCTTTACATCTTACATTATCTACCAAATTTAGAAAAATATACACTAGATTCTCTCTAATATCTTAGCAAATGGCATTCATTCTACGATTACAAACAACTACAAAACTTACAAGGTCAAAATCTTAGTTAATTTTAGCATACAAATTATTGCAATTGAATTAAAAAGTTATACCAGATCTGTGCTTTTCATATCATTTTTTTTTAAAAAGTACAGAATTTTGTTAAATGTTCTACCAAATATAATGTTCATTCAATTTACACAATCCCAATCCCCATCTGAAGCATCACAACAAATTGTAATGTTTTGATCATCATTTTTTGTAACAATCAAACCATGGAGAGTGTGGTCATAAATTATAAAAGGATCGCACATTGCAGTTTGGTGCAGTCTTTCGTGTATTGTTTTAAGCCAAACTCAAAACAGAAAAAGAAAAAAAAAAAAGCGTAGAATAGAAAAAAAGATCTAACAGACCCAACCTGGTTCTGCAGTGGGTAATCCAGGCCTTGTTCTACCAATCCAGAAAATGACAAGCTTGTTCTTGACATGTGACTGGATAAAATCTCCCCCCTCTAAAACTGCACATTACTTACATCTACCTATAGCGACAGAGTGCAGAAGAATGTCTAATCGCCAAAAACAATATTTCAGAAAAACATCGCAAGGTTTGTTAGAGGAAAGTCATACTTACACCGTCTATAGCACTGTTCCCCAACTCCGGTCCTCAAGAGCCACCAACAGGTTGTGTTTTCAGTATCTCCTTAAAATTGCACAGATGATAATTGCATCACCTGTGCAATACTAAGGAAATCCTGAAAACATGAACTGTTGGTGGCTCTTGAGGACCGGAGCTGGGGACCACTGGTCTATAGCATTGTGGGGTTTTTATACTTAAACTTTCACAACAAAAGGGTCACTAAAGAGGAAAGTAAAGTCTCCCCATTTACATAATATTAGTAACATATTTCTAGATACTTATTGCTGGGTTGATTTTTTTCCTGAAAAAGAACAGAAAAATCTTTAGCTGTCCACCATTAGGGTACCGTCACACTATAACATTTCGATCGCTACGACGGTACGATTCGTGACGTTCCAGCGATATCGTTACGATATCGCTGTGTCTGACACGCAGCAGCGATCAGGGATCCGGCTGAGAATCGTACGTCGTAGCAGATCGTTTAGAACTTTCTTTCATCGCTGGATCTCCCGCTGTCATCGCTAGATCGGTGTGTGTGACACCGATCTAGCGATGCGATCCAGCGATGCGTTCTCTTGTAACCAGGGTAAACATCGGCTAACTAAGCGCAGGACCGCGCTTAGTTACCCGATGTTTACCCTGGTTACAAGCGTTAAACTAAAAAAAAAACAAAAAAAAAACAGTACATACTTACATTCTGGTGTCCGTCAGGTCCCTTGCCGTCTGCTTCCCGCACTGTGACTGCCGGCCGTAAAGTGAAAGCAGAGCACAGCGGCTGTGCTTTCACTTTCACTTTACGGCCGGCAGTCACTGAGTGCGGGAACCAGACTGCAAGGGACCTGACGGACACCAGAATGTAAGTATGTGCTGTTTGTTATTTTTTAGTTTAACGCTTGTAACCAGGGTAAACATCGGGTAACTAAGCGCGGTCCTGCGCTTAGTTACCCGATGTTTACCCTGGTTACCCAGGGACCTCGGCATCGTTGGTCGCTGGAGAGCCTGTCTGTGTGACAGCTCCCCAGCGACCACACTACGATTTACCTACGATCACGGCCAGGTCATATCGCTGGTCGTGATCGTAGGTAAATCGTATAGTGTGACGGTACCCTTACTCTGTTCACAAATGAAAAGATGGTCTCTGGTTTACATAAAACTGTTTGCAATGGAACAAGCCATTTCTGAAAAGCAATCAAAACTTTACAGAAAAGCCCCAAATACAAGTGTGAACAGAGCCCAGTGTTTCTAAGTGCACTGAGTGGGAACAGTGGTCTCCCAGCATGAATTAAAAAAAAAATTTCCACTAGGAAATTTGGAAGAGTTTTTTTTCCTGTTTCCTGAAGCCATTTTAAAGGATTTTACAAGTGTTCAGGAAGCGTTTTTCTCCTGAAACAGGTTTATTTCTCTTTTTTTGCAGCCTTCAGATTGGACAGTGCCTCGTTTTGAGCAGATTCCATCAGGAAGTGCTTCCAAAAAAGGTCACATGAACTTTAGGTTTCGAAAACCCTTGGTGGGAAATAAACAAAGTAAAAATTGCTAAAAAAAAAAAAACAAAAAAACAAATATCTGAACATATGACAAGCAATGGGATGCTACAATAAAATTGTATGGGAAACGTTTTTCCAAATATTTCTACGCAATTTTTCATGCTCTGCACACAAAAAAAAAAAACCCTCGAAAAATTCTGCATGGCTATAGCCCAAAGGTCTTTTGAGAGATTTGTGGGTACGCATTTAGAACAGCAAAATGCTAAGGGCTAGCTGAGATAACATGTTGTACTTTAACATTAACCTATGGATAAAAAGTTCATGGATGTCTGATCACCCAGAATATTTAATATTAAAGGGAAGGAAAATGTAAGACCTAAAACAAAAGCAATGTGAAATAGAAAAAAAAAATACCGTTATTTGTGTAATTTCTTTAACACTATAAAAATCTTCATAGGGCCAATAGAGTCCATCTTTTGTAGAATGTATTGTGGTAACCCAACACTTGTCAATACAAACAGAGTGATCTATTTCAAGTGTTTATTTCTGTTAATGTTGATGATTATGGCTTAAAGCCAATGAAAACCCAAAAGTCATTATCTCAGTAAATGAGAATAATTAACAAAAAACACCTGCAAAGCTTCCTAAGCGTTTTAAAGGCCCCTTATTTTGTGTCAGTAGACTCCACAATCATGGGGAAGACTGCTAACTTGACAGATGTCCAGAAGGCAGTCTGACACTCCACAAGGAGGGTGAGCCACAAAAGGCCATTGCTAAAGATACTGGCTATTCACAGAGTGCTGTATCCAAGCATATTAATGGAAAGTTGAGTGGAAGGAAAAAGTGTAGTAGAAAAAGGTGCACAAGAAACAGGGATAAGATACGGCCAATCAAAAATTGGGGGGAGATTTACAAGGAGTGGACTGCTGCTGGAGTCATTGCTTCAAGAGCCACCACACAGACGAATTCCCTCTGCCAACAAGCTTTTTGGAGATGGAAATCTCATTCTCTAGCAGGACTTGGCACCTGTCCACACTGCCAAAAGTACCAATACCTGGTTTAAAACAACAGTATCACTGTGCTTGATTGGCCAGCAAACTCGCCTGACCTTAACCCCATAGAGAATCTAAGGGGTATTTTCAAGAAGAAGATGTGAGACCCCAGACCCAACAATGCAAACGAGCTCAAGGCTGCTATTACAGCAACCTGGGCTTCCATAACACCTTAGCAGTGCCACAGGCTGATCGCCTCCATGCCAAGCGGCATTGATTCAGTAATTAATAATAATAATAATAATAATATAGTAATTGATGCAAAAGGAACTCCAACCAAGTAGTGAATGCATTTACTGAACATACATTTCAATAGGCCAACATTTCGGATTTTAAAATCATTTTTCAAGCTGGTGTTATAAAGTATTCAACTAACTAAGATGACGACTTTTGGTTTTCATTGACTGTAAGCCATAATCATCAACATTAACAGAAATAAAAATTTGGAATAGATCACTCTGTTTGTAATGGCTCTATATAATATATGAGTTTCAGTTTTTGCATTGAAAAACTGAAATAAATTAACTTTTTGATGATATTCTAATTTTGTGAAAAGCACTTGTATGTCTTCTTGGATGTTCTTTACTTTGGGGACATGGACACACTAAAAGCACAAACACATGTAACCCGCCACAAGGTACAAAAGAAAACAATAACCCATGAATTTCTAATTTAACAGGGGGCACACATGAGAAACTGCGCAGCTACCAACAACCATTTTTTTAATGAAAACCATACTAAGTTTTATTAACCAGATCAGATCAATTGGTTGAGGAGAAGGGCTGTAGTTTTTGTAATATATCTCTCTCTAAACACACACATCTATCTGTATATATCTAGACCTTTTTTTTTTATGAAAGGGAACTTTTTTTTTTAATTAACATATTTTTTGCATTTTTGACATTGTAACAGTTAGCACGGGAGAAATTAGCCCTGTTATAGCGACCATTTTCTCTGTCCAGGTGATTACATACCATTAGTGATGCCTCTATACACAGCATTTATTGTGAAAAACCATCTTGAAGACCGCAAAGATAGAAGTATTTGAAAGAGGCTTCTCAGTCTCTGAGCACTCAATCTCTCAAGGAGTGGACTTAAACCAGTGTAATAAAAATACAGTGGTGCCAACAGAAAGGCCTGGACCGCCCATCGTACATTTACATTTGTCAGGCCTTAGGCGGTTTGTCACAATTTCATAAAATAGGTAAAATTGTAAAGTGCTTGTAAAAAGCAGTTTTGTAATTAAAAATGTTCTCCCTTCTCAAAAACAGATTTTATAGTTTATTCCTCACTGCCTACGTTACGGACCACACTGCAGTTCCATGGCCTGTTACCGAGGCAAAGAATGCGCAGCATGAGAAGGTCGCATGAGCTCAGCCACAGTGATCTTGGGGTTAGAGCAGGTCGCATGAGCCCAGCCACAGTGATCTTGGGGTTAGAGCAGGTCGCATGAGCCCAGCCACAGTGATCTCGGGGTTAGAGCAGGTCGCAGGAGCCCAGCCACAGTGATCTTGGGGTTAGAGCAGGTCGCATGAGCCCAGCCACAGTGATCTTGGGGTTAGAGCAGGTCGCATGAGCCCAGCCACAGTGATCTTGGGGTTAGAGCAGGTCGCATGAGCCCAGCCACAGTGATCTTGGGGTTAGAGCAGGTCGCATGAGCCCAGCCACAGTGATCTTGGGGTTAGAGCAGGTCGCATGAGCCCAGCCACAGTGATCTTGGGGTTCTTCTTTACCTCTCTCACCAAGGCTCTTCTCTCACGATTGCTCAGTTTGGCTGGACGGCCAGGTCTAGAAAGACTTCTGATGGTTCCAAACTTTTTCCATTTAAGGATTATGGAGGCCACTATGCTCTTAGGAACCTTCAGTCATGCAGATATTCTGTTGTAACCTTGACCAGATCTGTGCCTGCAACAATTCTGTCTCTGAGCTCCTTGGCCAGTTCCTTTGACCTCATGATTCTCATTTGGTCTGACATGCACTGTGAGCAGTGAGGTCTTATATAGACAGGTGTGTGCCTTTCCAAATCAAGTCCTATCAGTTTAATTAAACATAGCTGGAATCCAATGGAGGAGTAGAACCATCTCAAGGAGGATCCCAAGGAAATGGACAGCACGTGACTTAAATATGAGTGTCTGAGCAAAGGATATGAATCCTTATATATTTAAGTTTTTCTTTTTTATTAGATTTGCAAACATTTCTATATTTGTTTTTTTTTCTGTCAAGATGGGGCGCAGAGTGTACATCTATGAGAAAAAAAATGAACTTTTTTGAATTTACCAAATGGTTGCAATGAAAGAGTGAAAAATTTAATGGGGTCTGAATACTTTCCGTACCCACTGTATGTTCACCGTTATTTGGAAATATTTCACATACGGCTTACTATATCTGGGAGAGGGTGTTTTCTATCATCGATCCAGGGTTTTAGTGTATGGCATTCTTGGAGTTTATGGCGTTTTAATAAGAAAGCAGAATGCTCTAGAGGTACTTTTTTTTATTCCTGTATCCTAGTCAATATAATTTAGAAAAATGTAACAAGCAGCATATGAAATGGATTGTGCATTTATTAAGCATATTTCAAAAAAGAAGAAAAAAAAAAAAAAAAAACAGCTGAACTTTTGTGATGGAGGCCTAAAACATATAGAAAACGTGAAGGTTTATTACCCGCAGCAGCTCTGCTGATGTGGGCCGTTCCTGAGGTATTTTCTGCAAGCAGTAGTCCACAAATCCCCTGAATGAGTCTGACCTGGAAAAAAATAAAATAAAATTAATGCACAGCTGATCCAATAAGAGATCTCAATACAGGAAAGCAACATAAAAGGTTAAACTAAAATAGAATACATACAATATGATGGGCAAAAAACTCAAGATAGATAGATATAGATATAGAGATTATATATATATATATATATATATATATATTCTGCTGTATCAAAATATTTAACATTTATATTCAGCAAGTCTCATGATGGATTTGTTCCTGGGGTGTTCCTCTATCACCCCAGCTTTTCTCCTCGCAATGGCAAAATAATACCCTGAGATACAGAAGTATTGCCGCATATTGCACTGGAGTCGGTAGACAGATGAGCAGCTCCCAGAATTAGTCAAAAGCCTTTTTGGGGGGAGTTTTGGGAGACATTTTGTTTACTGAAGGAGTTTGAAAAAAACGTTTCAAATGTTCTGGAAGAGTTTGTCCTAAAGCGGTGTTTTTCGGCAGACTTCAGATTGGACAGTGTTTAAATAAAAAAAAAGTCACAATAACTTGCTTTATCCCACCAGACATGAGGTTTCCGCTTTTAGTTTTGAAAAATATTATTTATCAAACAGAGTAAGTAAGCAAAGTATAAAAGAAAAAAAGGCCACGGAAGTAAAACCACATTTTTGTGAGTTTATTGGTTATTTAGTGTTAGTGTTGTTATAACCGTTATGACCTGCAGAATAAGTGAACATGCAACATTTACAGCACAATGATTTTTGGGAAATGGAATAAAAAACAAAACTATTTCTCAGTATTTTCTGGGTTTCGTTTTTATGGTAAATTCTCGCTCTCTTTGATACATTTCATGGTAAGAAAATACAACTCACAAGCAGATACAAAGCCCACTTACATCAATAACAATGGAAAGATTGGAAAAAGGGAGTGAAAGAAAAACAAATGTGAAAAATGACTGGGGATATAAAGATGTCTTCACACAGATTTGGGACTAATTTTTGCTAGGAGGGAAAAAAAAAAATCATATTTTTTTTCTATTTCTACATTTGTATTTCCAGTCCACTAGGGAAGACTTGGATCATTTCAAAGTTCATCTGGTATGATTTATGAGAGATGAATATGAACTCTCCTCCCTTAATCATAATGTACTTATTTCAATTACATTTTGGCAAAATTGTTTATGTACATACCAAAAAGATTTAGGTTAAGGAAAATGTTTGTGTTTTTGGAAATGGTTCTATATATTATAGTGGATGGCTGTATGGAGCTGCAGGTGATTTAGGGTATGTGCACACGTCAGGTATTTTTCCTGACAAAATCCTGAGAATTCTGCCAGAAATTCGCGTTTTTTTCTGCGCGGAATTTGCACGGTTTTTTTGCGGATTTTTAGCGTTTTTTTTTCTTCCCCTGAATGTCCTTTTTGCTATGGAATCCACAAAAAATCCGCAAAAAGAATGAGCATGTCCGTTCTTTTTGCGGAATGTGTTTTTTTTGCGGTAAAAAACGCATCCATCTGAACAAAAAATCCGGAATGCATTCTAAATGATAGGATGCATATTTTTAGCGTTCTTGATGCGGAATTATAGCGTTTTTATAGCGAAATTCCGCAAAAAAAAAACGCTAAAAATCCGGACGTGTGCACATACCCTTATACTCCTTTTCTTGTTTAAACTAAACTGTAAAAAGTCAAACTGTACAAAAAGTCACAAATTGCACAAACGTATAGATTGTTGTACCATGTTCCCAAAAATTTGAAAGTGTGGACACTGCCAACAAACTGGTACACAGATTTGTTAAACTTTACATTAAAAAAGTTGCAATCTTTGGCACAAATCTGCACCTACGCATTGGAGATGTAGATTTCACTTTCTGGCATTAGGACAGTCCAAATTTATAAAGTGTTCTGCACCTTACAATTTGCCCCAATCTGTGTGCGGTTTTAAAGGCCTGAAAAATCAAACCCCAATGTGCTAAGAAAAGCTGAAACAAAATAATCATATCTGGTCATGACTAATACAAGTATTTAGTAAAGCAAGTCCTCTTGAAATATTTGCCAATTCCACTAAAAACGTAAAATTTGGCACGTGCTAGATTTAAGCATTGTTCTTAAGCAAAAAAAATAAATTATGCATTAAATGACTCTGGGCACCACTTATTCATCTTCCGTCATGACCATATGCATGCTTAGCTCTTTTTAGCATGCATGTTGTACTTTGACGAAATGCATGGGAATATAGCTGTGCTGACAAATTCAAATATAATATATATATATATATATATATATATATATATATATATATATATATATATATATATATATATATATATACACACACACACACACACACACACACACACACATATACACACAGCTCAAAAAAATAAAGGGAACACGAAGAATATAATTTAGCTCCAAGTAAATCAAACTTCGGTGAAATCAAACTGTCCACTTAGGAAGCAACACTGTTTAACAATCAATTTCACATGCTCTTGTGCAAATGGAATAGACAACAGGTGGAAATTATTGGCAATTATCAAGACACATTCAATGAATTAATGGATCTGCGGGTGGGGACCACAGACCACATCTCAGTACCAATGCTTTCTGGCTGATGTTTTGGTCACTTTTGAATGTTGGTTGTGCTTTCACACTCATGGCAGCATGAGACGGACTCTACAGCCCACACAAGTGGCTCAGGTAGTGCAGCTCATCCAGGATGGCACATCAATGCGTGCTGGGGCAAGAAGGTTTGCTGTGTCTGTCAGCGTACTGTCCAGAGGCTGGAGACACTACCAGGAGACAGGCCAGTACACCAGGAGACATGGAGGGGGCCGTAGGAGAACAATAACCCAGCAGCAGGACCGCTACCTCAGCCTTTGTGCAAAGAGGAACAGGAGGAGCACTGCCAGAGCCCTGCAAAATGACCTCTAGCAGGCCACAAATGTGCATGTGTCTGCACAAATGGTTAGAAACCAATTCCATAAGGATGGTTTGAGTGCCCGACGTCCACAGATGGGGGTTGTGCTTCCAGCCCAACACCGTGCAGGATATTTGCCATTTGCCACAGAACACCAGGATTGGCAAATTCACCACTGGCGCCTTGTGCTCTTCACAGATGAAAGCAGGTTCAAACTGAGCACATGTAACAGTCTGTAGATGCTGTGGAGAGCGATCTGCTGCCTGCAACATCCTTCAGCATGACTGGTTTGGCAATGGGTCAGTAATGGTGTGGGGTGGCATTTCTTTGGAGGGCCGCACAACCCTCCATGTGCTCGCCAGAGGTAGCCTGACTGCCATTAGGTACCGAGATGAGATCCTCAGATGCCTTGTGAGACCATATGCTGGTGCGGTTGGCCCTGGGTTCCTCCTAATGCAGGACAGGGCCAGACCTCATGTGGCTGGAGTGTGTCAGCAGTTCCTGCAAGATGAAGGCATTGAAGCTATGAACTGGCTCGCTCGTTCCCCAGACCTGAATCCAATTGAACACATCTAGGATATAATCTCTTGCACCATCCACCAACGTCACGTTGCACCACAGACTGTCCAGAAGTTGGCGGATGCTTTAGTCCAGGTCTGGGAGGAGATCCCTTAGGAGACCCTCCGCCGCCTCATCAGGAGCATGCCCAGGCATTGTAGGGAGGTCATACAGGCACTTGGAGGCCACACGCACTATTGAGCATCATTTCCTTGTCTTGAGGAATTTCCACTGAAGTTGTATAAGCCTGTAACTTCATTTTCCACTTTGATTTTGAGAATCATTCCAACTCCAGACCTCTGTGGGACATTACCGGTAGTTTTGATTTACATTGATGATTTTTAGGTTTTAATGGTTCTCAACACATTCCACTATGTAATGAATAAACACTTACAACTGGAATATTTCATTCAGTGATATCTAGGATGTGGGATTTTGTTCATCTTATTTGACCAGTGTATGAATATATATCTATCTATATTTTATTTATATATCCATATATCCAAGTGCTTTGCAGATCACAAAGCAAATTCTGTGCTAATTCATTGAAGAGGTGGTGAAAATAAAAATGTCAAACATAAGGCTGGGGCTATATGACAAGTTTGGCTGCGATGCTTATTATGCGGTAAAAGTTCACTTCGTGTCGCTGCTACTTTGCAGTGCACTACAGGTGAATGGAGTTGCATTGTAACACTGAAAACGCTGAAACCACAGCAAAAAAAATTGCAAGAAGTCAAACCGCGTTGAACTCTTTGCGACTTGAATGTTGCAGTACTGTTTGCATACAATGCAACCCCAATCACTTGCATTGAGCTGAGATGTAGCAGTAACAACCTGCGAACAAGTGTTGCGCCTAAGTTGGCAGGTAGCCCAAAGCCTAAGGCTACGTTTACACGGTCAGTATTTTACCTCAGTATTTATAAGCCAAAACCAGGAGTTTTGGCTTCGGTGATACAGAAGTGGTGACGTGTTTCTATTATACTTTTCCTCTGATTGTAAGCCGAAAAAAGGAATGGAACAAATACTGAGGTACAAGCCTCACACAGGAGAGAGGTTTTTTGTTTTTTCACGTAAAAAAAAAAAAAGCACTGTCAATGATTTTTCTGAATGTCTTTTTGCTATTTTTAAAGGATTAGGGGAAAAAAAAACAACTCATTTCTCCACCTTACAACAATGAAAAATGGCCAGCATACATATGCCATCTGAGTGCTGTATGATTTTTCTCACAAGCGCATAGACTTTGATTTCCAAGTTAGAGCTGACACTTGGATTAATATTGTACACATCTACGTGATTTTGTTTTAACTACTTGGCCACAAAAAAAATAAATAAAAAATAAAAAAAATCACTGTCATGTGAACAACTCCATAGACTATCATAGGTAATAATGCGATCGTTGAAAAAAAAAACCGGGTAGCACTCGTACATGAAAAAACTGACATGTGAATGAGGCCAAAGGAAGATGCTGTGGAGTAAAAAGACAAAAAATTCCTAATATGGTAATTTTTACGGGAATTAAAAAATTTAGTATAATTTGCTGCCGAACTGCTGTGCTGTATGTTTTGAGTTCACTAAAATGGAGTAAAACTAATCGAACCAGCAAAAATTTGTAAAGCTACACTTACCATTCATTAGACTGTAGTGTTGGCGACTCATTCTGGGCTATGTGATATAAGGCACTCATTGCGTTCATGTTAAATAGTGGAGGTTTCCTTTCAGCTGTACATCAGAAAGAAGGGGAAAAGTAAGTGACATAAGCAGAAGAGCCGGAGCCAGGTGCAAACAGTGAGGTGTCGCATGTGTAAAGGAGAGGTGTTTAGTGTCCTCATGCAGCCTAATCCAATTATTTTAATCTCCTGGGTCATTCTAGGGAAGAATGCTTTGCCTGGACCTGTCAAACACATCAGGTAAATTCATTATTTTCATTATCTATATAACTACAAAATTTATGTTAAGTGTAGGGAACCATACAGAGCAGTCGTCACCACCACTGAACATGCGCTTTCTCAGCGCCCAAGTCTTGAACTGATCACTACCTGGATTCCCCAGCCATTATTGCATGGTGCTACATGAAATATAAAGTAATATATACACTGCCTCCTAAACGGAATAGAGGTCTGTGTATTGAATGCATGCCGACTATCCTCCAGAATGGGAGCCATCCCTCTGCTCTGACTTGCATTCATATTCCACAATTTGGCTGTGCAAAGAAGTCTAGCCCTTCACACAGCACATAGACAAGGGAACAGATTGAGAAGGGACCCAGATAACGAATGTGCAACATTTATACTCACCCAATTCAATGCAAGTGATACCGAGAGACCAAATATCAACCTTGCCTTCATACTGCCCTTCATCCATTGCTAAAATAACTTCTGGGGCCATCCTAAAAAAAACACACACACACAACAATGAACACCAAATTACTTGGATGCGGAGCCAAAAACATATGAAAATCGGATCCATCACATCGGTGATCAACAGTTTAGTTCAGGGTTTGTTTTTCGCATTGATAAAAAGCAAGACAGCATGTGGAAATGGTTTTCAATGTGGAATCACCTTCCTAATTGCAGATATCTGGTAATTTACAATACCGTGCAAACGTTAAGGGAGGTGTGGAAAACGAGATGCAAAGTAGGAATGCGTTATGTGTTAATAGCCTTTTATTAACGGATAAAAATAGTGAAGGAAGTAAATAGAGATTAACACCAATCAATATTTGTTTTGCATGATGGACAAGTGTCTGCCAGTATTGAGGACACCATTTATCCTGACCAACTCCACATCTCAGTTGCTGAAACGCAGCCCCAAACTTGCAGGACCCTCCACCATGCTTCGCCCAACAAAGTAAAGTAATGTGGTCATGCTGCTCCTCCCTATAAAGTCTCTTTTTATCATCAACACACATCTCATCACTCCATGCCCGGCATACAATAATCTGCCCCATTAAGGGCCTTTTCCAATGCTTTTTTTTCTCCCACAAATTCCAAGTGAGCTTATATTTTCTTACAATTAAAATTAATTAAATAAATAAACAAACCCTTACAAACCCTCACCTACTGATGTATATATAATCACATCTTTAGGTGAGGGTTTGTGTCTATTTATTTCTTTTTAATTGCATTAATTCCAAGACTAAAATCATGGTGCCTCCCTAAGACACAGTGATTGTGCCCCTTTAAGATCGCATATTCAATGACACAAACAGTAACACATTTTACCAATATGGCGTTCCCACGAAGGAGTTGGCAGGCGACGCTATAGATGCAGAACCAAAGTCCGCTAATTTGACCTGACCAGGCTCAGTTAGCAGGATATTTCCAGCTTTAATATCCCTGCGGAAAACAAACAAAACATAATCATACTACATTTACGAATATACTTAGCGGATACCGTACTATTTATTTTTTTTGCCAGCATTCACATACGGTAAATATTATTTTGCTATTAAATTGTACTTTGATATTACTCTGCAATTAATGTCTTATTCACATTTTGCAATTTACAAGGAACAGAATATCTAATGTTAGGTTTATCGTGTCTTACACTATTACCACATGAAAAAATAAGTATAAAAACTGCATATATAGTAGGGACCAATTACATATCAATGAAAATAACATCCCAGTGAATTCGATCAATTTGTGACTCAAATCTATACAATTGCAGAAAAAAAAAAGTCAGCCTCTTGTACACATGACAGAAGACAGCATCAGTCACAAAAGGCTGACGTGACCTCATGCGCGACAGCCATCACATCCCAATATATAGAGCAGCCAAAGCTGGCACTATCATAGCTTCCATTAAAGCCGCAACAGGAAATACAGCAGCCATTTTAGGGCTGTTTAAAATTGTGAGAGGACGGCAGAGTTCACACCAAAGCAAAATAGATAGGAAGAGAAAGCTGTAAAATATTGGAGAAATATTCCAGATAGTAATGTGTTCTAGAACTGCAGCAGTGAAGAAGATAAGAGTAGTAGTCTGCAATTACAAAGACTCAACGGATAGCGATAGGCCGGGGTCAGATGAGCGTGTGGCATCTGATGTGAGAGCATTGGATGTGGTATGCTAATGACCCTCGGATGCGTCTGTGCTGCGAGCGGGAGCAGAGTGTCACGCGTCTGTGCTGCGAGCGGGAGCAGAGTGTCACGCGTCTGTGCTGCGAGCGGGAGCAGAGTGTCACGCGTCTGTGCTGCGAGCGGGAGCAGAGTGTCACGCGTCTGTGCTGCGAGCGGGAGCAGAGTGTCACGCGTCTGTGCTGCGAGCGGGAGCAGAGTGTCACGCGTCTGTGCTGCGAGCGGGAGCAGAGTGTCACGCGTCTGTGCTGCGAGCGGGAGCAGAGTGTCACGCGTCTGTGCTGCGAGCGGGAGCAGAGTGTCACGCGTCTGTGCTGCGAGCGGGAGCAGAGTGTCACGCGTCTGTGCTGCGAGCGGGAGCAATTGCTTTTTCAAAGGGGAGAATTTTTTTTTTTTTTTTATCCAAAATACTTTAAAATCCACAACACATTTACTGCGACAGATTACCTCACAAAGTACATATGTACCACAAAAATTGTAATTTTTTTTTGCACATCTGCTTTATTTCTCAAATTTTACATTTGTACAGGCAGCATCATCTTTCAGGCACTGGCTTTTTATTTGTATACCTACCGACCATTTCTTATGCCATAATTTTTTGGAAGAGGGTCGAATTTTGTTGCAAGGGAAAAAAAAAAAGTCTGCTTTGTAAACGCCAGTTATATAACGTACCTACCTAGCATTTCTTGTTACGTCCTATTTGGCAAGGGTTGAATAATTTGTGAGAAAAGACCGTCAAAAGAATATAGTGTTCTACAAAATATATGGTAAAATAAAAGTGGCAATAGATCAGGTAGTGTATAAAACCCCCACACAAGAAAGCTCATAGAGTAGCCAAGAACACAAGAGCTGCTAGCATCAGCACCATCACCAGTCATCCGGCTAGCATTACTACCAAACGCAGGCCACATTTGGCCTGCTTCCCCACCGATACTCTTGCCGCAGACAAAGAAGTGAAGGTCATTACAGAATGTATGCCCCAGCTGGATGAGGCTAACCAGTGTGCTGCACAGAACGGTCTCTGCCTCAACACAAAACGACCAAGATCATTTTTAGTCATTGTTTTAATTTAAACAAAAAAAAACCCCACAAGAAAAGTCTGTCAGTGTGCGGTGTTATTAAATGGCCTGTTTATTACTATAGGTTTCCATCCGTTCATATGGTAGGGTCCTTTGACATTAACTCCTTCAACCCCAAGCCTGTTTTCAACTTCTAGGCAAAATTTTACATTTCTGACCACTGTCACTTTATGATAATAACTATGGAACACTTCAATGGATCCCACTGATTCGGAGACGGTTTTTTCATGACATATTGTACTTTATGATCGTGGTAACATTGGTTTATTATGTCTTGCGTTTGTTTAAAAAAAAAAAAAAAAAAAATCAGAAATTAGGTAAAAATTTTGCAAGTTTCAATTTTTATGCCCTTAAGCCAGAGAGATATGTCACACCAAAAAGTTAATAAACAACATTTACCACATGTCAGTTTTACATCAGCACAATTATTGAAACCATGACCAGCAATTTCTTATTTTTCAAACATTTAGAAATCGTTTTTTTTTTTTTTTTAGTGACCACATTACATTCGAAGGGACTTTAACCCCTTCACCCTGAAGCCTGTTTTCAACTTCCTGACCAGGCCATTTTTTTCAATTCTGGCCAATGTCATTTTATGAGGTTTATGGTATCAATTTGTTTATTTTCACAAGGGTAAAAGGAGAAAATGGAAGACTAACATTGTTGAGCAATTTCTCCTGAATACGCCGATACCCCATATGTGGGGGAAAACCACTGTTTGGGCGCACAGCAGGGCTCGGAAGGGAAGGAGCACATTTTGACTTTTTGAATGCAAAATTGGCTGGAATGGAGAGTGGACGCCATGTTGCTTTTGAAGAGACCCCGATGTGCCTAAACATTGGAAAAACCCCACAAGTGACCCCATTTTGGAAACTAGACCCTTTAACGAACTTATGTAGCTGTGTGGTGAGCACTTTGAACCCCCAGGTGCTTAACAAAAATGATCTTTTAGCCCCATTTTTTGTTCATTTTCACAAAAGTAAAGAGTAAAAATAAACCACTAAAGTTGTTGCACATTTTCTCCTGAATACGCCAATACCCCAAAATCTGACCATTCTGTGTCCGTTAACTGATCAATATTTCTGCATTGATGCCAATTTATTTTCTTAACCTAAACCACATTTCGGGGGGTTTCAGCTTTCAAAAGAATAATTTATACAACCAATGGATGAATTTAACGTCAGGTTATAAGCTTTAAATTTACATAACATGGATAAGCGAAATAACTTCTGTCAGGGAGTGTATGTAGAGGTACCTCTTACAGTGCTGGGGTGCTGCCATAACCATGTAGAGAGGTGAAGGACATCTTTCTTGCCCTTGTACTTGACTACCAGCATGTTATCGCTACATTGGGCTCTGCTCTCACCCTTTCTGAGCAGCTGCCCAGTTGGCATCTTAGGGAGGTATCTGGTTTTGCTGACAGTAACACATGCTGCGGTAGCTCATGCAGAGAGGTCCCTGAAGAGTGGGATGCTGGTATGAAAGTTATCTACGAAGAGATGATGACCTTGATCCAGCAGTGGGTGCACCAAATCCGACACAATTTTTCCCACACACTTCCAGGACAAGGCAACATTCAGGGGGTTCAATCCTGGTGTCCATCCCTTCATAAACTCTGGTACTCTCACACGGTTTGTACAGCTTAATTCCCTGGCCCTCTTACTGGGCAGGTATTGCCAGAATTTTAGCCTCACCTTAAAATGTATTAGGGACTCATCCACACAGATATCCCTTTGAGGAACGTACACCTCAGCAAACTTGATGCAGAAGTGATCAGTAACCAGCCGAACTTTGAAAAGTTGGGGTCATCAAGGGTAAAACATTGTGCATTATCATTATAATGCAAAAATTTGTGGATTTATGGGTTATAGCCATGCGGAGCAGTGTCGTATAAAACATCAGCACTCCAAGGTACTGTCTTCCTCACTAACCTCATGTGAAAGACAAGGCCCCAAAACGTCATCAATTCTACTGCTTCTACAGGAGTCCAGTTAGAAAATGATGAAGAGCGGTTTTGTGCCGAAAATTGCCGAGTGTACAAATTTGTCTAAGCCACCACAAAGTTTACAAAATCCTCAAATAAAGACTTTGAAAAAGTCCATTTCTGTGAGGCCGGTGGTTGTCAAATTGAATTCCTAATTGCGCCACAAAATCAGGAATCTGTGGCTCACAATTTTCAGCAGGTGAGGTCCATAATGGGTCAGTAGTGTGCGCTGGCTCATTTTCTGTCCTACGGAGTCTGCATGGTGGTTCAGGATCACTTGAGGAGGAGGAAAAATTAAAGGAAAGTGGGATCCTCTCCTCACCATCAGTGTCGGAGGAAAGGTGTGTGCGTGTGGTAAATGTTTAGTTTTTTTAGTTAGAAGTGAAAAAGATAAAAGAATCTAAAAAGAAAAAGAATAAAAAAAATATAGAAATTTTGAAAAACAAAACTTACTAAGTGGAGGTCAGTAAAAAAACAAAATAATAAAATAAATTATTGAGCGTTCGCAACTATCTTACACTAACCCTGACTCTACTACTGTGGGTTTGTTTTTTTTACTGAATAGATACAGATTGCTGCAGTTGTTTTTTTACTATCCCTAATCTAGTCCTATCAACTAATCAAATTTTGTTCTGCAAACAAAAAAAAAAAAAAAAAAAAAAAGAGGCCGATCACTGATGTGTGCCAGTCATCAGCGCTCCATGACTGTAGGACGCATGCATGCCTGGATATGGTGCAAAAAAAAAAAAAAAAAAAAAAGATTAAAGAACAAAAAAGTCCTTGCCAAAAGTGAGCAAGGGTGCCAATCAGTGATGTGCATCTGATCAACAGGCTCGCCGATTGTAGGACACACACACAAAGCTGGTGCACAGGGGGTTGGGGGGGGGAAAGACAGACAAAAAAAGTCCTGGAAAACAGTATACACGAGTGCGGATCAGTGATTTGTGTCCACGATCAGAGCTCGGCAGCTGCAGGACACAAACAAAAAAAGAAAAATAACCTTCCAAAACGTCGAGTGATCAAGTTTAAGGTCAGCAAGTACTAACAAATATGGACGTATAGATACGTCGAAGGTCGTGAAGGGGTTAGGGTATATACACATGATCAGGAATGGCTCCATATTTGCTCAGGATTTGACGCAGGTGAAATCTGCATCTGAGATTACTGGCAGGTCACCTGTGTTTTTGATGCGTTTTTTATGCTTTTTTTTTCCCCCACATGCATTTTTGATGCGTTTTTTCATTGCATGAGCTTTTTTGTCACTTGAAATAAAGCTAATTGAAAGTTGGCTTTGGGAAGGGAAAAAAATGATTTCCTGTTTGCAGATATATTGGGGTATGTTCCCAAGGCCAGTAAATGCCGCAAGTTGGATGCTGCATACATCTGCAGCATCCAACCTGCAGCGTCCAGCTGTTACAGCATAGTGGTGGGATTTCAAGAAATCCCATGCCCACTATGCGCGCACCAATGCCGGCGGCTCACCGCAGAAACAGACATGCGGCGTGTCTTTCCCGTCTGCAGCATGTCAATTTATGTGGGGGAGATGCTCAGTCTCCACTGCGTAAATTTCCCATACATTTTCATTAGATGCGGTAAAACCGCATTATCTTCCTAGTCACATACATATTTAGTGCAGGAACGCAGCTTACTACGCATGTTTACTAATTTAAATAATGTTGAATCTTGTGACACAGCAGGAAGTACATGATACAGGAAGTGGAGGAAAGCACAGAGAGGTCCCTTCATTTTTAATAAATACATTTAAAAAAAAAAAAAAAAAGGGTGGGTTGCCCCTATATATGTTTACCAGCCAGAGTAAAGCAGACTACTAGGACGGGTATTTCAGGCCAGTAAGGATCCAATATCCATGAACCTTACCAGCCTGATAATACCAGGCCGCAGCAGTCTGCTTACCTTGGATGGTTAGCAAAAATAGTGGGATCACCTCCAAAAAAAAAAAAAAATAGCGTGGGTTCCCCACCACCATTCACCCTGACATCCAGACACAACGGAGCTGGAAGCTCATGGAGCTGAAGGAGATAACGCGGTTCCCGGCAGTCACGTGCACTGCAGTTCTCGCCGTCAGCTGATGGTTCGCGAGAACTGCAGTGTACATGAACTTCCGGCTGAAACAAGATACGCTAGTATGTAAATTAATACACATGCGTAGTAAGCTGCGTTCCCGCATTTAATACGCATGTGACTAAGAAGATAATGCGGTTTTACCGCATCTAATGATAGTGAATGGATAATTTACGTGCTGCAGTCTGGAAAGACACGCCACATGTCAGTTTATACAGGGATGCAGTGGGCATCTCGGAATGCATAGTGGACAGGGATTAATTTAAATCTCATCCACTATGCTGTAACATCTGTCCGCTGCAGGTTTGACACTCCAGATGTATGCAGCGTCCAACCTGCAGCGTTTACTCACCCTGGAAACATACCCTTAAGGCTATGAGACCTCAGTTTTATACACAGCTTTTTAGAGCAATTCACGCATCTGAGATATGTGGCAAGATTATTTGCAGCAAATAATGTTTTGGGGAAAACTTTGCTGAATCTCATGAATTAGAATCATTTGCTCATATCTAATGACAAGCATTTAGTTGATAATGGGATGAGCTGTCCGATTACAATGTAGCATATGCCCCAAACACTGAAATAATATTTCCACTAGAGGGGGTTGTAGTCAAGTCTATTCCTAATACTTCTCCAATTTGACCATTTTCAGCAGTTCGGATACAATGTTGTCAGTGCAGTCCACCTGTGATATTTACTATGATTGCTATGGGATGGCAGAGTAAATGCATCAGTATGAAAATTAATGTCAGAGGTTCTATTTATAAGAGACCGCGATCCTGCTCAGCCTTGAATGAAGGATATAATCCATCACATCACTCCCTGCTCAAGTAGAGTTTAAATGTGCAAGTATACCTCACACAGATAATAACGCCATTTCATAAGAACTATGCTGCAGTGGTTTTCGTTGGCTTCTCTCATCTTGTAGAGTCTAGTTCAGTACATGTGTGGTGTTTCTTAGCTATAACCCAACACACACACACCGATGAAGAAGTACTGTAAACCCATCCGATGGCGCAGTCAGACAATCCAGCTTACAAGCTGTATTACAGCAGAAGTTCGTACACCGCTGTTAGTGGCCTTTTTGGGGTTAAAAAAAATGCTCTGGCCAGATGCAAGTTTCGGGTCACTAGAGAAATACAAAAGCACAATACAAATATTGATTGTATATGCCCTTTTTGTTTGTTTGTTTCACAAAATAATGGAAAAAGACAGCTGACCAATGCAGCAACACTTCCTCTGGAGCCCAGAACATAGCCACTGCCTTAGACATTGAATGGTTACAGAGGAGATCCAGGTCAAGAAGGAGTTTAAAAAAAAATGACTGACTTTATTGAAGTACATTAAAATAGTGCTAAAAAAATCAGGAAAAATAAATGCACTCATCAGAATGCAGAACCAACGGGTTTTGGGTGCTTATAGATTAGAGGCGATATATGGATCAGAAACGCGTAGGTGCTGGATGCACTTTTAACTGCACTTTAATAAAGTCTGGATTTTTTTTTTTTTTTAACTTTGCCTTGAACTGGCTCTTATATTCTTAACCTTTTTTTTTTTTTACCGTAATTGTATTTTCAGCTTTTTTTTTTTTTTTTCCTTTAAATTTCGCCATGCTCTATGTATGGTGTTTTTCTCTCATAAACCAACATTTTTTATTTTTTTTTTAACTTAAAGAGTATTTGTCGCCTCTAAAAAATGTAATGCCTTTTTATTAGTCACAAAACTTGTAAAATGTCAAAGTGGAATCTTGACATCGCATGATCTAGGAATCCTATGTTCTGTAATGTAGAAGAAAAAAATGCATTTATATATCCAACAACAAAAAAAGCAGGAGCTTTATATATATAAAAAAAAAAAAAAAAAAAAAAAAAAAAAGCACCCAAAAAGTGTGCGAGATTGCTTTATGTACTAACAGAAGAGCTGGCCAGCAATTGTGTTGCACTTTCTCTCCATCTTGGTCAATAAGGTGATGTTCATCTGTCACACAATGGACCCAATGGGTTCCTTGAGCTGTTAATCATTTACATGGGGGAACTAACGCTTCACGCAGTGTTACATTTTATTTATTTTCTCTATAAAATAACAAAATCTGCAACAAGAGTTTGAAAAGGAAATAAAAAAAAAAAACAAACTAAAGACATTTCTAGAAAGCAATAGAAAAAAAAAGTATCTATACATTTTATGAGTAAGGCTTTGTTCCCACTAATCTATTGCTCATAAAGCAACAAAGCATATCCTTTCAAAGGGAACACAAGTGAAACCTGATGGATCCTACCTGCTTATAGTTGGGTCCAAACTGTGTGGGGTGAGAGCACTGGCTTACACCATGGAAAGGATTCAGGCAAGGCGATAATATCGCTCGATGGGATGGGTAAAATGCGCCCATATTATACACTATAGGTATAAGCTGTGTAGCTTGGCTAGCAAAAGGAAAGCTCATACTGAATATGTGTCAATGTTAAAAATTAATCCACAGACTGAATAGTTAGCGTTGAGTAAGCACACTTCACCTGGAGACCACGGCAATTCTGGCTTACCTGTGAATCATATTGCGTGAGTGCAGGTAGTCCAGCCCCTGCAAGGCACCATGAGTAATGGCCGCGATCTCCACTTCCTGAAGTGGCTTCTTGTGAACTATAGAAAAAGAGAATTGCATTAGAGAAAGACGACTAAAATGGGACCCCGTCAAAAACCACTATTAACCTGCAGATATGGGGTTAATCTGCAGATGGATGGCATTCTGAAGCCGTGCATCCGCTATAATGAAAGTCCGGCCGCCAGGGGGAAACGTTATTCCTCCTGGCAGACCCCATTTTTCAGCCAGAGGCGCAGTCGGTACAGCCTTGAATGACAAAATAGGCTTTGTTCTTAAAGGGTCTTTCAGCAGAGAATGACTGATGAGACCAAGTAGAGGGGCTCTGTGCATCATGGGGCTGCCAGACATTGAAATACACCCTCCCACCTAGGTTTCCATCTATCACCTCCATTCTCTGGCTCTGTGAAGGCAGAGCTGTCAAATAAGGGGGTGTGCAGAGGAACATGGAGCAGCTATGAAGGTGCATGTAAAGGATTGGCTCCGCCGTGAAGCATCGAGACGTAGTTTGAACAGTCATTCTCTGCTGACAGAGTCCCATTTAAGAAGCACTGTCGCCGGAGTGGCTTCAGTCACCGCTCAGTATATACTGTGTGGCCCCTGTAACCAAACCACCACACTAACTAGAAGTCGGCTGTGCAGTGCATCGGTCAGTCAGTACCAGGATGTACTGAGCCACGCCTGCCCGAGTGCCTTCTTAGGACCAAAGTCCATTTTAGCATTCACGGAAACCAGTCATGGAAATAGGCTGGCCAAACCACAAACATGAATAAGACACAGGCTCCGTTATTGCAAATACCCATATTTTACGCTAAAGAAAAAAGACACATTATATAGGGACACGGAGCGATGACTTATTTCAGAGTATTATGGTAGAGTTTCAGAGTGAAACATAGATGCCAGCACTGAGGGATCCGGCCCAGATTCACGCTGCATGTGATTCATATCCGCATGGCCCAGACCTGGAATAAGAGCGTCTATACAACATTGTGACCGTCATATATACAGCTTTACATTAACCCTGAAAAGGAAAACCGCAACATACTCCATTATGGGTATATCATCACGTAGAAGAATGTGCACAAGAGAAACAGCCGAGTGCCCAGATAGTGGCCTCCTAGCAGACAGCATGTACATCTATCCAAAAGAAGTAACGCAACTTATTATGTGCATGGCGGAAATAGTTCAAGTTATCCAATCATTTATGGTAGTCTTAAAGGGAACCTGTCAGCAGGATTCTGCTGAGTAACCTACAGACAGTGCACGATTGGCACTGTTATACTGATTAAAACGATACCTTGGTTGATGAAATCTGTCTTGTGGTTGTTGTTTAACCCCTTTACCCCCCAAGGTGGTTTGCACATTAATGACCGGGCCAATTTTTACAATTCTGACCATTGACAATTTATGAGGTAATAACTTTGGAACGCTTCAACGGATCCTGGTGATTCAGAGATTCTTTTTTCGTGACAGTGTACTTCATGATATTGGTAAAATTTCTTTAATATATTTGGGGGGGAAAAAAAACAATGACAATTTTGCAAAAATTTTGCAATTTTCCAACTTTGAATTTTCATGCCCTTAAATCACAGAGATATGTCACCTAAACAGTATGTCTACTTTACATCAGCACAATTTTGGAACCAACATTTTTTTTTTTTTGTTAGGAAGTTACAAGAGTTAAAATTTGACCAGCGATTTTTCATTATTCCAATACTTTTTAGTTATTTATTTTTTTAGGAACCACATCACATTTGAAGTCCCTTTGAGGGGTCTGACAGAAAATACCCAAATGTGACAACATTCTAAAAAGTGCCCCCCTCACAGTGCTCAAAACCACATGAAAGAAATCTGTTAACCCCTTCATGTACTTCACAAGAATTTTTGAAATGTGGGAAAAAAAAATTGAACATTAACTTTTTTTTCACTAAACTTAATTCAGATCCGTTTTTTTTTTTTTTTCATTTTGACAAGGGTTAGAGGACAAAATGGACCCTAACATTTGTGGCGCAATTTCTCCTGAGCACGCCGATACCCCATATGAGGGCGAAAACCACTGTTTGTTCGTATGGAAGAGCTCAGAAGGGAAGGAGCGCCATTTGACTTTTTGAATGTTAAATTAACTGGAATTATCAGTGGACGTCATGTCCTGTTTGGAGAGCTCCTAATGTGCCTGAACAGTGGAAACAACCCCCCCCCCCCCCACACACACACACACACACACACACACACACACACACACACGTGACCCCATTTTGGAAACTAGACCCCACAAGGAATGCATCTAGATGTGTGGTGATCATCTTGAACCCCAGGTGCTTCACAAGTTTATAATGCTGAGCCATGAAAATAATAAAATCACATTTTCCCCACAAAAAAAATATTTTAGCCCCAAATTTTGCATTGTCATAAGGGTAACAGGACAAATTGCACTACAAACTATATGGTGCAATTTCTTCTGAGTACGCCGATACCCCATATGAGGGAGAAAACTACTTGAGGCCCAGTGCAAAGCTCAGAAGGGAAGAGGCACCATATTGGAGTTCAGATTTTGCTGGAATGGTTTGAGGGTGCCATGTCACATTGGCAGTGCCCCTGAAGTGCCAGAACAGAAACCCCCTATATGTGATTTTGACTTCATGGGTATTTTCAAGAAACAAACAGCAATGAATGCTGCCAAGTGAAAATTGCAAACTGCCGCTGTAGTGACCAGTACGTTGCAGTAACCAGTACTTTAAGCCCAACCCGTGCTTCCGGAGACATACAACAGTAAATTAGGCGGACACTTGTCTTCAGAAATGCCAAACATTTGGACGCTATATGTGGTTTAGGTACACTGTGGGGCTCAGAAAAGATGGGGGGTATTTAGATTTTAAAGCGGAGAATTTATTTTGGAGGGTGAGAAGCCATTTAGCTTTTCCAGAGCCTTTGTGCTACCAGAAATGTGGAAGCCCCTATATTTCCATTAACAGATGACGGACCTGAGTGGGGACTTGCTTTTTTGGTGGATTGAGTTGAAGCTTTTATTGGGAACATTTTACATAACATTTGGGATCACATTTATCTATCACTCTACGCTCACCACTTACTTTGGGGTTTCCATCTAAATCTCTGAGTGACATGACAGATGAATCCCCCGAGGGATCCTTTCCCTATAATGAGGCAGCAGAGTTACTCTGCACTTTATTTGGGCTTTGTTCAGCGGTGTCGTTCTTTTCATAAGTGCACAAAACTGGCAATGCAATTCTAAAAAGACGGACACCGCTGGATCACAGGTCCTATGGCATCCACAGTGCCTCTATCTGCCTCATAGGGAATCTTCCTCCAGGGTTTTCGTCTGAATCACGTATTTCAGAGATCTACACAGAAACCCCGGTGTAAGAATATGTGCACACGACGCAGATTTAGTGCAGAACTGCAGCAGATTTTTCTGCAGCAGAAACGCTGCAGACTGCACTGTGATTTACAGTACAATGTAAATCAATGTGAAAAAAAAAAAAGCTATGCACATGGTGCCGAAAAATCTGCGCAGAAACGCTGCAGATTTCAAAGAAGTGCACGTCACTTCTTTTGTGCAGTTCTGCAGCGTTTCTGCACCCTCCATAATAGAAATCCATTGGTAAAAAACGCATCAAAAACGCACCTGCGGATTCTGCCAGGAGATGCAGATTTAGTACAGATTTTATGCAGAAAATTCTGCACCAAATCTGCATCGTGTGCACACAGCCTTAGCGCTGAGCGCAGGATAAATGATGTAGGCCAAGCCTTACTGCGATCTTTGAGAGGAAGAATTTAAAAAAAAAAACAAAAAAAAAAAAAAAACAACATGTGAAGAATTGGTTTTATTTATTTTTTATGTTGCTCCTCGTGCGGTTTAAGTGATTAGGTGACTTTATTCTTCGGGTTGGTGCGATTACAGCGATACCAGATTTATATTAGGGTTTTTTTGTTGGCTGCTGTCACACACTAAAAGACGCTTTTTATTGCAAAATCACATTTTGAGAGCTATGATTTTTCCATATTTCGTCCGACAGTCATGTTATGGCTTGTTTTTTGTGGGACAAGCTGACATTTTTATTGGCACCATTTTTTGGGCACATGCCATTTTTTGATCGCTTTCTACTCTGATATTTGGGATACAGATTGGACAGGAATTGCTTTTTGTTTGTTTGTTTGTTTTTTTTAATACCGTTCCGCATGTGGTAAAATTGGTAAGGCAGCTTTACTATTTGGGTCAGTATGATTACAGCAACACCCAATTTATATCATTTTTTAGGTTTTGGCCCTTTTACACAAAAACTATTTTATGTAAAAAATAATTATTTTTGCATCGTTTTATTCTGGGAGCTATAATTTATTTTTCTGCTGATGAAGCTGTATGACTGCTTGTATTTTCAGGACGAGATGACTTTTCAAAGGTACTATTTTTATTTACATCCATCTTTTTGATTGAGGTTTTATTGCACTTTTTGCTTGGCGGTATGATAAAGCATTGTTTTTTGCCTAATTTTTTAATTTTTTTACGGTGTTCACTGAAGGGGTTAACAAATGGGACAGTTTTATAGAGCGAGTTGTTAAGGACGCGGCAATACCAAATATGTACTTTCATTGTTGTGTTTTGTTTTTTTTTTAAATATAAATTAGTATTTATTTGAAAAATATTTGATTCTTTTTAATTTTCTTTATTTGGGGATTTAAAAAAATAAATATATTTTTTAACCCCTTTCTGCCATCAGACGGAATAGTACATCCGATGGCAGAACCCCCGCTTTGATGTGGGCTCCAGCGGTGAGCCCGCATCAAAGCCGGGGCATGTTGAATAGCTGACATGTGCCCGCAATAGGCGCGGGTGTAATCGCGATTCACCCGCACCTATTAACTAGTTTTATGCCGCTGTCAAACTGAGCATCGCCTCTACGTAGCAGAGCCAATCAAGTTGTGCCAGCTTCTAGCCTCCCATGGCTATTGAAACATGGCAAAAGTAAAAAAAAAAAAAAAAAAAAAAAAAAATATGAAAAAAAAAAAAATAAAATATAAGAAGGTCAAATCGCCCACCCCTTTCGCCCCATTCAAAATACAATAAAAAAAAAAAAAAATCAAACCTACACATTTGTTATCACCGTGTTTATAATCGCCTGATCAACCAAAAAAAAAAAAAAAAAAGATTAACCTGATCGCTAAACGGCATAGTGATAAAAAATAAAATAAAAATGCCAGAATTACGTTTTCTTGGTCGCCACGACACTGCTTTAAAATGCAATAACGGGAGATCAAAAGATCGTATCTGCACCAAAATGTTATCATTAAAAATGTCAGCTCGGCACACAAAAAACAAGCCTTCACCAAACCCCAGATCACGAAAAATGGAGACGCTACGGGTATTGGAAAATGGCGCGATTTTTTTTAGCAAAGTTTTAAAAAAAATTTCACCACCTAAAGGGACTGTCAGCTCAAATTGGCGGGATATTAAAATGATTTCTTACTGGTCAGATGGGCGGCGTATCTTCTCTATTTCTCCACCCTGTCCGTCCCCGTTTTCCACATTACTTTCGGGAATAAGAGTATGCGTGCGCCATAGTTGGTGCGTGCACCATGCAGTCTTCCGTAGCACACGCACAGTATGCTTTGCCCTACTGGGGGCAAAGCCAAAAAGCATTACTGCGCACTATGTCCCGGAACACAGCAAAATACTTCTGGGACATAGTGCGCGGGCGCATGCGCAGTAATGCTTTTCAGCTTTGCCAGCAGTAGGGCAAAGCATACTGCGCGTGCGCTACCGAAGACTGCATGGCGCACGCACCAACTATGGCACACGCATACTCTTATTCTCGAAAATAATGCGGAAAACAGGGACGGACGGGGTGGAGAAATACCGGATTACGTACCGGTAATGCTCTTTTATAGAGCCCACGACAGCACCCACTAGAGAGAGGGGATCCGCCCCTAGGAACAGGAAACCTACAGAGAGATAAAAGGGGCGGCCCCCCCTCGCTCCTCAGTTGTTTTACAGAGAATAGGAGGAACCGCCGCCAGGTTTTAGTTAACAGGTTCGGGTATATACATATATATACATATTTACAACCTCATACTATATCTTCTAATATTTACACCTCACCAAAAAAGCACCATGTGCAACTATATACAGAAAAGGGAGGGATGTGAACGGGTGCTGTCGTGGGCTCTATAAAAGAGCATTACCGGTACGTAATCCGGTATTTTCTATTCGCCACGACAGCACCCACTAGAGAGAATTGCAGAGACTATAGACTGGGTGGGTTTACTGAGTCAAGGACCGATACACCAAAAGTTAGATCAGAAGCAGAGGATAGATCTAATCTATAATGCTTATAGAAGGTATTCGGTGAAGACCAAGTTGCAGCCTTACATATAAGGTCTATTGGCACATTTGCCCTTTCTGCCCAGGAAGTCGACAAGGCTCTTGTAGAGTGCGCTCCCACATGCATTGGAGGATCTTTCCCTCCAGCCTTATACGCCAAGATTATTGCCTCTCTGATCCAGCGAGATAATGTGTTCTTTGTGACTCCGGCACCCTTGGTTTTACCCTGAAAAGACACAAAGAGAGCCCTACTCTTCCTCCAGTCCCTAGTTCTCTCTAAATAGGCTAAGACAGTCCTTTTTACGTCTAGGGTGTGAAGTCTTTCTTCTTCTGGAGTTGAGTGGTTCTCATAAAAGGTAGGTAACAGGATCTCCTGGGATCTATGAAAGGTAGAAGCCACCTTAGGGAGATAACAAGGATCTGTTTTTAAAAGTATCCTATCTGATGTTACCACAAAAAAGGGAGGATCTATAGATAAAGCATGAAGATCACTTACTCTTCTGGCAGAAACTAATGCCACTAATAATACCGTTTTTAAAGAAATATTTTTTAGTGAGGATGCATGGAGAGGCTCAAAAGGTGATTGAGTCAATGCATTTAGGACTATCGATAGATCCCACTGAGGGACCCGAGGTATGCTAATTGGTCTCGATCTCTCACAGGCAGATATAAACCGAGATATCCATTTATTACCTGCTACATCAAAATTAAAAAGAGCTCCTAAGGCTGACACCTGTACTTTCAGAGTGCTTACTGAAAGACCTAATTCCAGACCTTTTTGTAGAAATTCCAATATTGGAAATATAGGAATATCAGCGGAAAGTTGTGTAGTATGGAATTGAAGGAATTTCCTCCAAATTCTAACATAAATCCTGGTAGTTGAGGGTTTTCTACTTTTCATCAGAGTATCTATTAACCCACTAGAAAACCCCCTGAGATTTAGTAACTGCCTTTCAAACTCCATGCAGTTAAATTCATGCCCTTTGCCTGAGGATGAAGGAACGGACCCTGAGAGAGCAGGTCCTTGGATTGAGGCAGAATCCACGGGTCCGACACTGACATTGCCCTCAGCCATGAGAACCATGGCCTTTTGGGCCAGAATGGGGCTATTAATAGAATTCTTGCTCCTTCTTCCCTTATTTTTCTTATTACCAAAGGTAGTAGATTCCATGGAGGAAAGGCATATGCCAGGTCGAAAGTCCAGGGTACTTGGAGGGCATCGAGTATGTCCGGCTTGTCCTCCCTGTTTAGAGAGGCAAACGCCCTGACCTGTCGGTTGGCTCTTGTGGCAAACAAGTCTATTTGAGGAACACCCCATTGCGCTGTTATCATTTTGAAAATTTTTCTGTTTAGCATCCATTCCCCTTGATGGAGGGTGTGACGGCTCAGAAAATCGGCACGAAAGTTGTCTGTGCCCCTGATGTGAACTGCTGATAGTGATAGCAGATGACCTTCGGCTAATTCCATGATGTCTGATGCCAGCTCCCTGAGTCTGTCCGACCGCGTACCTCCTTGATGGTTTAAGTAAGCTACTGCCGTGGTGTTGTCGGAGAACACTCTTGTGTGAGAGCCGCTGAGCTGAGGAAGAAAGTGAAGTAGGGAATAATATATTGCCCTCAACTCTTTGACATTCGAAGAACTATCCAGTTCCGAACTAGACCAAAGATCCTGAACCCACTGATCCTTAAAATGTGCCCCCCAGCCTTTAGGACCAGCATCTGTGGTCACTATACTAGAGGGGGAAATTACCCAGAGAACCCCCCTTGAAAGGTTTTTCTGATTTAACCACCACTTAAGGGAGTGTAATACTTCCGTTGTTAGATAAACTGTTCTATCCAGACAGCCTCTATTCTTGATGTCTTCCTCTAATATAAATTTTTGTAGAAGCCTAGTATGAGCCTGAGCCCACTGGACCGCAGGAATACACGATGTCAGAGAACCTAGTAATGACATGCTCTGTCTGAGTGACATACTACGATTTTCTATTGCTAAGGATACCTTATCAACTATGGAGAATTTCTTATCCTCAGGCAGCTTACAAATCTGGTCAGCTGAATCTAGAAGGAGCCCCAGGAATTTCTGACACTTAACAGGCTGAAGTCTAGATTTTTCCCAATTAACCAGCCACCCCAGGGATTGTAAGGAAATCACTACTTCCCGTAACCTCTGCTCACACTGTAGGGGGTCTTTACCCACAATCAATAGGTCATCCAGATATGGAATGACTAAAGTATCTTTTACTCTTAGGAAAGACATAACTTCCAATAGCAATTTTGTGAAAACCCTTGGGGCCATGGATAATCCGAAGGCCATCGCCTTATATTGTAGATGACGAATTTGTCCCTCTATACAGACTGCTACCCGAAGGAACTGCTGGAATAAATGATGTATAGGAATATGATAGTAAGCATCCTTAAGATCCAATACTACCATGTAACAGTTTGGAAATAGATTCTTTATGGCTGAACGAATGGATTCCATTTTGAATGTTTTAGGCCTTATAAAGGAGTTCAGCTTTCTTAAATTAATTATGGTTCTGAAAGAGCCATCCGGCTTACTAATCAGAAACAAGGGAGAATAAAATCCCCTCCCCATCTGGGAAGATGGGACTTCCACTAGGACTTGTTTGCGTAGGAGGGTTTTAACCTCTGTTTCAAGCGCCTCTTGCTGAGGCCTGGATCTTAAGGTGGTAAGGAGGAAGGAGTCCGGTGGAGTTCTAATAAAGTCTAATGTGAGGCCTGAAGATATTAATTTAATGGCCCAAGTATTTATTGTTATCTCTTCCCATTGTTGCCTAAACTGTTTTAATCTTCCACCCACTGGAGGAATATAATTACTGGAATTTGTCGGCTGGCTTGAATGGACGTTTATTAAACAGGTTTCCTTTTTGTTTAAAATCCTTATTGTTCCATCTGTCTCTGAAGCCTCCCTTCTTTCCGAATGGTGGCTTCCTGAAGGCCCTTCTGTAAGATGGAACAAAGGGATTAGGGAATCCTTTTTTCCTTTCACCTGCCTTCGTGAGTATATCGTCAAGGACTGTTCCAAACAGGTACTTACCCTGACAGGGTATGGCACATAATTTGGATCTAGATTGGGCATCTCCTTTCCAGTTTTTAGCCATAAAGCCCGCCTAGCCGTATTGGAGATATTAGCTGTTCTGGCCGCCAGTCGTAGGGAGTCAATAGAGGCATCCGATATAAAGGCAGCCGCACCTTTGATCAAAGGGATAGATGCTCGTAACTTCTCCCTGGATACACCATTTTTAATATTTTGCTCCAGCTGATCCAGCCAGACTAACATTGACCTGCCAGTACATGTGGCTGCAATTGCCGGTTTGAATGCCGTGACACAGGCCTCCCACGATTTTTTAAGGAGCGCATCTGATTTTCGGTCCATGGGATCTGATAAGGAACCTGCATCTTCCACGGGCAAGGAGAACCGGCGAGATGTAGATGCAACTGCAGCATCGACCTTTGGTATTTTGGTCCATGTACTCAAATCTTCGTCATCAAAGGGGTAGCGCCTCTTACAGGGTATTGGTACCAACCCTTTTTGACCTTTACCCCATTCCTTCTTAACGAGGTCCTTTATGGCCTGGTTTATTGGAAACACGTGGCCTTTCCGTTGGGAAAGACCAGCAAACATGATTTCCTGTGGTGTTTGGGGTTCTTTTGACTCAGATACCCCCATCGTATTTCTCACCGATTTAACCAAGTTGTTTATGCCTTCAGTTGGAAAGCAAACAAAGTCTTCTTCCCCTGAAGAGTCAGACAGTTGAGAGACATCAGAGTCGACCTCCCCACTCTCTGCTGACGTGTCAGCTCTAGGTGAGGATACTCTTCTTTTCTTTTTCTCGATATTAATCGAGGAAGAACCGCCCCCTAACGACTGAAGTTCTTCCCGAATTATGAGCCGTATCTCATTCATTTTCACCGATTCCTCCTGCCGTAAGGTGTTATCTATACATGCCTGACATAGACTCTTAGTATAGGAGTCAGGCAGGGGTTCGGTACATATAGCACATTGTTTGTGCTTACTCTTCCCCGTCCTCTTTGCCTAGAATAATACAAGCAAAGGAATCAATATATGCTTCAGTGAAGCTATGTGTACACTCACCCAGCGTATTAATTTTACCGGCTGCGGGGTTGCCTTAGTTTGGGATGTGGAACGGGACGATTTCCTTCCCGATTTATCAGTGGAGTCACTTATCTTAGAGTGTCCACTGCTCTTTTTCCTGGTTTCGCTACTAGGTACTAGTGGCTCTTCCATGGAGTGCACACGGACCTCCTCTTGGGACGACATAATGCACACTGACTGCACTTCTAATCCTGACCTTTATAGTGTAGCCACTCCTGCATACATCCCCTAAAAAAATTTTTTTTTTTTTTTTTTTTTTTACTCACAAGTCCGGCGTCCGGACACTGGGATCGCATGGGGGAATCCAATATGGCGGTTCCCCCGGAAATGGTCCTCTGACACCGCGACCCCGGAAGTTCAAGCTTCCTTCCATGGGACGCCGACGCTACTGCGCATGCGCCCGCGTCTGCTGCATACCGGAAGCGCCCTAAGCGCTGCTTCCCACACCATGTCGCCTCTTACCTCTGGAGGGAACGGAGGGAAGATTACGCCCAGGGACGCCGCACCGCTGCTCAGCTCCACTTAGGAGGGCATTACCGCAGGTATCCACACTGCGCCGTGCATTCATTAGCACTTACCCAACGGTGTCCCAGCAGGGAGACCGTTGGCACCTTCAGGCTTCCCTGTCAGCCGCACCAGATGAGGGGGGAGCCCGCAGGAACATTCCCCCGACACTGTCCACCTGCTCTGGGACCCCTGTCACTCAGCAGAGTCGGTACAGGCGGTAGCCCAGGCAGGCCTTCCTCTTCTTAGCCATAGAGTTTTCTCTGTGGGTTCCCTTCTAGGAACAGGAAACCAACTGAGGAGCGAGGGGGGGGCCGCCCCTTTTATCTCTCTGTAGGTTTCCTGTTCCTAGGGGCGGATCCCCTCTCTCTAGTGGGTGCTGTCGTGGCGAATAGAAAATAAAGAGGATACGCCGCCCATCTGACCAGTAAGAAATCATTTTAATATCCCACCAATTTGAGCTGACAAGAGTCCCTTTAAGACACCAAACATGTTCTTTTATTAACTATGAACTCTTAATGACCTGGGGAATCATAATTGCAGGCCAGATTTAGCATTTAGTGAACCTAGCAAAAAAAAGCCAAACAAAAAACGTGTGGGATCACACTTTTTTTTGCAATTTCACCGAACTTGGAATTTTTTCCCCCGTTTTCTAGTACACGACATGGTAAAATCAATAAAAAAAAATTATGGCTCTTAGAAGGAGGGGAGCGAAAAACAAAAACTCAAAATCGAAAATACCCCGGGTCATGAAGGGGATAAACTTTTTTACATTGTCCCATCACTGTATGGTGTCAGATTGCTGATCTGACACACTGCATTGAGGATCAGCATTTGACAGGCAGGGAAGGAGGCATGTCAGCGCCTGCCAAGCCACCTTTCCCTGCGGGACCCCCAAAGCACCCCCGCTGCCATCTTGCGGGCAGAGGTTTCCATTGAGACCATCAGGACAACGTGATCACATTGCGTTGTTCTGATGGAAGTGTGCAGGAACGCATTCCCTGCGCAATGTTCATGTGTGCCGCTGTCACTACTGTCAGCGGCATCAGATGGGTTAAATGCCAGCAATTTATTTAAAAAAAAAAAAAAAGGGTATATTTTTCTTTTTTTTTTTTTTCTTTAACTTTGTCCTACTATGGGACTATCAATTTTTGCAGGCTGATCACTTTTATAGCATAGAGATGTAGCAGCATCACCATACTATGCAAACTGTCAGCTCTGCACTGACAGAGAAAGTTACTGATCATGCACTGCGCATAATCATGCAACTTTCCTAGCTATGGTGACCCGGATGTCATGACAACACCGGGTCACCATGGCAATGATTGGGACCCCATGTCACGCTGCGGGGTCTCCGATCCAAAGGCAGAGGGGATGTCATCCCTTCGTCTGCTCCTGAAATGCAGCAATCGCATTCGATCACAGCATTTAGGGGGTTTAAGTGTCTGGAGCGATGCGTAACCGCTCCTGGCACTTAGTGCCAGATGTCTGCTGTCAAAATCAGCAGACAGCAGCTGGCGATCGCGCACGCCCGATCGCTTAAACATAATAATCTGTCCCTGTTCAATAATGTCCAGGGTACAGGGACGTATTACGCCCAATGTCAGAAAGGGGTTAATCTGTATTTGTAGTTTTTCAGTTAATGAAATTCTTGTGCTTCATTTGGGGCATGCCTGTGGGGCGGGGGTCTTCATGTGGTGCTCTGCTTAGCTACTTATACTGATGGCTTCCCTCAGTGACCCACCTCCTATTTTATATACAGATTATTATATAGGTTGAAAAAAAATACCCTTCAGCATGATTGCATCTATAATGTGCATTTAATTCTTTTTATTTGCTGATATAATTCATAAAATAAAAAAAATTCTGTCTCAAAATGGTGCCGGCTGTGCCTGCGCAGTATCATGTATTAGCAACCCGATAGATGCTACTGCACTGGCGGAGCCATCTTCCTAGAGAGAAAAAAAAAAAGTGAGAGGTCTCCACCAAGATAGTGCCACATGCACCTGCGTGAATCACCAATAGATGCGGATATTCTTTTTATGAATTTATACCAGCAAATAAGAGAATTAAATGCACATTATACATGTGATCATGCTGAAGCAACTGCCTGCCGAAGGCGATTTTTTTTTTCCAATACATATAATAATCAGTATGTAAAATAGGAGGCAGATCAGTGAGGGATCAGTGACCCATCAGAAACCATACTGATGAATAGCTAAGCAAAGCACCACATGAAGACCCCCCCACAGGCCACAACACAAACATATCAAAAATGAAAATAAAGATTAAAAACAACCACAAGACAGATTTCATCAACCAAGGTATCATTGTAATCAGTATATCGGCACCGACCAGTGTCTGTAGATTACTGTGCACAATCCTGCTGACAGGTTCCCTTTAATGAAGACCTATAATTTCTGAAATGCATGTTACAATGACAAAATTGGATACTTGATCAGTCCAGTGTAGTCACAAACACTTCCACCCTAAGTTAAGCCTAAATGTTAGCAAATCACAAAAAAGTGGCAAAATAGATGGTATTACTCCATAATGCATTACTTTATCTCGCTAAGGCTGTGTGCAAACGTTCAGGATTTTACACGGTTTTTCACTATAAAAACGCGATAAAACTGAAAAAACGCATACATTAAGCATCCTATTATTAGAATGCAATCCGCAATTTTTGTGCACATGTTGCATTTTTTCTGCGGCTGAATCGCATTCTGGAAAAAAAAACACAGCATGTTCATTCTTTGTGCGGAATCACAGGGATTCCGCACACATAGGAATGCCTTGATCCGCTTACTTTCCGCATGTGGCTATGCCCAACATGCGGGAAGTAAGAGGATCATGTGCAGTTGGTACCCAGGATGGAGGAGACTCTCCTGCAGGCCCTGGGAACCATATACGGTAATTGTAAAAAAAAAAAAAAAAAAAAATTAAAAATCATGATATTCTAACCTTCCGGCGTCCCTGGCAGCCTTCTGTTTCCAATAATGCATTGTGAAAATGACCTGTGATGACGTAGCGGTCTCGCGAGACCGTAAGTCATCGGAGGTCATTGCCACAATGCATTATTGGGACAGGAACATCGCGAGGAGCGAGAAGACTGCTGGGAGGTGAGAATATCATGATTTTTTTAAATTATTTTTAACGTTCTATCTTTTTGCTATTGATGCTGCATAGGCAGCATCAATAGCAAAAAGTTGGTCACACTTGTCAAACACTGTTTGACAAGTGTGAGCAATGTGTCAATCAGTTTTCCAAGCGATGCTACAGATCTCTTGTGAAACGTTAGCATTCTGCAAGCTAAAAACGCTTGCAAAACGCTAGTGTTTAGCGGGAAAACGCATGCCAATTCTGCATGCGATGTACCTGCGGCAGGAGTTGCGGAATTGCCGCAGAAATTTCCTGATGCCTGATGGTGAGAGAAATTCTTTTCTAAAACAGACACTGCACTCGTATATTGAATGTGTGGTATAATTGTGCAGGATGATAACTTTTCAAGACCAAGAAGTTATGTCACATTCTTCTCTTACCCTCTAACAAATCTGATGCAGATCCCAGGCAATATTCCATTATCAGCTGAAATGAAAGAAATTAGTGTAGTTAAACAATCAGGTAAGAAATAGCACAGGGCAGACAAAAAGCAGCACAGTAACAAAATAATACAAAAAAAAAAAAAAAAAGGTATGTCCCGATGTCTACGGTAAGTATCAGAATCGATCCCCAGTCCCCTATCTATATATATAATTGTCTAAGGGTTTTTCCGTCTGTCTGTCTGTCTGTCGTGGAAATCCCGCGTCTCTGATTGGTCGAGGCCGCCAGGCCTCGACCAATCAGAGACCGGCACAGCATCGACGTAGAAATCCCGCGTCTGATTGGTCGAGGCCGCCAGACCTCGATCAATCAGCAACGGGCACAGCGACGATGATGTCATAATGGTTGCCATGGCGACGATGATGTCATAAAGGTTGCCTCGACCAATCAGCGACGGGCACAGTCTGCTGCGAATTCTGGAATCATCATTGTCCATATACTACTGGGACATGCATATTCTAGAATACCCGATGCGTTAGAATCGGGCCACAATCTAGTGACATATAATCTTGTACTAAGCCTGTAATATTAGTACAATAAAGTAATGCATCCAAACCAGTTTTAAAACCTTTACTACAAATTAACCATCAAAGCATTCAGTAACTCTTACACTATAGAAATCTTACAGAACCCCCATCTTATACTTCCTTCCTTCAGGCATCATCATGAATGACCCTTTCCAAGATCACAAGATAAACCTTTGCAGTTTTACTTTGACATATGTTTACACGTAGTGATAAGATGACCCTTGGCCGGCTTCCTTTTACCCCAAAATAATATTTTTTATTACAACATTTTCTAGGTAGTGTATCGCACCATACCGATAACAGCTTGAGTGTTAAACCTCTGACCACATTTGATGTTTGCAAAATCTAATTTGCTTTGTCAGCAGCCGCCTGGCTCTGGTTACCGACTTTGAGTTTTCAATGCACCAATAACCAAATATTTTCTCATGCACGTTTTAAAGATTTTCACTAAATGTGTAATTTCCAGTTAATAGTGCAAAACCTTACTTTTTGACACCAATTAGAAAATAGAATTATTCTTACCGTTAATTCGGTTTCTAGGAGCCTTCCACGACAGCCACCAGGAGGTTGTCTCCATTCCCTAATGGGGGACAGGAAGCACAAGAGGTTAAAAACCCCTCCCACCTCCCATTAACCAGTGACTTACAACTGAACCCCTAGCACCGGTTACCTTTAGGTTCTCAGAAAAATATCCAAGAACATCGGGAGGGAATTAATGCTGTCGTGGAAGGCTCCTAGAAACCGAATTAACGGTAAGAATAATTCTATTTTCTCTAGTAGCCTTCCACGACAGCCACCAGGAGGGATGCCAACCAATTCTGTATTTAGGGAGGGACCACAGCTTGAAGAACCTTTCGGCCAAAAGCAAGATCCTGATTGGACCAGAAATCCAATCTATAATGTTTAGTAAATGTGTGTAGAGAAGACCATGTTGCTGCCCTGCAAATCTGCTCCGAAGAAGCGCCAGCCCTTTCAGCCCAAGAGACGGAAGTAGATCTGGTGGAATGAGCCTTTAGGCCCGCAGGAACAGCAATATTCTGATTTAGGTATGCTTCAGAAATGGCCTTTTTTATCCAGTTGGCAATGGTACTCTTCGCTACCTTCTTGCCTTTGTTTCTGCCAGAAAGATGAACGAAGAGATTTTTGTCAATTCTAAATGATTTAGTATAATCTAAGTAGTATAAAACTATACGTCGTACGTCCAAAGTATGGAACCTGTGTTCTTCCGGATTTGAAGGATTGTGACAAAACGATGGGAGGACTATGTCCTGTGATCGATGGAATTCTGACACTACCTTCGGTAGGAAACAAGGATCTGGACGGAATACGATGGAGTCATCTCTTATGGTAAGATAAGGCTCTCTAATTGAGAGAGCTTGTATTTCCCCCACTCTTCTTGCGGTAGAAATTGCAACCAAGAAGGCCGTCTTGCAGGACAGAAGATGCGAGGAACAAGATGATAGTGGCTCAAATGGAGGAGCCGTAAGACCCTTTAGAACTATGTTTAGGTCCCAGGATGGCACAAAAATTTGTTTTCTTGGACAATGTCTTGATGCCGCGACCATAAACCTCTTTATCCAACGATGACCTGCAAGATCCTGATCGAAGACGGAACTCAAGGCTGACACTTGAACTTTCAAGGTACTTGGCTTCAGCCCTAATTCTAATCCCTTTTGCAAAAAATCTAATATTTGTGAAATATTAGGATGAAAAGGGTCAGGTTTATGAGGATGACACCACGAGGAGAATCTTTTCCAGATTTTTCCATATATGGCATTGGTAATAGGTTTCCTAGATTTTTGTAGAGTAGAGATTACTGACTCTGAAAGGCCCTTAGCTCTTAGTACCTGGGCTTCAATAGCCAGGCTGCCAGTTTGAACTTCTGTGGCTCCGGGTGATAAAAGGGGCCCTGGCAGAGAAGATCTTCTGATACCTGAAGAAAGACTGGACCGTCCACCTTTAATTCTTCGATGAGGTGGTACCAGCTCCTTTTCTGCCACGCTGGAGCTACTAGGATAGTCTGGACCTGATCGTCCCGGATCTTCCGGAGGGTCTTCGCAAGTAACGGTATTGGAGGGAACCCGTAAGCCAGATGGAACTTCCAAGTATGAGCGAAGGCGTCTACTCCCTGAGACCTGTCTTTGGGGTTTAGGGAGAAGTAGTTCTTGACCTGTGCATTCTGGCTGGACGCTAGAAGGTCTATATCGGGAAGACCCCACCTGTCTGTCAACATTTTGAAAACGTCCGTCTTCAGGCTCCATTCTCCTGGATGCAAGTCGTGACGGCTTAGGCGATCTGCCTGGACATTCACCGACCCCTTGAGGTGTAACGCTGAAAGTGAGAGGAGATGTTTCTCTGCCCAGCAAAATATCCTGTTTGATATTGCTTTTAGTTGGTTGAACTTTGGACTCCCCTGGTGTTTTAGATGCGCGACAGTCGTCATATTGTCCGAATAAATTCTGACATGTTGACCTATAATGAGACTGCTGGCTGCCAGAAGGGCCCTCTCCACTGCCAACAATTCTCTGAGGTTGGAGGAACTGGAACTTTCTCTCTGATTCCAGTGACCCTGGAATGGGATTTGTGAGACCACTGCTCCCCAACCTTTTTGACTGGCGTCTGTTGTCACCGTAATTAGCGGATCTTGCACCCAGTCTACACCCTTCAGCAGGTTTGATTGGATCGACCACCAGGTTAACGAGGCCTTTACCTTCCCTGGAGTGTAAACTCTTCTGTTTAAGGAATTTGGATTCCCGTTCCAGTTCCCTAAGATGTGCGCCTGCAGAACTCTGGAGTGGCTCTGAGCCCACTGGACTGATTGTATACAGGCCGTCATCGATCCCAGAAGAGACATCGCAGTTCGTAAGGTCGGAGAACGTTGTTTCCTGAAGTGTGAGACCTTGGAAATTAAATTTATCCGATGTTCCTCTGGTAAGAAGGACTTTTGACCTTCTGAATCCAGGAGGACTCCAAGGAATTTCCTCACCTTTGATGGTGACAGCCGAGATTTTTTCAGGTTTGGAATCCAACCCAACCCCTGTAAGATGTTCAGAGTTTTGGAAACTCTCTGATTGAGAACTTCGGCGGAAGGACCAATTATTAACAGGTCGTCTAAGTACGGGACTATGGCGATGTCTTGACTCCTGATATGGGCTACTGCTTCCGCCATGACTCTGGAGAACACCCTTGGGGCTGAGGAGATCCCGAAGGGGAGAACGTTGTACTGAAAATGTAAGATCTTTTGGTTGAATTGAACCGCAAATCTCAGGTATTTCCTGTGGCAAGGATGTATTGGAATATGGAAATAGGCATCCTTGAGGTCTATTGTTGCCATATATGAGTGAGGAGCTATTAGAGGGATGGCTGTTTTTACTGACTCCATCTTGAACTTGCGGTATGTTATGTATCTGTTGAGAGCCTTCAGATTTATTATAATCCGAGATTGTCCGGAAGGCTTTTTTACTATGAAGATACGGGAATAGTGGCCTTCCCCCCGCTCGTTCACTGGAACCAAGGAAATAGCTCGAGTTTAGCAAGTCCTGAATTCCGGCCATCATCAACTTTTGAGTCTCCCGAGATGACAGGGAGGTGACTCTTACGATCCTGGGAGGAGGCGCATCGAACTCTATCAGCAGACCCTGTTGGATAACACTCACCACCCAGGGGCTGTTGGAGATATTCTGCCAACTGTGGACAAAGTCCGAAAGCCTCCCCCCTACCGGATCGGAGTCATTGCTTCTCTTGTTGTGTTTGTTGGGGAATAAGGATGTTTTTAGGCTTCCCCTTAGCATAACTCCACCTTCCGGATTTTCCTTTCCCTCTACCCTGGGAGGGGTGGGGCTGGGAGGGCCGAAAAAAACGCTTCCTGGGAGGCTTCTGTTCAGGGAGGGTTTTCTTTCTGTCTGTGGCTTTCTCTAAGATATCATCTAAGGAGGGCCCAAACACATATTCACCCTTAAAGGGAATAGAACACAGTTTTATTTTTGACGTAACATCTCCGCTCCACATTTTTAACCAGAGAGCTCTTCTGGCTGAATTTGTCTGGACCAAGGATCTGGCGGCCACACGGATAGATTCCAGTGAGGCGTCTGCAAGGAACCCTGTTGCTCTGTGCAAGATAGGCAAAGAGTCCAGTACTTCTTCTCTTGGGGTACCCTGAGAGATGTGGCTTTCTAACTCTTCTATCCAACGGAAGAGCGAGCGGGCAACACATGTGGATGCTATATTGTACCGGAGGGCTGAGGTAGACGTTTCCCAGGATTTTTTGAGAAGACTCTCAATCTTCCTATCCAAGGGGTCTTTTAATTGGGAAGAATCCTCGAACGGCAGAGCTGTCTTTTTAGCTACTCTAGCCACTTGGACATCAATTTTTGGAATGTTCCATTTTATTGAGTCTTCATCAAGAGGAAATCGGTGCTTAAAATCTGGAGGCATTGTTAGCCGTTTCTCGGGCAATTCCCATTCATTATTAATCATATCAATTATGCTTTTATGGACGGGAAACCCGGGCTGCTTTTCAGTATGTATACCAAACAGCTCGTCTTGTATAGACTGAGGCACTGATTCCTCTTTTAGCCCCATTGTGTTCCTCACAGCCGATACCAAATCCTCAATATATTCTGAGGAAAATACGTACGCTACTCACCTGGTAGCAGTGTTTTTTCAGGAGCCATGACAGCACAACGAGGGGATCCGCCCTTCAGGGACAGGAAACCTCAGACATAAAAAGGGCGGCACCTCACTCCCCCGCCAGTTGGTTTACAGAGTATGAAAGGACCTTCTAGGTTAGTAGCACATAGACAATATTAATATATGGTACAATTCACCCAGTGACTAAACTTAGGAATTAACTAAAGGAAGTGTTGAACCCATAAACAAAGAGGGTAGGGAATATAAGGGTGCTGTCATGGCTCCTGAAAAAAACACTGCTACCAGGTGAGTAGCGTACGTATTTATTCAGTCGCCATGACAGCACAACGAGAGACTTTCAGAGAAGTGAAAAGTGACTAGGGAGGGATAATAGCCTCCAGCACCCCTCTCCCAAACGTGAGGTCGGAGGAGCCACCTAGATCTAACCTATAGTGTCTAAGAAAGGTGGATGGAGAAGACCATGTGGCCGCCTTACAGATGTCTTCAATCGACACTTCTGCCCTCTCAGCCCAAGATGTGGCTACCGCACGAGTGGAGTGTGCCTTTATGCCTTCTGGAATTTCCACGCCACCTGCGGTGTAAGCAAGAAATATGGCCTCCCTAATCCATCTGGCTAGCGTATTCTTTGATACCCTAAGCCCCTTCCTAACTCCCTGGTAGGATAAAAATAAGGAATGATCTTTTTTCCAGGCGTCTGTTACTGCAATATATCTGAGAAGGCATCTACGCACGTCCAAACAATGAAATCTCTGTTCTTTATTGTTAGAGGGATTAGGACAAAATGAAGGCAAGATTACCTCCTGGGACCTATGAAATTTTGACGCGACCTTTGGAAGATAAAGAGGGTCAGGCCTCATCACCACTCTATCTTCCGTAATTTGCATATACGGACGCTGCCTGGACAATGCTTGCAGATCACTAACTCTTCTTGCCGATGTGAGGGCAACTAAGAGGGCTGTTTTGACAGACAGGATCTTGATCGGGACAGAGTCAATGGGCTCAAACGGAGCTTGTGTTAGAGCCGAGAGCACAAGATTTAGATCCCATGGCACTATCTTTTGTTTAACAACCGGCCTGGATCTGGTGACCGCTTTGAAAAACCTTGTTATCCAGTGATTACTAGCTATGTTGGAATTATATAGTGCCCCTAGAGCCGAAACCTGAACTCTAAGGGTGCTGGTGGCTAAGCCTAAATCTAGGCCCTTCTGTAGAAATTCTAGGATCTGAGCAATATCAGGTTTCTGATCGATCTGTGCTCCTGAGCTTGATAGGAACTTCCTCCATATCCTAACATAAATGCTAGTCGTGGAGGCTTTCCTACTCTTAAGCAGCGTATTTACAAGGTTCTGAGAGAATCCTTTCTTTTTCAGAAGTGACCTCTCAAGTTCCACGCTGTCAGATGTAAGTTGGCTACTCGTGGATGCAAAACTGGACCCTGGGAGAGGAGGTCTGGAATTTCTGGGAGAATCCATGGTTGGGAAATGGACATGCTTCTTAACCATGGGAACCAAGACCTTCTGGGCCAGAATGGAGCTATTAATATAACTCGGGCTTTGTCTTCCCGAATCTTCCTCAGAACTAAAGGAATTAGATTCAGAGGGGGAAACGCATAGGCGAGACTGAAGTTCCAGGAGATCAGAAGAGCGTCGATTGCGTACGGGTTGTCTCTCGGGTCTAGGGAACAGAATTGATGGAGCTTCTTGTTTCCTCGACTGGCAAACAGATCTATTTCTGGACATCCCCACAACCGTACGATCTGATTGAAGACAGCCGGTTTTAGAGACCAATCCCCTTGTTTGAGCTTGTTGCGGCTTAAGTAATCGGCCGTGGTATTTAGTTTCCCCTTTATATGAAGGGCCGTAAGGGAGAGTAGGTGATTTTCGGCCATCTGAAAAATACGATTTGTAACGTTCATTAATGACGTAGACCGTGTGCCTCCTTGGCGGTTCACATAAGCAACTGTCACCTGGTTGTCAGAGAGTATTCTAACATGTCTACCCTGTAGAGGTACAAGAAACCTATCCAAGGCGCGTTCCACCGCCATCAATTCTTTCAGATTGGAAGACGAGTCCTGCTCAGATCGGGACCATAGACCCTGAACGTAATTATTTTCCCAATGTGCTCCCCACCCCGTGGGACTAGCATCAGTTATTACTCGTGATATATGATATGTCCAAGGTACCCCTTTACGCAGATTAGGGATGTGCGTCCACCACCTTAGTGAAACCGTGGCCTCTACGGATAGAGTGAATTTCTTATCTAGGTTGGCGCCTAGTCGCCGAAAATTACGTAGAACATCCCACTGAAGAGACCTAGAGTGAAACTGTGCCCACATCACCGCCGGAAAACAAGAAGTAAGTGACCCCAAAAGAGACATAGCACTTCTTAAGGAGACTACGGGATTTTTAATTGCTCTAGAGGCCAGCCGGTGGATAGCATCGACTTTTGAGTCTGGCAGGCGACATTCCTGCTGAGCTGAATCTACAATAAGACCCAAAAACTGCTGTGATGTGGAGGGTTGAAGACGCGATTTTTTAAGATTGACAATCCAACCTAAGTTACGAAGTGCTACCATCACTTTCTCTAACTGTTCTTTACAGTGTAACTTTGAATGCCCCACGATCAGTAAGTCATCCAAGTAAGGAATTATCAGTATGTTTTGCTCATGAAGGTGTGCCATAACCTCTACCATAACCTTAGTAAAGACCCGGGGTGCGACTGCAACACCAAAGGGGAGTGCCTGATATTGGAAGTGCTCCACTGTGCCGGCAAGAGAAATCGCCACCCTGAGAAAACGCTGGTGATCTGCATGTATCGGAACATGGTAATAGGCGTCTTTTAGATCTAAGACCACCATGAAGCACTCGTGAAAAAGAAGCTTTATTGCCGTTTTCACAGATTCCATTTTGAAGGATGGGATTAGCAAGAATTCATTCAGGCCTCTCAGATTAATAATGGTACGGTATGACCCATCTGGCTTCTTTACCAAGAATAACGGGGAATAGAACCCCCTACCTCGCTCTTCCGTGGGTACCCGAATAAGAACCCCCTTTTGTCTGAGATCCTGAACTTCTGACTCCAACGCCAACTGTTCTCTTCTTCTGCTGCTGCCGTAATATCTGGATGAATCTCTATTTGGTTCTCTATCAGATCTGCGGCGATAAGACCATCCCCTGCTGTAGTCACGCCTATAAAAAGGTTTTCTTAATAGAGGGAACCGCTTCTTAGAGTCGCCCGCCTTCTCAAGCAGCTCATCAAGTACCGGACCGAACAGATGAACTCCTTCACAGGGGATGCCGCATAGTCTTGACCTAGCTTGTAAATCACCTGGCCAACATTTAATCCAAAGTGCTCTGCGGGCTGCGTTGGATAAGGCTGAGGATCTTGCGGCCAGCCTGACCGAATCCGCTGATGCATCCGAAAGGAAGGCTGCAGCATCTTGGATCATGGGCATAGATGATAGGATTTCACTTCTAGGAACTTTATCCTTAAGTTGATCTTCCAGGTGGCCTAGCCACACCATCAAGGACCGAGCTGTGCAAGTAGCCGCCACTGCCGGTCTCAGGGATCCCGCAGAAGTCTCCCAAGCTCCTTTAAGGAACACATCAGCCTTTCTATCGAGCGGGTCCTTTAAGTTACCTAAATCTTCAAATGGAAGAGAAGAGTTTTTGCATGCTTTGGCCACTGCTGCGTCTAACTTCGGGACTTTGTCCCAAGAAGCTGAAGCTTCTTCCTCGAACGGGTATCTTCTCTTAAATGCTGGCGGAAGTGACCCCTTTCTTTCGGGCTTCTTCCACTCCTTCATAATCAGAGACTTGATTTTCTCCACCACAGGAAAAAACCCTTCGGGATTTACGGTCTATGCCCCTGAACATAATGTCCTGAATGGAGCATTCTGGCTGAGTCTCTTCAATCCCCATGGTGTTGTTGACAGCTTTCACCAGATGATTAATCCTATCTAATGATAGACATGTTCGGCTAGACTCTACGTCCTCTGATGATGAAGATGATGGATGAGAATCCGAGCTCACACTATCGGAATCCATCTGTGATACAGGGGATGAACCTAGTATTCTCTTCTTAGATTGTTTCTTATGAGGACTGGATTTTAAGGAGTCCCTGATCTCCTGTCTGACCATGTCCCTAAGGGTAGACGTCAGGTCAGGGGCTTCCTCTTCGATTAAGTGCTGTATGCAGGATCTGCACAGCTTCTTTTTATGCCCATCTGGGAGAGGCTCTGTACAAACGGCACACTCCCTATGTTTAGCTTTGGAAGCACATTTTTTCCCCTAAATAAGGAGAGAGGGAATACAAGGAGGGACACCAATCAGAAAGCGTACTTTCACGTAGCTCACTTACCCATCCTTGAAGTAAACGGTACCGTGATCGGGGGGTCCTCTTTGGCCGGAGAATTCCTACGGCCCGAGGATTTGGTGGACCTCTGAGCAGCTTTAGCTCCACCAGCACGACTACTGCCACTGGAACGCCGCTGGGAGCTTCTCTGAGACTTTCCTGTTTGTGGCTGCTCCAAAGGCTGCTGCTGTTCACCGCACAGCTGCGGAGTTCCCTCCGGTGACTCCATTAGGAAATGGACAGGAACCAGGATGGGCATCTGTGCGGCTCTTAAATACATCCCCCTGGGTACCACCCCCGGATGGGGGTCAGCAGGGCTTCCTCCAGGTGTCAACGATCGGTATTAACTACCGATAGGCTCTGGCCACTGCACGCCGTGCCCCACGCTGAGCGCCGAACTCCCTGCGGCCAGTATCCTCCCCCTGCCCCTGGGCGCCGCCATTAGCCGGCGAAAGAACGCTACCGCGCGTGCGCGGCCGCGCCACCGCCCGGCGCCGCTCGCTGCGTCATCCGGACACGCCCCTTCCGGTCACAGCTGCGGCGCCGAGGGCAGACGCGCCGAACAGAGGACGGCAGCGTCCTCCGGCCAAGACGGACCACCAAGGCAGGAGTGGACAGACCCCAGAGGCCACGTAGACACGGCGGCATATACTCACAAGGTAATGTGACACCTAGAAGCTAACCCCTTGGGGTTGCTTCCTCCTGCTCTCACCGACACTAACAGTCCCCCTGCCGTGTGGTGCTACCGGCCTCCTGACTAGGCCGAGGCAGGGGACCCCCGCTACCTGATCCGGCCTGTCAGGAGTGGGAAGACTTCTTTCTTCAACCTTCTTCAAAAGGTCTGCCTGAAGAGGTTCCACTGTCAGGGACAGGAAACCAACTGGCGGGGGAGTGAGGTGCCGCCCTTTTTATGTCTGAGGTTTCCTGTCCCTGAAGGGCGGATCCCCTCGTTGTGCTGTCATGGCGACTGAATAAAAAGGTATTTCCTGATCTCCGCAGATTTATGGGGTAACGTGTCTTCCCACTTGACAGAGGAGGACGTATAGGACTCCTCAGACTCTGACTCAGAGTACTCCTGGATTTTCCTCTTTTTGGGGAGAGATGGACCAGGTGAGGATGGTGGCGGAGGTGGAGGTGGGGCGAGTGTAGCCAAGGAGGTTTGAACCTCCTGCCTAACCAAGGAGCGGATTTCATCAATCAAAGAAGGGTGTTCCGCTCTGACGATTTTATCCGTACAAGGTTGGCATAACTTTTTCTCCCAATCTGGTGGCATTTTCGCATTACAGGTAGCACATCTACGCTTGGTAATGTTTTTAGGGCCTGGCTTGACTCCCTGCAATGAGAGAGGAAGCCGTGTAAGAAAAGGTATATTATGTACCTTTAAATGGGACACCCTCTGCCGTACTTACTAGGGCCTGAGGAGAGCTGGGCTCTGCAGCTGCAGGGCAAGACGAGTCCATGCTTACAGCAGGCTTACCTGAGACGTCTTCGCAGCTTATATAGAAAATAAGTCTGCAACCAGCGTGTGCAATTAGCCGCCCCTCCCCCTCCGCAGTCCCAGGCAGGCGTGCGAGGATGCAGCGTGCCTCGCACGCCGTTCGGTAATCCATTGCTCTGGACTTGTGTCGCTCCTGTGCAGGAGCGCCGACCCGGAAGTGGAGCGCCACTGACTTCCGGGTCGCCGAACAGCGCGCGCTGGAGGGGGAGACGCCGGAGAGCTCAGGGAGGCCTCCGGGTGGGCTCACCGGCCAGCTTTGTCCCCGCGAGAGGACGCAGGAGGACCGGGAACGCGGTCCCAGAATCCGGAGGAGACGGGAGACACAAAGCAGGAGGAAGCCGCGGAGGACCCGACCATAAGTGCCCGGCGAAAGATCTGATTCAGGTACTCTGCTAGAGCCGCCGCAGTAGCGCACCAGGAACCTCTCCATGCCCCATGGGGGACAGGAAAGACACTGGTTAATGGGAGGTGGGAGGGGTTTTTAACCTCTTGTGCTTCCTGTCCCCCATTAGGGAATGGAGACAACCTCCTGGTGGCTGTCGTGGAAGGCTACTAGAGAAAATCAAATAAAATTTTTCTTTATTTTACTAACTCATTTCCTTAAACCTGAGGTTTGCCCTGTCCCTTAATTCTGACCATTTGGATATTGTACGATGCATAGCATTTTCAATAATTTATCTTTCCTCTCCTAAAGTGGCCGCACATTAAATAACTGTTGTTGGAACTCAGTGAAAATTTAACAAATGGAAACAACTACCCCTTACCCCTTAGACCCTTCTATGCTAGATGTAATGGGACATAAACCTTCAAAAAAGTTCAAGTTGGTATTCGTCTTGCAACTCTGCCATGCAGACCATTTTTGCCCAGCCTCTTTCTTATGGTAGAGTCATGAACATGGACCTTAACTGAGGTAAATGAGGCTTGCAGTTCTTTGGATGCTGATGTGGGGTCTTTTGTGACCAATTGGCTGAGTCGTAGCTGAGCTCTTGGGGTAAGTTTGGTCAGCTGGCCACTCCTGTGAAGGTTCACCACTGTCATGTTTTTGCCATTTGTCGATAATTGCTCTCAATATGGTTCACTGGAGTCCCAAAGCTTGAGAAATGGATTATTAACCTTTTCCAGACTGATAGATTTCAATTGCTTGGTTTCTCATTTGTTCCTAAATTTCTTTAGATCGCAGTATGAGGCCTAGCATTTGAGGAACCTTTGGTCTTCCTCACTTTGTCAGGCAGGTCATATTTAAAGGATTTCTTAAAGGGAACCTGTCACCCCCAAAATCGATGGTGAGGTAAGCTCACCGTCATCAAGGGCTTATCTACAGCAATCAAAAATGCTGTAGATAAGACGCCGATGTTACCTGAAAGAGGAGAAAAAGACGTTAGATTATACTCACCCAGGGGCGGTCCTGCTCCGAAGGGTGTCTCAGGTCCGCTCCGGCGCCTCCCATCATCATTCCATGACTTCCTCTTCTGGTCTTCACGCCACAGCTCCAGCGCAGGTGTACTTTATGCCATGTTGAGGGCAGAGCAAAGTAGTGCAGTGCGCAGGCCTCTCTGACATTTCCGGCGCCTGCGCACTGCAGTACTTTCCTCTGCCCTCAACAGAGCAGACAAAGTACGCCTGCGCCAGAGCCGCGGCGTGAAGACCAGAAGAGGACGTCATGGAATGAAGATGGGAGGCGCCGGAGCAGGCCTGAGACACCCATTTGACCAGACCACAGCGGGACCGCCCCTGGGTGAGTATAATCTAACGTCTTTTTCTCCTCTTCCAGGTTACATGGGCGGCTTATCTACAGCATTAGAGAATGCTGTAGTTAAGCCCCTGAGGACGGTGGGCTTACCTCACCATCGATTTTGGGGGTGACAGGTTCCCTTTAATTGAAAACAAGTGTGGCAGTAATCAGCCCTGGGCGTGGCTAGGGAAGTTGAACTCCACTTCCCAAAGATGTGATAAACTACACTTATTTTATGCTTTAGGGCAGTCCCACACGACCAGATAATTCCGGTACCAGAAAAATCGGTACCGGAATTATCCGTGTCCGTGTGCGCCTGCGTTTCTGTGGCACACGTGCGTGTGCCCACTGGGAACCACACGCACCGTGCAGGAGACAGCGCTAAAGTTTAGCGCTGTCCCCTGCATCTGGTGCTGAAGCCTCCATCGGCTTCAGGAAAATGGCCATCGCGATCTCCATCTGCGCACGCGCGGCATCCCGCGGCCATTTTCCTTAAGCCCCGGCAGCAGAGGACTCCATATGCGCACGCGTGGCCTCGGGAAGATGGCCGCCCCCACAGATAGCGAACATCGCGCGTTTTTCTTCTCCTGCCCAGTGGATTCAGAAGATGGGCATGCGCAAACCACTACGCCACCAATGGAAAGATATGCAAGATCTGGGGTAAGAAACAGCGATGTCGCCACGCTCATATGACCTGACCAGCCTGATTGACAGGTGAAAACGGCGACTTTGGCAAGTTATTTCGGCAGCATAGGTGGGGAATCAGGGTACACAAAATACACTATAGTAACACCTAATTATATTCCAGTATAATGGCCATGAAGGGCAATATAGATACACCAAAAAAGAGACTAACTTCACAAAAAAGGCCAATAAAAATATAATTTTTATTAATAGACAATAATAAAAACACAGTAATATTGGTGAGGGGACACCTCAAACACAGAACAAAAGGTGGGTAATCCAGAGGCTCCAAACAAATCATTACAATTAGTATTATACATATCCAGACAAGTGTCCCTATGCAATTAATCATGTACCTACTAATGATAACATACAGCTCATAGTGAGAGATAGGTAGGCAAGTACAATACGGAATTGTACTTGCCGTATTGTACTTGCCTACCTATCTCTCACTATGAGCTGTATGTTATATTACTGTGTTTTTATTATTGTCCATTAATAAAAATTATATTTTTATTGGCCTTTTTTGTGAAGTTAGTCTCTTTTTTGGTGTAAAAATACACTATAGTAATGCACAGCTCAGGCCCTATTTAACAGTATTTTTATCTCGTACTGAAAAAACGGGGTGACAGGTTCCCCTTAAGGAGAGCAGCAATCACTTTATCCCCTTAATAAATACCTTAATTCAAAAACTGCATTTTGTGTTTACTTGTGTTAATCTTGGTCTAATATTTCAATTTGTTTAGTGAGCTGAAACATTTAAGTGTGACAAACATGCAAAAGAATAGTAAGTAAGGAAGGGGCAAACAATTTTTCAACTGTACACATTAAACAAAAAAACTGCTTACCTGACCTCTCGGCAAATGGCGTCCTCTTCCTCCTCCCCAGCTGGGGAGGCACATGGCAGTGACGTGATGTGCTGCTGCGATGGGCACAATTCCGTCAGCTGCTGGCCTCTGATTGGCTGATGGCTGGTATCGGTATTGCGGTACAGGGAGCCTGTCACGGCGCAGCAATACAATTCAATTGAATTTGTGTCCTCTGACATACATTCAACTGAAACCAAGCGCTAGCATCGGTGGTCCCCTGACTCCCTGTACAAGATTCTCTCATGAGTTTAGGCATATAAAGGCCGTACAATTGAGCCTTGGGGGCCGTAGGCAGCCCGCGTGTTTGAGACCCCTGTTTTAGAACATATGCTCCCATCCACACTATTTCAGGGAAGGTCTTGCATATTTCAGAAAGATAATGCTAAACCACATATTGCATCCTTCCCAACAACATGGCTTCACAGCAGAAGAGTTGGGATGATCAACTGGCCGCCTGCATGCTAAAACATTTGGGATTCTATGAAAGAAAAAAACCCGCCAAAAAACGACCCCGGAGACTTGAGCAGCTAGAATATAACATCATATAAGAACGAGACAACATTCCTCTCCCAAAACATCTGCAATTAGTCTCTACACTTGCCAGATATTAAACTACTGTGATAAGAGGGGATACGCACAATGGTAGTCATGGTCCTGTCCCAACGTTTTTGAGACACGTTCCTGCCAATTTCTAGATACTTTTCCATTTAATTGGGATAAAAAAAAAAAAAATAAAAATAACTTTCCCCTTCTGATCTGTATTCTATGTTCTGCGGTCAATAACATATGGCCATAAAAGACTTTCCACTCATTGCATTCTTGATTTCTTTATATTCTACACATCGTCCCAACTTGTTAATTACATATTCACGTGTATGGCAAACTTAGCGGCAAGTTTTACATTACTGCTCTCCATTACTTACCCATGCTGTATGATCCTTTAAGTAGCACCCCTTGTACTCTATTGTATTCGGGTGTTTCAGCTGCTGTAAAAACCTGACTTCCTTCAGTATGTCCTGCCATTTCTGGGAGACAGTAAAAGCCATGTCAAGTCACCATTCTCACAACAAGTGGAGGAGATCTGGATGACCGGTGCTTACCTCATTCATCTGCTTTCCACTGTAGGACATCTTTTTAACAGCCACCACTTCATTCGTTGTGGAGTTTGTAGCCTAGATTAAAAAAAAACATATTAAAGATACGGTCAGCACGACATACAATATCTGCTTAAAGTATATAACAAAAGCATCAATGACTTTCTTCATAAAATAACAGGCATGAATAAATAGCTAGAAGTGATGGAAGTCGTGTTGTCATCCATGTTTTGTCTATCTGAATTGATAAATTCAAATGGTAAATTGGAGATTACTCCTAGCCATTTCTTGTCATCCAGCTCACGAGTTCTGGAATTACTAAGAATCTGTTCACTTGGAGCGATGCGAATGTTAGTGTGTACAGAACAGACTGATTGCAGTATTTCAGCATTTAATATCCCGCACCATCAATCTTACATAGATAAACTTTGGAGGAGAAGGACTACACCACTGCGTTCTATGATATACCATCTAATTATGGAAAATCTCCTTACAAAGTACACTGCTCCAAAGCTGCCATGTCCAATCTCATGCAGATTGACAAATAAGGTCTCTGGATCATCTTTGCAAAAGAGGTCCGCTATGTCAGGATCCTTCAGCAGTCCCTTCTTCATTTTGGATGGGATAGTAATGTCACTCTTCCTTTCAGCCCCTAGTTTGGATCATGCTACATCTGGCATGAAGGCCAGTACCTAAAAGAGAAAAAGTCACAGGACAATTAGCACATGAATGTATGCTATGTAAGGCTATAACCATCTACCTATTCGTCGTCATCTTCAACTATATATTCAAGATTATTTACTTCTTAAGTCAATGTGTAAGTGATTTTCCACACAGGCCTAACATTGTATAAAATTCCCCACACATACAGCAGACTGACCAGACCGCACCACACGAGCCCAGACTAAAGAGATACTGTACATTTACACTAATAGTGAACGAGGGTTCCTTAAAATGCTCGCTTCACAATCATCTTTCAGTGTAAACAGGTTGTCAATCAGAAAACGCTTGTTAATAGGGTGAAATGATCTTTTGTGCAACACAAAAATAACGAATAATAAATATATTTTTTTTTCTTTTTTGTGTACACACAAAATATAAAAAAATAAAAAAACAAACTATATATATATATATATATATATATATATATATATATATATATATATATATATATATATATATATATATATACACATACATACATACATACACACATATACACACACACACAGTGCAGACCAAAGGTTTGGACACACCTTCTCATTTAAAGATTTTTCTGTATTTTCATGACTATGGAAATTGTACATTCACACTGAAGACATCAAAACTATGAATTAACACATGTGGAATTATATCCTTCGCAAAAAAGTGTGAAACAAATGAAAATATGTCTTATATTCTAGGTTCTTCAAAGAAGCAACCTTTTGCTTTGATGACTGCTTTGCACACTCTTGGCATTCTCTTGATGAGCTTCAAGAGGTAGTCACTGGAAATGGTCTTCCAACAATCTTGAAGGAGTTCCGAGAGATGCTTAGCACTTGTTGGCCCTTTTGCCTTCACTCTGCGGTCCAGCTCACCCCAAACCATCAGGTCATCTGGCATAGCACCCCATCACTCTCCTTCTTGGTCAAATAGCCCTTACACAGCCTGGAGGTGTGTTTGGGGTCATTGTCCTGTTGAAAAATAAATGATGGTCCAACTAAACGCAAACCGGATGGAATTGCATGCAGCTGCAAGATGCTGTGGTAGCCATGCTGGTTCAGTATGCCTTCAATTTTGAATAAATCTCCAACAGTGTCACCAGCAAAGCACCCCAACACCATCACACCTCCTCCTCCATGCCTCACGGTGGGAACCAGGCATGTAGAGTCCATCCGTTTACGTTTTCTGCGTCGCACAAAGACACTGTGGTTGAAACCAAAGATCTCAAATTTGGACTCGTCAGACCAAAGCACAGATTTCCACTAGTCTATTGTCCATTTCTTGTGTTCTTTAGCCCAAACAAGTCTCTTCTGCTTGTTGCCTGTCCTTAGCAGTGGTTTCCTAGCAGCTATTTTACCATGAAGGCCTGCTGCACAAAGTCTTCTCTTAACAGTTGTTGTAGAGATGTGTCTGCTGCTAGAACTCTGTGCGGCATTGACCTGGTATCTAATCTGAGCTGCTGTAAACCTGCAATTTCTGAGGCTGGTGACTCGGATAAACTTATCCCCAGAAGCAGAGGTGACTCTTGGTCTTCCTTTCCTGGGGCAGTCCTCATGTGAGCCAGGTTCTTTGTAGCGCTTGATGGTTTTTGCAACTGCACTTGGGGACACTTTCAAAGTTTTCCCCATTTTTTGGACTGACAGACCTTCATTTCTTAAAGTAACGATGGCCACTCATTTTTCTTTACTTAGAATTTGTATTATGGCAAGAAAAATGCAGCTAACAGTCTATTCAGTAGGACTATCAGCTGTGTATCCACCAGACTTCTGCACAACACAACTAATGGTACCAACCCCATTTATATGGTAAGAAATCCCACTTACTAAACCAGAGAGGGCACACCTGTGAAGTGAAAACCATTCCCGGTGACTACCTCTTGAAGCTCATCAAGAGAATGCCAAGAGTGTGCAAAGCAGTCATCAAAGCAAAAGGTTGCTACTTTGAAGAACCTAGAATATAAGACATAATTTCAGTTTCACACTTTTTTGTTAAGTATATAATTCCACATGTGTTAATTCATAGTTTTGATGCCTTCAGTGTGAATGTACAATTATCATAGTCATGAAAATACAGAAAAATCTTTAAATGAGAAGGTGTCCAAACTTTTGGTCTGTACTGTATATGTGTATATATCTACATATATAATTGTCTAAGGTCCACTTCCGTCTGTTTGTCTAACGGAAATCCCGCGTCGCTGATTGAATGGTCGCGCCGAGCTGGGCGCGACCATTCAGCGATATTGGGGCGGGAATTAAACACCGCTTCACTTTTTACTACTAATTAGATTTTTAATAGTAAAAAGATGTTAAAAAAAAATCGTGACTTTCTCACCTTCCGGAGTCCCCGGCAGCTTTTCCTGCTCCTCGCGATGCTCCGGTCCCAGTAAAGCTTTGCAGTAATGACCCCAGATGACGTAGATTACCCCAGATGAGCCGCTACATCATTACGGGTTATTGCCGCAAAGTATCACTGGGAACGGACCTGGCAGGAGCATCACTAAACGCCTGGGCTGGACCCGGGGGCCGCCGGAAGGGGAGTATATAAATATTTTTTAGTTTAATTCTTATTTTAACAGGGACATGATGCCCACACTGCTATATACTACGTGGGCTGTGCTATATACTACGTGGGCTGTGCTATATACTACGGGGGCTGTGCTATATACTACGTGGGCTGTGCTATATACTACGTGGGCTGTGCTATATACTACGTGGGCTGTGCTATATTTCTCTGCTGTATCTGTGCATCATGGTATGTGATAAGGGGGGCGCCCACTGAGACTCTTACGCCCGGGGCTCTCAAAAACCTGGAGCCGGCCCTGGCTTCACTGATTGGTCGCGCCCGGCCGACCGAATCCTGTGTATTCATTGCATTATTCTGAAATCTTTATAAATTAAAATCTTTAGAATATTATGTTCAGTGATGAGTCAAACTTTTTTGGGTGGGCCATTTATATGGATACAGTTAAATAATATGGGAATCGTGACAGCTTTCTTGCGTAGGGTGTCTTGCATTCAAATCTGCTGCAATGACCCAGGTACTGCGTTCACCAGACATCAACACAATTTCTATCTCCTCCTCACGTGTTAATCTCTGCGACATGTCTATGGCTGTATACAAAGAGAAACTTGTAAATAACTCATGAAAGAATATAGTTATGTTAATTTAAGCACACCATTGTTTTTCTTGTGAAATTCTCAATAAGTTTGATGTGTCACATGACCCTCTTCCGATTGGAAAAAATAAAGTTGGATCCAAAATGGCCAAATTCAAAATAGCCGCCATGGTCACCACCCATCTTTAAAAATTTCCCCCTCCCATATACTAATGTGCCACAAACAGGAAGTTGATATCACCAACCACTGCCATTTTATTTAGGTGTATTCATATAAATGGCCCACCCTGTATAAGAGTAAAACGTACTTGGTTCGCGTGACAGTCCCTTTAACACTGCAGCGTAGGTTTAACCATTTTTTTTTTTTTACTACAAGGCATTTGCTTGTTTTTTTCCTTGGGTTCTGTCAGTTGAATGGCCACAGTGTGAATGTACACCTATGCACCTTATACTTCCTATTGTTAAAAAAAAAAAAAAAAAAAACACAACAAGGGACCCCGCTGGAACAGAAGCAGATGAAGTGAATGTTTCCATCAGCAAGTTACCTTACCGATACACGAGGAACATGTATGGCACATCTGGGAGCCGGTGTATGGAGCAGGCTCGCAGAGTAAGCCCACCTCATACACATCAGATAATAGCTCTGACAGCCAGGACCTCCTCTAACAGCCGCAGGTGCTTTATTTTTTACTTTTATTACTTTAGCCCTCACTGGGATTTGAATGCTATGTATTTTGATTGTTCGCCTAATGTACTGCAACACACAAATTGCAATGTAACAGCCATGCTAGCCTTACACAGAGAAGACGCCTGACAAAGGCCATAACCGTTTGTGATGCCAAGGGGTTAACTCCTGGAGCTTTTTTCAGTTTTGCGTTCTTTTTCACTTTCCTTCTTCCCAGAGCCATAACTTTTTTATTTGTCAATATGGCCATGTTAGGGCTTGCTTTTGCAGGACGAGTTATACTTTCGAACAACACCATTGGTTTTACCATGTCGTGTACTAGAAAAACAGGAAAAAAATTCCAAGTGCGGTTAAACTGCAAAAAAAGTGCAATCCCACACTTGTTTTTTGTTTGGCTTTTTTACTAGGTTCACTAAATGCTAAAACTGACCTGGCCAGAATGATTCTCCAGGTCATTATGAGTTCATAGACACCAAACATGTCTAGGTTCTTTTTTATCTAAGTGGTGAAAAAAAAATTCCAAACTTTATTCAGTGATCTGGGGTCTGGTGAGGGCTTATTTTTTTTGCGTGCCGAGCGAACATTTTTAATTATACCATTTTGGTGCAGATGCGATCTTTTGATCGCCCGCTCTTGCATGAATGTCACGTGTCCAAAAAAAGTAATTCTGGCGTTTTGACTTTTTCGCGCTACGCCGTTTAGCGATCAGGTTAATCCTTTTTTTTGTTGACAGATCGGGCGACTCTGAACTCGGCAATACCAAATACCGTATACACTCGAGTATAAGCCGAGATTTTCAGCCCATTTTTTGGGGCTGAAAGTCCCCCTCTCTGCTTATACGCGAGTCATACCCAGGGGTCGGCAGGTGAAGGGGGGGGGGGGGGCGGGGGCTGTGTAATTATACTTACCTACTCCCGGCGCGGTCCCTGCTTCTTCCAGCGCTGCAGATTCTTCCTGTACTGAGTGGTCACATGGTACCGCTCATTACAGTCATGAATATGCGGCTCCACCTCCCATAGAGGTGGAGCCGCATATTCATGACTGCAATGATCAGTAACTGTGACCGCTCAATACAGGAAGAAGATGCAGCGCCGGGAGAAGCAGGGACCGCGCCGGGAGCAGGTAAGTATACGGGGAGGGGAGCGCTGCGCGATATTTACCTGCTCCTCGCTCCGGTGCGGCTCCGTCTCCAGCGTCCTCTGGCAGTGACGCTCAGGTCAGAGGGCGCGGTGACGTAGTCAGTGCTGGAGACGGAGCCGACCGAGGAGTAGGTAAATATTGAAAGCGCCGGCGTCCTGAGCGAAGAGAGGTATGTGATTTTGTTTTTTTTATTTTATTGCAGCAGCAGCATTACATATGGCACAGCTTTATATGGAGCATCTATGGGGCCATAATGAATTCTATATGGCACAGCTTTCTATGGAGCATCTATGGGGCCATAATGAACGGTGCAGAGCATGCTATATGGCACAGCTTTATAAGGAGCATCTATGGGGCCATAATGAACGGTGCAGAGCATTCTATATGGCACAGCTTTCTATGGAGCATCTATGGGGCCATAATGAACGGTGCAGAGCATTCTATATGGCACAGCTTTCTATGGAGCATCTATGGGGCCATAATGAACGTTGCAGAGCATTATATGTGGCACAGCTTTCTATGGAGCATCTATGGGGCCATAATGAACGGTATGGAGCATCTATTTTTATTTTTGAAATTCACCGGTAGCTGCTGCATTTCCTGCCCTAGGCTTATACTCGAGTCAATAAGTTTTCCCAGTTTTTTGTGGCAAAATAAGGGGGGGGGTCGGCTTATACTCGGGTCGGCTTATACTTGAGTATATACGGTAGTTGTATGTTTGATTTAATTTTTGTTTCATTTTGAATGGGGGGAAAGGGTGGCGATGAATTTTATTCATTTTTTTTAGTAGTTTTGCCATGCTTCAATAGTCTCCATGGGAGACTAGGAGCTGCGATAACCCGACCAGCTCTGCTACATGAAGGCGATGATCAGATTCGCCTCCATATAGCAGATTTACTCGCTTGCTACGAGCGCCGACCACTGGGTAGCACTCACAGTAAGCCAGCACTGACAACCATAGAGGTCTCCAAGAGACCTCCTGTCGTCATGCCAACACACTGGTGACCCGGGATCACATGACGGGGGTCACCGATAGTGATGAGGCAACCCCCACATGTACTTATGCTGGCTAACAGATGTAAATCATTCAGCTGCGGCAATAAAAACTAAATCTCCAAGCACTAAAAAATACTCTGAGGACCCCCGAGCGTGCTCGAGAAATCTCGAGTAACGAGTATATTCGCTCATCACTAGTGACCGATGCACGTATTTCTGGCGCGATTGCCGGAAGCGCTTGTTAAATGCCACTCTCAGATTGACAGCGGCATTTAACTGGTTAATATCCGCGGGTGGACCGCGATTCCACCCGCTGCTATTGCAGGCACATGTCAGCTGTTCAAAACAGCTGAAATGTCCCTGGAAAGATGTGGGCTCACCGCCGGAGCCCACATCAAAGGGAAGGAGTCCGACATCGGCGTACTATTACACCCGATGTCGGAAAGGGGTTAAATAATAATAATAATAATAACAATAATATTTATTTATATAGCGCCAACATATTCCGCAGCGCTTTACAGTTTAACAGTTTCAAACACAACAGTCATAGGTAACAATGTTAACAATACAGTAATAAAGCAAAATAAGACAAAATAAGACAACCCTGCTCGTGAGAGCTTACAATCTACAATGAGGTGGGGGAGATACAAAGTACAGGTGTGTATTTACAATTATGTATTTACAATGATGGTCCAGCCATCTTCATGGAGTGGGGGGTAGATGGAGATACTGAATGGGCTACACACACACACAAACATAAAATGAGTTTGATTAGGGAACATGATAGGCCGCTCTGAACAAATGAGTTTTGAGCGAGCGCCTAAAACTATGCAAGTTGTGGATGGTCCTAATATCTTGGGGTAGAGCATTCCAGAGGATTGGCGCAGCACGGGAGAAGTCTTGGAGTCGGGAGTGAGAGGTACGGATTAGTGCAGAGGTTAGTCGAAAGTCGTTTGCAGAGGGCAGTGGTTGGCTAGGCCGATAGACAGAAATGAGGGAGGAGATGTAAGGGGGGGGCCGCACTGTGGAGAGCTTTGTGGGTGAGAACAAGTACTTTGAATTGTATCCTGTAATGAATGGGCAGACAGTGTAACGACTGGCGAAGAGCGGACACGTCCGAGTAACGATTAGCCAGATGGACGACCCTGGCTGCTGCATTAAGGATGGACTGGAGAGGGGAAAGTCGAGTGAGGGGGAGGCCAATTAATAGAGCGTTACAGTAGTCCAGACGGGAGTGGATTAGGGCTACAGTGAGAGTTTTTGTTGTCTCCATGGTGAGAAAAGGGCGGATTCTAGAGATGTTCTTTAGGTGTAAGCGGCACGAGCGGGCAAGAGATTGTATGTGGGAGGTGAAGGAGAGATCAGAGTCAAACATAACACCCAGACAGCGCGCCTGCTGCCAGGGTGTTATTATGGTGCCACCCACGAAGAGGGAAATGTCAGATTTAGGGAGGTTAGTAGAAGGCGGGAGCAGAAGAAGTTCAGTTTTGGAGAGGTTGAGTTTCAGATAGAGAGCGGACATGATGTCAGAGACTGCGGACAGACAGTCAGTGGCGTTCTGTAGTACAGCAGGAGTAAGGTCAGGGGATGACATGTATAGTTGTGTGTCATCAGCGTAAAGATGGTACTGAAAGCCAAATCTGCTGATGGTCTGTCCAATTGGGGCTGTGTAGAGGGAGAAGAGAAGGGGGCCAAGGACTGAGCCCTGAGGTACCCCGACAGCGAGAGGAAGAGGAGATGAAGTGGAGCCAGAGAACAGAACACTGAAGGAGCGGTCAGAAAGATAGGAGGAGAACCAGGAGAGAGCAGTGTCCTTAATGCCTAGTGACTGGAGCCTAGAGAGTAAGAGAGGGTGGTCAACAGTGTCAAAAGCTGCAGAAAGGTCAAGAAGAATGAGCAGAGAGTGGTCACCATTACGTTTTGCTGTCAGAAGGTCATTGGTCACCTTGATGAGTGCAGTTTCTGTCGAATGTAGGGGGCGGAAACCGGACTGTGAAGGGTCGAGGAGGGAATGAGTGGAGAGGTAACGGGTAAGGCGGGAGTAGACTAGGCGCTCCAGGAGTTTTGAGATGAAGGGGAGGTTGGAGACCGGTCTGTAGTTGTTTGTGCAGGATGGGTCAAGGGTGGGTTTTTTTAGTAATGGAGTAATGATAGAGTGTTTGAAGGAGGAGGGAAAAATACCAGAGGAAAGGGAGAGATTAAAAATTGTAGTTAGGTGAGTTGTGATGGCTGGAGAGAGAGACTGGAGGAGGTGTGAGGAAATGGGGTCGGTGGTGCATGTAGTCGGGCGAGAAGAGGAGAGGAGCCTGGAGACTTCTTCTTCTGTGATGGGATCGAATGTGGAGAGTGGGCCAGGGGAGATGCAGGGAGGAATGGGAGTCATTGCACTTGGTGTCTGGGAGCGGATTTCCTGACGAATATTGTCTATTTTCTCTATAAAGTGGGAGGCCAGGTCATCAGCACAAATGTCTGAAATGGTCTTGTGCTTTTGGCCTGAGGAGGGAGTGAAAGGTGTTAAAAAGTTTCTTGGGGTTGTTGGATAGTGAGAAGATCAGGGTGGTGTAGTAGGACTGTTTGGCGAGGTGAAGGGCAGAGTTATAGGTTTTTAACATAAATTTGAAGTGTATGAAGTCTTCTGGTGTGCGAGTTTTCCTCCATAAGCGTTCAGCACACCTAGAGCATCGCTGGAGAAATCGGGTTTGCGATGTGAGCCAGGGCTGTTTCACTCTGTGTTTGGAGGTTCTGAGGGTGAGGGGAGCTACTTGGTCTAGGGTGCTTCTAAGAGTGTCATTGAAGTGATGTACAGCCAGATCAGGACAGGAAAAAGAACAGATTAAAGGGTACCTACCATTAGTCTGTGGCCATCTTTTAGCCCCTTCATATTTTTTTTTGCTAGGAAGTTATAAGGGTTAAAAGTTGACCAGCGATTTCTCATTTTTACAGCAAAATTTACAAAACCTTTTTTTTTTTTTTTTAGGGACCACCTCACATTTGAAGTCAGTTTGAGGGGTCTATATGGCTGGAAATACCCAAAAGTGACACCATTCTAAAAACTGCACCCCTCAAGGTGCTCAAAACCAAATTCAAGAAGTTTATTAACCCTTCAGATGCTTCACAGCAGCAGAAGCAACATGGAAAGAAAAAATGAACATTTAACTTTTTAGTCACAAAAATGATGTTTTAGCAACAATTTTTTTTTATTTTCCCAAGGGTAAAAAGAGAAACTGGACCCCAAAAGTTATTGTACAATGTCCCGAGTACGCTGATACCCCAAATGTGGGGGAGAACTACTGTTTGGGCGCATGACAGGGCTCGGAAGGGAAGGAGCGCCATTTGACTTTTTCAATGAAAAATTGGCTTCAATCTTTAGCGGACACCATGTCGCGTTTGGAGAGCCCCTGTGTGCCTAAACATTGGAGCTCTTCCACAAGTGACCCCATTTTGGAAACTAGTCCCCCCAAGGAACTTATCTAGATGCATAGTGAACACTTTGAACCCCCAAGTGCTTCACAAATTGATCCGTAACAATGAAAAAGTACTTTTTTTTTCACTAAAAATTTATTTTGGCCTCAATTTGTTCATTTCCACATGGGCAACAGGATAAAAGGGATCCTAAAATGTATTGGGCAATTTCTCCTGAGTACAGTGATACCTCACATGTGGGGGTAAACCACTGTTTGGGCACACGGCCGGGCTTGGAAGGGAAGGAGCGCCATTTGACTTTTTGAATGAAAAATTAGCTCCAATCATTAGCGGACACCATGTCGCATTTGGAGAGCCACGGTGTGCCTAAACATTGGAGCTCCCCCACATGTGACCCCATTTTGGAAACTAGACCTCCCGTGGAACTAACCTAGATGTGCGGTGACCACTTTAAACCTCCAAGTGCTTCACAGAAGTTTATAAGGCAGAGCCGTGAAAATAAAAAAATAATTTTTCTGGCCTCAAAATGATGATTTAGCCCGCAATTTTTTTTATTTTCACAAGGGTAACAGGAGAAATTGGACCCCAATAGTTGTTGCCCAGTTTGCACTGAGAATGCTGGTACCCCATATGTGGGGTAAACCACTGTTTGGGCGCACGTTGGGGCTCGGAAGGGAGGGAGCACCATTTGACTATTTGAATGCAAGATTGGCTGGAATCAATGGTGGCACCATGTTGCGTTTGGAGACCCCTCATGTGCCTAAACAGTGGAAACCCCTCAATTCTAACTTCAACATTAACCCCAACACACCCCTAACCCTAATCATAACCCTAACCCCAACACACCCCTAACCACAGCCCGAACCACAAGCCTAATCTTAACCCTATTTCCAACCCTAACCCTAAGGCTATGTTCCCACGTTGCGGATTCGTGTGAGATTTTTCAGCACCATTTTTGAAAAATCTGCAGGTAAAAGGCACTGCGTTTTACCTGCGGATTTACCTTGGATTTCCAGTGTTTTTTTGTGCAGATTTCACCTGCGGATTCCTATTGAGGAACAGGTGTAAAACGCTGCGGAATCCGCACAAAGAATTGACATGCTGCGGAAAGTACAACACAGCGTTCCCGCGCAGTATTTTCCGCACCAAGGGCACAGCGGATTTGGTTTTCCATAGGTTTACATGGAACTTTAAAGCTGATAGAAAACTGCTACGAATCCGCAGCGGCCAATCTGCTGCGGATCCGCAGCCAAATCCGCACCATGTGCACATAGCCTAATTCTAAGGGTATGTGCACACGATGCGGAAAACGCTGCGGATCCACAGCGTTTCCACAGCGGTCCGCAGCAGTTTCCCATGAGTTTACAAAAAACGCTGCGCACATGCTGCGGAAAAAACTGCGCGGAAACGCAGCGGTTTACATTCTGCACATTTCACTTCTTTCTGCGGATTCCGCAGCGGTTTTACAACTGCTCCAATAGAAAACCGCAGTGAAATCCGCAGAAAAACTGCGGTAAATTTGCGATAAATCCGCAGGGGTTTTGCACTGCGGATTTATAAAAACCGCTGCGGAAAAATCCACAGAGGACCAGAATACGTGTGCACATTCCCTAACCCTAATTCTAACTGTAGTGGAAAAAAAAAAATATATAGATTTTCTTTATTTTATTATTGTTCCTACCTATGGGGGTGATAAAGTGGGGGTTTCATTTACTTTTTTTTTTATTTTGATCACTGTGAGGTTTTATCACAGTGATCAAAATGTACATGGAACGAATCTGCCGGCCGATTCGGCGGGCGCACTGCGCATGCGCCCGCCATTTTGTAAGATCGCGGCGCCCATGGAGTAGATGGACGGACACTGGGAGCCTCGGTAAGTATAAAATGGGTGGGGTGGGGGTGGCACATAAGTGTTTACAGCCATGGCCGATGATATTGCAGCATCGGCCATGGCTGGATTGTAATATTTCACCAGTTTTTTTTGGGTGAAATATTACAAATCGCTCCGATTGGCTGTTGAAAGTGAAACTGCCAGTCAGAGCGATCGTAGCCACGGGGGGGGGGGGGGTTTGGGCAGGGGCGGCACTCCCCCTGTCCCTGCAGATCGGGAGAAAATTGGAGTTAACCCTTTCACCCGATCTGCAGGGATGCGATCTTTCCATGACGCCACATGGGCGTCACAGGTCGGATTGGCACCGACTTTCATGACGCCTACGTGGCGTCAAAGGTCGGGAAGGGGTTAAATGTAACCTCTTCATGACCAATTTTCCTTGTACTTTTTTTTTTTCCTTTATCCCCTTCTTCCAAGAGCCAAGGCTTGAAGTCCCCATGGCCTTATGATGGCTCTTTCAGGACAAGTGGTTCATTTCAATGACAACATTCATTTTATCACGTCCTGCACTGAAAAGCAGGAACAAAAATTCCAAGTGCGTTAAAATAACAAATAACGTGCAATTCTACAATAGTCCGAGGTTTTTTATTTATTTACCATGTTCACTATACAGTAAAACTGATCTGACAATACGATTCTTCAGGTCAGTACAGTTACGCAAATAAAACTTGTAGTTTTAAGTGGTGAAAAAAATAAAAATACATTTGCTTATGATATTTTTCATCACCTGTAAAGGCTTTCAATTTTCGGCACCCGGAGCTGTGTTAATGCTTATTTTTTGTGCTTTGAGTGGATGTTTTAACATATACCATTTTCGAGTAGATACGGTATTTTGATTTACAATTCTGACCACTGTCACTTTATGTAGTAACTCTGAAACGATTCAATGTATCCCACTGATTCTAAGATTGACTATTCTATGATATGACTTGCGTTTCTTTATGAAAGAAACGGAAATTTTGAAAATTTTAAAACTTCGTTTTTGTGCCCTTAACCCCTTCATGACGCAGAGTATTTTGACCTTAAAGACCTTGCCGTTTTTTGCAATTCTGACCAGTGTCCCTTTATGAGGTAATAACTCAGGAACGCTTCAACGGATCCTAGCGGTTCTGAGACTGTTTTTTCGTGACATATTGGGCTTCATGTTAGTGGTAAATTTAGGTCAATAAATTCTGCGTTTATTTGTGATAAAAACGGAAATTTGGCGAAAATTTTGAAAATTTTGCAATTTTCACATTTTGAATTTTTATTCTGTTAAACCAGAGAGTTATGTGACACAAAATAGTTAATAAATAACATTTCCCACATGTATACTTTACATCAGCACAATTTTGGAAACAAAATTTTTTTTTGCTAGGAAGTTATAAGGGTTAAAATTTGACCAGCGATTTCTCATTTTTACAACGAAATTTACAAAACCATTTTTTTTAGGGACCACCTCACATTTGAAGTCAGTTTGAGGGGTCTATATAGCTGAAAATACCCAAAAGTGACACCATTCTAAAAAATGCACCCCTCAAGGTACTCAAAACCACATTCAAGAAGTTTATTAACCCTTCAGGTACTTCACAGCAGCAGTAGCAACATGGAAGGAAAAAATGAACATTTAACTTTTTAGTCACAAAAATCATCTTTTAGCAACAATTTTTTTATTTTCCCAATGGTAAAAGGAGAAACTGAACAACGAAAGTTGTTGTCCAATTTGTCCTGAGTACACTGATACCTCATATGTTGGGGTAAACCACTGTTTGGGCGCACGGCAGGGCTTGGAAGGGAAGGAGCGCCATTTGACTTTTTGAATGAAAAATTGGCTCCACTCTTTAGCGGACACCATGTCACGTTTGGAGAGCCCCCGTGTGCCTAAAAATTGGAGCTCCCCCACAAGTGACCCCATTTTGGAAACTAGACGCCCCAAGGAACTTATCTAGATGCATAGTGAGCACTTTGAACCCCCAGGTGCTTCACAAATTGATCTGTAAAAATGAAAAAGTACTTTTTTTTTTTTCACAAAAAAATTCTTTTAGCCTCAATTTTTTCATTTTCACATGGGCAACAGGATAAAATGGATCCTAAAATTTGTTGGGCAATTTCTCCCGAGTACGCCGATACCTCATATGTGGGGGTAAACCACTGTTTGGGCACACGGCAGGGCTCGGAAGGGAAGGCGCGCCATTTGACTTTTTGAATGGAAAATTAGCTCCAATTGTTAGCGGACACCATGTCGCGTTTGGAGAGCCCCTGTGTGCCTAAACATTGGAGCTCCCCCACAAGTGACCCCATTTTGGAAACTAGACCCCCAAAGGAACTTATCTAGATGCATATTGAGCACTTTAAACCCCCAGGTGCTTCACGGAAGTTTATAACGCAGAGCCATGAAAATAAAAAATAATTTTTCTTTCCTCAAAAATGATTTTTTAGCCTGGAATTTCCTATTTTGCCAAGGGTAATAGGACAAACTGGACAAGAACATTTGGGGTCCAATTTCTCCTGAGTACGCCGATACCCCATGTGTGGGGGTAAACCACTGTTTTGGCGCACGGCAGGGCTCGGAAGGGAAGGCACGCCATTTGGCTTTTTAAATGGAAAATTAGCTCCAATCATTAGCGGACACCATGTCACGTTTGGAGAGCCCCTGTATGCCTAAACATTGGAGATCCCCCACAAATGACCCCATTTTGGAAACTAGACCCCCAAAGGAACTAATCTAGATGTGTGGTGAGGACTTTGAACCCCCAAGTGCTTCACAGAAGTTTATAACGCAGAGCCATGAAAATAAAATAAAAAATTATTTTCTCAAAAATGATCTTTTAGCCTGCAATTTTTTATTTTCCCAAGGGTAACAGGAGAAATTGGACCCCAAAAGTTATTGTCCAGTTTCTCCTGAGTACGCTGATACCCCATGTGTGGGGGTAAACCACTGTTTGGGCACACGTCGGGGCTCAGAAGGGAAGTAGTGACTTTTGAAATGCAGACTTTGATGGAATGGTCTGCGGGCGTCATGTTGCGTTTGCAGATCCCCTGGTGTGCCTAAACAGTAGAAACCCCCCTAAAGTGACCCCATTTTAGAAACTAGACCCCCCAAGGAACTTATCTAGATATGTGGTGAGCACTTTGAACCCCCAAGTGCTTCACAGACGTTTACAACGCAGAGCCGTGAAAATAAAAAATAATTTTTCTTTCCTCAAAAATGATGTTTTAGCAAGCATTTTTTTATTTTCCCAAGGGTAACAGGAGAAATTGGACCCCAATAGTTGTTGCCCAGTTTGCACTGAGTATGATGGTACCCCATTTGTGGGGGTAAACCGCTGTTTGGGCACACGTCGGGGCTCGGAAGTGAGGGAGCACCATTTGACTTTTTGAATACAAGATTGGCTGGAATCAATGGTGGCGCTATGTTGCATTTGGAGACCCCTGATGTGCCTAAACAGTGTAAACCCCTCAATTCTACCTCCAACACTAACCCCAACACACCCCTAACCCTAATCCCAACTGTAGCCATAACCCTAATCACAACCCTAACCCTAACCCTAAGGATATGTGCCCACGTTGCGGATTCGTGTGAGATTTTTCAGCACCATTTTTGAAAAATCCGCGGGTAAAAGGCACTGCGTTTTACCTGCGGATTTTCCGCGGATTTCCAGTGTTTTTTGTGCGGATTTCACCTGCGGATTCCTATTGAGGAACAGGTGTAAAACGCTGCGGAATCCGCACAAAGAATTGACATGCTGCGGAAAATACAACGCAGCGTTTCCGCGCGGTATTTTCCGCACCATGGGCACAGCGGATTTGGTTTTCCATAGGTTTACATGGTACTGTAAACCTGATGGAACACTGCTGCGAATCCGCAGCGGCCAATCCGCACCGTGTGCACATAGCCCAATTCTAAAGGTATGTGCACACGCTGCGGAAAACGCTGCGGATCCGCAGCAGTTTCCCATGAGTTTACAGTTCAATGTAAACCTATGGGAAACAAAAATCGCTGTACACATGCTGCAGAAAAACTGCACGGAAACGCAGCGGTTTACATTCCGCAGCATGTCACTTCTTTCTGCGGATTCCGCAGCGGTTTTACAACTGCTCCAATAGAAAATCGCAGTTGTAAAACCGCAGTGAAAGGCGCAGAAAAAACGCGGTAAATCTGCGATAAATCCGCAGCGGTTTAGCACTGCGGATTTATCAAATCCGCAGCGGAAAAATCCGCAGAGGACCAGAATACGTGTGCACATACCGAAACCCTAACCCTAGCCCTAACCCCAACCCTACCCCTAGCCCTAACCCTACCCCTATTCTAACATTAGTGGAAAAAAAAAAATTCTTTATTTTTTTATTGTCCCTACCTATGGGGGTGACAAAGGGGGGGGGGGGGGTCCTTTATTATTTTTTTATTTTGATCACTGAGATATAATCTATCTCAGTGATCAAAATGCACTTTGAACGAATCTGCCGGTCGGCAGATTCGGCGGGCGCACTGCGCATGCGCCCGCCATTTTGGAAGATGGCGGCGCCCAGGGAGAAGACGGACGGACCCCGGCAGGACCGGTAAGTATGATGGGGTGGGGGGGGAACACAGGGGGGGGGGGGATCGGAGCACGGGGGTGGTGGATCGGAACGCGGGAGGTGTGGAACGGAGCACTGGGGGGGTGGAATGGAGCATGGGGGGGTGGAACGGAGCACGGGGGGGGTGGAACGGAGCACGGGGGTGAGCGGACAAGAGCACGGGGGGGAGCGGAGCACAGGACGGAGGGGAGCGGGGCAGTGTACCCGGCAGATCGGGGGGCTGGGGGGGCGATCGGTGGGGTGGGGTGGGGGCACATTAGTATTTCCAGCCATGGCCGATGATATTGCAGCATCGGCCATGGCTGGATTGTAATATTTCACCCGTTATAATGGGTGAAATATTATAAATCGCTGTGATTGGCTGTTGAATGTGAAACTGCCAATCAGAGCGATCGTAGCCACGGGGGGGGTGAAGCCACCCCCCCTGGGCTAAACTACCACTCCCCCTGTCCCTGCAGATCGGGTGAAATGGGAGTTAACCCTTTCATCCGGCCTGCAGGGACGCGATCTTTCCATGACGCCACATAGGCGTCATGGGTCGGATTGGCACTGACTTTCATGACGCCTACGTGGCGTCATGGGTCGGGAAGGGGTTAAATCCTAGAGTTATGCCACACAAAATAGTTCATAAATAACATTTCCCACATGTCTACTTTACATCAGCACAATTTTGGAAACAATGTTTTGTTAGGACGTCATAAGGGTAAAAAGTTGACAAGCGATTTCTCATTTCTCTAATATGTTGGATCACATCAGAGGAGAGAGAAATTAATTTTAAAATCTGACTTTTTTTTGTGATTGCCTGTATAAGAATGTTGTTTAGACTATGTTCACAATGCGTAAATATGAGACAAACACCAGTTGGGCCATAGACTGCAATGACACGAACAGAGTTCAAGTGAAGCCTGTTTGCAGCTTTCTGTGCCCTACTGAAATAGCAATCTACACTTTAGGAGGGAAGTGAAGGGAGCTTGTCTGTAAGAATGGCCTCTTTCTTTAGTGATATTAGGCTATTTTGATCTCCTCTGACAAACACACATGATTATTTAATATTTTATAATAGTTCCATACCTGGAATGTGTGTGGCACGAATCATAGTCAGGCTTCCAAAACGACAACAAAAACAAAACTGCTTCTATTCTCCAAACAGCGATGAAATGCACATCTGTAATAAGGAAAGGAAACATGGAAAATAAGGAGCATTTTATGAGAAACACAAAGTGCAGATACAGGACATCATCAACAAGCCTAAAAGTAACACTAGCCGATAAGACTACAGTCACACTACTGTTTCAGCATTCGGTTTGCCTGCTAAAACAGAAGGAAAATGGAACAAGCAGAACATTTGCTTTCTTTCTAAAAACATAAAACGGAAATATGATGGCCCCCTTAATAATAAACGGATTCTCTTTACGCCATTATTCAGTTAGTTCCATTGTGACATCCTGTTTAGTTTAGCGGAAATGTGAACAGAGCCCAATATTAGCAATACACCCGGTACACAAAACGATGCGCATTACCCGACTAAGGGAACATACATGGCCATGTAGTGTAAGGAACACTTTTCTAATTTGTGGTTGGGCCATTTCAGGCACAACCTTTAAATAAAGAGAGCATGAATCGCCGTAAGGGTCTGTGTACACGTTGTGGATTTGCCTGCGGATTCACAGCAATTTACCATCAGGTTTACAGTACCATGTAAACCTAAGGAAAACCAAATCCGCTGTGCCCATGGTGCGGAAAATACCAGGCGGAAACGCAGAGTTGTATTTTCCGCAGCATGTCAATTCTTTGTGCAGATTCCGCAGCGTTTTACACCTGTTCCTCAATAGGAATCCGCAGATGTAAAACCGCAGGTGAAATCTGCACAAAAAAAATGGTGCGGAAAAATCCCCACACGAATCCACAACGTGTGCACACAGCCCTAAGGTTTAGCCAAATGCGCACCTATACCTCCACTCGCATGTCACATGTCCATTATCGACTGTAAAACTCCAGGCAATTTTATCGAGGGGTCTTTGGAGGAATTTAGAATGTTTTGCCTGTAAAATTATTGGCCAAAAACCTTGATAAAAGCTTACATGGCTACTTCTCCATTACAGTGCGACCCCTCTGACACCACTACACTGTAAGGCCAGGGTCACACTATCAGTATTTGGTTAATATTTTACATCAGTATTTGTAGCCAAAACCAGGGGAGGAACAATTAGAGGAAAAGTATAATAGAAAGACGTCACCACTTCTGTATTTATCACCCACTCCTGGTTTTGGCTACAAACACTGATGTAAAATACTGACCAAATACTGATAGTGTGACCCCGGCCTTACACTCAGAAAATGGTTTCCTCGGCCTGAACACCAGCTCCAATTCTAAAGTAATGTTCATTTATCAGCAGCCCTTTCCTGATTACCCATCATCTAGAGGTGTTAGATTTAATGAAAAGTGACTTATCAAACATCTTTCTGACTTTTAGCATAAGGCCGGACGACCACTTTAATTGAAAAGTACTGTGAAATACATGAATAATGTTATATGTTAGCCCACTCTTAGACCTTCACATGTCCGTTTTGTATGTCAGTATGCGGTCTGTATGAGGACTGCAAATACGGCCATACGCACACCCATTGCAATCATTGGTGGTGTGCACATGTCAGGTTTACCACATGGACCTTGTGTCAGTGTGGGAAAAAAACGCAGATGTCAGGTTTTTTGCATAGCAAGGACAAAATGCGTGCTGCACATGTGCACTCTGATGACACACAGACGCCATCGTGGTCATCAGCATGACACGTACCGGCACCTGGGAAGAAGCGGTGCAGTACCCACTGTTCCCAGGCAAAGGCTGGCAAACAATGATGGGAGTTGTAATAAAATAAAATAAAAAAAAAAAACGACTGTGGGCTCATATGCAATTTTGATAGCCAGCAGAGATAAAGCCCACAGCTGTGGGCTGATGTTAATATTCTGGGACAATATCCCATAAGGCTCCCAGGCTATTAATAACTGCTTACAGCTGTTTTCTTAGCCTTTGCTGATGAATTTACAGAGCACCCCATAAGAAGAAAAAAAAAAACATAGGGTCTCCCTATAAACTCAAGCCAGCAAAGGCTAAACAGACAGCTGAACGGAGCGCAAACTGTACTGCTTTTCCCAGGCGCCTGAATACAACTCCCATCATTGTTTCCTGGTTACGCTGATCTCAGCGTGAGCAGGAGATAATGATGAGGGCTGCCATCAGCAGCTGCCAGTGCCTGGGAAACAGCGAACTGTATTGATTCTTCCCAGGCGCTGGTACTGGTCACACGGATGTGACACAGGGACGGCATGTGGGTGTCACATACACACGGACCTCGCCAGTACTTGTTTTAGCTGTATACAAAAATCACCAGGACGTGTGAAGGAGGCCATGGACGCATAATTCCTGAGTGAATGTGCCTAGTAAGGGTGGATGCCTAGACAACCGCATTAAAACTCAATGTAAAAAAAAAAAAAGTTATAGGAAATGTAGATTGTGCAACGTGCACTTAGCAACACTTTTCCCAGCTCTCGGCCGAATGCTATGGGTCAGGGAGCTGGACCCGAAGTGATCAGCACCTGTTTTCAAAGACAAATCGGTTTTCCTTATAAAACACCTCATTCCCTCTACATGCTCTCATACATGTTGTTATGCCCTTGCTGACTGATCACAAGTTATACCTTTATTTTAAAGCATTCCTGGACACCTGTAAGGAATTAAAAAGCCCTACACAATCCATGTCATTGACGGAGACAAGAATGCTGCGAGTCAACGACTGTCATGAAGACAGGAAATGTGATCACTTACATGAGGAAGAAGAGAAACATGTCACATATAAGAAACCTTATACATGATGACAGGAAGTGGCACAAGTGCCATCATGCATGTATGAGCAGTAACTAATACCATGCGAGCCATCAGTGACCGAGAAGGACAAGAGGAGCTTCATACCATCAGATCAAGTGGTCGCTGTCACCAGGAAAGGGATCTGCTCGGCCGCCCCAAATCTTTCTCAAGGGAGTTTAGCTGTGCATTAGCATAATGGGAAGGATTAGAAATCTAGGGGAGGTAGAATGGGTGCGTGATTCTGCTATACATCGGCAAGGGATAAGACCTTCCTCATTACCAATAGTCTGCAGAGGAGCAGTAGTGCGAATGATGCCATGTGCACAATACAGATCACATTCACCAGCTCCTCTGCTCCTACTTATAGACATCTAATTTACCACTTAGCAATTTAACTAAACAGGATCCTAACTATTGCCAGATTATGGACATTCAGGTCCACTCCTAGAACTGTATAGTGGTGCTTGCTCCAAGACAGACAATTCAGCAGAACAGAGCAGAATCTGCGCTGTGTGCGCGGCACCATTCTGGCATGTCCACACATTTTTACTGTTTTTTTTTTTTTGTTTGTTTTTGGGGGGGGGGGGGTGGAGGGGGGGGAACAAAGAAGAACTGCGGTCAATTACCAGGAAATCACAGCAGCAAATTCAGATTAAAAATAAGCATTTTTAGTGTGAAAAACACATTGTTTTCCATTAATCTTAATAGGGAAAAAACAAACATGTGAATGCAGTATCAGAGAACTCTTCAATTTTGCCTTGATAATAAAATGCCGAATTAAAGGCAATACTAACGTAATGGCAAACCCGAAAGATCCATGGGAACCAATACAAAAACTTCTTGTTATCTCTCCTTAGGAGCCAGAATACCAGAACAGAAAATTGCTCCCTCGCCGGGGTCCCTGTCAGTCCTAAATGCCTCATACAACAGGCGCACAGAGGAATACTAACTTATGAGGAGCTCTGTTGGGTCTCGTTACAGTGCAAGTCGTTTTGAAGGGAAGAATATCCACCATTCCCCAATCCCCCATCATATCTGATGGTGGCTGTTGCAGAAACTAACAGATTTGTTGAAATCTTGGTTTTGGCATCCACATAGTGAGGCTACATACTTTTCCATTTAAAATGAAATCTGCCAATAGGACAGAACCTCCTAAGCCGTCTACATGGGCATGTAGGAATAGGAAAGCTGAATAACATGGCACATTGCTATCTGTGAGCTCATGTTTAATCCAGAGAATTACAGATTTTGTTCTTAATACATAAATGAGGTGTTAAGGTCTATCCAACACCGACCTACCCAAGAATCTACCACCAAAGCTTCATTTACATGAAAGGGGCATTGTTAGGCCGGCGTCACACTCCGCGTATAAAAATACGGTCCGTAATTTACGGCCATAATACGCAGAAAAGTCCTCAAAATAGTGGTCCGTATCTCCTCCGTAGGCAGGGTGTGTCAGCGTATTTTGCGCATGGCATCCTCCGTATGTAATCCGTACTGCATGTTTTTCTCGCAGGCTTGCAAAACCGACATACGGACATACAATGGATCCATGTGCTTTCAAAAACATAAAAATATATGTACTGAGATATATATATAGATATATTAATATTTCATCCAGCGCGAGATAGCTTTAAAGCCGGTAAATCAATTTCCGGCTTTTGCCTTCTCCTTCCTAAACCCGACATGATATGAGACATGGTTTACATACAGTAAACCATCTCATATCCCCATTTTTTTTGCACATTCCACACTACTGTTAGTAGTGTGTATGTGCCAAATTTGGGCGCTCTAGCTATTAAAGGGTTAAATGGCGGAAAAATTGGCGTGGGCTCCCGCGCAGTTTTCTCCGCCAGAGTAGTAAAGCCAGTGACTGAGGGCAGATATTAATAGCCTGGAGAGGGTCCATGGTTATTGCCTCCCCCCCTGGCTAAAAACATCTGCCCCCAGCCACCCCAGAAAAGGCACATCTGGAAGATGCGCCTATTCTGGCACTTGGCCACTCTCTTCCCATTTCCCGTGTAGCGGTGGGATATGGGGTAATGAAGGGTTAATGTCACCTTGCTATTGTAAGGTGACATTAAGCCAAATTAATAATGGAGAGGCGTCAATTATGACACCTATCCATTATTAATCCAATTGTATGAAAAAAAACACATTATTACAAAGTCTTTTAATGAAATAAACACACAGGTTGTTTTAATATTTTATTGCTCTCTCAATCCACCTGAAGACCCTCGCTCTGTAACAAAGGAAAAATAATAAACCAGCAATATACATACCTTCCGTTGATCTGTAACGTCCCACGATGTAAATCCATCTGAAGGGGTTAAAATATTTTACAGGCAGGAGCTCTGCTATAATGCAGCTGTGCTTGTGCCTGTAAAACCCCGGGGAATGAAGGTAATGTAGGTTAATGACCTGTAGTTACCTTCATTCGCGGTGATGCGCCCTCTGCTGGTTGTTCTCATATGACCTCGAGCGTGGGAACTTTCCTGGAAAGCTACTCCCTCACAGCTCCGCAGTGAGATCAGGGAGCAGAGAGCGTGGGTTATCACAATTCATTGGGGCATAGCCGTATCAGGTGCAACCTTTTGCAATATTCCAAAGTTGTCATGTATATTTGTGCTGCTAAAAATAAGCCTTAATATAGTATAGATGCGGCCAGGCTCTGTACTGTTGTTGGGGTGAATTGGGATGTTTGATGTTGTAGGGTGCACTTACATAGTGCTGGACTGCTCGCTTGATCCAATAGCATGGGAGTGTCCAATAGCCTTTAAGCCGGTATGATGCACTATATGTATCTGTGAATGGCACCTTATACAAGAATTGTGTGTGTCCATCCAGCCTCTCAAGAATAGATAGGCGTGCGAGTGATTATTAATCGGTATTTTGCCAACTCCCGTGTTACCTCGGCCATATATTACTGGTGCCTATCTGCATCTTGCAGTGTATTTGTATTGTGACTAGGTTTTGGTAAGTATCGCACCTTTGTTTCTGCAAGGTGTTTAGATTTCATTTCTTTCTAAACCTATGCATAGCTCATTAGTACTGACTACAGCCAAGTCCTGCGTATTTGGTGCCCAGCCTTAGGCTACATTCATGCATCTGTTTACTGCAGAATTTTGTTCTTGGACAGCACATGGACACAGCATTTTGTGGATCTAGACACATCTGTAAAAAAAATATGGATCCGAATGCATGATCCATTGAGGCTGCTTATAGTACCACGATCAACATGCTGCATGGCGTTGCGTTGGGAAATGGCTGCTGGGACACATGTTCCCTTGTGAAAGACTCTTAATAGTTGCCCATGTGGTCTCCAAACCAATCTCTAGATATCAGAGAAATCTATTAATCAGGGTGACTGACATCCTCCATTTGATAAACTTTATCAGCACAGAAAATTCTTCGTTAGGGCCAGGCAGTGCCTTTATCAAGTCATCTAAAAATAAAAAATAAAAAAAAATAAAAGATATAGGCTTTATGGCATGAGTATATTGGAGCAGCTCCATTCCAGCCTTATACACACATACAATGCCAAGCGATGGATGGACTGGTGTAAAGCTGCCACCACTGGACTCTGGAGCAGTGGAAACATGTTCCGAGGAGTGACAAATAACTCTTTATCTGCCATTCAGAGAAACGAATCTGGTTTGTATTAACACCAGGAGGAGAACATTGCCTGCCTGACTGCTTTGTGCCAGCTATAATGTTTGACCAAAGGGTAATACTGTGCAGTTGTGTTACAGGACTTTACTTTGGCCCCTAAGCTCCAGCAAAGTGAAATCTTAATTTCAGCATATCAAGACAATTTGGACAATTGTAGCATTGAACTCCGTTGGAACAGTTTGGAGAAGGCCCTTTTCTGTTCCAGCCCTGTAGATGTCAGAAGTTACTGTAGGTGAAATGCATAGGTGCCCCAACATTTATCCATACGGTGCTGTGCGGTGTAAACAGCTTGAAAACACATTGGAATAAGTTATAGAGTAGCATTAACAGATAGGCATGCTTGGAAAGGCCTTGTTCCCACATGCAAAAACATTCCCTCCCCCGCAGGTGTCTACACCAAAACATGCAACAGGAATCTGCTCTCTGAAAAAGGTGCATCAAATCCTCACCCAAAATGTTTTTTTTGTTTTTTAAAAGCACAGAAATGCTGTGATTCTGTGCTTAAACACAATTTCTCTAATTTTTCAGGCTCTTCATATAAGACTATAAAAAAAAAAATTATTTTTGTTTTTTTAAATGCACAGTACAACAGCACCTTGAAAAACAGAGACGGCATGAGTTTTCATGAAATTGAAGTCTAAGGCTACTTTCACACTAGCGTTTTCAATACGTCGCAATGTGTCGTTTAGGGGAAAAAACGCATCCTGCAAAGTTGTTTGCAGGATGCGTTTTTGCTCTATAGAGTAACATTACCGACGCATTGTGACGTATTGACACGTCGCAGCAGTCGTGCGACGGTTGCGCAGTGTTTTGGCGGACCGCCGGGAGCAAAAAACGTTAAATGTAACGTTTTTTGCTCCCGACGGACCGCCCCCACCTCACAATGGGGCAGCGGATGCGCCGGAGAAATGCATCCGCTGCCTCAGTTGTGCAGCGCTTCAAACGCTACCGTCGGAATCTCGGCCCGACACATTGCGATGGGCCGAATCCGACGCTAGTGTGAAAGTAGCCTAAGGCTGCCGTCACACTAGCAGTATTTGGTCAGTATTGTACATCTGTATTTGTAGCCAAAACCAGGAGTGGGTGATAAATACAGAAGTGGTGCATATGTTTCTATTATACTTTTCCTCTATTTGCTCCACTCCTGGTTTTGGCTTACAAATACTGATGTAAAATACTGACCAAATACTGCTAGTGTGACGGCAGCCTAAGGGGTAACATTTCTCCTTATGGAGAGTGACATACCAGCTCTGGCTTGTGAAGGTAAGGAGGCTTATTCGCTGTGCAATGCTCGTTTGGGAAATTTAATATGCAAATTGCCTCTTCAGTGAAAAAGAGGACTTAAACTCTACAGCGCCACCTGTTGGAAGTAGCGATCCTACAAGTCACAATCAACTCTTTAACGAGTCGTGCAATATGACTTAGGATAAAAGCCAAATCAGTATCTCAATTCGCACTTTTAAATGCAGATTTTTCTGCACAAAAAAAAAACCTCAGCATTTTCACGGTATGAAATACTAGCCTAATGGACCATTAAAGAAATAAGTACGTAATGTCTCTTTACAGCAGTGGTCCCCAACGCCGGTCCTCAAGAGCCACCAACAGGTCATGTTTTCAGGATTTCATTAGTATTGCACAGGTGATGGAAATATTGCCTGTGCAGGTGATGCAATTATCACCTGTGCAATACTAAGGAAATCCTGAAAACATGACCTGTTGGTGGCTCTTGAGGACCGTAGTTGAGAAACACTGCTTTACAGGGATACTAAATAAGACTTTCAGACATTACGTATAATGAAAAGATCCTATTTAGTAACGGTCATTTCTTGTTCCTCTTTTGTGACGGTCCCATTTCCACAGGGCTATAATTTGGTATTAACGCTCACTAACGGTACGTTACAATTAAACTGTGAAGGGAAGCCCCCTCCTTCCTGCTGCGGTATTCTGACACATCTCCATACAGCGGGGGGCATGATACAACCTTCTGGTCACCTCCACATAGCCCTCTGTGGCTCCGCCTGTCTTTGTATGTAGAGCATATACTGTACTTTGTCACGTGCAGAATTTGGGTATTTTCAGTCATTAAAAAAGTTTTCGACTATCAAACACCCTGCTCTGCAAATATCACTCCACACACAATGTGCTGCTTAGAATGAGTGATTTCTGGCTCAGTGCTTTACATTTTTTACCCGTGAATACAACACAGGTTTGGCATGTCCTTATTATATACAACCGGACAAGACTACGCAGCAAAGCAGTGAGCGTGGACCCTGGAGAAAGGCAGGGTGGATAGAGTGCTTATTAAAAACTCCACCACTGTGTGCAGCTGTGTTTTGCCTTTGTGAAACTTATTGGCCTTTAAAAGTAAAATTTTTTTTCTAAAAGGTCATTGTGACATCACTAGTGCAAGATAACCTTTACCCCCCTGCTTCTATCCCCCAATATATACAAATACACACACCAACGCTCATGTAGGAAATCTTTGGTTGTGCAGTCATCACATGAGGAACTGTATGCACCTGGCAATTCGAGGAGGCGCCAGTAGCTCAAGCAGCAATGATGCAGCTGTCGGGAGATGATAATCCTACAAGCACTTCCAATATCCTCTCCTGATCTTTATAGAGCTCAGAGCCCTCTACAGGGGGCAATTATTGCCCCAATGTTTGTGAACAGTGCGAGTTGTAATAACTGCCGATGATCAAACACATCCCTAAGGCCTCTTTCACACGTCTGTTTTTTTACAATCAGTCAAAATGTTGAAAAGATGGATCTTGTGCAGATTATAAAAAACTGATGCACTGGATCCATTTTTTTTTTACAGATCCGGAGCGCTTTCCAAGCGATCTGTAGCATCGCTTGGAAAACTGATTGACAGGTTTGTCACACTTGTCAAACAGTGCTTGACAAGTGTGACCAACTTTTTACTATTGATGCTGCGTATGCAGCATCAATAGTAAAAAGATAGAACATTAAAAATAATAAAAAAAAAAAATCTTGATATTCTCACCTTCCGGCGTCCCCCCGCAGCATTCCCAATGCTCGTGATGCTCCAGTTCCCAGTAATGCCTTGCAAAATGACCCGATGACGTAGCGGTCTCACGAGGCATTACTGGGAACAACAAGATTTTAGATTTTTTTTTATTATTATTATTTTTAACATTATATCTTTTTACTATTGATGCTGCAAGGGGAGCATCAATAGTAAAAAGAGAGAGCACGCGAGATAGAATTTCCCTGACTGGAAATTCTTCCACGCAGGCTCTGTTACAAAAGACAGAACCCGTCGCTGGATTCCTGCTTTTGACAGTCAGCGACGGATCCTGCGTCCATAGGCTTCCATTATAGCCAATGACGGACGGTGCAGGATCCGTCGCTGAGCGATTTTCCGACATACATAAAAAACGTTCCTCTGTGCGTTGTCTCCGCCAGACGGACAGCGATTTTACGACGGATCCAGTGCACGACGGATGAAACGGAAGGCCAAGTTCACAGTAAGCGTTTTTTTTTAATGTAAATTGTCAGCTTCAATTTACAGTACCAGCAAAGTCTATGAGATTTCAGAAATGTCACGCACGCACACCTTTTTTTGGCATCAGGATTTTGCATGTTTGCAAAGTGGAGCAAGTCACTCAGCATTTTTTAACCATTGAAATGAATGGGTGGTGGTGGTGGGACTCTGGAACGAAAAAAAACAAAAAAACACACACCAGAAGTGCAGGCATCAGGTTTTGTTGTGTTTTTTTGTGCCAAAACCCGATTCTATAGAATAGGACCTACCGCATTTTTCAGACTAAAAGACGCACTATTTCCCCCCAAAATTTGTCTGAATGCAGGCTTATTGGGGGGTTGCAGCAGTGGTGAAGCAGCGGAACCAGAAGTGGCAGAGGCGTGGCGATGCGGAGGTTCGGTGTCAGCGGTGCAGAGTACACCTGAGCAGGGTCCCTTCCTCAGGATGCCGGCAGCAGAAATGTGGCGACGCCGCGTCCTGGTGTCCACGGCAAGCAGAGCCGAGTGCATCACCGGTTTCCCCGCGGCCATTTTCCTGAAGCTGAGGCAGCGTGTGCACAGATTGAGATCTTTGCGGCCATTGGCTTCAGGAAAATGTCAGCCGGAAGTCGCGCGTGCACAGATTGAGATCTCGGCATCCATTTTCCTGAAGCCACTGAGATCTCAATCTGCACACAAGCGGCCTCAGGAAGGCGGCCGCCGAGAAACCGGTGATGCACTTGGCTCTGCTCACAGTTGACACTGGGCTGCGGTGCCGCCACCTTTCTGCCGCCGGAATCCTGAGGAAGGGACCCTGCTCCATGCTCTGCCTCACCACCGACCCCGCAGCATCGCACCCTGGGACTGCAGCATTGCCCCACTTCTGCCGCTGCCGGCTTCCTGAGGAAGGGACCATGCCTCCTGTGACCCTGCTCTACCACCGCCAGCCCTCAGATAAGATACCTTAAATTAGGACAATAAGACGGACCCCCATCTTATAAAAATCTTTTTTCGGCCATTTTCCACCCCAAAGTTTGTGGTGCATCTTATGGTCCGGTGCGTCTTCTAGTCCAAAAACTACAGTATTTTCCAAAACTAAACTTTATCAGCATGCACAGGAGACAAATCTAGCATGACAGAAATGCAGCAAAAAACGCAAGAACCAAGAATCACATGCTTTTTCCTGCAGCTTCTTTCCTGCCAAGAGATCAGGTTTTGCTGCAAAAAAAAAAAAATCTAATGTGAACTTGCTCCTTTAAGGCCATGTTCACACGTTCCTGATTTCCCTGCTGTTTTTTCTGCACTAAAAACCGCAGCTCTTGGCAGAAAACGCAGGTGCGTTTTTTGGTGCGTTTTTTGATGCGGTTTTTAGTGCGGTTTTTTGTGCAGTTTTCTCTGCAGAGTCTGTGTGTATTCTAGGAAGTTTTTTTTAGGGTTAAAATGGCTGAAAATACCCTAACCCTACCCCTAACCCTAGTTCTAACTGTAGTGGGGGAAAAAAAAAAAATTCTTTATTTTATTATTGTTACTACCTATGGGGGCGATAAAGGGGGGGGGGTTGCATTTACTTTTTTTTTTTAATTTTGATCACTGTGAGGTTATCGCAGTGATCAAAATGTGCCTGGAACGAATCTGCCGCCCGGCAGATTCGGCGGGCGCACTGCGCATGCGCCCGCCATTTTGGAAGATGGCGGCGCCCAGGGAGAAGACGGACGGACGGACACCGGGAGACCCGGTAAGTATAAGGGGGGGGGGGGAGATGAGGGCACGGGGGGGGGGGGGGCGGTCGGAGCACGGGGGGGGGGGGTGGCATCGGAGCATGGGGGGGTGGGATTGGAGCACGGGGGGGCAGCCACACTCCGCCCACGCACTTCCTGCTGCAGCGGTTCTGCACCACAAACCCCGCAGATATTTTTTTCGTCTGCGGGTTTTACTGCGGGTTTGACCCTCACAATGGATGTCAATGGGTGCAGAACCGCTGCAGTTCCGCACAAAGAAGTGACATGGTCCTTCTTTTTTACCGCAGCTATTCAGCGCGGCTTTTGTAGTGAATTTCCGCATCATGTGCACAGCGGTTCTTGTTTTCCATAGGGTACATTGTACTGTACCCTGCATGGAAAACAGCTGCGGACCCGCAGCGGCAAAATCGCGGCGGTTCCGCAGTAAAAACCGCATTGTGTGAACATGGCCTTAGGGAGTTTCTGCATGCCTTTAGGCCACATTCACACATTTGTGATGCATGGACCAGCCAAGAGTCTCATGACCCAAAACACAACAACCTCGTGGCCCTAAATGAGGGTGACAAGTTCAGGCCAGGAGACCCATGGTCGGTCCATGTGAATGTGAGGTGTGAACCTGGCCTCACTAAAATGCCAACCCTAACTGCAGGAAATTATTCACCCTGTGTGTAAGGACGCTGTGACCTCACCTGGCAGATTAAAAATCATAGATCATAAAAAATACTTTCTCAGAAAACTTAATCAACGGCCCAGCCAGATCTACCACTAAAAAAACCATCTATAAAATCTGCACAATCCACTATTACATAATGCTGCATTGACTAACACATAGCGCACCCCTTAGGAAAGATCCCCAAAATCACAATTATACAGGAATACATAAATGTCCTGTATTAAAAACCTTAATAAAATGCCAGAATGAGCTGTGAAGGGGTTCTTCTAGAATCTGGGCTTGTGTCGGTGCATCATTTATTTTGCTGGCTGTGGAATGTTTCTTAGCCACTGGTTAGAGGTCAGCTTATGTAACCGCTTACATAAATGTGCAGCACTCACTGGCAGAAATATTCCTGACCTGACAGTCTTTTCACGCACAAGTCTGAGATTAAACATATAAATTAAGAAAATCAAAAACAATTCTTTTGATGGTCAAAAAGGTACAGGCCTAGACTGCAGGAAATTACCAATTCTAGCTCCATTCCCTTGTGAGAAACTTTCGGCGCATATTTCTACAGACTTTTACTATAGTCCTTACTTTTTATTGTTTTTTAATTGGTCCAACTAAAGCACTAATGAAGTCTTCCCCATGACTCATATCCATAATAAAAATCAGTTTTAAAATAATTTGCAATATAAAAAAAGATCAAAATATTAATAACATTTATCTATTGATGTAAGTGCACAGGGCAAGGGTGGGCATACCATATGTGTAGCTATACAGTGGGGCGAAGGGGCCACCACCATCTATAGCTGTTCCTCATATTTCTCTGATTATTATTTTTTTTTTTTTAGGGGTCATAGGTCCTTATTTCAGATAATACAGCCAATGGTATAAAGGAGGTGTCCCACAACAACCTTTTCTTAAAATGTGATGACCTAGCAATTACACTTGAACAAACAAAACTTTGAAAAATAACCAAAAAAGTGAATAGCATTTCCTTGACTACTATATAACTTGTTTCGGGAGATAAAATATCCTCCTTCAGTTAAAAGACAGAAATTTCCTGAAGACAATTTTCTCTCCGAAACGCATTACATTGGAGACAAACCGATAAGGCCAAGTGCGGGATCCCAGGAATTTTTCAAACCTTTGTTTGCTACAAGTGATACTACGCCCAGAATCTCTGATCTGAAACCGCCCCCTAGGAGACGCCAGCCTCTCGTCATTTCTAAACTATCGAGCAGGACACAAGGTGACGCCCTCCATCATATTTAGCCTAATTAGATGCTCTGCATTTTTCACAATAAAAAGGGGTCATGTAGACGTCCAAGCACTGACCGGCTGCGGCTCTCCCGACCAGAGCGTGACAGCGTCATATTTCTGTGAAACTCAATTCAGGTTTGCAGCCAATCCGTGCATTGCGGTCTAATATCAGACCAAAACCCATGGACGTCTGCATGAGCATCTAGGCCTCACTGAGAAGTCCAAATTTTTTCATTATGAAGAAAAACAGACCGATTTATATTTGTCAGCGTATGGTTCAAATGACAGTTTTTCTGGTACGTGGAGGGGGGGAAAATACTCCACCTTGTCCTTTATCATAGTCTGTGAAAATCGGACTGAACATGGATGTCATCTGAGTGCGGTACAATTTCTGAATGGACCCACTGACTAGTGCCAATTTTGACCTTACCCTCGGATAAAAAACTAAAAAAAAACGAAAAAAAAAAATAACAGAACTTGTAGTTACTCACCTTTGAAGAATTTGTGAGAGACAAATCAACCGGTTTCTCCTATGTACAGATACCCCAAATACAAACAAAAATAACCTACAAACTGAAGGTCTACTAATCAATGAAAAGTTACGTTTTTTCCTAACCAAAGTCACTTCTAAGGGTATGTGCGCATGTTGAGTATTTGCTGCAGAAAATTCTGCAAGGTTTCGGCATGTCTTGCCAGCAAAAACGCTGTTGCAAAACTGAGTTTTGCCGCATTTTTCCATGTATTGTTGCACAGCAATGAAGGTTTTTTTTAGATAAAGAGATCTTTAAAAATAAGTTATATAATGTAGGCTGTAACCAAACAGCAACTGTTACCGTATATACTCGAGTATAAGCCGAGATTTTCAGCCCAAATTTTTGGGCTGAAAGTGCCCCCCTCGGCTTATACTCGAGTCACGGTAGCGGTGGGGTCGGCAGGTGAGGGGGTGAGGGCGCTGAGGCATACTTACCTAGTCCCAGCGATCCTCGCGCTGTCCCTGCCGTCCCACGGGCTTCGGCGCTGCAGCTTCTTCCTCTCTTCAGCGGTCACGTGGGACCGCTCATTACAGAAATGAATAAGCGGCTCCACCTCCCATAGGGGTGGAGCCGCTTATTCATTTCTCTAATCAGCGGTGCCGGTGACCGCTGATAGAGAAAGAAGCTGCGGCACCGAAGACAGGAGGGGACAGCGCGAGGATCGCCAGGACTAGGTGAGTATGTTATATTCACCTGTCCTCGTTCCAGCCGCCGGGCGTCGCTCCATCTTCCCGGCCGGCGCCTCCATCTTCCCGGCGTCTCTGCTCTCTGACTGATCAGGCAGAGGGCGCGATGACGCATACAGTGTGCGCGGCGCCCTCTGCCTGATCAGTCAGAGCAGAGACGCCGGGAAGATGGAGGCGCCGGAACGAGACGCCGGGAGCTGCAATCAAGGGAGGTGAGTATGTGTTTTTTTTTCTTTATTGCGGCAGCGGCGGCACAAATTTATGTGGAACATCTATGGGGCACAGTGAACGGTGCAGAGCACCGTATATGGCACAGCACAGCTATGGGGCACAATGAACGGTGCAGAGCACCGTATATGGCACAGCACAGCTATGGGGCACAGTGAACGGTGCAGAGCACCGTATATGGCACAGCTATGGGGCACAGTGAACGGTGCAGAGCACCGTATATGGCACAGCTAGGGGGGGCACAGTGAACGGTGCAGAGCACCGTATATGGCACAGCTAGGGGGGGCACAGTGAACGGTGCAGAGCACCGTATATGGCACAGCACAGCTATGGGGCACAGTGAACGGTGCAGAGCACCGTATATGGCACAGCTAGGGGGGGCACAGTGAACGGTGCAGAGCACCGTATATGGCACAGCTAGGGGGGGCACAGTGAACGGTGCAGAGCACCGTATATGGCACAGCACAGCTATGGGGCACAGTGAACGGTGCAGAGCACCGTATATGGCACAGCACAGCTATGGGGCACAGTGAACGGTGCAGAGCACCGTATATGGCACAGCACAGCTATGGGGCATAGTGAACGGTGCAGAGCACCGTATATGGCACAGCACAGCTATAGGGCACAGTGAACGGTGCAGAGCACCGTATATGGCACAGCTATGGGGCACAGTGAACGGTGCAGAGCACCGTATATGGCACAGCTATGGGGCACAGTGAACGGTGCAGAGCACCGTATATGGCACATCTATGGGGCACAATGAACGGTGCAGAGCACCGTATATGGCACAGCTAGGGGGCATAATGAACGGTGCAGAGCACTATATGGTTCACACCTATGGGGAAATATGAACGGTGCAGAGCACTATATGGCACAGCTATGGGGAAATAATGATCTATTTTTATTTTTGAAATTCACCGGTAAATGCTGCATTTCCACCCTAGGCTTATACTCGAGTCAATAAGTTTTCCCAGTTTTTTGTGGCAAAATTAGGGGGGTCGGCTTATACTCGGGTCGGCTTATACTCGAGTATATACGGTAATTAAAAAAAAAAAAAAAAAATTATATGTGCTCCTGCATAATTTTAATAACCCAGCAAAGGGAAAGCCGACTGATGATGTTAACATTCTGGGAAGGAGGCAATAGCTATAAAAGGTTCCCAGGCTATTAATATCAGTTCACAGCTGTTTACTTAGCCTTTACTGGCTAGTTTACAAGGGAACAACTGCGGACTGATAATAGCATAGGAAGGGGCCATGGATATTGGCCCCTTCCGAGACTAAAAACATCAGCTCCCAGCCCCAGAAAAGTTGCATCTATATCTTAGATGCACCAAACCTGGTTCTTAGCCTCATTCTTCCCACTTGCCCTGTATATATTTGTATCTTTTATGTTTTAAAAATTACAAGAACGAAAATGGACCGATGCAAAAGTCTGGGCACCCTTGGAGATGTGTGTGCTTAGATCGCTTTGTCCATGGTGTAAGACCATATTTAGCCTGTTAGGGTTATGGCTTGTTCACCAAAAGTGATGAGCGAGTGTACTCGTTGCTCGGGTTTTCCCCAGCACGCTCAGGTGGTCTCCGAGTATTTATGACTGCTCTGAGATTAAGTTTTCATCGCCGCAGCTGAATGATTTACATCTGTTAGCCAGCTTGATTATATGTGGGGATTACCTAGCAACCCCCACATGTACTCAGCCTGGCTAATAGCTGTAAATCATTAAGCTGCCGTGATGAAAGATTAATCTCCGAACACTAACAAATACTCAGTGGTCACCCGAACGTGCTCGGAAAACCCGAGTAACGAGTACACTCGCTCATCCATATTCAGTGGATAGTATAGCCAGGTGATGAAAGTTTCACAGCTTTATAAAAACCCAGCCTCTAATATCATGCCATAAAAACAGCAGCCATGAGTTCTTCTAAGCAGCTGCCTAGCACTCTGAGAATGATAATGGCAGAGGCCCACAGAACAGGAGACGGCTGTAAGACAGCAAAGCGTTTTCAAGTAGCCCTTTTCTCAGTACGAAATGTAATTAAGAAATGGCAGTTAACAGGAACAGTGCAGGTCAAGATGAGAGCTGGAGGACAAAGCAAGAATTCAATGAGCTGCTAATAGAGAGGCAAATCAAAACTATTGCTTTACTGCAAAAGACCTTCAGAAAGATTTAACAGACTCTGGATTTGTGGTACATTGTTCCACTGCTCAGAGACACCTGCACAAATATAGCAGTCATGAGAAGAAAACCTCTCCTGCATCTTCACCATAAAATTCAGGGTCATAAGTAAGCAAAATAACATCTAAATAAGTCTGATGCATTTTGGAAACAAATCCTGTGGACCGATGAGGTTAAAGTAGAACTCTTTGGCAAAAAGGTATGTGTTGATCAAAAGGTACAGTAGGTGTGATGAAAAAAAATCCAACAAATTCATGATGTAAACATAACACCATCTGTAAAAGAAGCTGAAGTTGAAAAGAGAACGGCTTCTACAAATGGATAATGATCCTAAAACACAGGTTTAAATCCACAATAGATTACATCAAAAGGCGCAATCTGTTTTACAATGGCTCTCGCAGTCCCCTGATCTGGACATCATTGAAAATCTGTGGCTAGATCTTAAAACAGTAGTACATGCAAGACGACCCAGGAATCTCACAGAACTGGAAGAATTTTCCAAGGAATAATGCATGAAAATACTTCAAACAAGAATTGAAAGAATCTTTGCTGGGTACAAAAAGCTTTTACAAGCTGCGATACTTGCAAAAGGAGGTGCAACTAGATACTAACAATGCAGGGTGCCCAAACTTTTGCATCGGCCTATTCTCCTTTTTTTCTTAAAATACAAAAGGAAATGTGTCATCTTTAACTTTAGGCATTTTAGAGATCATTTCATCGTCAACTTGCTTAACTGTTCTTTATAACAGTAATTTTAACCAAGGGTAACCAGACCTTTACATGACACTGTAGCTGCAAACATGACAACATACTGTGTAAAGAGTTCAGCTATAGTTTTCAAGAACATGGAATAAACGCGGATCTACTGCATCCTGTGGAAGAACAGAGCTATTCTGTCACCAGAGGCAACGCCACCCGCCACAAGATGTGGGAAGGAGGTGCCACACATCAGAAAAGCCTACTCAAATCAGTACTTACTGAGGTCAGAACCTTTATGTATGGAAAGATAATTGCAGGGGGGAAAAAAAAAAAAACCACATTGTTCATAGCCGACAAAACTGATCGTTCATACATAAAAAAAATGAAGTGAACGGCTGCCCACGCATGCATGAAAGTTTATTGTTCCGCTTGTTAGGTAAAAACAGAAGTCTTGAGGAATGGAGAGATCACTGCTTGGCCACTGCCAGAGGTGATCACTAAACATCTTTTTGGCCATAAATAACCCATCTTAGTGCTTAATATTACACAAGGAAGGTTACCATCCGCAGAATGAAGAACGACGTGCCTCCCTGAGCATGCAGGCTTTTATGGATAACAGTCAGTCCTCCAAAAAGAAAAAAAAAAAAATAATACTGGACATACAGGACTTTCTACAAGATACGGAATAGGTAACTGAAATGTCACACTTTAGGTTTGCACAAGTTAAATGTATACCTTAACTCCTTTGGTCCGAAAGAAAAAAAAAAACAGCAATGAAAATATTGAAATGGCACCAAATAAAGTTCAAATATTACTACATCTTAAAAGATAGATTTTAACATAATTAAAAGTATTAACCTTTGATAGAGGTTAAAAATTCATTCTACAGAAAGGACTTGATGGGGATAGTATGGTCCTACAAAACCCGATCCTTACATGTAGATGGTGTTTGATTGTGAGGTACAGAAATGCTTAAGTAGAAAATCAAAACCAAACACCAAACCAAGCATCGCCGACGACTTAAACCCTACATAAATCTTGCCACATTTGTCTGCCCTGTTGAGGGCAAAGTACTGCAGTGAGCAGGCGGCGGGAAAGGTCAGAGAAGCCCAGTACCTGCGCACTGCAGTACTTTGCTCGGCCCTCAACAGGACAAAGTACGCCTGCGCCGCAGCGTGAAGACAAGAAGAGGACGTCATCGTATGAAGATAGGAGGCCCCGGACCGCGATGCCTATCGTACCTGGACCGCCCCTGGGTGAGTATAATATAACCTCTTTTTCTCATCTTTCAGGTTACATCGGGGGCTTATCTACAGCACTACAGAATGCTGTAGATAAGCCCCTGATGCCGGTGGCCTTAGCTCATCTTCCATTTTGGGGTGACACGTTCCCTTTAACTCTGAACATACCTCCCCTTACTAAATGAAAAGAAAATGAAATGGCAACCTTGGCATATAAACTAAACCTAGACTTGTGATGTGAACAGGGTCTTACTTTTATCTTGAGACTGCTAGTAGTGAGAGGCTTCAACTAAACAATAAAGTAAAAAGTTAAGGATGACCCATCCTTAGGACAGAGGCACATTAGACGAATCTGACATGACAGTTTTCAGACTGTTCATCCTGTTCTTTGCGAGATAAGCCGCTGACAGAGGAGTCTGGCCTTGACACTTCAGCCCAGGAACAATTGACTGAGAATTTCTATTTATCGAGAAGTCAGGATCGAGTGATGTTGGCAAAACCATCATGCAGCCAACAGCGATCTATCGTGTATGGGGCCTTGGAATCGTCAATATCAGACTGGCGTGGGTTCGACACCACCATTGCTCGGCTGTTTGCAGCTCCAGTGGTGGCCAGCTGTTAACCGTGTGTACAGAGCAGTGCTACTGCCATCATACAGTGTGGTGGCCATTCCCTGGTACTGCAACTCAGCTCCCACACATGTCAGTAGGACGTAACAAACATAAAAACACAAGGATAAAAAAAATAAATAAAATTACTGTATGTAAAACCAGGAATGTTACTATAAAGTAGCCAGATCAGTAAAATTGTACATTAATGTAGCGCACGCCAGAGATTGGTAGAGAAGGAGCGCCGTTTGACCTTTTCAATGCAGAATTGGCTGGAATTGAGATCGGACGCCATGTCACGTTTGGAGAGCCCCTGATATGCCTAAACAGTGGAAACCCCCCACAAGTGACCCTATTTTGGAAACTAGACCTATTATGGAACTTATCTAGATGTGTGGTGAGCACTTTGAACCACCAAGTGCTTCACAGAAATTTATAACTTAGAGCCGTGAAAATAAACAATCTTTTTCCTCAAAAATGATTTTTTAGCTCGCAATTTTTTATTTTCTCAAGGGTAACAGGATAAATTGCCCAATAAATTTTGTGGTCCAATTTCTCATGAGTATGCTGATACCCCATATGTGAAGGGGGACCACTGTTTGGGCGCATGGCAGAGCTCGGAAGGGAAGGAGCGCCGTTTTGGAATGCAGACTTTGATGGAATGGTCTGCGGGCATCATGTTGCGTTTGCAGAGCACCTGATGTACCTAAACAGTAGAAAGCCCCCACAAGTTATTTTGGAAACTACACTCCCCAAGAACCTTATCTAGATGTGTGGTGAGCACTTTGAACACCCAAGAGCTTCACAGAAGTTTATAATGCAGAGTCGTGAAAATAAAAAAAATATTTTTCTTTCACAAAAATGATTTCTTTAGCCCCTAATTTTTTATTTTCCCAAGGGTAACAGGAGAAATTGGACCCCAAAAGTTGCTGTCCAATTTGTCCTGAGTATGCGGATACCCCATATGTGGGGGGGGGGGGGGGAACCACTGTTTAGATACACATCGGGACTCGGAGGGGAAGTAGTGACGTTTTAAAATGCAGACTTTGATGGAATGGTCTGCAGGCGTCATGTTGCATTTGCAGAGCTCCTGATGTACCTAAAAAGTAGAACCCCTCCCCCCCCACAAGTAACCCCATTTTGGAAACTAGACCCCCCAAAGAGCTTATCTAGATGTGTGATGAGCACTATGAACCCTCAACTGCTTCGCAGAAGTTTATAATGTAGAGGCATGAAAATAAAAAATCATTTTTTTCCACAAAAATGATCTTTTCAGCCCCAAATTTTTACTTTCACAATGGTAACAGGAGAAATTGGACCTCAAAATTTATTGGAGAATTTATCCTGAGTACACTGATAGCCCATATGTGGGGGGACCACTGTTTGGGCGCATGGCAGAGCTCTGAAGGGAAGAAGCGCCGTTTTGGAATGCAGACTTTGATAGAATGGTCTGCGGACAATATGTCGCGTTTGCAGAGCCCCTGATGTAGGGGGCTTCTACTGTTTGGGTACAAGTGACCCTATTTTGGAAACTAGACCCCCCAAGGAACTTATCTAGATGTGTGGTGAGTATTTTGAACGCCCAAGTGCTTCACAGAAGTTTGACGCAGAGCCGTGAAAATAAAAAAAAAATAATTTTTCCACAAAAATGATTTTAGCCCCTAATTTTTTTTTAATTTTGCAAGGGTAATAGGAGAAACCGGACCCCAAAAGTTGTTGTCCAACTAGTACTTCGTACGCTGATACCCCATATGTGGGGGTAAACCACTGTTTGGGTGCACGGCAGAGCTCAGAAGGGAGAGAGCACCATTTGACTTTTTCAGCGCAAAATTGGCTGTCTCATTTGGAGATCTCTTGATGTACCTAAACAGTTGAAACCCCCAATTCTAACTCCAACCCTAACCCGATCCATAACCCTAATCAAAACCCTAAACCCAACTCACCTCTAATCCTAATCTGAACCCTAACCTTAATCCACCCCTAATCACAACCCTAACCTTAACCCTAATCCCAAACCTAACCCTAATCCCAAACGTAACCTTAATGCCAACCCCAACCTTAGCCCCAAACCCTAACTTTAGCCCCAACCCTAATTGGAAAATGGAAATACATAGTTTTTTTAATTTTATTATTATTTCCTAACTAAGGGGGTGATGAAGGGGGATTTATTTACTATTTTTTTATTTTGATGACTGTGATAGGATCTCAGAGTGACCAAAATAAAAGAGGAAGAATCTTCCTCTGCCGGCCGTCAGATCACGGCAGGCGCACTGCGTATGCGCCCCCGCCATTTTCTTCCCAAGGGAGGAGAAGAAGCAGGAGGACCCAGGGACACCGGTAAGTGTAACAGGGTCCCCGATCCCCCCCATTTCTCTGTCCTCTGATGTGCGATCACATCAGAGGATAGAGAATAACACAAAGCATTTTTTTTTGCGGTCGCCGGTAAACGGTTATTTACCGGCGATCAGAAAACAGGGGTCGGTAAAAACTGACCCCGATCATGTTCTTTGGGGTCTCGGCTACCCCCGGCATGGGAGACCCCAAAGATCGTCTGGGTGCCGGCCGGTGGGCGCACTGCACATGCACCCATTTTTTTGCCGGAAGAAGATGGCGACGCCCATGGAGAACCACGAGGAGCAGCGGGGGAGATGGGCGAGTATCGGGGGGGCGATCGGGCACCCCATTTCTCTGTCCTCTGATGTGCGATTACATCGGAGGACAGAGAAATTAAATGGCAAATCGCTTTTTTTTTTCTTTGCGACCGCCGGTAAACGGTCAATTACCGGCAATCGTAACTTGGGGGTCGGTAAAAAATGACCCGAATCATGTTCTCTTGGGTCTCGGCTACCCCGGCAGCCGAGACCCCGGAGAAAAATCGGACTCTGGGGGGCGCTTTACACGTTTTCCACAGCGCCATTAATTAACGGCGCTGTGGTTTAAGTACCCTTAACTGCCGTTAAAAGGCGTTTCGGCGGTCGTTGACGGGTTAATTAAACTATTTAACAGTTACGTCTTCATTTTTTTTTTTTTACTTGGTCACGCATCTGTAATAAATGAAGCGACAAACTGATGGGACTGTGGTTACAAATAAATACAAGTCCATAACGGTCTATTACATAATCGATACAATAAAGAAGTGGGCATTTCATCTGGTCACTAAACCACCACAGAGTTTCCATACAAGTGACTGTTTTGGTACGGAGGAGGCATGCAGTGCCCCTCTTATACTAAGGACTCGGCAGCTTTGAAACAAAGCAGACATTTTGCCCTATCATCTCTGTAACAAAATATGTAGTCACAAAGTTGACACTGTCTAGTACAAGTGTAATTACCAAGAGAATAACATTACAGTGATGTGCTGGAGAGACGCGATGCAATCCATTCAGAAGCTGTCCCCCTACAACTCCCTGAAGACCGGCTACAGTTTGGCTGTTGTCTCGGTACTGGGATGAGTCAGTGCATCAGATGGATTGGATACGAATGGAGTAAATGTGCAGAGGCAGATGATGATTCAGATTTTTTTTATGCTTAAAAGCAAGAAAGAAAAAAAAAAACAGGTGGATTCAGTGATGCATGAGAGAGTGCAGCGGCACTCCATTGTACAAAAGCGGTCAGAAACCTAAGACCTCCAGATGTAGTTTTACAATGGCTGGAGAGCTGCAGACGGTGCACAACTTATTACAGGCAAACAAGACTACACTTGGGCTCCGATTCATCAAGATTTTCCACACAAGTCTTGATCAAGAGTACACGAGTAAGAGGCGTCTTCATGAATTTGGCACATCTCTAAGGCTTCGTTCACATTAGCGTTGTGCGGGGCTGCGTCGGGCGCAGCCGCGGCGACGCATGCGCCCCTATATTTAACATGGGGGGCACATGGACATGCGTTGTCTTGCGTTTTGTGACGCATGCGTCTTTTTGACGCAACAGAAAACGCTGCATGATGCAGTTTTTTCTGCGCCAAAAATCGTGAAAAAAATGAACGCATGCATCACAAAAAGCTGCGTTTTGCATGCATTGTCCGTTGCGTCGCCGACGCAGCAACGCACAACGCAAATGTGAACGTAGCCTAAGCGGCTGTGCAATGCAACAAGAAATGTACACAAGTCAGGGACTGTAGAACATTTTGCTATAGTTTATGTCACTTTTTGTGGTGTAAATAATACATTTATCTGCAGGGCTTGGCCACTAACCCCAAAAGTGGCCAAAATAAAAATAAGAAAAAAAAAAAAACTTGTGAAATTTCCAGCTGTGTCATGATAGAATTGTAAATAAATACACATATATACAAAAATAGATATATAGCCTACATTCAGCAATAATGAAGCTCAGGCGAAACGTGCGTCAGGCAGGTGCGGGCTGCCACAGGGCTCCTTCTATGGTTAAGTATCCCACTGGATTGTGTATCTCTCTAATTTTTGATGCTTGATAGACATCCTAAAAAAAAATAAAAAAAACTATTTATTAATGAGAGATACAGGATATTATAGGCATATTGGGGCATTTCAGCAATAATATACTTTATTCCTATTAGATCCTTATGATATTACATATGGTAATTGTTTTCTCCTTTTCACTGGCTCATAGTATACTGGATATAAATATAATCATATTGTGCTGCTATACAACTTTTTTGCACTATGACACTGGGTTTTTTAAGTCTTACTCTTATTATATATAATCTGTTATACTATTGTGGTACTATTGACTTATATAAACCTATTACATATGGCACTTTTTGCACATTAGCCTCTTATGGCAATACCTATCATGAGCCATGTTGCTTTAGTAGTGATAAAAATTGCAATAATTCTGTGGGTACCTATACATAGAAATTCTATATGTTCTAGTGTCCATTTAAGGTATATGAATTAATTTTTCAATATTGATATCAACTTCAGATTTTATATATGGGCAACTATATACACTGTTAGTCCCTGTGACACCTCATACTTTTTCCATCTGTTTTTGTTTTCCCTTGTATATGTGTTGTGTTATGTTTTTATGACTAATAAAATTATGTTTATTATACCTATTTGAGTCGTGCATTATGTTGTAGGTTTATATGATAGAATTGTAGCAAAAACTTTTTAATGATCCAAGGCCTTAATCACTATAGGACCTACACAATAAGAGTTTCCTTTAACACTTCTTGTCTAGAACATTGTAAACGACTTTACTACTTTCCCCTCTCTATTACAGAAGAAAAAATAGCTTGTATTATGAAATCTACAGACAGATTCACACAAAAAAAAAAAAAAGGCTGGTACCTTCTTTCAATATCCATGTAAGAAACGTTACAAATTTTCTTCAAACATTTGCTGCCAAATACTAAGATGAGCATTTTCGGAGTCCTTCTGTAGCTGGAGTCACAAAATCCTCAATTGAATTTGAGGATTAAAACAGGTATTCTCACTAAGATATTCAAAGTAAGTACAGTAGTCCAAACAGGTTACAGAAATTCATTTTAAAACACGTGCATCTAGTATGGCGATCTCTGATGAATTCCGCTCTAATGGTAATGCTACCCGTGCTCTTGGCATCCTATACATACTCATGACTTTAAAATGTTAGGCAATTCAGAATGGGAACCGATGCACATGGCTTTTTTTCCAGAATCCATGTAACAAAAAACGGTCACCTTTTCATCTCACTAGGAAAGCCCAGCTGTGCCCCTACTTGACCCCAACCACAGGACCACCTGCTGCTCTGGAGCACAAACTACACTGATTGATGTAGGCAGCTCCTGGACTGGTCACATACACTTGTCTCATTTAGTGGACAGTACAGCCCTGATCACCTATTTAGCCGACATACACGACGCTATAAGGCTCTAGACAATTCGAGGAAGCCGAATTAGATTTAAATATATCCTTCCATTAAAGACAATCAGGACCAAGTAATGGCAGATGTGTTTAAAGCGAGTTGACGTCCTCCCGTGGCAATGGATAGTGCACACATGTATTTTGTACAAATATTTTCTTGATTCACAACCCTTGAGCTTCAGTAACAATTCTCCTTGGAAATGCCAGAGATACTTACCACTTCAGTTATGCTTTCTTCAAGATTCTGAAAAATGTTTACAAGGAAGTGTCACATCAAGGTGTTTTCACAACTGAGAACTTAACTACCGGTATGTTAGATATTAACACCATGATTAACATGACAGACTGATACTGAACTCCCCCAACATCTGTAAGGGGCCCCCATTCACAATATACTCTTGACCAAACAAGTCGATATCAGTGGGTTTGGCTGACAGTCATGACTATGGGGGAGCTTAAACCTTTTAAAAAAATAATATATATAGTTTCAAAGGTTGGGGGAAAAAAAAGTCCATTAAGTTTATTATGTCTAGCTTTATTATGAATACTCAATGGCATTTGGCTTTCATTTATCAGCAAGTATCTCCTATCCAATACATAAGTGACAAATTTCAATGTTAGAAAAACCAAAAATAAAAAACCCTCTAAATGACGATTTAGGATGTACAGTTAGAAACAACATCCAGGTCAACCAGCACGACCCAAAGTTTCGCCTCTCAGAGTTGAAGCTCTTGGAAGCCTTAAAATAGAACAAAACCAGTCACTAGATCCGTATCAAGATAGTAACAGCAAGGATAGATACATCATGGAGAAATTATTATTATTAGAAATTTGGTTATACATAAAACTAATGTACACATACAATTCAACAAATACCAAAAAAAAAGTGCTCAAAATAACCAGTGCAAATAGTAAAATGGCGAGATCTCACGCCTTCGATGTCCTGGAATGCACCATACTTGCAAGAGGAAAACCGGGGAAAAAACGGGTATATTGCATAAACTACCCTGTTGTGCCCCATGCAGGTAATCTGTGGTATTTAAAGCACAGAGCATAGCATCAGTGCTTTAGGTTTCACCTTTGCCAGACAGCACTCTGCAAACCATCAAATTTCTTCTTTTATACAAAGTTTTTAAGTCCCAAAAGATTTTTAATCTTCATACACTCCTTGCTCCCCTGATGAGGATGAAACGCGTCCAGCGGGTTTTAAAGGGACATTCTGCAGGACAGGTCCACACTTGGGTAGGGTCCTTGTAAGGACAGGAGACCTGCACAGGGCTGGCGGATAGCAAATGTGGTACCAATATTCAAAAAGGGCTCTAAAAGTGAACCTGGAAATTGTAGGACAGTAAGTAACCTCTATTGTTGGTAAAATAGTTGAAGGGTTTCTGAGGTATGTTATTCTGGATTATCTCAATGCCCGTCACAACTGAGTCCCTAAATATATGAAATAAAGGTTTGCCTATTACTATACTTAGTTCTCTTAGTATTCGTGGGTGTATGCCATCCGAACCTGGAGATTTATCTATTTTAAATCGGTTTCGTACCTCTTCTTGGGTTAGATTGGTGACCCTTAATATAGGGTTTTCTTTTGTCTCTCGGCATTTCACCTAGCATTTTATTTTCCACCGTGAATACCATGTAGAAAAAGGTGTTTAATATATTAGCTTTTTCCTCGTCATCTACAACCATTCTTTCCTCACTATTTAAGGGGTCTTCACTTTCAGTTTTTATTCTTTTACTATTGATATAGTTGAAGAACAGTTTGGGATTAGTTTTACTCTCCTTAGCAATGAGCCTCTCGGTTTCCTTTTTGGCAGCTTTAAATAATTTTTTAGATAAAGTATTTTTCGCTCTATAGATTTTTAGAGCTTCATCGGTGCCATCCTGCTTTAGTAGTTTAACGCTTTCTTTATACTGTTAATTGCGCCTCTTACTTCTTTGTTTAGCCACATTGGGTTTTTCCCTATTTTGCGTCCTTTAATTCCCACAAGGTATAAACCACTTATTTAGGATGTTCTTAGAAATAAGAATACAGATAATAAATGGGAAATGTTTAAGGACATTTTCCCAGTCAACCAGATTAAGGGCATCTCTAAGCTGGTCAAACTTTACTTTCCTAAGGTTCAGTGTTTTTGTGACTCCCTGACAAGTCCCCCTAGCGAAAGACAAGTGAAACTGTACAATATTGTGGTCGCTATTTCCTAGATGCCCGACCACCTGCAGATTAGTTATTCTGTCAGGTCTATTAGATGGTATTAGGTCTAGAAGTGCCGCTCCTCTGGTTGGATTCTGCAACAATTGTGAAAGATTCTTGGTTATTAGCACACAAACCTGTTGCCTTGCAGGATTTTAATCCACGACGAAGTAGAGTGTTATGAACAGTAATGTTTGAGATTATGGTCCCGGCTCTCTTCAGGTCACTGACCAGGGCCTCCAGTGTAGTTCTGGGCTGATTCCTGACCATTTTCAGAATCCTCTTTACCCCACAAGGCAACATCTTATATGGAGCTCCAGGAAGAAAGACAATCATCTTGTGTCGCTTCCATTTTCTAATAATGGTGCCAACAGTTGTTGCCTTCTCGCCAAGCTGCTTGCCTATTGTACTGTAGCCCATCCCAGACCTGTGCAGGACTACAATTTTTTTCCCTGGTGTCCTTAGACAGCTCTTTGGTCTTGGACATGGTGGAGAGGTTGGAGTGTGAGTGTGTGGACCGGTGTCTTTTATACAGGTAACGAGTTCAAACAGGTAATGAGTGTAGGGTAGGAGTGCTTCTTAAAGAAAAACTAACAGAGCCAGGACTGTGAGAGCCAGAATTCTTGCTGATTGGTAGGTGATTACCGTATATACTCGAGTATAAGCCGAGATTTTCAGCCCAAATTTTTGGGCTGAAAGTGCCCCCCTCGGCTTATACTCGAGTCACGGTAGCGGTGGGGTCGGCAGGTGAGGGGCTGAGGGCGCTGAGGTATACTTACCTAGTCCCAGCGATCCTCGCGCTGTCCCTGCCGTCCCACGGGCTTCGGCGCTGCAGTTTCTTCCTCTCTTCAGCGGTCACGTGGGACCGCTCATTACAGAAATGAATAAGCGGCTCCACCTCCCATAGGGGCGGAGCCGCTTATTCATTTCTCTAATCAGCGGTGCCGGTGACCGCTGATAGAGAAAGAAGCTGCAGCGCCGAAGACAGGAGGGGACAGCGCGAGGATCGCCAGGACTAGGTGAGTATGTTATATTCACCTGTCCTCGTTCCAGCCGCCGGGCGCCGATCCATCTTCCCGGCCGGCGCCTCCATCTTCCCGGCGTCTCTGCTCTCTGACTGTTCAGGCAGAGGGCGGGATGACGCATATAGTGTGCGCGGCGCCCTCTGCCTGATCAGTCAGAGCAGAGACGCCGGGAAGATGGAGGCGCCGGAACGAGACGCCGGGAGCTGCAATCAAGGGAGGTGAGTATGTGGTTTTTTTTCTTTATTGCGGCAGCGGCGGCACAAATTTATGTGGAACATCTATGGGGCACAGTGAACGGTGCAGAGCACCGTATATGGCACAGCACAGCTATGGGGCACAGTGAACGGTGCAGAGCACCGTATATGGCACAGCACAGCTATGGGGCACAATGAACGGTGCAGAGCACCGTATATGGCACAGCACAGCTATGGGGCACAGTGAACGGTGCAGAGCACCGTATATGGCACAGCACAGCTATGGGGCACAGTGAACGGTGCAGAGCACCGTATATGGCACAGCACAGCTATGGGGCACAATGAACGGTGCAGAGCACCGTATATGGCACAGCACAGCTATGGGGCACAGTGAACGGTGCAGAGCACCGTATATGGCACAGCACAGCTATGGGGCACAGTGAACGGTGCAGAGCACCGTATATGGCACAGCACAGCTATGGGGTACAGTGAACGGTGCAGAGCACCGTATATGGCACAGCACAGCTATGGGGCACAGTGAACGGTGCAGAGCACCGTATATGGCACAGCACAGCTATGGGGCACAGTGAACGGTGCAGAGCACCGTATATGGCACAGCACAGCTATGGGGCACAGTGAACGGTGCAGAGCACCGTATATGGCACAGCACAGCTATGGGGCACAGTGAACGGTGCAGAGCACCGTATATGGCACAGCACAGCTATGTATGGGGCACAGTGAACGGTGCAGAGCACCGTATATGGCACAGCACAGCTATGGGGCACAGTGAACGGTGCAGAGCACCGTATATGGCACAGCACAGCTATGGGGCACAGTGAACGGTGCAGAGCACCGTATATGGCACAGCTATGGGGCACAGTGAACGGTGCAGAGCACCGTATATGGCACAGCTAGGGGGCACAGTGAACGGTGCAGAGCACCGTATATGGCACAGCACAGCTATGGGGCACAGTGAACGGTGCAGAGCACCGTATATGGCACAGCTATGGGGCACAGTGAACGGTGCAGAGCACCGTATATGGCACATCTATGGGGCACAATGAACGGTGCAGAGCACCGTATATGGCACAGCTAGGGGGCACAATGAACGGTGCAGAGCACTATATGGTTCACACCTATGGGGAAATATGAACGGTGCAGAGCACTATATGGCACAGCAATGGGTAAATAATGATCTATTTTTATTTTTGAAATTCACCGGTAAATGCTGCATTTCCACCCTAGGCTTATACTCGAGTCAATAAGTTTTCCCAGTTTTTTGTGGCAAAATTAGGGGGGTCGGCTTATACTCGGGTCGGCTTATACTCGAGTATATACGGTACTTATTTCATGCAATAAAATGCAATTTTTATTATTTAAAAATCATACATTGTGATTTTCTGTTTTGTTTTTTTATTTTTTAATTTCTATATTCTGTCTCAGTTGAATTTTACCTACGATAAAAATTACAGATCTCTCCATTTCTTTGAAGGTGGGACAATGTGCAAAAAAAAAAAAAATCAGTGTATATCAAATACTTCCCCACCACTGTATACATATACATAGTTACCTGTGATTTTTATATGCATTTTACAGTGACAATCTGGAGAAGGAATGCTGAATGTGTTTATCCACATCTTGCATTTGGCCTTCAATGGTCACCTTAGGTTTTGTGCATCTGATGATCATATCTGTAGAGCGAGGTGGAATATGATGGCGCTATACAAGTAAATTCTGATTGCAAGAAAAAAAAGAAAAAAAAACACATGCATATATGTGTATTTTGCTAAAAAAAAAAAAAAAATCTGGTTGTGTCTAATATGTGCCAATTCCTAATGAGGACGGTTCCTTGCTGGTCTGACCATATATCACTTTTTTAGATTAGGAGGTTAAGATTGATGCTTTGTTTTACAAGATTAGAGCGCCTAGATAAGAAGTTATAGTATAACCATTATACACACACACACAGCAGAGGTGGCTATGCTGGGGTTCAGAATATGCCCATCACGCTAACAGTTAACCCAGTGGCACCACAATCACATGCAATGATGCTCACAATTATCCCTGTGCAGCCGGCTTCCAACAAACAGCTTGGACTCCGCTTTACATAACCAAAAAAACAGCACATGTTGTGTTTTAGAAAAATAAACAATACAAATGTATCTCAATAGGTGTCCTTTATATTCCCATGGATTACTATAAAATTACTTGTAGTTCACAGGAATCTCTACTCCTTTTCTCACCTTAAAAGAGAAGCCATCTTAAGAAAATAACATTATTTAAATCAGTTTTATGTACCATATTGATCAATGATAAGTAATATGGTAATTAAAAACTAGTAACATAGTAACATAGTTAGTAAGGCCGAAAAAAGACATTTGTCCATCCAGTTCAGCCTATATTCCATCATAATAAATCCCCAGATCTACGTCCTTCTACAGAACCTAATAATTGTATGATACAATATTGTTCTGCTCCAGGAAGACATCCAGGCCTCTCTTGAACCCCTCGACTGAGTTCGCCATCACCACCTCCTCAGGCAAGCAATTCCAGATTCTCACTGCCCTAACAGTAAAGAATCCTCTTCTATGTTGGTGGAAAAACCTTCTCTCCTCCAGACGCAAAGAATGCCCCCTTGTGCCCGTCACCTTCCTTGGTATAAACAGATCCTCAGCGAGATATTTGTATTGTCCCCTTATATACTTATACATGGTTATTAGATCACCCCTCAGTCGTCTTTTTTCTAGACTAAATAATCCTAATTTCGCTAATCTATCTAGGTATTGTAGTTCTCCCATCCCCTTTATTAATTTTGTTGCCCTCCTTTGTACTCTCTCTAGTTCCATTATATCCTTCCTGAGCACCGGTGCCCAAAACTGGACACAGTACTCCATGTGCGGTCTAACTAGGGATTTGTACAGAGGCAGTATAATGCTCTCATCATGTGTATCCAGACCTCTTATAATGCACCCCATGATCCTGTTTGCCTTGGCAGCTGCTGCCTGGCACTGGCTGCTCCAGCTAAGTTTATCATTAACTAGGATCCCCAAGTCCTTCTCCCTGTCAGATTTACCCAGTGGTTTCCCGTTCAGTGTGTAATGGTGATATTGATTCCTTCTTCCCATGTGTATAACCTTACATTTATCATTGTTAAACCTCATCTGCCACCTTTCAGCCCAAGTTTCCAACTTATCCAGATCCATCTGTAGCAGAATACTATCTTCTCTTGTATTAACTGCTTTACATAGTTTTGTATCATCTGCAAATATCGATATTTTACTGTGTAAACCTTCTACCAGATCATTAATGAATATGTTGAAGAGAACAGGTCCCAATACTGACCCCTGCGGTACCCCACTGGTCACAGCGACCCAGTTAGAGACTATACCATTTATAACCACCCTCTGCTTTCTATCACTAAGCCAGTTACTAACCCATTTACACACATTTTCCCCCAGACCAAGCATTCTCATTTTGTGTACCAACCTCTTGTGCCGCACGGTATCAAACGCTTTGGAAAAAAATCGAGATATACCACGTCCAATGACTCACCGTGGTCCAGCCTATAGCTTACCTCTTCATAAAAACTGATTAGATTGGTTTGACAGGAGCGATTTCTCATAAACCCATGCTGATATGGAGTTAAACAGTTATTCTCATTGAGATAATCCAGAATAACATCCCTCAGAAACCCTTCAAATATTTTACCAACAATAGAGGTTAGACTTACTGGCCTATAATTTCCAGGTTCACTTTTAGAGCCCTTTTTGAATATTGGCACCACATTTGCTATGCGCCAGTCCTGCGGAACAGATCCTGTCGCTATAGAGTCCCTAAAAATAAGAAATAATGGTTTATCTATTACATTACTTAGTTCCCTTAGTACTCGTGGGTGTATGCCATCCGGACCCGGAGATTTGTCTATTTTAATCTTATTTAGCCGATTTCGCACCTCTTCTTGGGTTAGATTGGTGACCCTTAATATAGGGTTTTCATTGTTTCTTGGGATTTCACCTAGCATTTCATTTTCCACCGTGAATACCGTGGAGAAGAAGGTGTTTAATATGTTAGCTTTTTCCTCGTCATCTACAACCATTCTTTCCTCACTATTTTTTAAGGGGCCTACATTTTCAGTTTTTATTCTTTTACTATTGATATAGTTGAAGAACAGTTTGGGATTAGTTTTACTCTCCTTAGCAATGTGCTTCTCTGTTTCCTTTTTGGCAGCTTTAATTAGTTTTTTAGATAAAGTATTTTTCTCCCTATAGTTTTTTAGAGCTTCAATGGTGCCATCCTGCTTTAGTAGTGCAAATGCTTTCTTTTTACTGTTAATTGCCTGTCTTACTTCTTTGTTTAGCCACATTGGGTTTTTCCTATTTCTAGTCCTTTTATTCCCACAAGGTATAAACCGCTTACACTGCCTATTTAGGATGTTCTTAAACATTTCCCATTTATTATCTGTATTCTTATTTCTGAGGATATTGTCCCAGTCTACCAGATTAAAGGCATCTCTAAGCTGGTCAAACTTTGCCTTCCTAAAGTTCAGTGTTTTTGTGACTCCCTGACAAGTCCCCCTAGTGAAAGACAGGTGAAACTGTACAATATTGTGGTCGCTATTTCCTAGATGCCCAACCACCTGCAGATTTGTTATTCTGTCAGGTCTATTAGATAGTATTAGGTCTAAAAGTGCTGCTCCTCTGGTTGGATTCTGCACCAATTGTGAAAGATAATCTTTCTTGGTTATTAGCAGAAACCTGTTGCCTTTATGGGTTTCACAGGTTTCACTTTCCCAGTTAATATCCGGGTAGTTAAAGTCCCCCATAACCAGGACCTCATTATGGGTTGCAGCTTCATCTATCTGCTTTAGAAGTAGACTTTCCATGGTTTCTGTTATATTTGGGGGTTTGTAACAGACCCCAATGAGAATTTTGTTACCATTTTTCCCTCCATGAATTTCGACCCATATGGACTCGACATCCTCATTTCCTTCGCTAATATCCTCCCTTAAAGTGGACTTTAGACAAGACTTTACATAGAGACAAACCCCTCCTCCTCTCCGATTTTTACGATCCTTTCTAAACAGACTGTAACCCTGTAAGTTAACTGCCCAGTCATAGCTTTCATCTAACCATGTCTCGGTTATTCCCACTATGTCAAAGTTACCTGTAGATATTTCTGCTTCTAGTTCTTCCATCTTGTTTGTCAGGCTTCTGGCGTTTGCGAGCATGCAGTTTAGAGGATTTTGTTTTGTTCCAATCTCCTCGCTGTGGATTGTTTTAGAAATGTTCTTACCTCCCTTCTGAGTATGTTTTCCTGGGTCTTCTTTGTTCAAGTCTAATGTTTTTCTTCCCGTCCCCTCTTCTTCTAGTTTAACGCCCTCCTGATGAGTGTAGCGAGTCTTCTGGCGAATGTGTGTTTCCCAGGTTTGTTGAGGTGTAGTCCATCTCTGGCGAGGAGTCCATCGTACCAGTAATTCACACCGTGGTCCAGGAATCCGAATCCTTGTTGTCTGCACCATCGTCTTAGCCAGTTGTTTGCATCAAGGATCCTGTTCCATCTCCTGGTGCCATGCCCGTCTACTGGAAGGATAGAAGAAAAAAAACTACCTGTGCATCCAGTTCCTTTACTTTCTTCCCCAACTCTTCAAAGTCTTTTCAGATTGTCGGTAGGTCTTTCCTTGCCGTGTCATTGGTGCCAACATGTATCAGAAGAAATGGGTGGATGTCCTTGGAGCTGAAGAGCTTTGGTATCCTATCGGTCACATCCTTGATCATCGCACCTGGAAGGCAGCATACTTCTCTTGCAGTTATGTCCGGTCTGCAGATGGCTGCTTCTGTGCCTCTCAGTAGTGAGTCTCCCACCACCACCACTCTTCGTTGCTTCTTGGCTGTACTTTTTGCTGTCACTTGTTGCTGTGTGTCCTTTTCTTTTTTGCTTGCTGGTATTGCTTCATCCTTAGGTGTGCCATCTTCATCCTCTACAAAGATTTGATATCGGTTCTTCAGTTGTGTGGTTGGTGATTTCTCCATGGTCTTCTTGCTTCTTTTGGTCACATGCTTCCACTCATCTGCTTTTGGAGGTTCTCTGACACTTTTTTCACCTTCTGTGACCAGTAGAGATGCTTCTGTTCTGTCTAGAAAGTCTTCATTCTCTTTGATGAGTTCCAAAGTTGCTATTCTTTCTTCCAGACCCCGCACCTTTTCTTCTAAAAGGGCCACTAGCCTACACTTCTGACAGGTGAAATTTGATTCTTCTTCTGGTCGGTCTGTGAACATGTAGCACATGCTGCAGCTCACCATGTAGGTTGTCACATCTGCCATGTTGCTCCTAGATCCTGCTGACTTGCTGTATGTTTTCCTTCTTGTGTAATCTACTCAGCCAAGCTCTCTTGCAATAGTATCCTACAGGCAAAAATTCGGTTTGGTGATGCTTTCCAAGCAGCTGGTCCCGGCTGTACCCAACGATCTTCTAGCTTAGGGAGACTTCGCTTTTCCCAGAAGGCACCTGGAATATGCAAATTAACCTTACAGTTTTCACACTGGCTTTTTATAGACTCGTATTTCTTATCCTTATAGGAAGGGTTTTCAGTAGTTTTTGTTATCAGCAAAGGCAGAATTACAATGACAGGTTCCCCTGTATAAAAGGCTGATAACACAATCACAATAACCGTCTGTGCTACCTCTTCACAATCACCACTGCACAGGTACATTACATGCTGCATTGCAAAAGGTAGAGTTTGGGGAAATTTGTTGCTACCAATGTGCATGTATTGCTTCCTAAACCAAAAACAGGAAGGGAAAGTCCATTGAGATCGATAGAATCTATCTATATACATACACACATTCATGGTCAAAAGTATTGACACCCCTGCAATTCTGTCAGATAATACTCATTTTCTTCCTGAAAATGATTGCAAACACAAATTATTTGGTATTATCTTCATTTAATTTGTCTTAAATGAAAAGACAAAAGAGAATGAAGCAAAAAGCAAAACATTGATCATTTCACACAAAACTCCAAAAATGCGCACGAGAAGGACATGCCATGACGGTCATGTGACCGCGACGTCATCACAGGCCCTGTGCACACCTGCGCGAGAAGGACCTGCCATGGCGTCGCGGTCACCTGACCGTGACGTCATGGCAGGTCCTTCTCCCATACAATCCTTGGCACCGGAACCTGCCGGAGTGCCGCGAAAGGTGAGTATATAATGATTTTTTATTTTTATCATTTTTAACATTAGATCCTTTTACTATTGACGCTGCATAGGCAGCATCAATAGTAAAAACTTGGTCACACAGGGTATAAAGCAGTCCGTTACCGCTGGCATTAACCCTGCGTGAGCGGTGACTGCGGGGAGTATGGAGCGGGCGCTGACTGCAGGGGAGGGAGTAATCGGACTGAGGTCGTCGCTGATTGGTCACGGCAGCCATGACAGGCAGCTGGCGAGACCAATCAGCGACTTAGATTCCATGATCGACAGATGCTGCGACCAATGAATATCCGTGACAGACAGAAGGACAGAAAGACAGAAGTGACCCTTAGACAAAATATAAATAAAAAAAATTATATATATATATATATATATATATATATATATATATATATATATATATATATATATATATATATATATATATATATATATATATATATATAATTATTTTTTTCGAATTTGAATTAAAAGACAGTGTGCACATATCCTGAGTGTTCTGTAATTTTCATGGATAGAACACATACCCATTGTAGTCTATGGGGCTGTTCACATGGTTTTAATTTTCTTTGAAGACAGTGTCCATGAACAAAAAAATTATAAAACGCACGTCATGTCCATGTGTGGATCTGTGCAATAATCCGATCACTAAAACAAAACAAAAAAATATATAGCACATGGCGGCATTCGGTGTGCCTTTTTTTGGTTGGATAGAAGTTTTTTTTTGTATACAAGAAAAACACATACCACTTCCAATGGTAAAAAACGGACACATAGATAAAAAAAAAAATACATGAAAATTGGATCAGGTACAGTGATGGAGGGAGAGTGCGATGAAAAGGAAAAAAAACAAAACAAAAACCAACACCTTATGAATGAGGCCTTAGATGGCTGAAAAGTAATTTAATAAAAATTGTAGCTCCACATGTGGATGGGTGTCGGTCACCATTGTAGAGGGCAATAAGATGACGGGTGATGCAAGAAACAACTAGCTACCTAAATAAAAGTTTCCTCCTATTTTGTCCTCTTCTTTGAGGGACCCCCATTTATACGCCAGACTCTGGACGTTGGAGAGATGTGAATGCGTGGTCAGATCTGTCACTCTACTGCACGTCTCCTAGTTCACAGCTCAGACAACATACCAGGAAGTATACTTACGGTAATTCTATAAAACCAGGCAGTGAGTATGTAATGTAATCATAGAAAATAGATTTTGGAGGAGTCACTCAGGCTCGGGCACAGAACCGTCATATGGTAGTGGTGTTGGGATTGCGCCAATTTCGTATGGGAAACAAAGGGCTCCATTAAACTTCACTGAGCAGTCAAACCTGTTTAGGAGCCGAGTAAAGAGAAACAACTTGATTTGCAGCGACAGCTACGCATGCTTTCTCTAAGTGTATAGGAGGACACCGACCCAGGGGACCAGAGACCACCATTTTATTTAATTATTAAGCAGCGTCCTCCAGTAGGTTGTATGCCATGAACGTAATCACAGAGCTGCAGGAGGGATCTGGCAAGGCAAGATCCAGTGATCTCTGGTCAGAGAAAAAGGGATGATCGATGCGACTAGAGAAGATGACATAATATCTTGTGAATAGCTGGGGAAGTACAGACTAAGGAACGTGCCCGATTTACCGCTCTCTATTGCTTCCAATGATAAGACCGTTGTTAGATATGGATGAAGGCTACACAAAGTAGGTGTCAGAAAGATGAGCACATTAACCCTTTAAGCAATATGATCTTGGTCAGTTGCATCACATGAATTATAGAATTATTATTGCTTTTCACTAGACATAATCCTTAGGTTTCCCCTTGGTACCACATAGTAAAATAGAGAATAATCCGACAGGCTGGAAAGCAGCACCCCTAGGGAGTGTTTCTCCACTTCCTTAAGGTTGTGCCACAACACTAATATCCCCAAGGTTTATGTGCACATTGTTTTTGATGTAGAAATGTTTGACACCGTGTCTCTTGACAGGAAAATGATGCACATTAAGATTGGAAATAAAAAGTAAAAAAAAGTTCGTTTCTTAGTGAACTTTTTTGAAAAACACTGCAAAATTGCTGAAAGAATGGACTTTCTGCAGATATGAAACTGCTTCAACTCCGCAAGGACCAATAAAAGACATGTGCATGAGGTTTTAGGAGTCTCAGAGTAAGGCCGGTTTCACACGTCAGTGGCTCCAGTACGTAAGGTGACAGTTTCCTCACGTACCGGAGACACTGACTCACGTAGACACATTAAAATCAATGTGTCTCTGCACATGTCAGCGTGCATAGGGGTGGAGCCGAATATTCATCACTGTAATAAGCGGCACCACGTGACCGCTCATACAGGAAGAGCTGCGACGCTGAGAGAAAGCATCGGGGGAGCTGGGTAAGTATTTTAATGCCAGCGGGCGGGCGCACAGGGGGTGGGGGGATATTACCGGGAACTTTAATTTAACAAAAAAAAATTTAAAAAAAATGATTTTTCATTCCTTCGCTCCAGCGAACGCTGCTGGGAAGGAATGAATTCTGGATTCAGCACCCAAAGCAGGGGACAGCGCTTAACTCTAGCGCCGTCTCCTGCACGGTGCATGTGGTACCCAGTCGGCACACGGCTGCCGCACGTGTGCCACACTGATGTGCCACGTGAGCACACAGACACGGATAACTCGGTACCGATTTTTCCGGTACCGGAATTATCTGGACGTGTGGCACAGGCCTAAAACGTTGCAATTTTTTTGCAGCAAAAACATGATGAAGTCGTCTCAGGGATGTTACCATAGAACATCAACTTGGAAACTGGAGACCGTGTCATCATCCCATCCTCTGACTCTGGTTTAGCCAGCCGCACGTAAGAACAAACAAAAGAAAACAGCCACTATTTGGTGCATTTTCTAAGAAGAGGCAGGGCTTAGCAGGAGAGGATTGTGGCCAATTGTGACACAACCGATATAACAAACCCCGTTTTTCTTTTGATTTAACATAACTTTGCATCAGTAACTGGTGTAAATTATAGGTGAAAGTAGCATACTTCAGTTTGTGGCACATGGGCAGCACAGAGGTGATATATAAGGTCGGGATCACACATGCGAGAAACACGTCCGTGTCTCGCATATGAAATCCAAGCTCTGGCGCCGGCACTTGGGAGCGGAGCGTGCGGCTCCATGTGTTGCTATGCGGTCGCACGCTCCGCTCTGGAGTGCCAGAGGTTGGATTTCACATGCGAAACCCTTTTATTAGCACTCCTCTGCTGGCACTATCACCTCTGCTGTACTGCACCTCCCCCACTGGCTGTCCAGAGAGATGTCATTAACCCCTTTCTGACCTCGGACGGGATAGTACGTCCGAGGTCAGATCCCCTGCTTTGATGCAGGGCTCCGCGGTGAGCCCGCATCAAAGCCGGGACATGTCAGCTGTTTTGAACAGCTGACATGTGCCCGTAATAGGCGCGGGCAGAATCGCGATCTGCCCGCACCTATTACCTAGTTAAATGCCGCTGTCAAACGCAGACAGCGGCATTTAACTACCGCTTCCGGCCGGACATGATCGCATCGCCGACCCCCGTCACATGATCGGAGGTTGGCGATGCTTCAGAATAGTAACCATAGAGGTCCTTGAGACCTCAATGGTTACTGATCCCCGGCAGCTGTGAGCGTCACCCTGTGGTCGGCGCTCACAGCACACCTGCAATTCTGCTACATAGCAGCGAACAGCAGATCACTGCATTGTAGCAGAGCCGATCGTGCTATGCCTGCTTCTAGCCTCCCATGGAGGCTATTGAAGCATGGCAAAAGTAAAAAAAAAAAAATGTGAAAAAAATAAAAAAAAAAATATAAAAGTTTAAATCACCCCAATCAAAATAAATGAATAAAAAAAAAAAAAAAATCAAATCTACACATATTTGGTATTGCCGCGCTCAGAATCGCCCGATCAATTTTAAAAAAAAAGCATTAACCTGATCACTAAACGGCGTAGCGAGAAAAAAAAATGCGAAACGCCAGAATTACTTTTTTTGGTCGCCGCGACATTGCATTAAAATGCAATAACGGGCGATCAAAAGAACGTATCTGCACCAAAATGCTATCATTAAAAACGTCATCTCGGCACGCAAAAAATAAGCCCTCAACCGACCCCAGATCATGAAAAATAGAGACGCTACGAGTATCGGAAAATGGCGCAATTTTTTTTTTTTTTTTTTTTAAGCAAAGTTTGGAAATTTTTTTCACCACTTAGGTAAAAAATAACCTAGTCATGTTAGGAGTCTATGAACTCGTACTGACCTGGAGAATCATAATGGCAGGTCAGTTTTAGCATTTAGTGAACCTAGCAAAAAAGCCAAACAAAAAACAAGTGTGGGATTGCACTTTTTTTGCAATTTCACCGCACTTGGAATTTTTTTCCTGTTTTCTAGTACACGACATGCTAAAACCAATGATGTCGTTCAAAAGTACAACTCGTCCCACAAAAAATAAGCCCTCACATGGCCAAATTGACGGAAAAATAAAAAAGTTATGGCTCTGAGGGGAGTGAAAAACGAACACGGAAAAACGAAAAATCCCAAGGTCATGAAGGGGTTAAACACACTTATGTCTGACTAGATGCTATTGCATCGGGAGGGTGGTAATGTCACAATGGGGGCAGGCTTTGCAGTGTTGAGAGTCTCCCCCCCCCCATGCGCTCCTCCTGTACAAAGATGACAGCGGTCAATGAATCATCCGGCTGATCCCGACGGTGGCGTGTTCGCGACAGGTGTTCCGCTGGTGGTACCACACAAGAAGCTGCATACGGCATATACAGTGCATGTGAGTGTGTTGTGAAGGTGTTCCGCTGGCGGTACCGCACAAGAGGCAGGTACCACCTGCAGTTTCCATATTAAGACACCCATCACTTGGGTGTCCCAATATGGAGGTCGGTGAACTTCCGTCACTTGGAATTCTGGGATCCCGACACATCTGGACGGAACAGGATGTGAAAACATTGCAAGGTAAGTAAATATTAAGATGTGCTCAAGACACCCTGCTGTAATCTCAATGGCGAGCGATTTCACGTTATTGCAAGCACAACAGACATACATGAAATTATTGACACATCTCCTACAGTCAGTGTGGGGGAGGGGCAAGACAGCAGAAGCAAGGAGCTGATCTAATCTGAAAGGAGTGAAGTAATTTGTGCTTTCTAATCATGCAGTAGATGGGGACTGTGTTCACACACACTGAGAAACCTGCTCTTAAGCTGGAGGGGTGCGGGGGGGGGGGGGGGGGTCTTTTTCTGCTGTGTGTTGCTCCCTGCTTGTGATTGGTCAGCATTATACAGGGAAAATTAGCACATGTCCCCAATGAAAACTATTTGGTAACACCGCTTACACTTAATAGTTAATGCTTTAGGTTAGTAATTTCTCAATTTGGTGAAATGTCCTCTTTAACAGGCATTTCCCCTTTTGCTAGTTAAACAGACAGCAGAATGGAAAGAAGAACGAACAATAGGCAAGAGGTGACTAGACAAAAGATTGGCAGAAAAAGGAAAAAGAAAAAGAAAAAAAAAAAAAAGACATACATACATATATACCATACATACATACAGTGGGTACAGAAAGTATTCAGACCCCTTTAAAAAAAATTTCACTGTTTCATTGCGGCCATTTGGTAAATTAAAAAGAGTTCATTTGCTTTCTTATTCATGTACACTCTGCATCTTGACTGAAGAAAAACAGATGTAGTAGTTTTTGCAAATTTATATATATTTTATACATAAAAAAAAAAAAAAAAAACTGAAATATCACATGTTCATAATATTCAGACCCTTTGCTCAGTATTGAGTAGAAGCACCTTTTGAGCTAGTACAGCCATGAGTCTTCTTGGGAATGATGCAACAAGTTTTTCACACCTGGATTTGAGGATCCTCTGCCATTCTTCCTTGCAGATCCTCTCCAGTTCCGTCAGGTTGGATGGTGAACGTTGGTGGACAGCAATTTTCAGGTATCTCCAGAGATGCTCAATTGGATTTAGGTCAGGGCTCTGGCTGGGCCAGTCAAGAATGGTCACAGAGTTGTTCTGAAGACACTCCTTTGTTATTTTAGCCGTGTGCTTAGGGTCATTGTCTTGTTGAAAGGTGAACTTTTGGCCAAGTCTAAGGTCCAGAGCACTCTGGAAGAGGTTTTCATCCAGGATATATCTGTACTTGGCCGCAATCAAGTTTTCCTCAATGACAACCAGTCGTCCTGTCCCTGCAGCTGAAAAATACCGCCAGAGCATGAAGCTACCACCACGTTTCACTGTTGGGATTGTATTGGGCAGGTGAAGAGCAGTGCCTGGTTCTCCACACATATCGCTTAGAATTATCACCAAAAAGGTCTATTTTAGTCTCATCAGACCACAGAATATTATTTCTCATAGTCTGGGAGCCATTAATGTTTATTTTAGCAACTGAGGGACTTCATATTTTTTGCACTGATGAGAGGCTTCCATTGGGTCACTCTGCCATAAAGGCCCGACTGGTGGAGGGCTGCAGTGATAGTTGACTTTGTGGAACTTTCTACCATCTCCCTACTGCATCTCAGCCACAGTGATCTTGGGGTTCTTTTTTACCTCTCTTACCAAGGCTCTAGTCCCACGATTGCTCAGTGTGGCTGGACAGCCAGGTCTAGGAAGATTTCTGGTGGTCCCAAACTTCTTCCATTTAAGGATTATGGAGGCCACTGTGCTCTTAGGAACCGTGAGTACTGCAGAAATTCTTTTGCAACCTTGGCCAGATCTGTGTCTAGCCACAATTCTGTATCTGAGCTCCTTGGACAGTTTTTTTGACCTCATGATTGTCATTTGGTCTGACATGCACTGGAAGCTGTGAGGTCTTATATAGACAGGTGTGTGCCTTTCTAAATCGGGTCCTATCAGTGTAATTACACACAGCTGGACTCCAATGAAGGAGTAGAACCATCTCAAGGAGGATCACAAGGAAATGGAAAGCATGTGACATAGGAGTGTCTGAACAAAGGGTCTGAATACTTCTAACCATGTGATTTCAGTTTTTCTTTTTATTAAATTTGCAAAAGATACTACATTTCTGCTTTTTTCAGTCAAGAGGGGGTGCAGAGTGTACATCTATGAGAAAAAAAGTGAACTTTTTTGAATTTACCAAATGGCTGCAATGAAACAGTGAAACATTTAGGGGTTGTATGTATGTATGTATGTATGTATGTATGTATGTATGTATGTATGTATGTATGTATGTATGCATGCATCTCAAAAAAGAAAAGACCTTTAAGTGACAATGGGCAAGTAAGGATAGCCTGTGTATATTATTGTTCAGATATGGTGCTGATATTAATTACACACGGATTCAATCTGATTTTTTTTTTGCTCAATCCTGTTGGCTTACAATGGCTCCCGTATTTCCTTTATACTCTGGATTTAATACTTCAGCATACTCCACTATTCTGGCAATAGAGAAAAAACTAATGTAAGTGTGAGCAGCGCCTCAGTGAGGAAAGGGTTAGATTGCATCCACACAAGAGTCAGGTTGCTGCGGGTAACATGAGGCATTTAGCATTCTTCCGAAGATATGGCAGAATAATACGGTAAATAATATCAGGAAATAAAAAAAATCCTTATAAGCAAAAAAATAAATACACTTTAATGGGTATGAGTTAAAGCCGTCCAAATCAGCAGAGTGGGATGAGGTGGTGAAAACGTTGTTTTATGCAGAGATGCAAATAACTGTCAAGTGTATATTCTCTCTGATCACACTCTGTGAAGCTTCAAAGAGCATCATGGCGTTAAGAAGCAGGATATTAGAAGTGAAGTGTTGTCTGCTATGTTTAAGCCGCAGAAAGATAGATCAGTGCAAAAAAAAAAAAAAATTATAAAACATGAACTATTGCAAACATTTACAATCATAAACTGTTGATGGTCCTACCTTCACCAATAGCATCTTGAAAGAAATACAGAAAAGTTTCGGCTCTGAATGAGCCTCTCTCAAGCAGTGAGTATTGCTTCATACAGCGTATATATAGAGACACATCTCCATCATCCCCCAATCACAGCCAATTAGTCAACATCATGTATTTTATAAGTTATTACAGTTTGTAAAAAAGTGCTTTAATGCTCTCAATGTGCAAATATCATTACATAAACCTTTACATTTAGCTAATGACTGTCACTCACTTGCATTTACCTCTGGAGGGACGTAGTGTTTATGGAGGATCCAGCATGTTGCCGGCGATCTGAATCGCCTACTACGCATGTCACAGTGTTTCTGCTTGCATCATAGTCACATGATGAATTAGGGGCCAAATCAAGAATCAGTATATCACATCTAAAGTCCAGCGCATGCGCAGTAGGGCTTGCGATCGCCATTTTGATTGTGGCATCCTATTCAGGCGCTTCTTAACACCATGATGGTAGTGGCATCTAAAATCCGGCGCATGCGCAGTAGCGCCTGTAATCGCCATTCTCGTAGTGGCATCCTATGAAGGCATTTTCTGGGACGCCATTTTAGTTGTGGCACCTACCATCAGACACATGCGCAGTAGCGTTCATAATCGCCATTCTAGTAGTGGAATCCTGTCTGGGCTTTTTCTAAAACGCCATTCTAATGGTGGCATGTCTTTTAAAGTGCTAACCAGGGCCATCTATATTAATGTCTCTCATGACATGCAGCACCTATAGCACAATATCATTTTTAAACAACATGTTATGACTTATCTTACACCACATTCAAGTTCACTGGGCAGAATGCCCCTTCCTCGCCCTATGGACATATATTGCGGTGCCTAATCCCGCCTTGACAAACCAGATGTGGCCTTTATTCAGACAGTGTCTAGAGGGTGCACCCAACCTTTCCAGGTAAGGTGCCTCCGCTCATGACTCCTGCATAGCAGTAGCACATTAGTCCCGGCTGATGTGAACATATATATGGCTTCTATTAAGAAAGTCAACCAATAAGTAACTTACAAATAGCCCTTTCTAGACACCATACAGAAAATTTCCAACTAATATATAATAACTTATCTACCAAACCACTAGCGAAAATTATGAGAAATACTAGAAAGATGTTTTTAGATGATTTATTCATTGGCCTCCAATCCTATTTATGTGAGAATTCGTGATATTTTTAAATCCAATTTACTGTAATTACAAAATTCCCATTAATTTTCTTTGAAAAAATCTTTTACATTACAAGAAAAAAATCCTTTTATAGAAAAAATTCTCTCACTCCAACACTGTAAGTCACTCCAGAGATGGTCTTCAAAATATCCAACAGTAGAAGCACCTGTACAAAAATAAAGGATAAAATTAGGAACATACTTACAAGAATCAAGTATTCCCAAATATAAAATGCTATTACCAAGTCATCAACTTCACAATTTCAGTACAGGTAAAGTATACTTATAAAACTGCATGCAATTTAAAATCCACATTAAGGCCCATGGGCCCGAGTGTGTTCAGTTTATAGATCCACATCAATTCTCTTTTCCTGAGGACAAGCTCCCTGTCACCACCCCTCCTATCCACAGGTACTCTATCGATTATCTTAACACTTGTAATCATTCAGAAAAAGATTTAAAATTTTAGGGACAGGAAGATCAGTCCTCTTCTTTCTAATAGAGTACCGGTGTTTATTCATTCGCACCTTAAACTCACACGTCGTTTCACCAACGTACCACAGATTGCACGGACACATCAAAAGGTAACCAACATAATCTGAACTGCATGTCAAGTAAGGTTTAATTTCATATATCGTCCCAGTTGTTGGATGTTCAAATTATTGCACCCTTAGTCATAGGTGCAATTCACATAGTTTAAGCACGGGAAACATCAAATTTTTACTGGAGCCCGTCAGAAACAATTGTCTTGGGCCAATATCAGACTTGACCAAATAATCCTTAATGTTTTTTCATTTGTATGAATATAGTGGCGGTACCCTCTCTCTAGGAATTTTTTTACTAATGAGTCCACCACTGTGCCTACTTCTTCCTCCTTCTTGACTATACGTCTAACTCTAAGCAATTGGCTATGTGATAGCCAATATCCACGGTCTATGGTGAGGTCCATTCCACTAAGCCAATTGCTTAGAGTTAGACATATAGTCAAGAAGGAGGAAGAAGTAGGCACAGTGGTGGACTCATTAGTAAAAAAATTCCTAGAGAGAGAGTACCCTAGGAGTTTATTGGAAACAAAAAATAAGGTACTACAGGAGAGTAGGGTGGAACTTATAAAGAAAGACACAAAAGGTAAACGTGGGATAAAACACAGACGGGTTCCGTTTGTCACCATGTATGGAGAGGAGAGATGTGACTAATGTCATAAGTATACACTGGGGGACGCTGGGAAGATGTTTGCCCGGTATAAGGGTATGTGCACACGATGCAGATTTAGTGCAGAAAAATCTGCTGCAGTTCTGCACTAAATCTGCATCTCCTGGCAGAATCTGCAGGTGCGTTTTTGATGCGTTTTTTGAGCACAAATCTGCACGAAAAACGCATGAAAAACGCATAAACGCATGAAAAACGCACCTGCAGATTTCTATTATGGAGGGGTGCAGAAACGCTGCAGAACTGCACAAAAGAAGTGACAGGCACTTCTTTGAAAACTGCAGCGTTTCTGCGCAGATTTTTCTGCACCATGTGCACAGCTTTTTTTTTTTTCACATTGATTTACATTGTACTGTGATCACCGTGCAGTTCTGCAGCGTTTCTGCTGCAGAAAAATCTGCTGCAGAAAAATCTGCTGCAGTTCTGCACTAAATTTGCATCGTGTGCACATACCCTTAAGGAGCTTGAATTATCGCCACTATGTTCATACAAACGAAATAAGAACATTAAGGATTATTTGGTCAAGTTGATGTTGGCCCAAGAAGGAAAAGTAGACAATTGTTTGACGGGCTCCAGTAAAAATGGATGTTTCCCGTGCTTAAACTATGTGAATTGCACCTATATGACTAAGGGTGCAACATTTGAACATCCAACAACGGGGAAGATTTATGAAATTAAACATTACTTGACATGCAGTTCAGATTATGTTGGTTACCTTATGATGTGTCCGTGCAATCTGTGGTACGTTGGTGAAACGACGTGTGAGTTTAAGGTGCGAATGAATCAACACCGGTACTCTATTAGAAAGAAGAGGACAGATCTTCCTGTCCCTAAACACTTTGTTGAATGTAATCATTCAGAAAAAGATTTAAAATTTAGGATAATCGATAGAGTACCTGTGGATAGGAGGGGTGGTGACAGGGAGCTTGTCCTCAGGAAAAGAGAATTGATGTGGATCTATAAACTGAACACACTCGGGCCCATGGGCCTTAATGTGGATTTTAAATTGCATGCAGTTTTATAAGTATACTGTACCTGTACTGAAATTGTGAAGTTGATGACTTGGTAATAGCATTTTATATTTGGGAATACTTGATTCTTGTAAGTATGTTCCTAATTTTATCCTTTATTTTTGTACAGGTGCTTCTACTGTTGGATATTTTGAAGACCATCTCTGGAGTGACTTACAGTGTTGGAGTGAGAGAATTTTTTCTATAAAAGGATTTTTTCTTGTAATGTAAAAGATTTTTTCAAAGAAAATTAATGGGAATTTTGTAATTACAGTAAATTGGATTTAAAAATATCACGAATTCTCACATAAATAGGATTGGAGGCCAATGAATAAATCATCTAAAAACATCTTTCTAGTATTTCTCATAATTTTCGCTAGTGGTTTGGTAGATAAGTTATTATATATTAGTTGGAAATTTTCTGTATGGTGTCTAGAAAGGGCTATTTGTAAGTTACTTATTGGTTGACTTTCTTAATAGAAGCCATATATATGTTCACATCAGCCGGGACTAATGTGCTACTGCTATGCAGGAGTCATGAGCGGAGGCACCTTACCTGGAAAGGTTGGGTGCACCCTCTAGACACTGTCTGAATAAAGGCCACATCTGGTTTGTCAAGGCGGGATTAGGCACAGCAATATATGTCCATAGGGCGAGGAAGGGGCATTCTGCCCAGTGAACTTGAATGTGGTGTAAGATAAGTCATAACATGTTGTTTAAAAATGATATTGTGCTATAGGTGCTGCATGTCATGAGAGGCATTAATATAGATGGCCCTGGTTAGCACTTTAAAAGACATGCCACAATTAGAATGGCGTTTTAGAAAAAGCCCAGACAGGATTCCACTACTAGAATGGCGATTATGAACGCTACTGCGCATGTGTCTGATGGTAGGTGCCACAACTAAAATGGCATCCCAGAAAATACCTTCATAGGATGCCACTACGAAAATGGCGCTACTGCGCATGCGCCGGATTTTAGATGCCACTACCATAATGGTGTTAAGAAGCGCCTGAATAGGATGCCACAATCAAAATGGCGATCGCAAGCGCTACTGCGCATGCGCTGAACTTTAGATGTGATATACTGATTCTTGATTGGCCCCTAATTCATCATGTGACTGACGCAAGCAGAAACACTGACATGCGTAGTAGGTGATTCAGAACGCCGGCAACATGCTGGATCCTCCATAAACACTACGTCCCTCCAGAGGTAAATGCAAGTGAGTGACAGTCATTAGCTAAATGTAAAGGTTTATGTAATGATATTTGCACATTGAGAGCATTAAAGCACTTTTTTACAAACTGTAATAACTTATAAAATACATGATGTTAACTAATTGGCTGTGATTGGGGGATGATGGAGATGTGTCTCTATATATACGCTGTATGAAGCAATACTCACTGCTTGAGAGAGGCTCATTCAGAG